>NC_133555.1:40801205-41426205 GCF_048773025.1 Camelus bactrianus
CACTGACTGAGCTGCCAGCCAAAGACAAAGCTTCTGTGTGTTCCCAAGCTCCACACCCAATCTCTCTTTCTCTCTCTCTCTACTATGCTTGGGCCCAGTCACAATTGTGTTCTGGCCAGTGGTGACCTGTGTAAATGTACATTATGTTCCCTCCTTAAGGGGTTGGGTTTTTATCCAACTTGCTCTGTTAAAACTCAGTCTGCAGAAGACACGCTTCTGCTGTTCAACTTCCTGGGCCCAGCCCCAGCTTTCACCCCTTGTCATGTTACCTTGAAAGAAGGAAAGGGTAGACACAGGGTAGCAATATGCAAGGATTCTAGCAAAAGTGGAGACTCAGGGTAAGAATGTATCTGTGTGTTGTGTTAGAGAAAACCAGAGCTGAATAGTAATTAAAGTGTTAAAAACAGGTTTTATTCAGGAACTTTTGCAATCGGAGAAAAGAGACCTCAATATAAAACTGGACTCAGTTCCAAATACAATATGGACAAGTGGGGATTAATAGCCAGAGAGCAGGTTAGAGGCGTTGGTGGATGGAAAATCACTAAGAGGAAAAATTGGGAGTAAGGAGGGGATTTCTAGCTAAACTGGCTGGACAGGATTCTTGCTGAAATCCAGCCAGGGTGATAGGGTGTTGAGGATGGGGGATTTTTGCTCAGATGACTTAACAAGACTCTTGTTAAAACTGGGTGATGCAAAGACAGACATTGAAGTCCCAAGGTCAAGGCTAGTTGGGAAGAGGGTTCAGAGGGGCCTGGCTTAAGCTGGTCCAGGAGGGTCTTTGTCAGACATCAGCATGTTGCAGCGGGGCAGCCCTGATTCTAATTACTGTTATCAGTTATCCAGAGACAAGGGATATGCGCAGTTGAGCAAGACTGAACTATTATATTCATTATTAACAATATTAATTACTACTAATGGAAATAACCTTTGAAAAAAAAAAGAACTCTCTTTGTTTTAGTTCTATACTTACCAAGCTGCCAAGCACCGATTATTTTGTTATCAAAATAACTCACGTGCCAAAGTGGTGCATTCCAGGGTGTCATATTCTGCTCCTCTTCATCGTGAAAGTGCCTTGAGAAAGTCACAGATCCTGGGTAATCTGTTGCCATTTAGTTAATAGATTGGAATTAATTGTCGAGCTCTGTTAAAAATAATACTAATGCTGCCTGGCACACAGCAAGATCCCTGTCATAGAAGCTACCTTCTCTAATTTATTGCCCCTTAACAAACTAAAGCTCTGGTTTCTGACCCTGTTGGTCTGAAATTCATAACCAAGCGTAGGCAGCGCACGTGTGACTAAACCAAAAACGGCCCATTTTTAAAAAATAATCTTTATGGAAGTTTTTACCCGAAGTTCACACTGACTCTCTTCCATTTGCTCCAAGGCCGGCTTCTTGGCTCGTGTGGTCTAATGTGAGAAGGACCCATATCCCGTCCCACGGTGAGACAGAGCCAGTCCCAGCCTCTCTTGAGGGAGAAATCTGTCTCCCCGTGGGAATTCTCAGTCTCACCACCACCCTCTGCTGCCCCTGGGTTCTCTCTCCTCTCAGCGGGGCTGCCTCACCAGTTCCACTGGCAGAATTCTCCCAGGGCTAAGAGTACACCAGGACTCCTGCAAGATTTCTTTTCAGTAAGAAGGGGCCAGAGGGACGGTACAGCTCAGTCGTAGAGTGCCTGCTTAGCACGCACGAGGTCCTGGGTTCAATCCCCAATATCTCTGTTACAAAAACAAAAAGAATTAATTAAACATAGCAATTTTTTCTTTATAATTTTACATTTTTTTTCCTGGTGTGCAGCACAATACTTCAGTCATAGAGGAACACACATATTCGTTTTCATATTCTTTTTAACTGTGTTACTACAAGATATTGAATATATTTCCCTGTGCTATACAGTATATAAAATTTCTTTTAAAATTTAATTTTAAAAAGCTCCCCCACCCACCTCCACCGATTAATATTGTCTCAAAGTTCAGTGCCTGGTGAGGCCAGTGACTAGTGGATTTGCATTTGCAGTAAACTTGGCCGGGTCTGCCCTGATTCCCGGACAGGGAATGAAACAGACAATTGCTTTGAAAGGGCTCTGGGAGGGGGAAATGCTTAATCATTCCCCGCAGAGTGTACAGTAGTTACTTCACCATAACGCTGACGGAGGTAAGAGCTAAAAGTGTGGCAACCCACTCCTTGAACTAATTTAGTCACTGAGAGAATTTCATACAGTATCTGAAGTAAACAACGCAATGTCCTTCCACTTCATAGAAAGAAATCCCAGAATGAAACTCTGTCCTGGGTCAAACCCACATAGTAAACATTTTTGTCAGAAGCAGCCGTTATCTGTGAGGAAGGGCCTCCATTCTGTCCAAGTAAAATGACGCTGGGGATTTCATTCCTCTGGTTTTGTCTGTCGAGTCCGGTCATTGGGTGGCGTTTTCCTGTCTCACACCCCGCTGTCCACATTCTCATGGTGACAGGGCCGAAGGGACTGACTGTCCAGGTTCAGAGCTGTATAAGAAAGTACAATAAATTTGTTTGGAAAGTAAAGACAAGATGTTATTTGCACACACCCACGAGTGCTTTCGTGGCCGTGTCCTGCCTGCCCCTCCTCCATGTCCTCTGTGCAGGCTTTGTTCCTCCCAAGCCAACAAGCTGTGATGGGCCCAGGCAGGATCCCGGGTGACACGTCACACAGCACTTCCATATATGAAACCCTTGGTTCCCAAACGCTGCAGAAGCTCTGGTGTGCACAGCAGTTTCATGGGGCGCCATGGAATACTTAAAATGTCAAGAAAACCACAAGAATTCTAGACCTCTCTCTGACACCCCGTGGGCCAGCGGCTTGAGCTAGTTCACCATTTCAGCAGCACATTGTGCCATGTTCCTTTAAGATAATGTCACATTCTTTATAAAGGTGGATTTTTAGATGTTTGCTTGATAAACAGCAAGAATTGCAGGAAAATCATGCGTGACAGGGAATGAGAATGGCGTCAAAACCTGACTCCTGCACACACCCCATGAGCAGGTAATTGTGGTTGTCCAGGGATAAAATTAAAAGACTATTATTCCTTTCAATGTGTGTGTTACTTTTCAAATCACTACTTAGTTGTTAGAACATAAATGCCTATTAAGTTATTTGGGCCTAATTACTTCATAAAAGGAGCTGTTACGTATTTCTTTTGGCCTGTGGAAAAAAAATTACAGAAACCCTGAAAGCTCCTTGCATTGAAATGCTCAAGAATTTCTGGTATAAAACATTAAAATGACAGAGGTGTTCCACAAGAGCGTCGTCTTCACTTTTAGCAGAAAATTGTTTCTTGTCTCTGGAACCCCTGAAGCAACTCTGAAGAGCCCTGTGTCTCCCCACAGAGCAACTGTTTGAAAAACACAGAGGACAGCATGAAAAGCTAACAAACATGAATTTTTCTAAACCCTTGATCCAGACGCATCAGTCCCACCCAGGGTGTGACAGCGGGAGGACAGGGCAGAGCATCTGAAATATCCTGGGCTACCTGGGAGGGGCCATGGTGCATCAGGAACCACTAATTGCCTCCCTGATACTCCCTCCACCTTTCCTTCTAAGTCACAGAGCCCCTCTAATGCTGCAGCAGTGATGTGCTCAGCGATTACAAGAACCCACACATCCCAGCCTTGCCACCCGCGGTGGTCCAGCGATGTGGAGGCAGCCGCCTTGGTGGGCTTCCAGGGCGGCTCTTTAAGATGACTCGCTCACCCTTGCTCCTTCCCTTTCCCTCTCTTCCCGCCTGTAACATGAGGTGTTTCAAAGGGAGCCGCAGGGGCCAGCTTACAACCACAGGAATAAAAAACCAAGGCCACAGAGCACAGATGGGAGGACTCAGAATGATCGAACATTTTCCCTTCTTCGAGCCCTTTATAAGTAATTGTCTGTTTCATCCCCTGTCTGGGAATGAAAATGCGAACAATCTTTGGGTTGCCTAGCTATGGAAGTCACTTTGTAAGAGTGAAAAATACGGCCCCATCTTAATTAAAGCACTGTTATTTTAGGCCTCTAACTAGCAGCCAATTTCTGAGTGATACAAGCTGGTCTCCATGGGGAATGGGAGAGCGGCAACAGCGTTGGAACTGACTCCTATTTGTAATAAATATTTGTGCCATAAAGCTTTAATACATCAATTACTAAGTCAAATGTCTCACCCAAAACTCTGTCATCTACTTCAGCAGTCTATGATGAAAATACTTGCAATCACAAAGGTTAAATATAATTCCCAAGTGATTTTCATATAAACTACACTCATATGACATATATATTATGTATGTTATATATGTTAGTCGATTCCATATATCAGTATAGATTATAGATGGATAAAATGTAATAGGGATTTACTATGTATATATAGTATTTCTTATCATGTGATACGGAGTTTATTAGTATATTCATTTTCTAATCCTGATATAACCAAGTGCTACAAACTCAGTGGCTGAAAACCACACAAACTCATTATCTGACAGTTCTGGAAGTCAAAACTCCAAAATTGGTCCCACTAGGCTAAAATCGAGAAATCAGCAGGGCCACATTCCTTTGGGGACTCCAGGGGAGAAAACGTTCCCTTACCTTTCCCAGCTTGCATTCCTTGAGGAGGCTGCCTGCATTACTCGGGTAAGGGAAAATACAGATTAAAACTAAGAAAGATTTTTAAGAAGAGACTTAATTCTCCCTGTTGAATATAAAAGACTCGCCCCTCCTTCTTCTTAGAGCATTTACTTTAGAAAACTTGTAATTATACGTTCTTTGTCTCTTTGAAACATATGTAAAGCAGACTAAGCCTCTTGCCAGTTTTCCAGCCCAGGAATGTCTCCCTCCAGGACCTGGGAGCCAGCTCTGAAACAACATCGTCAAGGAAGATGGTGCCCCAACTCCCAGCTCCTGCGGGAAGGTAGGAGCCTCACTCTAAGTAGCAAAACGACCTCCTGTCATAAAGACATAGGACATTTATTTCTCCCTTTGGATAAAGCCCATTAGCTGATACAGGTGGTCACTCCAGCTACCAGTTGAACTTAGGATGAAAGATATGTGACAAAGTTTGCAAACCAAATGTACTTAGGATCTCTTTGAACGTTCTGGGATTTTCTTTTTCTTTTCTTTCTTCTAAAATATTTCAAAATATTTGAATATTTTGATTGAAGAGTTCTAATTGATTTTGAACAAAACACAACCAAAATTTGAAGTAATTCACTCACAAAAGTGAGTAGGACCACTTAATTTGATTTACCAAGTAGTTTTTCAAAGGCTCAGACATCTCTAAAATCTGACGCTTAGCACCAAATTTTGAATGAAAAATTAGCAAAATTAAAAGGACAGTCATTTGATCGAAACTGAAAGTCATTTCAGGGAATGATCTGTAAATGCACGTTCTGTAAAGAACCAAGTGACCTTTCTATCAAATGTCTGTCTTAAGAGGTGCTGTCAAGTCCTCTTCCTTGAGGACTAGTTGTTATTTATCTTGGGAGCATGCGTGTAGTGGGTTGTATCTGCTTGCTGTATACAAAGGATGGGGCCCAGCCAAGACAGTAGAAACAGCTCTGCAGGAGGATGGTGACACAATGTAGGAGTAAGGACTTCTTATTCTTACTGGCTTGGGAATGGGATTTTTCTAGATTTCAGCCTGGCTGCAATGGTGAGATGTCAGCCAAAGCAGTGTCCTCTCTCCACCAAGGCTCACACGCAGCCATAGCAGGTGACCCGCCTGACAGGTGAGCAAACATCCCCATGGGCCGGTACAGACTCAGTTTGTGTCTCTTTTCCCTGTGTCCCTTCCAGTTTATCACTTGTCTGGGATTTTGATTTTGTAACAAAATATTATTTTTAATCGCTACATTAGATGAGCCAGGATGAGTTTGGGAGGCCTCCACTGTGTCCGTTCGCTTCTGCCATGACCCCTTCTGCTGGTGTGTGAGACACGCATGCAGTGAAAGGAACTCTCACTTAGATGTGCTTACGTCTGAAAAATCACCCCAGTAACCATCTCTCTATTCTTTCCAGAAGCAGCAGCTTAAATTACACCTCCCTTTCAAGAACGGCATTCAGGACACTTGCTAAAATGACACTTGCTAAAATGCTAAAATGGGGTGTGGGAGGATCAGTGGCATCACCACAGTGCCGACAGTGGAATATAAATATATTGGTGCGTGAGGACCTAGGGACAGTCAGTTCCTACTTGTGTCCAAGCTGCTGCCTCTGCTGGAGACTTGAGTACCAGCCAGATGCACAGTGACAAAGAGTAGTCTGATGGCTTCTGCTACAGTGGTTTAAAAAAATTTTTTAGTACTTTGTAAATCTATAGCTATTTAATTATTAGGCAATCATTTTGCAATAAAGCTTTTGATGGCAAAGAGCTCAAATAAATGAAAGCCAAGGCTTAATAGAAAACTAAGGTGTTCTTTTCTTTAATTTTAGGGGAGAGGTAATTAGGTTTATTTATTTATTTGTTTGTTTTAATGGAGGTTTGGACCCGGGACCTCGTGCATGCTAAGCATGCACTCTGCCACCGAGCTATACCCTCCCCTGAAAACTAAGTATTGAATCTCAGATTATCCAGAAAACTGATGATGAATGTGTAACTTGTACAAAATGTGTATAAGCATTTATATTCCACTGTTGGTGCTGTGGTGATGCCACTGGTCCTCCCACACCCCACTCCCGAAAAGATAGAAATCTGTTGACAAAGCATCAATGTCCATTTCAAAAGTGTTTTAAGACTGCATCCTAAAGTGACAGTTCAACAGGTCAGTTACAGAATGTGCATTTACAGATCACTCCATGAAGTGACTTTCAGTTTAGATCAAATGACTGTCCTTTTAATTTTGCTCATTTTTCATTCAAAATTTGGTGTTAATCATCAGATTTTAGAAATGTTTGAGCCTTTGAAAAACTATTTGGTAAATCTAACTATGTGGGCCTACTCACTTTTGTAAGTGAATTACTTTAAATTTTGGTTGTGTTTTGTTCAAAATCAATTAGACCTCTTTAATCAAGATATTCAAAGAATGGAGCACCAAAAACTTCAGCTTTTGACGTTTTAGCAAATCACAATTATCATTAAACCCGAGAAACGTGTCAAGTAATTCAGTTGAGATACTCTGTGTTCTGAGCTGCCTTCCAGCGTCCCCAGTTGCCTCTTCAAGGAAGCATCCATCCTTGTCTCACTTCCCTACTCCCCAACACGTGGGGACCTCCTGTGATCACCTCCCCAGTTACTTGTTTGTACAAGAATTCTTGTCCCTGGGTCTACTCCTGGGGGGACCCACTCTAAGTCTAGACCACTGGACAGTCTTCCTGTGAGCCTTGCTCTTTGTTCCTTCACATAATGGAGGCTGGGGAGGGGCCTCATTGAACTTGGGGTCTGTGACTATCTTGTATGGGAAGTCAGATTCCCCATCCAGATCAACCTAGTCCCAGGTCACCCTGAAATTTTGATATGATTTAGCCAAGTGATTGTTGCTAAATCAGATGCCACCACAGTCTTCCTTGTTCCCATAAGCAGCTTCTGCTCTAGCAAGTCCATTAATAGTCGTTGAAACTTGGGACGTCTCTATAGGAAAGCGTTACCCTGACACTCTGTTTTAGACTATTATTAGCTCCAAGAAATATTCTCTTTTTTAAAAATAATATGAACAGATTACACATACTAAATTATATAAATGTATAAATTATATAAATGTGTATATATACTAAATTATATAAATATGCAACATTCTAAATTATATATACTAAATTATAGATGCTAAATTATATAAATGTATAACATTCTGTTTGATTATATAAATGTGTAACATTCTCTGACTATTAAAGGAAAACAACTTTATGCTTGAACATTTGGAGATTACAAACAAGTGCACATCTAGTCAGTGACACAAGGAAAGCAATTAAGTCCTCGCGTGTGAGGCTACAGACTTGGTCTTGTGGAACCAGTGATTAGAAGGAATGAACACTGAAAGGCGGGGCATCCAGGCTTGCAAATAAGGAACTTGTTACATCTCCCTGCATCTGCAGTGTCTTTGTTAATCACACAAAGTGTGATTTTGCATTCTAATTACAAATGCCATTAGTCTTTGTACAGATTTGAGCAGAGCCAGTTGCAATCATAGTCATTTTATGACATGGATTCTAATTTGTTTGTAAATTATTAACTTTTTGAATATTATTTAATTGCAGTGGTTAACTTTCAAAAACACACACAGGGCTGAAAACCAAGATCCAACAAAGACTTTGGTTAAAAACAGAATCTTTATTTTAGGAAACCCACAGTGAAGGCTATATTTTATGGTCAGCATTTTTATTTAAATATTTGACATTAGTCAATCCTATTCTTTTCTTAGTAAATTTTAATGAATTACAATGTTCAACACGATAACTTAGTAGTTTGTTTTTATTGTGAAGAATTTTAAATACACACAAAATTGGGGAAGAATTCTTTTTTTTTTTTTTAACCTAGTTTCAGTAACTATCAACATTTTCTCTTCTTGTTTCATTTATACCTAATCCTCACTCATTCTCTCCCCCACCCACATACACTTTATTTGCTGGGGGTGGTTCAGAAGTTTTAAAATCAAATCTCACTCATTATTTCGTTTCACCCATATATCTGCACTATGTCCTGGATGTATCTCTAACAAGTTATTATGACTTTTTAAGTTGACCACAATGCTATTGTCACACCTAACAATTTAACAATAATTTCATAGCTAACATGATAATTCATTGCTTGTTGCTGATAATCAGTAATTGAAATTGGCATTATAAGAAAGTAATTTGTTATTTTGAAAATACAAATTGTCATAGAATTTTGCTTTGGTTTCAACTTCACCTGCTAATCTTTTCTGTAAATTCAGTGAATTGGGGGAAAAACAGACAGCTGCTCTTCTATTTAGAATTGTTTAAGGTGAAGTTACATAGCAAGTTTCTCCTATCCCTGATTTTAAATAAAATGTTTATGCTCTGTTTTGTAAATTTCCAAGCAGTATTAAGATTCTGCAGTTTCCAGAATATGTTCCTGCTTTGTATTTTCCAAAGATTAAGAGCATTTTATTTCTTTTCACATATTTTATTAAATTACAAAAGGTTTTACCAGTTTACATCCAACCAGTATCTCTCCTCTACACTCTTTCCAGCACTCAGAATTAGAATTCAAAGTACTTTGCCAATTTGATACACGAAAAATGATATCTTGTTCTGTTTCGCATTTCTTTCTTTACTAGTGAAGTTGGTTTTTTTGTTTCCGATTGTCTTGAATTTTTCTTTTGGGAATAATCTTTTTGAAACCATGAGTAATTATTGGTTGAATTTATTTCACCTGCCTTCACTAATCAAGGTCTTTTTCAGACTTGCATTCTCTCCAAGTTGCACTTGGTCTAAACAATTAGATGTTTGCGGGAGTTAGTCTTCAGGAGTTTAGAGTCAGCTGCCTGCAGTTTGAACAGAGCTGAGACCCAGCTGTGTCTAGTTGAGACTGGGCTGGTTAAGACTGAATAGGACCGCAGACTCTACAACTGGGCATGCGCAAGTGTCCACTCCACGCCCCTTTTACGTCAGAGGCCGGAAAGCTCCACCTTCAAATGACGCTCAGTGCCTCCATTTTTGAAGGTGAAGAGGCGTGTATCTTAGTTACATCTGCGCAGAACGATGGTTTCCACACCTTTTCACGATCACCTTCCCCACGGGCCCCACCCCTGGGTCCGCCCTGCTCTTTATAACCCACTCTGCTGCAAACCTCGGCGTCTCAGCGTTTGCCTTGCTGCAAACTTCGGTATTTTAGTGTTTTGGCTTGTTGCAAACTTCAGCGTTTTAGCGTTTTAGCTAGTAGCTGCAGACCTCGGCAGCTTAGCGTTTTGGTTTGCTCCAGACCTTGGCTTCTCAGCATTTTGGCTTGCTGCATGTCGGACAAAAAGAACCTGATTTGGTAACGTTTTTCTGTTTTTTGCTTGTTTTAATTTTAGGATTTATGTGGGTTTTTTTTTTAACAGATTTGTAAATTCAGTGTGCTGTGTTGTTTGTGTAAGTTTTTTAAATTTAACTTTTTATTGAAGTATAGTCACTTACAATGTCAATTTCTGGTGAACAGCATGTTTCAGTCATACATACATAGGTATATTCATTTCATACTCTTTTTCATTATAGGTTACTACAAGATATTGAATATAGTTCCCTGTGCTATACAGGAGACTTGTTTATCTTTTTTATATATAATAGTTAATATTTGCAAATCTCGAAATACCAATTTATCCCATTCCACCCCTTTTTGCTTGGTAACCATAAGTTTGTTTACTATGTCTGTGAATCTCTTTCTGATTTGTGGATAAGTTCGTTAGTGTTTTCCTTTTCTATCCTTTTTTTTTTTTTTTTTTTTTTGGATTCCATATATGAGTGATATCATATGGTATTTTACTTTGGCTTACTTCACTTAGAATGACCATCTCCAGGCCCATCCATGTTGCTACAAATTCTTTTTTATGGCAGAGTAGTATTCTGTTGTATAAATATACCACAGATCCTTTATTCATTCATCTGTCAATGAACATTTAGGTTGCTTCCATGTCTTGACTATTGTATATAGTGCTGCTGTGAACGCTGGGGTGCTTGTCTCTTCTTGAATTACAGTTCCCTCCAGGTAGATGCCCAAGAGCGGGATTGCTGGATCATGTGATAACTCTTAATTTTAGTTTTTTGAGGAATCTCCATACTGTTTTCCATAATGGCTACGCTAACCTACATTCCCACCAACAGTGTAGGAGGGTTCCCTTTTCTCCACACCCTCTTCAGCATTTATCATTTATGGCCTTTTGAATGATGACCATTCTCACTGATGTGGAATGATACTTCATTATAGTTTTGATTGCATGTCTCTGATAATTAGTGATATTGATCCTTTTTTCCTGTGCCTTTTGACCATTGGTCATTGGAGAATTGCTTATTTAGATCTTGTGCCCATTTTTGGATTAAGTTGTTTGTTTTTTTATTAGTAAGTTGTATGCGCTGTTTATATATTCTGGAAATTAAGCCTTTTTAAGTCTCATCATTTGTAGATACTTTCTCCCATTTCATAGGTGGTTGTTTTGCTTATGGTTTCCTTTGCTGAACAAAAGCTTGTAAGTTTAATTAGGTCCCATTTGTTTATTTTTGCCTTTTTCTGTGTTTTTTTTTTATTGAAGTATAGTCAGTTTACAATGTTGTGTCAATTTCTGGTATACAGCATGATGCTTCAGTCATACATGAACATACATATATTTGTTTTCATATTCTTTTTCACCCTAAGTCACTACAAGGTATGGAATATAGTTCCCTGTGTTATATAGTATGCACTAGTTATTTGTCTATTTTATATATATTAGTGAGTATCTGCAAATCTTGAACTCCCAATTTATCCCTTCTCACCCCCTGCCCTTCCTGATAACCATAAGTTTGTTTTCTGAGTCTGTGAGTCTGTTTCTGTTTTGTAAATGAGTTCATTTGTCTTTTTCTTTTTTTTTTTTAGGTTCCACATACAAGTGATCTCATGTGGTATTTTTGTTTCTCTTTCTGGCTTCAGTTAGAATGACGTTCTCCAGGTCCATCCATGTTGCCGCAAATGACATTATTTTATTCTTTTTCATGGCCGAGTAGTATTCCACTGTATAAATATACCATAGCTTCTTTATCCAACCATCTGTTGATGGTCATTTAGGTTGTTTCCATGTCTTGGTTATTGTAAATAGTGCTGCTATGATCTTTGGGGTGCATATATATTTTTGAATTAAGGTTCCCTTTGGGTATGTGCCCAGGAGTGGGATTGCTGGATCATATAGTATGTCTAGTTTTAGTCTTCACAGGAATCTCCATACTGTTTTCCATAACGGCTGCATCAAATTATGTTCCCACCAGCAGTGTAGGAGGATTCCCTTTCTCCACACACTGTCCAGCATTTATCGTTCCTGAAGTTTTGAATGATGGCCATTCTGGCTGGTGTGAGGTGATACCTCATTGTAGGGTTTTTTTTTTTTCGTCAGTTAACTTTTTTTTAATTTATTTTTTTAAACATTTTTTATTGAGTTATAGTTATTTTACAATGTTGTGTCAAATTCCAGTGTAGAGCACAATTTTTCAGTTATACGTGAACATACATATATTCATTGTCACATTTTTTTTCGCTGTGAGCTACCACAAGATCTTGTATGTATTTCCCTGTGCTATACAGTATAATCTTGTTTATCTATTCTACATATGCCTGTCAGTATCTACAAATTTTGAACTCCCAGTCTATCCCTTCCCACCCCCCTCATTGTAGTTTTGATTTGCATTTCTATGAAAATTAGCAATGTTGAGCATTTTTTCATGTGCCTATTGGCTATTGGTGTGTCTTCATTGAAGAATTGCTTAGTTAGGTCTTCTGCCCATTATTGGGTAGGGTTGTTAAATTTTTTTGTTATTAAGTTGTATGGGCTGTTTACATATTCTGAAATTTAAGCCTTTGTCAGTTGCATCATTTACAAATATTTTCTCCCATTCCTTGGGTTGTCACTTTGTTCTGGTTATGGTTTCCTTTGCTGTGTGAAAGTTTATGAGTTTAATTAGGCTCCATTTGTTTATTTTTGCTTATATGTCTTTTGTCTGGGTAGACTGCCTTAGGAGAATATTGCTAAGATTTATGTCACAGAATGTTTTGCCTATGTTTTCTTCCAAGTGATTTATAGTGGCTTGTCTTAACGTTGAAGTCTTTAAGCCATTTCGAGTTTATTTTTGTGTATGGTGTGGAGGAGTGTTCTAACTTCATTGATTTACATGCAGCTGTCCAGTTTTCCCAGCACCATTTGCTGAAGAAACTGTCTTTACTCCATTGTATGTACTTGCCCCCTTTGTCAAATATTAATTGACCCAAAGCTTGTGGGTTTATTTCTGCACTCTGTCTTCTGTTCCATTGATCCATATGTCTGTTTTTGTACCAATACCAAGCTTTTGATTACTGTAGCTCTGTAGTATTGTCTGAATTCTGGGAGGGTTTTTCCTCCAGCTTCATTCTTTTTCTTTAATATTGCTTTGTCAATTCTGGGTCTTTTGTGATTCCATATAAATTTTAGGATTGTTCTATTTCTGTGAAAAACGTCCTGGGTAATTTGATACGGATCATATTAAATGTATAGATTGCTTTATGTAGTATGGCCATTTTAATAATATTAATTCTTCCAATCCAAGAACATGGGATATCTTTCCATTTCTTTAAGTCATCCTTAATTTCCTGTGTCAGTGTAGTTCTCTGCATGTAAGTCTTTCACTTCCTTGGTCAGATTTATTCCTAAGGTTTTTTTTTTTTTTTTTTGGATGCAATTTTAAAAGGGATTGTTTCTGTACTGTCTTTTTCTGATGTTTTCACTGTTATTATAAAGAAATTCAACTAATTTCTGTATGTTAATCTTGTATCCTGCTACCTTGCTGAATTCTGTCAGCTCTTGTAGTTCATGTGTGGAGCCTTTTGGGTTTTCTATAGATAGTATCATGTCATCGACATACGATGAGTTTTATCTCTTCTCTGCCAGTTTGGATCCCTTTTATTTCTTTTCCTTGTCTAATTGGCTAGGACTTCCAAGACTGTGTTGAATAGAAGTGATGAGAGTGGGAATCTTGTCTTGTTCCAGATTTTAGCAGGAAGGCTTTCAGCTTTTCACAGTTGAGTATTATGTTGGCTGTGGGTTTGTCATAAATACCTTTTATTTTCTTGAGATATGTTCCCTCTATATCTATCTTGGGAAGAGTTTTTTTTAATCATAAATGGGTGTTGAATTTTATCAAATGCTTTTTCTGCATCTGTTGAGATGATCATGTGATTTTTGTCCTTTCTTCTGTTGCTGTGGTGTATCACATTGATTGATTTGTGTATGTTGAACCATCCTTGTGTTTCTTGGATGAATCTAACTTGATCATGGTGTATGATCTTTTTTATTTGTTGTTGGATTCTGTTTAGTAATATTTTGTTGAGAATTCTTGCATCTATGTTTATGAATGATATTGGCCTGTAATTTTCTTTTTTTGCTAAGTGTCTTTGTCTAGTTTTGGTATCAGGATGATGGTGGCCTCATAGAATTGAGTTTGAGAGCATTCCTTTCTCTTCAATCTTGGAAGAGTAAGAAGGATCAGTATGTGTTCTTCTTGTTATGTTAGAATTCTCTGATGAAGCCATCTGGTCCTGGACTTTTGTTTGCAGGGAGATTTATTGCTGATTCTATTGCAATTCTGTGATCGATCTGTTCAAATTATCTATCTTTTAAAATTCACTTTTGGTGAGCAGTATGTTTCTAGAAACTTGTCAAATTCTTCTAGGTTGTCCAATTTTTTGCCATATAGATGTTCATAGTATTCTTTTATTTTTTTTGAATTTCTGTGATGTAATTGGTTCTAATTTCTCCATTTTCATTTCTTATTTGGTTTATTTGTGTCCTCACTCTTTTCTTCTTGGTGAGCCTGGCCAGAGGTTTGTCAATTTTCTTTACTCTTTCAGAAAACCAGCTCTTGGTTTGATTGACTTTTCTGCTGTTTTTTTTTTTTTTAAATCTGTTTTATTTATTCCATCTCTGATATTTACTCCTTTTCTTCTGCTGACTTTAGGTTTTGTTTGTTCTTTTTTTAGGTTGTAGGTTAGGTTGTTTATTTGAGATTTTTCTTGTTTTTTTGAGGAAGGCCTGTATCGCTGTGAATTTCCATATTAGGACTGCTTTCGTTATATCCCGTAGATTTTGTGTGGTTGTGTTTTCTTTTAAATGTTTCTTTTTTAATTTTTAAAAAATAGCTTTGTGTTTTATTTATTATTGTATTTTTTAATTATTTTATTTTGGTGGAGGGAGGTAACTAGGTTTATTTATTTTTATAGGAGATACTGGGGATAGAACCCAGGACCTCATGCATGCTAAGCAAGTGCTCTACCACTTGAGCTATACCCTCCCCCATGTGTAGTTGTGTTTTCATTGTCATTTGTCTCAAGGTATTTTTAAAATTTCTTCTTTGATTTCATTGTTGACCCATTGGTTTTTTTAGTAGCATGTTGTTTAGTCTCCATGCAGGTGTTTTTTTTTTTTTTTTTTTTATCATTTGTTATTCTGTGGTTGATTTCTAGTTCCATGCCTTTGTAGTCAGAAAAGATGCTTGAAATAAATTCTGTCCTCTGAAATTTGTTGAGGCTTCTTTTGTGTCCGAGTATGTGACCTGTCCCAGAGAATGTTCCATGTACACTTGAGAAGAATATATATTCTGTTTTGGTGTGATGTAATGTCCTAAAAGTATCAGCTAAGTCCCACTGTTCTATTGTTTCTCCTGTTCTCATTTAGTATCTCCGTTGCCTTATTGATTTTCTGTCTGGAAGATCTGTCCAATGATGTTAGTGGGGTGTGAAAGTCTCCTAATACTGTGTTCCAATCAATTTCTCCCTTTATATTTGTTAGCATTTGTTTTATATATAAAGTACTCCTATATTGGATACATATATGTTACTGAGTATAATATCTTCTTCTTGTGTGGCTCCTTTTATCAGTATTATTATGTTGTTCTTTATCTTTCTCTGTGGTCTTTGTTTTAATGCCTGTTTTGTCTGATAGGAGTATTGCTATTCCCGCTCTCTTGTCATTTCCATTTGCATGAAATATCTTTTTCCATCCTCACTTTCAATCTATATGTGTCCTTCACCTTAAAGTGGGTCTCTTGTAGGCATCATAGTATAGCCTTTTGTTTTATTTTCCAGTCTGCCACTCTGTCTTTTGATTGGAGCATTTAATCCACTGACGTTTACAGTGATTATTGATAGACACGTGTTTATTGCCATTTTATTCTTTGTTTTCCAGTTGACTTGGCATTTCTTCTTTGTTTTCTTCTTTGTTTATCCTTTTGTGGTTTGATGTGTGTGTGTGTGTGTGTGTGTGTGTGTGTGTGTGTGTGTTAGCTTGGTTTGTTTTTAGTTTTTGTGACTACTGTGACCTTTTGATTCATGGTTACCCTGTTTTCCAAGTGTGTTAACCCATTACATTACTATATCTATTTGCTTTAGACTGGTAGTCACATAGGCTTATCCTAAGAAGAATGGAAAGAAAACCTACATTTTCTTTCTCTCCTCTTCCACCTTCTATGATGTTGTCCTCTTTTACATCTTCATGTTTATTCTCTTGTAGCTCACTGTAGTTACCATATTTCCAATTATGCTTTACTCTTTTCTATAGCTTCCTGCTTCTTTTCTATTTAGAGTAGACCTTTCAATATCTCTTTTAGGATAGGTTTAGTATTGTTGAATTATTTGTTTTTGCTTGTCTGTGAGATTCTTTATCTCTCCTTCTATTCTAAAGAATAGTCTTGCTAGGTACAATATCGTAGGTTGCAGCTTTTTCTTATTCAGGACTTTGACTATATCTTGCCACTCCCTTCTGGCCAGCAGTTTAAGTGTTGAGAAATCAGCTGAAAGCCTTATGGGAGTTCTCTTGTAACTAACTCTTTATTTCTCTTTCTGTGTTTAGAATCTTTTGTTTATCTTTAACTTTAGCCATCTCATAATGTCTTGATGTAGGTCTGTTTGCGTTGTTCTTGTTTGGGACCCTCTGTGCTTCCTGTACTTGGTTATGTTTCTTTAGGTTTGGAAAGTTTTCTGTCATTTCTTCAAATACCTTTTCAGCCCCCTTTTCTCTTCTCCTTTTGGGTCCCCTGGTATGCACATATTGGTGTGCTTATATTATCCCCTAGGTCCCTTATATTTCTTTCATTGCTTCTAATTTGCTTTTCTGTCTGCTGTTCCAACTGGGTGATTTCTGTTATCCTGCCTTATAAATCACTTATTTGTTCTTCTGCATTATTTAGTCTATTTTTGACTGCCTTTAGCCTGGCTTTTATCTCAGCAATTGAGTTTTCTGATTTTAATTGGCTTCTCTTTATAGTTTCTATTTCCTTTTTTATAGTATTCTGCATTTCTGTGGATAGTCTCTCTTATTTCCTTCAGTGCTTTTATTGCCCCCTTTTTGAAGTCATGATCTAGTAGACTGTCAAGGTCTTATTTCATTGTTTGTTCTTTCAGGGAGCTTCTCTTGTTCCTTTCATTGGAAGTGGTTCTTCTGCCTCTTCATTTTACTTATGCTTCTCTGACTGTATGGATTTAGGAGCATCAGTTACATGCTGTGGTCTTGAAGGGCTTTTTTTTTTTTTTTTTTTTTTTTTTAAGTGGGAGCATTCCTGTGTAGACCGTGTACATCTAATAATTTTGTCATGAGAGCTGTTTTTAGTCGGGATGGTTGTCACATCTTTCTTCCATGTGTATTGGCTGTTATCTCTTTGATTGGGGGTGTGGTTGGTGTTTTGGTGATCAGAGCCTGCCCTCACTGTTGGGCACAACTTCCTTTTTGTTCTGTGATTGTCACAGCCCTGACAGGGGCCAGGTCTGCTCCTCTGTTGTTGGAATAGAGGCTTTCCAGACCCGTTTTTGAGCTGCAGCCAGCCCCAGTCCTCTCCCCAGTTTAATCTGCAGAAGTCTGAGCTCCAGCAGCCGATCCTGGCCCACTCCTGCCAGCTTGCATCTTGGTCTGGTGGTCACAGGGACCCTCTGTGCTGGTTCCTCTCAGTTCTGTCTGCCGAGTGGCTGCTGCATTCTCCTCTGAGCCTTGGAAGCTCCCTTTCTGTCCCCACTGACCTCCCCACTGCAAAGGGGGCGTCCCAGAGTGAGGGCACGTTTCTTCCTTTGCCGCTCCCTCTCCGTGGGTCAGATCCCACACCAATGTCCTTTTTCTTTTTTTTTCCCCCCTACACGTTTTTGTGAGGAATCTTGTATTTCCAAAGTAAGAGCTATTCTGCCAAAGTTCAGTAGGTGTTCTATGCAAATTGTTCCATCTGTAGGTGTGGTTTTTGATGTGTTTGTGGGAGAGGATGAGCTTTGCGTCTACTCCGCCATCTTGTCCCCCATCCCTGCTTTGTTTATTGAAACGGAATAAAATGATGCATTTTCATGCAGTGTCAGTTTTACTTAGATGTATTATGAAGTAAAATCTTCTTAAACACAAACAAGAGCTTTTATAGAAATACCATTCTTCTTTATTTGGGCTGCTTGCCCAGAGCCAGTTAGATTTGAGTTCAGGTTCATTTTTCCCTCCCCTGCTAAAGGGGAAGGGGCTGCTTGGCTGGAGAACCTTATAAAATACTGAGTTAAAGGATAAAGAAAAGCAACCCACCCTATTGAGGAGTATCTTTAGTCGCCAGTGCATTTCAGTGTGTTTTCAGGTGAAAAGCCTGCCTTTGATTTATACAGTCCATATTCCAGCATGTGCAAACCTCGAGGCAAAATCCTAACTAGTGCACTTAGTTATGCCGGATCTAAAGTCTTTATTATTTTGACCAATATAGATAATTACAAATTGGTCCAGAAACTGGTAGACTATCTAAAATACATGCACCTGCATTTAATAGGCTTATAAATACTTTCATATCACTTTTTTGGTGCAGTGAGTTTCAAAAATTTCAGTGAGCTTTCAAATATTTCAGAACTTACCACTTCTGCTTATTACTCACAATAGCTGATTGGTACGAGCTTGCAATTATCCACAGATCTCTGGACACAAGGTCTCCAACACGCACGGGTCAGAGAGAATGTATGGGGTACAAGTGAGCATAGATCAATTCAGAGGAGCGCGTAGGGCTATGAGTTGTATGTTCTGGTTTTCAAAGTTGGGCATTCAACCCTGGCTTGTGCTTTTCCCCCTGCAAAATATGGGCCAAATTATTCCCTTCTTTGTAAGTAGTTTATGATACTTAAGACTTTCTTTTGATTTTTTTTAATGATCTGATTTCCTTTTACTTCAAGTCCATTGGGACTTTGTGGAACAGGACAGAAGGCTTCTGTAACATTTGTTTTTCCAGAAATTTGATGATGGGTGAGCTTTTTAAAGTATTCAGTTCTTTAGCTACATTTTCCTGCCTTGGCGTTTTAAAGAATTTAGATGTTGGGTTTGGGGTTTGTTTTTTTTTAACTCTTTGTGTAACAAATGTATCTTGATTATATTTCGTGTTTTCAGTCTAGCCAGTTCTAGTTTTCTGTGAGTACTGGAGAAAACTGTGGTTGCAGCGTGCTCTTTAGTTGTGGAAAACATGATTTCTAGCATGGATTTATGCTTCCTTAGGCAGCCAGTCAAGTGAGTTCACGTGCTCTGAGAATATGCTAACTTGAAAATAAAGAGTTGGGCTGTTGAGTCTGGAGAGTAAACCAGGTGTGGTCCGAAGTCTCTCAGACCCCGACAGCGCCTGCTCTGCCCCTGCAGCCCGATGTCACAGGAGGTGGTTTTAAGCCATCTCTTCCCAGCATCTGTCAGCTCCTGTGGAAACCCCAGCGTAGGGAGAGAGGGGTCAGGCTCCACCAGTGTGACCAGTGCCTGGGGATGTGATGCACACGGAGCTTTGCCCTTCTTCTCGGAGGTGCAGGGACCCGTCTCCAACTTGCCGCCAGGCAGCTGGGAGACCCCGAAGGCAGCCCCCACTGCTTTGTCCATTCCCATGCTGAGTCTTACCACATCTCCTGGGAACTTTGATTCTGGGTCGAACGCGGATTGCTTGGGAGAAAAAGAAACCTAGAGATCACTTAACCAAATCCCCCATTTTATAAACAAAGTGAAACTCTCAGAGGCTTATGGTTTTATTTTCGATTCTGACAAATTATGCAACATTTATAAGTATCGCTCTACCACTGTCCGGAATTGAACCTGGCTGTGGTTCACTTTCTCTCTCTTCCTTTTCTTTGTCTTAGTGTCCTACCTCGTTAAAGGATATATGTTTTTTAAATACAATAAGGCAGTAAAATAATCTTAGTCTGGTGATTTTTAAGAGCTTAAAAAAAAACTGGATAGAAAAGTGATTTTATTTCTGCATTTCAGCAACTTTGATCCTGGAAGACAGGATAAAGCAAGCTTTGTCAAACTGCCTTCTTTGATAACATGTGTGGAATTGGTCATCTGTGTAGAGCTTTCCTAGCTCTGAGAGGGATCCCTTTAGTGAGCCTTATTTGACTGGCAGGAGGGACTCACCTGAGGTATGACTGTGCACTGCTGGTGGGAATGTAAAATGGTGCAGCCTCTTTGGAAACCAGTCTGGTAGCTCCTCGGAGTGTTAGGTGTAACCTAGCAGTTCCCTTCCTGGGCATAGACACAAGAGGCAGAGAAGGCAAACATAGCCACACAAACACTTGTCCACAACATGTTCATAATAGTGTTTATTTCTTACACCCGAAAGGTGGAAACAACCCAAATGTCTGTCAGCTGATAAACAGATGTGTTAAATGTGGTGTATCCATACAATGGAATATTATTCCACAATAAAAAGACATAAAGCACTGATACCTGCCACAGTATGGATTATCCTCAAAATCATTGTGCTGCGTGGCAGAAGCCAGTCACAAAGGACTGACTGTATGTCGTATGATTCTATTTATATGAAATGTCCAGAATAGGGAAATCTTTAGAGACCCAAAGAAGAGTAGTGGTTGCTTAGGGCAGAAGGTAGGGTGGAAGATACAGGGAATAATTGCTGATGGACACAGGGTTTCTTTTCAGGATGAGGAAAATGTTCTAAAATTGATTATGGAGATGGTTGCACAGCTAACTCCTCGAGTATATCAAAAACCACTGAAATTGTACACTCTAAATGGCTAAATTGGATGGTATGTGAATTATTTTCTCAACAAAATGCTCAATATCACTAATTATCAGAGAAATGCAAATCAAAACTACAATGAAGTATCACCTCACACCAGTCAGAATGGCTGTCATTCAAAAATCCACAAATGACAAATGCTGGGGAGGCTGTGGAGGAAGGGGGACCCTCCTACACTGCTGGTGGGAATGCAGTTTGGTGCAGCCACTGTGGAAAACAGTATGGAGATTCCTCAAAAGACTAGGAATAGACTTACTGTATGACCCAGGAATCCCACTCCTGGGCTTATATCCAGAAGGAACCCTACTTCAGGATGACACCTGCAACCCAGTGTTCATAGCAACACTATTTACAATAGCCAAGACATGGAAACAGCCTAAATGTCCATCAACAGGTGACTGGATAAAGAAGAGGTGGTATATTTATACAATGGAATACTACTCAGCCATAAAAACTGACAACATAATGCCATTTGCAGCAACATGGATGCTCCTGGAGAATGTCATTCTAAGTGAAGTAAGCCAGAAAGAGAAAGAAAAATACCATATGAGATCGCTCATATGTGGAATCTAAAAAACAAAAACAACAAACAAATAAAAGCATAAATACAAAACATAGACTAAGACATAGAATACAAACTTGTGGTTGCCAAGGGGGCGGAGAGTGGGAAGTGATAGGATTTCAAAAATGTAGAATAGATAAACAAGATTATAAAGTATAGTACAGGGAAATATACACAAAATCTTATGGTAGCTCACAGAGAAAATAACGTGACTGTGTATATGTCCGTGTATGACTGAAAAATTGTGCTGAACACTGGAATTTGACACAACATTGTAAAATGATTATAAATCAATAAAAAATGTTTAAAAAAGTTTTTTAAATAACAAACAAGAAAACGAAACAACTCATGAATCAGAGGGGCATATTTAGGCATCACAAGAGTGGGAGCTCTGTGACCTCAGGGGAAAAAAAGAAATCAAAAAAAGAGAACAATTTACATGGTATTATTTTGGGTGGGGGGGAAATACATATATAGTGGAGAACTGGAAGATACACCTGTTTTCTCAGTTTTCTCTCTTGGCTGGACTCCGTCTACAACAGAGAAGAGGGCAAAGTCAAGCAAAAATAGCTCCAGCCCTCCCGGGAGACAGATCCGCCCTCCAGCGCTCCGGCTTCCTTCTGCCTGAGTCACAGACCCGGGCCCAGCGCACGCAGCGTGGGTGAGTGGAAGCGGCCTCTCCCAGTCCCGGGGACGGTCCGCACGCTCCAGCACCGGCTCTTCCATGCAGGCAGCCGGCCTGGCCGGACCTGAGAGAACATCGTTCTCCGTAATCCCTGCCACCACCTGCTGCCCTTGGGCCAGCTCCTGAGCCTCCAGTCTCTCCTGTGGCTGGGCCTTCCCACCACATTGAAGAGCACCCTTACTGGAAATACGGGTGCCCCCTCTGAGCCATCATCCACCTCTCCCCCTTCACTGCCCCCAATCTCCCAATTGCCTCTTGGCCACACTCTGGGCTCTCTGCAAGATTCGGGATCTTGTAAGAACCTCTTCCCTGGAGATGACGAGGACATCTGACATTTTCCAGAACTGCCCATACTGTGCTCTTTTGAGACAAAATGCAATTCTGATATTGGTTGCAAAAGCCTACATGTTTATTTCCCCGCCAGAACCAGAAGGAGATGTCCTCGGGTAGGGTGGGAGCAAGCTAGAATGTCACACATGAGAAATAGGGGCATGGGGGAGGGAGGAGAGGCCTAAAGAAGTGAGGTGGGGGAGGGCTCACAAGGGGGCACAGGGCAGATAGAGGAGGTGGGGGGAGATACCAGCACCTGGCCTGCTGTGGTTACCCCCGGAGTGACCCTCCCATCCGCCGGGGCACCGTAGGCTTGGGAGGCTCCAGCTTGACCCTGTCTTCACCAAAACCCAGGGCTCCAGCTCTGCTCCCAGCCCCAGCAGTGCCCTTGCCTGAGGTCTGAGTCCTTCCCCTTGGCCTTGGGCATCAGGCAAAGGGTAGAGAGGAAGTCATTGCCATCAATCTCATCCAGACTCCAACCTTCCTACCTTGCGTGTGGGCTTTATCAGTACCCAAACCCCACCCATAGGGCTAAACACGTCGTCTCTGCCTCCTCACTCACCCTGCCTCTCAGACTGGCACCGCGGGATGGACCCAACAAAGGCAAACAGGAAGTGAAGCTTCAGCTCCACTGTGTGTTCCCGGGATTGAGGTGGGTATGGAAACACCTCTTCCCTGTGGCAACGTTTTTGAGAGAGCATTCTGGTTCTGTCAGACAGTGCCTGCTGCACCTTCTCCGGGCTCCTCTCCAGGATATGGCACCATCTTTATTCTCAGCCTACAGCACCCTGCAGACCCTCTCCACATGTCAGCTTCCAGCCCCCCTAAACACTGCTGCCTCCAGGGAGCCCACCCAGCACCCCACCAAGGAAGTAAGTTAAGACCTGAATCCAGGGTCGTTGTGGGCTGTTGTGGGCTTGGCTGGGGGCCTTTGGGGATTGGCTGGGGCCTTTAGGGCTGCAGACAGTTGCTGAGAGAGGTCTTGCCAGGGGTTGGGGGAGCTGCCCATCTGCCGACACAAACGGGATCAGGAGGTAGAGGCCAAGGAGTAGGCGGTGTAGGGACACTTGCCCACCCACCAGCGCCGGGACCTGAAGTGAGGGAGAATCCGACCCCGAGGCCACCCGCCAGCGGCGGAGGGGCCGAGGCTGGGCGATGAGCGAGAGCCTGGGCGCCCCCGAGTATCCCCCTGCCTCAGGCAGGCTGCAGGCAGCGGGGCAAGGGCGGCCCTGCGGCGAGGAGCGGGTCTGGTCTGGAGGGGAGGCCGAGCCCCTTGGACTCTCCGGGGGCTCAGCTCGCCCCCAGATCCAGGGCCGCCCCTGCTGAGAGCCCGGAGGCCCCCACCGCCTCGGCCCTGTGCTTGCGGGAGCAGCGTGGGATCCTGGACTGGACCCAGTTCCCTGTCCTCCTGTGGCTGTTTCCAGACCTGTTTGAGCACAGGCTCCAATTTTAGATGCTGTGGAGGACTGGGGCAGGGAGCATCTCTGACTTTAGGCTCTGAGAGACTTTCTCCACTCACTCACTCCAAGGGAGCTGGGGTCTAGGTGGCTTGCTCAGTACTCTTTCCTCCTGAAGTCGGGGCCTGTGTCACCTGCCCCACTCAGTCTCAGTAACCTTCTATTTATTTTTATAATTAGTTGCCTTTTGTCTCTTATTCCTCCGTGGGGTAGACTTCAGCCCCTGCGTTTCTCATGCCTTCCTGTACCCACCCTCCTAGGTAACCCTCACACTGAGGCTGGGCTTGGACGAGTGACTTGTTTTGGAAATGAGACATTAGCAAAGGTGATGCAAGAGAAAAGTTGAAAATTGCTTGTTACTCCTGGAACCTGCCTCCTTGTGCCCAAACCCTGGCCCAGGACCTGCAAAGACCCAGCTGAGAGAGAGGCTGCCTTGAATCATCCAGCCCACCTGCCCCCTGCCCCCAAGACGTGTGAGTAAATCCGTCCCAGTTCAGCTGAGCCTAGCGCACATAAGACTGGCCCAGGGGAATCTTGAGCTAAGTAAGTGTTGTTGATTTGAGGTAGATTATATACCAATAGCTGATGTATATACATCTCAAACCCGTAGATCAAATCCCTTTGTTTTCTCCACTCCCACCCCTTATCCAGACCCTGCCACTCTGGACACCAAGCCTTGAGGAGCCCCACTTGGGTTTCTAAAGAAGTGTTTCCCAAAAAGTTTTACATGGACCGCCTGCATCAGAACTGCCTGGAGAACCTTTGGCAGTGCTGAGTCCTGGGAGTTGCCAGGAGTCTTGGGGAAGGCGGGATGACTCTCCAGTTTGACAAGTCCCTCTGTCCCATTGGACACGTTTTAATAGTTTTCTCACCCACAGTTACTGCGCTGTCATCACTTGCCCCAGCCCCTGGGCACCATCCAGATGCTGACCTAAGAAGATAACCTTGGAGGATGTGGCGCACGTCATCAGTACCGCACGTGCAGATGAGAGCTGGGGAAGTCCAGTTGCCCCATCTCTGCCCCTCCGCGAGGGGCTGGCTCACAGGGCCAGCCTCCTCTCGGGTTGATGCACCCGGCCCAGGGACTTCTGAAGACTGAAGATGAAACTGGAGGAGGAATCAAGGTGTGAGGTCTTGGGAAGTGGTTTTCACTTCTGACTGCATTTAGGAGTCAACTGAGGGGAAATTAATTGGACAGTAATTCCCTCTTTGCAGTGCTTCTGAGCCTGCTTTTCTGAGAAAAAGAGCCCAGGATATGTGCCCTAGAGAGAATAGAATTAGCCATTTCATCACCTATACTTTGCTATCTCCCGCTTCTAGAAGTGAGTTCCTCAGAGAGAAGGGGGCCCGGGACCGCCGCCGCCCTCACCTAACACCGGCTCGTCCCAGGCCCGGCCAGGCGTGAGGGCGTGACGGGCCTTGCCGACGGTGCAGCCAGTGCTGGCGATGTGAGCCTGTGAGGGCCCTGAGGCGCCCTGACCCCCCAAGCCCGACTCCCGAGCACGGTTTCTCCACGTCAGGCTTAGATCAGCAAACCTGTCCCCTTTCACTGAGAGCTTCTCTGACGAAGGCCTCGGCAGACGCCGTGGGGCTGTGCCCTTCCCACTAAGAATTAGCCACCACAGAGGTGGGACAGGTGGCTTCTTAAACCCACACTGTTAAAACAGACATGAAAGTACACAAGGAAGACAGAATCATGACGGTCTGCTTGTGATGGGGCCGGGCCCCGGGCCCACCCCCCAGCCTGCCAGCCCAGTCCTGTTTGTGGATGAAAGGAGAGGCTTGCGCTGTCTCTCCTGCGGTCGTTACAAGTGCCTTTTTCCTCTGAACAGTAAGGATCCCCCAAAGCGAGTTTGTCCTGCTTTTTTCCCCCTAGCAGTGACTTGGACTTACGGTTTCTTCGGTGTTTGAAGGCTCTCTGCTCAGTAATGTGTATGGGACCGTCATCCGCAGACAGATGCCCTTTTTTTAAGTTGTATTAGACTATCCGAGTTCAGAGAAGGGACCAAAAGAGGACTCCGGGGACGTGGAATGTGAATTCTGAGAGTATTATTACTGTTCTGGAGGAGGAGGAGAGAGGAAGGAAAGCTTCCTGTGCGCCCGCCTCGCGCCGCCCCCTGTGCTCGGTCCTTTGTCCTTGAGCGTCTCCGGCGCCCGTCCCCATGTCTGCACACGGGAGGGCAGGCGTGGGAAGCGCAGTTCTTTCTTTGAGAGGATAGCCAGTGTGTGCCAGTGGGGTTACAGGCGATTTTCGTTCCGTTGCCTCAAACTGGTTCTTGTTCTTCGAGTTAGAAGACCCAGTGGACTCTGTCCAGGCTTTCGCTGTCCTGCTTGTCCTGACCAAAGGACAGAAGCTGCAGAGACTGGGAGACCATCTAATGGCTTCCTTCTTACAGGGCTCCCTCCTCCCCCAGGACCTGTGCTGCTTGTTTTCTCTCCAGCATCTTCCAGCAATAGTTTTTGGTTGGCCTGTGAGAGCTTGGTTTCACTCCAGCAGAGGCAGTTCCCATTTTCCATCTTGAATGTGAGTGCGCAGTTTGCGTTTATTCACTTCGTTGGTGGCAGACTTCGTTCAATATGTATCAGAAAGTCAGTCCACTCTCTGAAGGATGTCCCACCTTAAAAACAGTATTTCAGAGCCCCTTGAGCCAGAGGCTTCGGGGTCGCCCGAGAACAGTAGTGAGCGGCGCTCCCAGGCGAAGTGGCCGAGCCACCGCCCAGGGGCAAGAACAAGGACTCAGTTTCTCTGAGCTGTTTCACAAAAGCAGGCTTTAATCCAGAAGGTGTATAATATGCAGCAGGCTCCTTGCACAGAATTAAATTGGAAGCTCTTCACCTGCTGAAAGTTTTCAGTCTTAGGTTTATGGTTCCCACTACGTGAGTAATAGTGGACGGCACTTACACAGTAGCAAGTGGTTGGGGTCCGTGCCTTAGTAAACAGTGTACTAGCCTGGGTTTTAGAAAGTTAGAATAAAATGAAAGCGTCTAAAAAAAGATGAGAAAAAGCAACAAAATTCACGCTGAAGAGGCGGGTCATTCAGGGTCTGTGCAGACAACAGGAATTGTGCTGGTGGTGGCAGTGTGGCCTTCCTGGCCTCAGGGAAGTGCTCTAAGAAAGACCTTCATTTCCCCCATGGCGCGTCTCACCCCGCGTGCCCACCTGAGCTGGAGGAAGCCCTCTGCAGTACTGAGCCCCTCTGCCTGCCGATCACTGGCAAGATACAGGGGGCACATTCTTTCCTGGCCTTTGACCTATCCCCGGGTGGAACCCTTGTGCAGGGTTGATAGGTGAGAAACCATGTTTTCAGCGCCCTGGGTCAGGTTCTGTCCCTAAGCACCAGATCTCAGACGGTGGAGAAGGCACAGCTCCTCACCAGGGTTTGGGAGAGGGCCGGCGAGGAAGCCTTTGCCGGGAAGATTGTCTCTGTCCCCTGTGTGGTTAACAGAGTGGCCGACAGTGCCCTGGCAGGTACCCTGTTTAGGGTTCTGGATTTAAAGGTTGTAAAGCCATAAATTCCTCTCTTTTCCCATTTTAATTTAGATGGTCATCTCTCCATGGGCATGGATAAGGTGAAATATTGAAATTCTTTGAAATATAAAACAGGACGTTTTTCTCAAGTTCTGTATCTACCTCATCAATCTACTGTTTTGACAGGAGAACAGAGGTGGCACAGGTATCTCTGGCACCTTCACATGATAAGCGCCTTACTGCGTGCCTCCAAATTACAGAGTAAGTTCCTGGGGGCGGGAATCTCGAGGGCTCTGTCGGCACCCATATTCCTAGCTCCGTGCAGAGCACGTGGTTTTCAGTAAATGTTACTGAATAGTGAAATTACAAGCTATCAGAGTTTATTTTTCTCAGTTTTTGCAGCAAACCTGGGAGGCAGTGGCTTTTCTTTATCTGATCACCTAATGTATAGCTGATTGCTGGCAGAGGGGACGGTAGTGCCACCCAGGCCCGCTTCCCAGGACGTGGAGAAGTGCCCTTGGGAGCATCGAGGCTTGCAGCTTCTTTCTGGGTGTCCAGATCAAAGCAGGTCAGCAACTGCTCTTTACCTAATTGAATCGCAAAGAAACAACACTGAAACAAAAGTTCTCATTAATCAGATTAACAAAGATGTATCATTACTGTGGCTGATGATAAATGGAAAACTGCAGTCTCTTTTGTTGCTACTAAAAATGCACTTCCAGAACACTTAATGATTCTGTTTTCAATCCTTAAAATGTCCCTTATTTGATCCAGTTAACCACAGGATGTTTGTGACAGTTATGGTTATAAATGTAGATAGTTTATAAACTATTAAAAAGAAGAAAATGGTTATATAAATTATTTTATAGCCACTTAATGTGTTATTATATAGTTGATATATACAGTGGGTACCACAGTATGATAACGTGGAGAAGTCCTTATGGTAAATTCTATAAGGAAAAGTCGGTGGGCTCTAGATGTGTAAGTAATGACTCTTGCCTAATTGCATTGCCTCATCAGCTCCTTGCTCTGATATAAAGTGGTGGTAATAGTGGACATCCAGGTCTTGTTTCTGACTTGAATGAAATTGCCTCTAGAATTTTCCCAGCATCTGAAGCCCAGTTGATTAAAACAACAGCAGTCATTTCTTCTGCTCACAAATAAGCAAATTTTTGTCTTGACAGGAGCTTGACCGGAATGACTTTCATCTGCTCCACACAGCATCCGCTGAGACGGCTCTAATGGAGACTGGACAGTCCGCTTTGAACACAGATCCCTCTCCTGGCTGGTGAGTTACCGCTGGCTGTCGGCTGGCAGCTCAGCTGGTCCGGGGCCTGGGAGGGAGGGCTTCGCTGCTGGGTGATGGCTGAGTTCCCAGAACACGTGTCCCAAGAGATGCAGACAGAAGGGCGTGGCACCTTCATGCTCTGTGCTTGGAAATCACATAGCATCACTTGCACCGTACCTTGTTAGTTGACAGAGCCACAAAGTCCTACTCGGGTTAAAAGGGAGAGGACATAGATTCCACCCATGGGGTGATGGCAAGTTCAAGTCGTACAGCGAGCATGTGGATGAGACGTGGTTATATTCTAACGCTCATTAGCAGAGACGTTGAAACACTTAGATCTTCAACATATCCGCTATGCTCTTTGTGTATATTTTGTTGAATGCTTTTGCTTGGTTTTTACCCCATAAGTTGGACATTTTGTTGATTTCTATAATGCTCGACACCAAGGAATACATCTCTAAAGAACATAGCTCACCTTTGCCTGCCTTTGAACTTCTAACGAATGGAACCACATGATTAGGAATAATTTCTGTTAGTGCTTTCTTATGTTTTGCAAAGTTACGTTTATAAGGCTGATGCATGTCGTTGCAAGTAGCTGTGCTTCGTCATTTTCTCGGCTGCCTGCCTCTCTGATACGAGCTACGCCAGCGTGTGAGCTGTGCTCCAAAGGGACCCTGGGCCATTTCCAGGTTTGTTGATTAGCGTTCTTGTCCACATATCCTAGTGCAAAGGTGCACAGGTTTCTTTGGTGTATTACCCCCAAGAGGGGTGTTACACATGCTGATGTTACTAAACGATGCCGAACTGTGCCAATTTATACTCCCACCAACCAGCACAAGAGTTCCTGTTCCAAAGCCTAACCGTAATCTGATTTTGCCAGATTGTGTCGTAGGTTTGTAATGGAAAACACCACCTTTAACCCTACCTTCACTGACCTTTTCTGCGTGCTGTCTTTCCAAGGAGCAAATGTTCCCTCCTTCAGAGTCTGCCACTTCGGATGCGTAGCTCAGGACCGCTAGACCTGCTTGTGCAGAAATGCGTGGCTGAGTGTGCCCGGGCCGGAAACAGAGAGTGCCTGGATTCTCCCATTTCTGCTTATGGGCTGCCTAGATTTAGCTGGAGTTCTTGTTTCTCATAGGATTTTGTTCACAGCAGACAAAAAGTTGTCAGTATAGCCCATCATTCTGGATCTCTCTCACCTTTTCCCTAATGCCACAGATTTGGTCAAGTTACAGTCTATCCTGCAAAGTAATGCAGGTCTCAAAACCTGACTGAGCACCTCACTACTGTGTAAGGAGAGGCACCAGCTTCTGACCCTGCACCAGCTAAAAGTCAGGGTCTGTTACTGGAGAAGGGAGCGTGGACGTTAGTGGACCTCCAGCACTCTTGGCCACAGCTTCCTTCTGGCATCACTTTTTATTTTTGCTTATAAACTCTTTGTTTTCTGGAGAAGTGTACTGTCCTATGTCTTGGATGACAGAGCTGGGCTGACATTCCTTTTCCTCGTTCTGTCGTCTACCTGCTGTCCCTGCTGATGGGCAGTCACGCAGGCTGCTGCTTCCCCTCGGTTACTTTCCAGGACACTTCTGTGTTTGGCTTTTCCATGATTCCTCAACAGTGTAACTAAGGATAGGTTTTTTTAAAAATGATCTGACTTGGTTCGCATGGGCATCCCTGAATGTGTGGATTCATGAGAAGCTGAGAAAATTCTCAGACTTTTCTCTTTGATCGTGACTTTCCTCATCCCGTTCTCCTGGAATTCCAACTAGACATTTGACTTTCTCATTCCACCCTCTGTATATCTTAACTTCTCTTTCCTGTCTCTCTGAGTAATTCCTTCATAAATTTTTCTAGTTTCCCAAACTCCCATTGTGTTACAACTTGTGATGATCATATTTTTTCATTTCTAAATTGCAAAAGTAGATTATTAATCGTTAGACATTGTTTTAAAAAGACAAATTACTTAGCAATTTACTATATGAAGTGATACACACCAAAAAAAAAAAAAATCCTCCAAAAGGGATTTTTGAAACCATGTCAAGCCAGCCTGTTTATTCATTCCTTCAGTCTTGAAATCTGTGAGGGAATCCTGTGTGTGGTCCTGATGGTCTGGAGGACTCCTCTCCTGTGCTGAAAGCTGTAACTTCCTCTTGAAAATTGTAAATGGGAGACATCCCTTGGGTTGGGATACAGTATTGGGTGGAAGGAAATGCAGAGACCAGTGACTGAGGAGGTGGCGGAGGGCCTTCCAATGGGAACATGATGAGGGACACTTTTGGCAATTTCATGTGCTCTTGGCACATGTGTGAACTGTGCTAGCCACACATGGAGGAGGAGGACGGCTCCCAGGCCTGCTGTCTTTCAGTGAGGGTACAGCAGGGGGCAGAACTGGGGTAGATGACTGTACAGTTAGTGATTTTTATTTTCTGGTCCCCAACCCATTTCCAGAAATATCTAAAGGAGAAAAAAACCTTTAAAGAGCATTCCACGGGTTGGACAGTGGAGGTCTACACCTGTCACACAGCATGGGCTGCAGGAGACTCCATGACCTCCCGTCCTACCCTCACGGGACAACCCCCGAGGGTAGGACCTCTCGCAGCTCGACTTGGTGAGACTGGGCCTTTCAGAGGGGTTTCTTTGCTCTTTTGATTCTCCCCTGGGAGTCCCTTCATTTGTCTCTCTGCTATAGCCTGATGCCTGTGATTCTTGTTTTAGACAAACCTTATTTCCATCATCAATTTTTAACTTTTTAAAATCAGAGTAGTCAGTTCGCAGTGTGTCAGTTTCTGGTGTACAGCAGTGTCCCCAGTCATGCATATTCACACATATTCATCTTTCATAACTTTTTCATTAAAGGTTATTACAAGGTATTGGATATAGTTCCCTGTGCTCCACAGTAATTTCTTTCAAAATCAATTTTTATATATAGTGGTTAACATTTGCAGATTTTGAACTCCCAGTTTATCCCTTCCCACCCCTCCCCCCCAACCTTGTTTTCTGAGTCTGTTTTGTAAATAAGTTTTTTTTTTTTTTTAAAGATTCCACATATACGTTATATCACATGGTATTTTTCTTTTTCTTTCTGGCTTACTTCACTTAGAATGACATTCTCCAGGGCCACCCATTGTTGCTGCAAATAGCATTTTTATTCTTTCTATGGCTGATTAGTATTCCATTGTATAAATATACCACAGCTTCTTTATCCAGTCATCTGTTGATGGACATTTGGGTTGTTTCCACATCTTGGCCATTCTGTATGGTGCTATGAACATGGGGTGCATGTCTCTTTTTGAGTTAGAGTTCCCTCTGGATATACATCATTCTCACTTCTGATCCTATAGAAAATGGTTTATTCATTAACTTTGTCATTGCCTTCCAGATGAAAATGTAACTCACAGGTCAGACTTTTTCTTCATTCACTGCTCTATCCCCCGTGCTTAAAATAGTGTCCGGTGCTTATAAATGTTTGGTGAATTTTTAATTCTTGAGATTCTTTGCAAATAATTGGCTAATCCTTAGGTTATTTGTGAGACTCACTGAACTTTCTAACACGTGGAGCACAGCAGGCTCTGCTCTACTAAATACGTAGTGTTTGGCATGTAGATTTGAAGGCTTTTCATGGATGGTATTTAGTAATCTCATCCTTGCCTTGCCCAAAGGTCTGGATTGCTCAGGCAGGGTCAGAAACCCCATGGCAATGTGACATTTACCACTGGATATTCATATTGTGTAAAATACGAATTTCGAGTTCCCTAAACATTTAAGGTACAACTTAAAATAGTTTGAGAATCTAAGAGTTTACCAAAAGCTGTGTAAAGCCTCTTGGGGGAAAATTAGACAATTTTATTGAGGGAGGGTCCTAAAAATGGGAGCCCTGAACACCTTGCAGGAGTGGATACCCCAAGTCTCATTGGGAACCTCAGGCTTGCCAAGTGGAATTTACCTCTCCAGCTGTTTCTTACATGCTCAGTAAATCTCTTAAGATTTGTTCTTCACCATTTTCTCTATTCACTCAAAGTACTTAACTGTTTTCTGTTGATTTGCTCCTGCATTGGGACCTATTTAAAAAATGTATCCCATGGAAGAGAACCTACGGTATTTAGGAAGGCAGGGTAAGAAAGGCAGACTTTCCGAAGTTCTGCATGAGATTGCTTCTATGAGCTTAGAAGACAAAGCCCCAAGAAATGCATCAGGAGCTGGATGCTGGGAGACGAGTAAAATCCTAAGCTTAGATCTCACTTTAAACTTAAGCCATGTATTCACAGCAGGGTGTTTTCAAGATCTGGTAGGACAAGGGCGCTATTTCTAGGAACACTCCACCCAAACCCAGTGCGGTTGGAGGACAGAGGGCTTCTCGCCACCCCCCCCCCACCACCACGGCCGCACGCCGGGGCAAGGCTGCTGATACCCAGGAAGGAAGGAAAGTAGCTGCTGGCAGGTTACAGGGTGAACACCTGAAGTGGGAGAGATTTAATTCATCACTTGGATTCAGCAGCGTTTACGGACTGCCCATCAGATCAGGTAAGCAGGGCCAAGCCAGAAAGAAAACCAGGTCTGGACTGGTCAGTTTAATTTAAGATGCCTATTCTGGTTCGCGCCAGCCCAAGGGCGCTTGGTAGTGCAGCCACAGGGCGCCTGCCGGGTCCCCAGGTCTGGGCCATCTTGCGGTCCTGAGTTGCGGCAAAATCTCAATCAGCAGCTGCTGACATGAGGAATGGAGTCTTCTCTGGGAGGCCGTGAAGCTTATGAGTCCCTGGTCCTAAAACCAAGTGAGTAGGGAGTGGAGCCACTAGAAATTCCTAGTCCTGGGATCTCCTGGCTTCCACCATGCTCACTATAAACCAAAGTTGCCAGGAGAGGACAACTCTTAGGAAGATGGATCAATGGCGGAAGCTGGTGCCAGAGCAAGGGGCAGAAAGAGCTCTAGGTTGGAGACGGCACTAGACACACAATTTGAGGGTGGAGTTTGAGGTGTGGGAACGGGGGGGGGGGGGAGGGGGGCTGGGGAGTCCATCTGTGATGCCACAACTATTCACCACAACACAGATGAAATTGCCAGAAACGTTTTTCTATTCCTTGCTGCCCCTACAACCTCCTCCAACCCAGAGCATGCTAACAAATGCTTTCTCCCTCCTCCTCAGCCACCAGAAATTACCAAGGGGTGCGGACCACTCAGCACCAGGACAGCATGCGGTCAGGTCCTACACACAGAGCTTTGCAGGTATGTGGCACATTCATACAAACTTGCTCCTAAACACAGTGGCAGTTTCTCTTAAGCTAATGCTGCTTTGAGAGCTGCAGGGGGAAGGGGGAGGGCCCCCCCCCACTGCCTCAGCATCACTGCAAGGGGCTCTGGGAATCTGGTCACATGGACATTTTCTTGTGCATTTTTCAAGGGGACAATGAATCAATTAAAATTCGTCCTGGCTCCTCAAAACCTGGATCCACTCACTCCATCTAAGACAGTGGTTTTCAATAGGTTAAGTGTCATAAAATTTGTCCAGGAAGGAGCCACTAGTATTAACAGAATTGAAACGCAAAGAAAAAGGTAAGTACGGATAACATTTTATCACATGAAACTTGTGTGCACCCATACAGCCCTTTCCCAGAACCTGTAAGCAGGCAGGCTTACCTGTTGGTAGACAGTGTCTCTCCAGGCTGGGAAAGGTGTGGCCCCTTCAGTGGTTTCAGAATAGGAAAGACGTATCCTTTCTTTGCCCAAAGGAAAGCTTGGACACCTGATGTCACTTCCACATTGGCCACACAGCTAGTAAATTAGCAGCACTGTCACTGAAAATCAACTTACTTTAAAACCTGGCCTCTACAGAATTCAGCAAAGCAGACTGTTAACAAACACAAAAAGGAGGCTCAGGAAAACCTCCAAGGGAAAAGTAATGTACTTTTTTACCTACAGCGGGCTTTAAAAGTGAAACTGATGTTAAGAGCCTTTAAAAGTAATCGCAGGCCATCTTGATCTGAAATAAAAAACTGTAATAGTAAAAAGCTGAAATAAATGGACACAATTTGTAGAAACTTTATTTTCCGTCACCTATTTCCGTTTTAAGAGTTTGTCTAAAGAACAGCTTACGACCACTCCGTGGTTGTTGCAACCCATTCAGTGGCCTGAGCAGTGGGAGCTGCAGACCAGTCTTCAGTGGCGGGCTGAGCGCTCCAGTCTTCTGTTATGAAAATACAAAAAAAGCCATCAGCCCCATTCCCGTAGCATTTGTCACCCCACCAACAATTTGCCTTGTGTTCCAACAGGTATACATTTCAAAGAATCACGACTAAGAACAGATCATTTGAAAAGCACCTGAAACCACCCTCTCAAGTTATTAGCACGGCTACAGCACAGCGGGATGAAAACCTTTTAAGGCTACTGTGTGTGTGCAGCCATAGAGATGCTCCAAGCTGGATGAAAAAGAGAAGTTCTAACCACCAGCCTGACACACTTGGCTTGCGACACGTACCAGTAGGGAACTGCTGAATAGGCACAGAGGGCACCTGCACGCCTTCAGACCAGTCCGCCACCTCAGGCTGAGTAGCAGTGAACTCAGGAGCAGGAGCTGTCCATTCACCCTGAAATTCCTCCTTGGTCACGGCCTTTTCAGCTGCAGCCTGCTCTTCCTTTTCAATCTGGTTTAGAAAAGATTTTTTAATTTATAGAGCGTGACAAATACTTACAAGAAGCAGACTATCAAGTCCAGTTGCTATGTGACCACAAGCCTTTGTAGAGGAAGCTTACCTCTTCAGGATCTCTGTAGAAGTAGAGATCAGGCATGACCTCCCACGGGTGCTCCCGGGAGATGGTGCCACGCATGCGCAAAACCTCCCTGGCGAGCATCCACCACATCAGACCCACTGAGTGAGCTCCCTGCAAAAGTGACAGGTTGTAAATGTCCATCCACAGATGACTGGGTAAGGAAGATGTGCTATATTTATACAATGGAGTATTACTCAGCCTTAAAAAAGAATACAATGCCATTTGCATCAACATGGATGGACCTGGAGATTGTCATTCTAAGTGAATCCAGAAAGAGAAAGAAAAATACATGAAATCACTCACATGTGGAATCTTAAAACAAAAAGACGAACTTATTTATAAAACAGAAAGGCTCATAGAAAACAAGCTTATGGTTATCAAAGGGGAAAGGAGGGGGGCAGGGATAAACCAGGAGTTCAAGATTTACAGATACTGATATATATAAAATAGACAAATACATACTGTATAGCATAGGGAACTATATTCAGTATCTTGTAATAACGTATGGTGAAAGAGTATGAAAACGAATATATGTATGTACACGTATGACTGAAGCATTATGCTGTGCACCAGAAACTGACAACATGGTAAACTGATTATATACTTCAATAAAAAATATATATTAAAAGTGCCAGACTGTGATTATAAAGTGACACCCAGCCAACCCCAGTGAGCACCTCTCTATTCCACCTAATCTGTCCCCACATCATCTAGGTCCCCTGGCACCATGACAACAGATATGGCTCTTCATTCGACAGTTTTTATTTTTACACCAAGCTTACTCTATAAATCAGTGATTCTCAACCTTGATTGCCACTGGAATCATGAGGATTAATCAGAATTCCACTCTAGGCAACGAAATGAATTACCTGGAGTCAGTGCTTCAACACTGGTAGAGCTAAAAAACAAAAACTCTGCCTGATTCTTTTATGGAATCAGGGTTCTGAAACCAGTGACAAACTGGACCAATGTGAACCATATGCGACCCACATTTTTAGGATCTCAGAGCAAGATCCATCAAGTTGGTCTGAAAACAGAAAGGCCAAGTAATGCCCGAGAGACCCAGACAGAGTAAGAAATAATGGAGAAAAGCAGAAGAAAACAGATCATTTAAAAATGTTCACCTCTCATACATTAAAAAGGGACCTGTAGCAAGTATTACTGTCAAACACCACTCATTGGGCCAGAGACCCGCGTGGTGTTCGTGAGAAACTTGCCCCTCGTGTAGCACACTACCTACACCTGTGAGTTCACCGGCCAACCAGTGGCCTCAACCCCAAGCTCTAACAATGTGCAGAGGAACAGCTGTTTCTAGAGCACTCTTCTCGAGCTCTAGTATAAATCATAAAACCGTTACCTTGTTGTTGCACGGGATGGCAATGTCCACGTAACGCAGAGGGGAGTCCGTGTTACACAGGGCAATGGTAGGCAGGTTAACGTAAGATGCCTCGGTGAGAGGCTGGTGGTCGGCTCTGGGATCGGTAACCACCAGAAGTCTCGGCTCCCGGAAAGCTGCCTGGATCTGGTTAGTGAAGGTTCCAGGCGTGAAGCGGCCAGCAATAGGCGTGGCTCCAGTGGCAGCAGCAAACTTCAGCACAGCTCGCTACAATTAATATTAAGAGTTAGCAGCCCTCAGGAGACGGTGCCACAGGAAGTAGCCCATGTAGTCAGAACCCCCCAAAATCCCTTCCTCAAAAACAAGCATGAAATCAAACACCTAAAGCACCCAGTAATTCTACGCCTTCCATTTATTAACTGAAAAATTGTAAAACCAGAGCCAGAAAACATGCCAAGCCCGGCCCCTGCCCTAGCCCCAGCCCCTCCGCCTGGGCTACTCTGCCCCCGCCCCCAGGCATCTGGCTCACTGGCCTCCTCCTCACATCTGGTGGATCCGGAGCCAACTAGCCTGGTTCAAAGTATCAAGTAGGCCACTTTGTGACTTGGGCAAGTTCCTCACAGGATTGTAAAAATCGCATGAATCAGTACAACACACACGAGTGCCTGGCATCCAGCGAGCACTTGTGTACTCTGGTCGAATTTCACCCCAGCTACCCTGTACAGAGCAGGTACACACCCACCTTCTTCACTCTCCGTTACTTTTCCTCTACATAAAGCTTACTTTCTGCATCTCTTCAGTTTTCCTGCTATATTCCAAGCACTCAGCAAGCACTGCCTGGACCAACCTAGACACTCAGTAAATTTTTGCTGAGTGATGTGTGAGAATGGTCACTAAGCTCACTTCTACAGCAGTAATTAAGAACTGTCAACCATGCAACAAACCAGAGGCGACCAGTCACAACCCAGCCTCCGGGGAAATAACCCACTGTAAAAACACATCTGCAATTCATGGGAGCAGTTAGCCTAAGCAACAAAATAGTGAAAGACCATCTTACTACGTAAGTGAAAAATGTGTCAAAATTCAAGTCAAACATTTTAAAAATTAGAAATGGGGTAAATGAAATCCTTTTAAGTGCTTTAAAACAAGTTTAAAAATTCCCATTAGTTTTCAACAGAAAAAAGAAGAAAATACTATCGAAACAGAAATGGGGGACAAAAGAGAAACGTTCTACCTCACTTGTCATTGAAAAAAAATTAAGCCTTTTTCATTCCTTTAAGCTGGCAAAGATTCTTACTCTTGCTTATGAGACTTGAATGAGACAAGGACTGGTACCCTACTCATAGATAACCCTCCTAAAAAATTTCGTAGACATGTTTTAACTTAGCATTTTATCATTTTAAATTTAAAAAACTCACTGCAGAAAAATGTGGTGAGCCACTTTAACAGGGTCATTTCTCAGTATTTAGTGGCACCAAGAAAAACTCACAATAACTTAAAAACACAAACCTCACCACTATCAAATGCCAAGTGACAAATATGTTGAAATGGTTTAATTTTAGCAATTCCTATGACTCAGGCCAATTTTAAATGGCTTAACAATGAAATTATGGGACTTCTTTTCTTACGCTTTTCTAATACATCCCAAAACATGTGTAATAAAAACCAAGCACACTGTTCCACAAACCTGGCCAGTATTCCTGGAGGATATGACACTGACATCAGCTGGGTTTTCAATGGCAACAATGGCCCGAGCTGCCAACAGAAGCTTCTCCCAGGTTCTTTTCAGATTTATGATGTAGATACCTAGGTGAGGACACAAGGCTTTAAACACCTGACCAAGCTTTGCAAATAGACATTCATCTAAAAAGCTGAATGTATGTGGCAGCGATTACTATCAACTCCAGTCACAGAGGCGAGCTCTACTGGTGTTAGCGAAAATCCTGCCGTTACTATAGCACACTTCCGACACCCAGAAGTTCACCGGCCAGGACTGGCCTCCACTCTGAGCTTTAACAGTGTGCAGCTTTGCTTCACTCGGCAGTCCATCTTCGCCTCCTCGTCCCCTTCCCTCAGGCCCCACAAGGGGAATCCTACAACCTCTTACCATCTCCTGGCCTCTTACCACCCGCCTTGATGTCAGATGCATCCCAAACTCCTTTCAACCATGCCACTCACAGGCTTAAGCCCTTCAGTGGTTCTAGCTCTAAGCTGAAGAGCTGCTTTACCCAACTTAATGCCTCCCATATTCCTATCACAACCTCCCTTCCCTCTTCTGATACCTTTAAGTCTCATCTCTTGCTCTATTTTTCTCACAGAATTCATTTTTACAAACTTGTATCATTACCTATGAAATATAAGGCACTATGGGAGATGAGTTATTAGGAACTAAGCTAATCAACTCCCTTACCATCTCTATGCCACACTTCATGACCCAAGTTCCATAACCTAGTAATCTTCCACTGCAGCCCAGAAACCTTTCCTTCCTTCTACTCAGGTTTAAAGCTTCTTTCCAATCTAAGGATCTAGTTTCTTCTGTTACTTAGTACGGAGCCCTGCAAGGCAGGTATTTTAAAAATTACCTCACCCAGTACCACCAAAATAAGAGTAAAAATTTGTCTTTACAGCTGGAAGGACAAAGAAGAAAAAACCTTAAACAGTGACTGACCATCACTTTTCCTTTTGTAGATGTACTGCTCCATTTGGAAGTCAAGGTTGGTGCCACCTAAGTGGGTTCCTGCTGCAAGGAATTTGAGGACATCCTCCTCCTTCATTTGCAGGACATCAAGGGCTCCGGACATTGTGAAAGTTTCCCTTTAAGTTACGATGGGAATCTGAAAAACAATACTTACAAGTTCTTTCTACTCCAGTGACTCAAGTGGGATAGGGTAACAGGTACATCCTAACTACTTAATAGTCAAACACAAAAAAACCTTAATGTTTAAATCCAACCACGATTTATACTTACAGCGCCAGGTACTGGGCTGTCCAGTACAATCTTAAGACGCAGTATTAACAGATACACGCCACCTTTTATAAATTGCAGCAAATCCTACTACAGTGGCATGGAGAAGGGCAGAACAATCAGGTAATGAAACTAAACGAAAACAGTAAACTGAGGTTAACACTTCTCAAGGTAAGCAGGAGTTAGGTGTGAATGAGAAAGCCGTGTTCGAGAATATTCAAAAGCTGAAAAAGGAGTGATGTCAAAATTTAAAGCAAACCGAAGGTTGGAGTTTCGGCGTTAATTCTCCCTACAGTCACGACTACTTTTCCTCAAAACCCTACCAAGAACCTTAACTCCTCATCGAAATTAACATTAACGAAGAAAACCAACCAGCCCCAACAGCTGGAGGCAATCAGAGCCTGGGCATCTCGGTTTACTGCCGAGGGTGAGGGCTGAAGCGACTGCGGCGCGACGCACAGGCCGAACTCCATGCCCTCCACCCGCTCGCAGCGCTGGCCGTGCCTCCGGGGCTCCAGCACGATCTCCGCCCGCTTCCGGGGCCTTGTGGGAACCCGCGGGCCCGAGCCCGGCCACGTGCAGACCGCTAGACCCAACGGGAGGCGTGCCGAGCCGGAGACAGACGCACGCGGCCTGCGAGCTTTCACCCCATGTCCCCGCACCCTTCGTTTGAGCAGGAAGCTCCTTCTAGTGGCCCTGGAGGCCGCAAGAACCCCCAAAACACTCACCCAGAACAACGCCGTATGGACCCCTCTCTGGGTAGCGCGGAAAAGACTGACGGGCGGAAATGACGTCCTTATAAAGTCCGCCGCCAGCCAATGACAACGAACGCCGAGCGGAAACGCGGGAGAGGCGGGCGTCGAGGGGGCAGGTCTTCCTCCGGAAGGCGGTCTGCGGCGCCTGCGCGGGCGCTAGGGCATGGCGCTTGGGGGCGGGCGGACCAAGGAACGCAGTTTGCTTTCTCGTGCTGCAGAAGCAGTCTGCGCTTGGCCTCCGCCCCGACTGCCACTCCAGTCAGGGGCGCGGGTTTGAAGCCAGCCAGCTAGTTGGGATTCGAGCTCCTCTCCAGCCTTTTGTACATAGGAACTCGAGCGAGTCGCTAACCCAGGCTGCAGTTTCCTTACGTGGGAAGGGGTTTTGAACACAAGCCTGTGCTGGATCAACAAAAGCTGAAGAAATTATATTTTGGCGAGAAGTAGTAGTGTGTAATTTAGATTTTTAAAAAGTTATCAGAAGTTTCCCGGGGGCGGGGGGGGGGGAGACAAAACTGCACGGGTGGTATGCATGGAAATTTTCTCATGGAAAAATGGCAAGATCCATTAGTTAATATTTATCCTGCCCAACATAATACCATACAGCCACTAAAAAAATAATTAAAATATATTCTATGGTACAAGAGGGAGTAGCAGGATGAAGGCTATAGTTTTGAATCCCTAGGCGCTTAATGATGATTGTAAAAAAAAATAACCAATAGGCAGAGTATTAGTTACAAGGTAGGCTTCAAACCTGACCGCACTTAAAATGACTTGGAGAGCTTTTAAACATGCCCAACTCCAAACGAAAAAAAAAAATCTGGCTAATTTTAGCGTGCAGCCAGGGTGAGAACCACAGATATACAAGTAGAGAAACAGTAGGGTTTTGGCCTCTTTTTTATTTTTTGAAATTGTCTATGAGGAACAGAGGTTTTTAAATTGAAACAAAGCAAACCCCACTGTATTTAAATAAAGAGCTGACATACAAGGAAAGGAGTAAACTTGGTCATGGCTTTAAGCATCCTTAGAAACTGATGAAATATCTGTAGACATTTTGGCTCTTAAAAAAAAAAAAGGAAGACAAAATAGCTATATGGCTGGCTTTTAGGGGCAGTTTTCAGTCACTGCAGGACATCTCTGGAAGGCCCTCTGGGACACTTCCAAACTATTTCAGCAGCAGCCCCCTCCCCTGTACACCACAGAATCTCAAGAATACTTCCAGTATAAGAACTAGAAAGTTGTACTGTTTAGGTTTTGTTTCTCTGCAAAATAGTATTTTCCCCCACAAAACAACTCTGTCCTTGAAAACTGATCTGTATGATGAAAACTTGTGGCAAGGAAATGAGTTGAGAAACATCCAAAGATGAAAACGTACTATACTGTTACTAAACCACGGTGAGGAGCCCTTGGCCTCAGAGGCGCTTGTCAAAGAATGGCTGCGGCTCTCCAGCCAGAAGTCCACCTCCCCACCTCTCAGCCTCCTGGTCCTCTGCGCAAATTTCTCGACTAGTTTTTATTCATGCACATTTTAAATAAAAATCTCGGGGCCTTTCTTTTGCAAACTTTGGTTTCTGGAATCTGTATTTAAAAAAAATGGGTTTAAACAGTCTTTTTTTCCAAATATAAAATTGTGCTAGGGACTAGTTTTGGGGGCTCTACTTCACATGGCATTAGATGACCAGGAGAGTCTCTGTTCTGATTTGAAGCTGAGAGAATGTGGGGGCACCTGGCTGGCTCCAGTCATCAAGTTCATTTTGGGTCTTTCTAACCAGAATTCCTCCTTGCTCCTCTTCATCTATTTGTCTGGTACCCAGTTGTCATACAGTTCTCTCCACAACCCTGACCTGTAGTGGCCTGAGCAGGGTTCTGAAATCACTTTCCCCTCCTTTGTCCCGAAGCCCTCATTCCACCAGGCAAGTGGTTCCTTCCATCCATCAAAAGCATTTTGTCTTAAAACTTCTATCATTTGGCACTTGTGTCTTGTGTTATTAGTTCATGCATTGGAATTTCAGCTTCATCACATGCCAGCTGTGACTGAACAAGTCACGTAACCTCTCCCAGGAAATGAAAGCTGTTGCTGTTGCACCTTTTGCTGTTCCCCCTGAAACGAGCCTCTGTGTCTGGAAATCCTCTAGGATCCAAGTGAAAAGAGAAGCCTGACCTGATGTTCATGTTTTCTGAACCACAGACATTTTAATGCTCTACACAAAACCAAAGCTACAGATCAAATATCAGAACTCAAAAGCTTAAAAATTAAATCACATGTATTTATACTTAATAAATCATATTAACTAAAAAGGACACAATTAATCCCTGAAATGAAGACAGGCCTGGAGAATCCAGATTGCTTCAGTCAGTTTGGCTTTCAATCTTCAGAGCAATCCCACTAAACACCTGCATCCTCACGCAGGCCCAACAGTCTTATGCAACTGCCATCTTGAACCCCCAGGTCCAGGAACAGCCACATCTGCAGCTGCTCAGGCGCGAGTTCCCTAAGAAGTCAAAGGTCACTGAAGTCCAGTGGGATGAGTTCTCAGAGTTGCTAAGCCAAATTTCCTTTTATACAAATGAGGAAACCGAGGTCCAAACACAGCCCAGAGTTACACCAAAAGTTAGAACACAGTTACAGTTAAAACTCATACTCAACCACAGTCTGTTAGTCTAAAAATACCAGTCTACATACAGGTTTTCTTTACAGTGGGATGGGACCCAGGTTACACCCTGAAGAATGCACGATATAGAGGAAGCATTCAGGGAGAATGAAGGGCCTTTCAGGAGAAAGGGGAGAGGGAACTATGATATGGTAACATATCCAAGAGTGTTCATTCACTTTCATTAATCCACAAGCCCGATTCTGCGAGAGATGATTAGTAAGGGAAGGGCGAATTATCTGGTGTGGCCAAGACCCAGGACAAACTGGCAGTATGCTGGCAGTGTAGACTAAGCCTGGCCGAGAAAGACTAGGACTATTGTCCTAGGGGACATCCCTGCAGGCAGTGGGGAGTGAAAGGATTATTAACAATGGGATGGGTTTTATGAAGAGATTTAGGGGAAACTTAGGTTAATTTTCAGCTTGTTGAGTTCAACCGGCCATGAGTATGTGCGGATGAGTAGCAGGTGGCAGAAGTGATGAGGCCAGGTCTGAGGATGGAGAAGATGATGAAAAGGCAGGGACCAGTCATTCACCAAACATTCATCACATGGCTTCTCTGTGCCCAAAGGCACGGATGGAAGCTAGGATGCAGCAATGATTGAGACACATGGACTGAACTGGAGAGAGAAATTTAACAGCCACTACAGTCCTTCCAGTGCACAGAAGGGGAGCAGAGGGTCGCGGGGCACTCAGAAAGGGCCGCCCTAGCATGAGGGGTTATGGAAAGCTTCCCTGTACAAGTGATGCTTGACCCAAACTCTGAAGGACAGAAAGGACTTACCTAGGTGGGGCAGAACAAGGGGTTCCAGAAGAGAAAACAGCAGTTGGAAGGTATGAGGCAGCAAGGAGGCAGCTCAGAAGTGGGCAGAAGGTAACAACATGAAGGCATCCAGGGCACAGAGGCCTCCAGGTAAGACCTGAGAATGGTTTACAGAGTCAGAGGAGATCAGACCGGCAGCAGACAGCAATCTGGGGAAAGAAGGTGAAACAGAGGACAAGACCAAAGGCAATTCTTGACTAAGCCAGGAAAACGAGGCTTAACCCCAGCACCAAACTGAGTACGGAGAGGACGGGGTGTCATCAGCAAGAGAAACACGTGATAAAAACAGTACACAAATGGACCTGCATGTCTGTTTGGATAACGGTTCAGGAAAAAGTCCTTTTTCCAGAAAACAGTGATTTAAAAAAAAATCAAATTATTTACAAGTATCAAAGAAGCAGTGAAATCTTAGAAAAATAATGTATACATATACGAAACAAATTGGAGAAATACTAGTGACAAGAATAATGCCAAATGGTAACCATTAGTACAATGCTACAAAAGCTCACGGCTCTTTACAGAGTCTATTGTAAAGCAGGCCTTATGTTTAAATTCTTCCTGATGTCAAAAGTATACAAATTTAGTTAAAGTTGATTCCATTACAAGTGACACTTTTACTGGTTCACGACGTAGATTAAATTCCTGGTGAACCACTCTGTTGTTCACCTGTAAGAGAAAAGCACAAACTGTCCAAAAGAATGGAAAACCCTCGGCAAAAGCCTCTGAGTAAACCCCACAGAAGGAGGTGGCAGAATTATTCTGGCTGCACCAGGAAAATAATGTAAGCATAACCCACGTCCCACCAACTGCCTGGAAGGCAGCATGGAAAGTGCACAGGTCTGAGTCTCAGCTCGCCCCTGGGTAGTACCAGGCAAGATATTAACCTTCTCTGAGCGTTGCTAAATCATGGCAAAATGAAAGGGTGGGATTATGTTATGTCCAAAGTACTGAACAGCTCTATAATTTCCGGGTTGGCTGTAAGCTCGACTATCATCTACTACCTCACTAAGCTACAAATGCCTTTAATGCAAAGGTCACATCACGCCCATCTTGGGACTTTCTTGCTAGTGTTTATGCAGCAAGTGCTTGGAAAATGAACAGTGTTCATACCATATCACCCAGCAATTCCACTCCTGGGTATATATCCGTAAAAAACAAAAACACTAATTTGAAAAGATACATGCACCCCAATGTTCACTATTTACAATTGCCAAGGTATGGAAGCAACCTAAATGTCCATTGACAGATGAATAGATAAAGAAGATGTGGTATTTATGTGCAATGGAATATTACTCAGCCGTTAAAAAGAATGAAATTTTGCCATTTGCAGCAACATGGATGGACTTGGAGGATGTTATGCTAAGTAAAATAAGTCAGGCAGAGAAAGATGATTATTGTAATGATATCACTTACATATCGAATCTGAAAAATACAACTGGTGAATAAAATGAAAAAGAAGCAGACTTACAGATACAGAGAACAAAATATTGGGAAGCAGAGAGAAGTAACATAGGGGTAGGGGAAAAAAAGGGTTATTACAGGAACATGTGAAATCATGTTCTCATCAAATGCATTAGCTTTAGACTGAATGGACCACATGTTCGTTGGAATTTACTTACCTTGGTGAAGAAGTCAGCGATGTGCCACTTATTTCCATACTGTTTAAAGACATCAGTCATTGTTCTGATCATCACAGAGCCGGTGTGGGGGTCACGTAAAGCAACATGATCTACAAAGGCAAAAAAAAAAAAAACCAAAAAAACAAACCCCAACATTTTCTCCATTTCCTCCTCTACTCGCAGCAAACTTGTTATTTTACCCACAGTTAAAACCTAGAAGGGGAAGGGTATAGCTCAGTGGTAGGGCATGTGCCTAGCATGCACAAGGTCGTGAGTTCAATCCCCAGTACCTCCATTAAAATAAATTAATAAACAAACAAATAAATAAAAGTAAAACCTAGCAAATGGCTTTGAACTGAGAATACAGAAATACATGCATTAAGACACAATCACAGGCAGAAGCACCTGAGCCCCCACCCCTCCCCAGGGGACTCATGTGACCAATAGCACATAACCCCTCCAGAGGACATTCTTCTTAGATGTAGTTTTAAAATACAAGTTTTCAAATATCCACAAAAATAGAAACAACAGTTCAACAACATATAATCATCCCTCAGATTCAAGAGTTATTTTGTCATATTTGCTTTATTTATCCCTTTTTAATTTTTTTTGATGACTTTTGCTATAGCATTTTAAGCTAAATAGCCCTGAATACAGCCAGATAGAATTTATTTGGGGGTTCTCAAAAGTTTATCTACTGAAATTATTTTTATTGTTAGATTAAAGAAAGATGAAACATGACTGTCTAGTGTGAAAATTCAATGGAAATATCAAAACTGCATGCTCTCGGGGAGGGTATAGCTCAAGTGGTAGAGTGTAGGCTTAGCGTTCAGGAGGTCCTGAGTTCAATCCCCAGTACCTCGATCGAAAACTAACTAAATAAATAAACCTAATTACCTCCCCCCTGCAAATTAAAAAAAAAAGTTGAATTATTGACTTAACTCAGAAGAAAATCAGGGTGGAAGGAGGTGTGTAAGAATACATAAATAATTTCATAAAAATAAAGGTACAAAAAATAAAGGATAGAAATAAATGTTAAACAACAGCACTTAAGTGTGGAAGGGGATGAGAATTCGTGTTCTGAGGTTCCGTGTATCTTCAGGGAGTAAGGATAAGGTTTTTATTAACTTTAGACTAAGTGCACATGTATAAAATTTCACGGGAAACCATGAGAAGGAAAGATGTAAGCTGCATACGTTCCAAGTCAGTAGACGGAGAAAAATGTAACAATAACAAACTAAACTCATAATCAATAAAAGACTAACATAATATCGCACAGACCAACTGTACTTCAATTTTGAAAAAAGAGCAAAAAAGGAGGGGGAAAAAGCAAATAAAAATAAATAGCACAAAGTAAACTGGTAAAAGTGTAAATATATCAATAGTCACAAGAAGGATAAATTGTCCTAACTCACCAGTAAATAGATTGATAATATCAGACTGGATTAAAAACAGTATGCATCTATATTTTGTTCAAAAGAAACCACCTAAAACGTAAGGGCCCAGAAAGGCTAACAGAACGAGATCTGAAGGAGATATACCAGGCAGATACAGGACAGAATACTGGGGTATCTATATTAATATCAGACAAAACAAACTAATACCAAGAAAAAGCACTATTTGGGATAGTACGTTCATCAAACAATGATTAAAATATTTATTTCATCACAAAGTCAATTCTAAAATCATACGCCTCTATTAAAGTCGCCTCAAAATCTATAAAGAAAACAAAAATAGACAATAGAACTACAGAAGAAACTGACAGTGTCCACCATGATAACCTGACGTATTAACTAAACATCTCAACTATTGGCAGTTTGAGCAGACAGAAAACATTGGGACAATACAATTAAACTTAACTAGCAGAAATATATAGAAACATGTACTCAAGAAAGGAACACATATTCTTAAGCATATATAGACTATGACAGACTGATAGCCATTAAAAATTTACTACTGATAAAGACATAAATCAAGTCTCAACAGTTTTTAAATTGGTATCATAGTCCATATTCTTTCTCAGTTCACAGCACAAATTAGACATCAATTAAAAAAAGGGTAACTTTAAAAATCCCCATGCCAGAAATTTAGAGGCGTATTTCTAAATTACTGGGTAAAAGAACAAAGGAAATTTAAGAATCCTTAGAACTGAAGGATAAAAATATTACACATTAAAATAAAAAAGATACAGTGAAGGCAGTACTTCGAGGGAAATTATAGGTTTTAAAATGCTTATTTTTTTTAAAGGTAGAAAATAATGACCCAAGTACTTAACTGAAAATGTTGGGAAATTAAGAGTGGAATAAAACTCAAAAATGGAGAAAAAAATGAAAATATGAGCCAAAATTAAATGAAATCAAGAACAAACATAATCCCAGAGGCGATTAAGAAAACTAAAAATGGGTTCTTAATTAAATAAATAAACTACTGGCAAGACTGAAAAAGAATAAGAGAAAGCCACAAATATTAGAGGTCAACAAGGGAACAGAACTAGAGATAGAGATTTCACATGATTAAAAACACAAGGAACCCTATGCCAAGAAATAGGAAAATAAGTTTTTGTTTTTCTCCCATTGAGAAGCCAGTTTTCCCTTCACTATTTATTGGACGGTCCATTCGTTCACCATTGACTAGAAGTGGTTTTTTGTCATTATATTTGGTTCTACCTCAAGGTTCTCTGTTCTATCCCAAGGATCTGTTTGCCTACACACAGGCTGACACGAAGCCTTGGTTACTGCTTTCACTGAGTATTCATATCGTACAAGACAAAGTCTCTCAAATACCTGCATAGCTCACTCTCTCATATCCTCCAAGTCCTCCACGAATGATCAATTTCTCAGTAGGACCATCCCTATGCATCTCTTTCTAAAACTACAATCCCCACTCTACCCCCAATACTCCCTCTCCCATGTTCCTACATTATTTTTCTCCATAGCACATATCACCATCCAACATATTTTATTTTTAGTAAAATTTTGATGGAGGTGCTGGGGTTTGAACCCAGGACCTCATGCAAGCTGAGCATGCTCTCTACCACTGAGCTATCCACCCATCCCCCTTGGTAAACTTTTCACCAAAGGGTAACCATTGTACGGAGAAGTGCACAAAGCATGTGGGTATATGATAGTTCAATACATTTTCATGCAGTGAACACACTCACATAACTGGCATCCTCACCAAGAAACAAGATGATACCAGCACTCCAGAAGTTTCCTTCTTATGGTGAAAAAGAATATGAAAATGAATATATGTTCATGTGTGATGGAAGCATTATGCTGTACACCACAAATTGACACAACATTGTAAACTGACTATACTTCAATAAAAAATATAGATATACAGAAGTCTCCTTCTTGCCAGCTCTGGTCATTACCACTCCAAACATTGTGCACCTCCAAGGGCAAGCAGCACACTAACTTCTACCACCATAGCTTAGCTTTGCCTGTTTTTGAACATTATACAAACAGAATCATAAAGTAACACTGTATCTATTTTCCGTGTTTACTGTCTGTCTCCTCTGCTGGAACACAGGCTCCATGGAGGCAGAGATTTTTAGTTCTTTCATTCAAAGCTGATCTCTGCTCCTCAAACATAAATAGGCCAGCACATAGTCACAAAATTCATTCAAAGTTGGAGCTCAAGGTTCCTTGTTTGATCCTTAACAGTTCCATAATAATGTTGTGATTAGTTTGTCAAATGCCATGAAAACACTATAGAATTCAATTTACAAATTTAGAAGAAAAAAAAAAACTTGTCTTTTTCATGATACTGAAATTTCCCACCATGAGCATAGTATTTCTCACCCTTGATTCAGGTCTTCCTTTACATCTTTCAGGAATGTCCTATCATTTTCTCTAATAAAGTTCTTGTTCATCTTTTGTTAGTCATTTCTAGACATCACTCACTAAAGTAAGAAAAAATAATATGGTATCTTTTATCTTCTCTATTATATGTTCTAAGTCGTTATTGCCACTGTATTCAAAACAATTGACTTTCAGAATATCGATCCTTATCCCTCTTTTCTTATCTCAATGCATTGGCTAGGGTAGTAGGAAGGTTGGCATGCTTGTCTCATACCTAACTTTCAAAAATTTTTTACAGATTTATTAAAGTCGAATTGATAATTGACAATCATCTGTACATATTTTAAGCAATCAATTTAGTAAGTTTTGACATACTTCTGCGAAGTCATCACCACTATCAAGATAATGAACAGTCAGCCTCCTCCAATGCCCCTGTCATCTGTCCTTCCCGCTCCATCTCCAAGCACCACTGATTTGCTGTCTTACGGATTAGATTGCATCATCAGGAATGTTATGTACACGGAACCATACGGTATCTATTTTGTCTGGTTTCTTTCTGTCAGCAGGATTATTCTGACATCTATGCTGTCACATGCATCAAGTGTTCATTTCTCTTTATTACTGAGTAGTAGCTCATGTATGATATACCGCGATTTATTTATTCTTTTACCCATTGATGGTCATTTGGTTTGTTTCCAGCCTTTGACTCTTTCAAATAAAGCTGCTATGAACATTTGTGTGCAAGCGTCCATCAGGACATATGGCATTTATGTATGTATGTATGTATGCATGTATGTATGTATGCATTGGGGGTGGGGTTAGGTTTATTTATGTTTAGAGGCAGTACTGGGATTGAACCCAGGACCTCATGCATGCCAAGCATGCGCTCTACCACTTGAGCTAAACCCTCCCCCAATCAGGACATATACTTCCATCTCTCCTGGGCGAATAAAGTTACATCTAATTTTAATGGGGACATTTTCCTTTTACGTCACTTTTCTTATTTTCCTTTGCTTCTATTCCTTCTCTAACACTTTATCTTGAGTTGTGTGTATATTTGTAAACTACTTTAATCCTTTTGGAAGAAAGTAAAGTCAAGATAGAAACAGCTAAATGGGGGAGAGGGTATAGCTTAGTGGTAGAGTGTGTGCTTAGCATGCATGAGGTCCTGGGTGCAACCCCAGTATCTCCATTAAAAAAATAATAAATAAATAAGCAAACATAATTACCTCCCTTCACCCCCCCCCAAAAAAAGATTAAAAAAAAAAAAAACAGCTAAATAAATGTCCTTGACCACTTACTGTGTATTTTCTACATTTTCCTGTTTCCCTTCACGACTGAATCAAGTCTGCCCTTTTAGCATGTAAGATTCTTTTGGATTTTAAGTATTTAGGAGTAATAGTAATAATAATGATAATAATGTTTATCAGCATAACATATTGGTAATAATGTTAATTTTTTTAAAACTTATCATGCCAGTTATTATAAGCACAACATCTGCATTAGGTAATTTAATTTATACAGCATCCCAATGACAATGATTAATTTTATCTTTCTTGTTTTGCATACACAAACCCACATATCTAGAGGCTAAGGGATATCGAAGGTCTCAAAGACAGCAAGTGACAGAGCTGGCTTTGGGGACGAGATCTTTTTCACATGAGAACAGATGATTTTATTTACTTTATTTATTTATCCTTTGCTAAGAGGTTGGTGTCATCCTGGAAGAGATGAACAGTAAGATGTAAATCTTCCATGTCTAACGGTAGAACAGTGTCTAAAGGGAGATGGATGGGTTAATGAAAATTTCTCCTTACACACATCAATTTGTAAAGAACAGATAATTTTTTTTTTTTAAGATTTTAAAAATCATTAGGAACAACCTAAACCCTCGGGAGGAAGGACCGTACCTCAGTGTCATGTGCCTGCTCTGTCTTACCTGCCTGGGTGGGATAGATGATGAAATAATCACTGAAGGTAGGCAGCCGCCTCTTCTTTGATCCGTCGTCAGAGTCCATGGGTTCATCATCCGTTTCAACACCACTGTCTCTTCTCTCTGTTGTTTGAGGAATTAAAATACAAACTACAATCATACACCATTGACACCGACACCAGTAATCTTTAACGAAAGTCACAACACACTTGTATCTCCATCAGAGAGAGAAATAGCCACCAACGTTGCATAATTCAGATGTCAGTCCCACCAGCGACCTGGAATCACATAAATGGTGGGACATCCCCTGGAAACTGCCCGCCGCCCTCTCAGAATGTGAGGCTCCCTGACCTACCTTCATGAGGTCGATGACTTGGACTCTCCCTCAGCCTGAGTTAACGAGTCTATCCCAGGTAAGTTCCCCTCCATCCCCTCCTCCCAGCTCAAAGTCCCTCCTGTGCGCCACAACTAAAGTTACATGAGCTGAGGGTCCTCTAATGTAAAATAAATAATATTTTAAACTTAATTTTCTTTCCTCAACCATCGATATGAGAATTTCCTAGACCCAGGACTATCACAGAGAAGTCTCCACTTACCTCCTCTGCAGGCCTGGATTATAAAGATTTTTGGTTTCTCTTGAAGTGCTGGACAATTTTTATTGTTAAACATTTCAAAAATGCCTTCCAAGCTGACTTTTCCACCATCTTTCATTCTAATAAAGCCTTCTTCTCCATGGGACATAAGAGTAACAAGGCAACAGCCGATGTCATCTTTAATTTCATTTAGCCCATCACGGAATGAGGTTATTTTTTCAAGTAATTCCTGTAAAATAGGATAACATATTAAAAAGTACTGGAGGTAGGAAAAAAATCAGAAGTGCCAGAGATGGTCCCTTTACAAGGTGATCCAAAGAGATGACAAATTTGAAAATACCTACTTCTCCAACAGAGTCAGTATGACTTGTCATTTCCCTTTTGATTGTTTTCAGAATTCATATGATTTCTTCTTGTACCAGTGGTTCTTGTTTGACAAAATGAGGGCATTTATGATTCTCTACCACAAAATACAACAGGATTATAGCTCCCCCAAAAAGTTAATGTACTTATTTTATATTAACTTATTTTATAAAATTAATTCCCTCAATAAGCTAGAAATGGAAGGGAACGGAGCTTACCCCGTCACATCCACCTGCCCAAATCTATGAGAAGACGTCCTTAAAATCATCCCACTAAAGAGACACGAATTGACTGCTGTCACTAGCCTCATACGTGCTGTAACAAAGACCCCAGCCATTTCAATAAAGTAAAAATGAAATGATTTTAAATATTGAAAACAAAGAACCAAACCTCATGAATTACAGATAATATGATTATCTAGAAATATAAAATTATCAACTAAAAACTATTAGAACTAGAGGTCAGCAAGTCGATCAGATGCAAGATTAATTTACAAAGATTTATAGCTCCCCAATTACCCAGCAATAATCACTCAAATCACAGAGTGGAAGAAGGATCCACTCATGGTCACAACAAAACTTAAACAATAGTAGGAATAAACCTAACAAGAAATGCAGATTACCTAAATGAAGAAAATTATTTAAAAAAAAACTTTAAGAGGCAACATAAACAAACCAGGAGACACTAGGGGGAGGGTATAGTTCAGAGGTAGAGTGTGTACCTAGCACACACAAGGTCCTGGGTTCAATCCCCAGTACCTCCATTAAAAAATAAATAAATAAACCAAATTATCCCCTCCCAGGGAAACACACAAACAAAACAAAACCAGGACTGAAGTTAATTTAGTCTATCCCAGATTAAGTTTCCCGCCATCCCTTCCTCCCAGCTGATGCTTTGAATTGAGATGACCGAATGCTATCGATCTGCCAATTAACTCCAAATTAATCTCAATTCAGTGTCATGTCAATCAAAATCTCAAAGGATTTCTGGCAAACTTAACGAGATGGTTCTCAAGGTCACAGAGAACAGACGCTCAAGTAATAGCAGAGGGGGCAGGGAAGGGTTTAGCTCAGTGGCAGAGTGTGTGCCCAGCATGCATTAGGTCCTGGGTTCAATCCCCAGTACCTCTGTTAGATATTATAAATAAATAAACAAACAAACCTGATTTCCTCCCGCCACAAAAAAAAAAAAAAAGAAGAACAATAACAGAGAACATTCAGAAGTGAAAAAATAAAACAACGAAAAACCCAATGAGTGGGGACTAGGTCCTAACCAACATTCAAATATACTGTAAGACCATGGTGAGTAAAACAGCGAAGTACTGGCAACTATAAACAAACACATGAATGGAATATTTTAGAATCCAGAAGTCGATCCAAGTATACATAGGGGTTTAGTTCACGATAAGAGTGGAATTTCACATATGTGGGGAAGGGATGTATCATCAACAGGGAGATGGCTATGCACTTGGAATAAAGTGAGAACTCCCACCTCACTGTTCCAAAAATAAAATTCCAGTGAGTGGAAGACTAACCTTAAACATAAAATATCACAGAAAAATATTTAAAGACATTTTTAAGTTGGGAAGGCATGGGGTTTAGTCAAAACCCAAAACCCAAGGAGCCAACAAACAGAAAGATGGACAAGTTTAGTCACAAAAACTAAAAGACTTCCATTGACTTCCATTCCAGGACAACAGAAAGTCAAAAAGCAAGTAACAAGGTAGGAGAAAAATATCTGCACTCTACGTTGTCTAAAATCCAGGAACAAGAGCTACAGAATAAGAAAAAGAAAAAGAAAATCCTTTTCTTAGGAAGCAAAGACAGGGCAAAGGATACAAACAAGTAATTTGCAGAAGGAGAAAAAAAAAGTGACAAAAATAAGTTCAACCCAACTAATAATCAGGAAAATGAAACTTAAAACAGTGAAGTATGGTGGGGAGGGTTTAGCTCAGTGGTGGAGCACATGCTTAGTATGCATGAGGTCCGGGGTTCAATCCCCAGTACCTCCGTTTAAAAAAATTAAAGTAAATACATAAATAAACCTAATTTCCCCTCAAAACAAAACAAACAAAAGAACAGTGAAATAATTTTGCCAGTAAGATTGCTAAATATTTACAAATAAATGTTGATAGGCTGTAGACAAAGAGGTACTTCTGGACCTTTGGGAGAATAAATCAAAACAATACTGACAATATCTATCATCTGAATGGACAGGACTGGATTAAAAAAAAATCATGTAATGTGGAAGAGATTCTGGTACAGTCTGTGAGAAACAGGAAGGAGTCTATTTTTAGCTTTGAAATAACAAAATCAAAATTTGCTGAGTCCTTACTATAAGCCAGCTACTATTCTGAGGACTTTTATATACATTTCTCCTCACCACAGCCCTACAAGATAAATGACTATCATCACCCCCATTTTAGAGATAAGATCACCCCCATTTTAGAGATAAGCAGTGAATGAATGTACGGCAGAATTTCTAGAACTTCCGCACTATTGACACGTTGTGTCGGGTGACTGCTGTGGGAGCTGTCCTGCGCACTGTAGGGTGCTCAGGAGCACCCCCACCTTCTACCCTGGCTTCTACACTGGATGCCAATGGCACCCTCCAGTTGTGACAACCAAAAACGTGTCCAGACATTGTCAAATGTCCTCCAGGGGGACAAAATAACCCTCAGTGGAAACCCAGATTTAAGGTAACAGCTACTAAGAGACAGGATTCCAACCCTGTCAGTGCACCACTCCTTTCATAGCCCTTCTGCTGGGCAGTCCCTTAATATTCACTGGCAGTGACTCCTGGGATCTACGAAGAACTCTCCTCTGTTATCAACCCCAATTCTGGGCAGGGCCAGGCCAGGACTCAGGTAAGGGTCAGAGAGGTCAAAATGAAGTTCCCATCCACCCACCTACCCACCAACACTCTTCAACCTCATTTCTTCCTGTGTTAAATCACAATGCAGTTGTGCCCAGGGCTCTCAGCAGTCCCTCTCCCCGCCCCTCCCATGGTTCCAAGTGAGTCCCCCTAAGGACCTTTCAAAGCCCCTGGGCTCCAATGCTGCTGGGATCCCTCTGGCCTGGCTTCCTGCTGACCTCTCACAGCTGTCTCCGAGGTCCTCCTGATCCCAAATGCTCTGGACCTTGCCTACTCTGACTCACAGCTTGTCCTTGGGACTCCTTGCCCATCTTGCTTAAAAAGACACCTTCTGGGGTTCCCTCTCCACTAACTGCACAGCCCTAGCCAAGACTGGTACCCAAGAGGTTCCTGCTTGACTAGAAGGGAAACTGGAGTATCACACACTTAAGATGACAAAAGCATCTGTACCCAACAGGTAAAGCTGGGTAAGAATTTCATCGGGACATAATAAGTCCATTGCTCTGCAGGACCTGGTTCTAACCAAATATAAAGGACTAAAAAAAAGTAACAAAAAAAGGAAGGAAGGTTATAATATCCAAGCTACAATTTTTCCTTTTTTTTTTTTTTTTAAACTTGTTACCATTTTGTCGGGATTGATGCACAATGTATGTTCAAACTGGCACTGGTCAAGCCACTCCTCCATCAGTAGGACGTCCTGCTCAGCACCTGGCCTGTTCCTCATTTCACACATCAGGAAGGCCTTCCTCTTGCCACTCAGGTCATAATAGTCCTGTTTCCAAGGAAAGCCAAGAAACAATATTTCAACCAAACCAAACTCGGAAATTCAAATACATCATATATGTGCAATGAGTTTTTTTCTGGGATGAATGATGAGGTTTCCCAGTGCAGGGCAGGAGCACAATACTGATTTCCACTCTTATCAGTTCTGGAAGGGAGGCATGACTTGATTTGTAATTACTTCAAATGCCTTTCTCAAACTAGGACGAAGAGGCCAATCCCATTTTTAAACTCCTATACCTAGCCGCCACTACCTGTTTAAGGAAAATGGTAAATGACAACCCAAGGCTACAATTATCAAAGTCCAGAATGTGGGACATTCTACAGGACAAATAACCTAGGTTCATCAACAAACAAGAAAATAAGTTAAGGGGAGACGTATCGTAAATTAAGAGTCTTACGAGACAAACCATCAAATGTAACTGTGTAGACCTTGTTTCAATCAGACCCTGACTTGAACAATCCAGCTATAAAGGACAGAGGAACCAGTCAAGGAACTCTGAAGGCTAACTACATCTTTGCCAAGATTAAGGTAGAATAATAGTATTAAGGTTACATTTTGAAAAAAGTGTTTCTCTGAAACATACAAATAATTTATGCAATGAAAGTGAAAGCCAGTAGTTCACGTAGTTGCCGAAGGCCATACAGTCTGCAGTGCCTCAGTTTTTCCCTTGATTTGTCAAAAGGAGATAATGACAGTGCTTACCTCATTTGGTTAATACATGCAAAGTGGTTTTAACTGGCTAAATGTTTTGCTTTTACTATTTATAACAGAAAGCAGGGCGATCTGACCCTTTGAGGCAACCATGCAGGTAATTGCCTTTAACCCAACAGAAGCAGCACAAAAAATGTTTAAATGGTGACTAAATACTATCTTTGCTGACCAACGCGTAGTGTTAGAGTGAGAGTCAAGATACTTACCAATTCATCCTCCACGCAGTCATAGCTTCTCTTTGGAATCTTTCGTGGAATCCCTGAATGAATTTTCATGAAAAGACAACAAAACAGAAAAAAAGACCATTTTTTCCCCATTTTTTCTCTTTTTAATCAAGATCTGCTGTCATTCCGGTTAATAGAAAGCACCTTCCAAGGAATCCCGTTGCCTCTCAGGTTTTGGGATCCATCAGGCTTCAGTCTCATTTTAGGATTTCTAGGATTATGAACACCCTCTCACAAACTCATGAGGATGGAAACTTAGCAGAACTCCCTGACACCCTAGTCAGGTTCAGGGGCAGGGAGACCCGGGCCAGAGATGAAAAGACTAAGGACCAATTAACATTACTGCACATGCACTTTCTGAAAAGGAGACCAAGACATCAATAAAGAGAAAAATGATAATAAAGGAGCTAGGCCCTATTTAAGTTTTTAATTAAACAATCTCTTAGCATTCAATTCAAGTATTTATTGAGTGCCTACAGTGTGCAGCCATCATACTGTGTGGTTTGGTTGATTCTGAAAAACCAAACCAAACCAAAAAAAAAAAAAAAACAAACCACTTTATCAACTGCGGGACACTCACTCACAGTCTAAAAGGGGTGATAACAAAAGTGATACATAAACTAAGCCTGGAGAGACTATGACAAGCGCTGTGCAGGTGCAGTAAAGGCACACTCTAAGGCTTCACGGGGTCACTATTCTGCCTACAGGTCATGTTCTGTGGTCGTTTACAGTTGTCATTCCACTACAAATCCAAAAAAGTCAGCAGAGCAACTACCTCAAAACTCAAGCTGGGAAGAGTTGAGACCAGCAATGATACATTTTAGTGTCTATCTCAATGCATTCAGTGTAAGTGCAGCTTTTCTCTTTCTCTCTCTCTTCCTCTCTCTCTATACACATACACACACTCACATAGTATACACACATAACATTTATTGATTTTGCGGGGGGAAATCCTAACCTCCCTCCAACTTGTTATTATTTCTTGATCCTAAGCCACATCTTCCCAGATTTATGGCAAATGTTCTAATGGCGTGGACATGTGGCAGAAGGGATTCCAACCCTGGGTTTCTCACTGAATCATCTAAAAACCTCCCACATCATAATCACTTGGAGGTACTTGTTTAAAAAAGGCATCTCAGGCCTGCAGAGTCAATCTGATTTCTGAGCTCACTCCAGAATGGCTCCACTTCGAATGGTCACTTGGATTCCGCGCCTGGGAATGGTGTCTCTCCCGCCCGCTTGCCCGCGGGTTCCTACCTCCAGCCGCGCGTTCACTCGGTCTCTCCACGCCGGCATCCTCCTTGCTCGGCTCCCCCCACGGCCCAGTGAATCTCGGTCTCCCGCTGCTCACCTGGGCGCCCGGGCCAAATCCCGCGCTAACCTTGGACCCTCTTCCGGTCAGTCCTCACTCCCCCTCAGCCCCTCCCCCCAGCACCCAATCCCTCAGCCCGGGAATCCCCGGGCGGCTGGGCGAAACCCCGCGCGCACCCAGCCCTGGCTCCGGTCTCCCCACTTCGCCGGCCCGGGCATCCCCGCGCGCTCACCCCGGCCGTCGGCGGCGGCGTTCTGCCAGCGCGGCAGCAGGTCGGCGCGGGGGAGCTGCTGCAGCACCTTGACCAGGACGCGCTTGGCGGCCGGCGGGCAGTAGTGCTTGGCGAGCAGCCGGGCCAGCCCCGACGCGCTGCGGCCCTCCAGCTCCAGCCGCAGCTGGCTCACGCGCGGCTCCACTCCCATCTTCTCCAGGATGACGCAGAAGTTGCGCAGCTCCTGCGGGGACAGCAGGTCCAGGGTCTCCTGCAAGCGCCTCTGAAGTTCCTCCGTGGTCTGCGGAATCTTGGGAGACGCCTGCAAACCGTTGGGCTCCGAGCGCCAGCCGCTTCCCGGCCTTCCCTCCATTGTCACCCAACGATGCTGAAGAGCCCGGGCGGGAGGGACCAATCTGAGCCCTGGGCGCCTCACACGCCTCCCGCACCTTCTCTTTGTTGTGTAAAGTGGAGGGGTTTCCGCCGGGTCCTCCAAAGCCGGGCGAGCAAAACCCCAGGCGTTGGGGAAGCTCCCGCCTCCCTTCTGGCTCGGGCCCGGGCCCCGCCCCCGGCGGAGCCACGCCCCTCACCCTGGCGCCCGCGCTCCGCCCGCCGGAGCTCCCCGCCTTAACCCTTGGAGGCTGGGTTGGCAGAGCTGAGTGGTGCTGGCCCTGCAGTGCTCCCTCCGTGGCTCTTTACTCTGGCGGCGCGCGAAGACCAGGGGGACTTTTGAAACTGCTTGTGCCCCGGCCACAGAGTAAGCTGATTACGTCAGAACCTCTGGGTGGCTGACCCAGGAATCAGTGATTTTTAAAGCTTTCCAGGTGATTCCAGTATGCAGCCAAGTTTGAGAACCACTCATCTCAGACTCCAGAGGGTTTATCAGCTACCTAAGCCAGTAATTCCCGAGGAGCAGGGGAGAACTTGGAAGCTGAAAGAACGCTTACAGGTTATGGCATTGAGCCAAATTTTTTAGAGACGACGAGGTGACAAGAGCCGACATTTGAGAATCTGAAGTCAGGAGGAAGTTAGAAATGCACACTGCTGGGCCTGGGGGCGTGGAACGAGCCCTGCTTGTCCAAGATCTCAGCTTTGCAACCCTCCCCACCACCCCAGTCCTTATTGCTAGGTTCTCTGACTTGACTGGGCCCTCAGGAACTGACTCACTCTAATCGTGGTTTGCCTCAAAATTACTTACCCTTTCGAACAGCTGGTGAAAGAATCTCAGGAATTGTTTGAATCTTGATTGAAAATAAGCCAACTGTAAACAATCATTTTTGAGACAATCAGGGAAACCCGAGTATGGGCTGGGTATTGGATGATAAGCAAAAAAACCAAGTTAATTTTTTCAGGTGGGATAATAACGTTGTAGTTATTTAAGAAAAATGTCCGTCATTTTTAGGGATGCATACTGAAGTGTGGAAGGGTGAAATGGCATGATGTCTGGAATCTGCTTTTCAAAGCTTCATTAAAGGGAAGAAAAAAGGAGGGGGAGAGGGGAGAGGTGAGCAACAGTGGCTAAATCCTGGTAACTGCTCCACTTGAGTGATGTGAGTGAAGGGGCAATGTACCATTTACTCTACTCTTGTGATTGTTGGGAGTATTTCATAATATATTGCTGGAAATTGAGTGTAATGCAGCTTGAAAGCTTTGCCTCTGTCCTTTTTGCCTCCTGCCTGACTGGGCCTTATCTCCAGCCACCAGAAGACTGTTTACTCCCACAAAGCCCCGCCTCTAAATAATTTGCTTTAAGTCTGAGGCAGCCAAGAATGAATCAATTTTTTAAAAAGGGGGGGTGGGGCCCCGGGCAATGTTTCCAAAGCGAACTGAAGCTAGTCAGCCACCTCCTTTCTGAACGTGAATACTTGTGGGAGACTGCAGGAGAGGGAAAAACAAATTCTTGGGGCCTGGGATATGCAGGCCCCAGGGCCACACGCCTCTGGAGTCAGTGTTCACAAAGGCCAATTTCAGTGCTACCCCATACTTAGAGAAAATTAGACTATTTCCCCAGATGTTAAAGATTATTTGTCCCAAAAAGAACAAAGAGCAGGGGTCTCTCGTGGCTGAAATTCACCTGCCGTGTAGGTGAGCAAATCTGTACTGAGTTGAAGGCCACACCTCTGGGCCTCATCTCAGTCCCTCCCTCCCCTTCCAGGGGCCCCTGGCAGGACCCTCCCTGGCATCAGACTCCAAGATGAGGGTCAGGGGAGTTTGAAGAGGCCGAGAAACTTGAACCCTCTGCCTCAGAAGCTAAGTTCTCAGGAGGCAGCCACTCCATCCATCATCTGTGTCAATGTGACTTCCCTGCGTTCCTGTCCCGGCACCATTTCCAGCCCTCAGTGGTCCCTTGCCCCAGCACAGGGCCTCACACGCACAGGTCACCAAGCACCAGTGGCTTGGGTGCCACTATGAGACTAGGATCCTACTTTGTCCTCTCCCACATTATAATTTTGATTTTAACCTAAAACCTAAAGTATAAACTGAAACTTAATATGTGTGTTATGGGTTGCCTTGTGTCCCCATGAAAGATACGTTAGAGTCCTAACCCCCAGTTCCTAGGAACGTGACCTTATTTGTAAATAGGGTCTTTGGGGATGTAATCAAGATGTCATTCTGGAGTAGGGTGGGCCCTGATCCAATGACTGGTGTTCTTAAAAATAGATGAAAATTTGGACAGAGGGACAGGGAAGAAGGCACTGTGAAGAAAGAGGCAGAGATTGGAGTGATAAATGCCAAGAATTGCCGGCAACCACCAGAAGCTGGAAGAGACAAGGAACCATTCTCCCTGGAGGCTTCGGAGAGCGATGGCCCTGCAGACACCTTGATCTCAGACTTGAAGTCTCCAGCACTGAAAGAGATTCCATTTCTTTTGTTAGAAGCTACCCAGTGTGTGGTAGTTTGTTGTGGTGGCCCTGGGAAAGTAATATAAGTGTGCCAGAAACTTCTAGGCATTTAACCCTTTGCCACCACCCTAGGAGGCAGCAAAAATGCCTATCCCTGCACCCCCCCCTCCCCCGGTACAATGTCCAATGTGACTAAGTAGGCAGAGAGCCAGGCTTTCAGACTGGGCTGCCTGGATCACAGCCAATGTTCTTAACTAGGAGACCACACTTACCCCTTCTGCTGTCTGGATAAAATCACGGCCCTTTCTGAAGCTTGAGAGATGACAGAAAATTTAGGGTACCTGCTAGCAAGGCTGAAATAAATAAAACAGACAAGTGCTGAGGAGGATGTGAAGAAATGAGAACACTCATACACTGCTGGCAGGAATGTCACAGGTTATGGCCACTTTGGAAACAGTCTGGTAGTTTCTCAAATGGTTAAATATAGTTACTGCATGATCCAGGAACCCCACTCCTAGGCATATACACAAAATAAATGAAGATATATGTCCACACAAATGACTCGTGTGTGAATGTTCCTACTAGCATTACTCACAAGTACCCAAAAGTGGAAACAATTCAAATAAACAAAGTCAACAGATGAATGGATAAATAAAATATGATCTAGGCACACAATAGATTATTTGGCCATAAAAAAAGGACAGAGTGTTGAACACACCACATTAGGGATGAATCTCAAAAATCTTATGCTGAGTGAAAGAGGCCAGACACAAGAGACTTCACATTGTATGACTCCATTTATAGGAATGGTGCAGAAAAGGCAAATTTATAGACAGGAAACAGACCAGTGGCTGCTGGGGCTGGGAACAAGGGGTAATTATAGATCGGAGATCTTATTGGGGGAGTGAATGTTCTCTAAAACTGATTTATGGTGATGGGTGCACCATTCGGTAAAGTTACAAAAAAAATCATAGAATTGTGTATTTGGAATGGGTGAAATGTAGGATATGTAAAATAAACCCTATTTTTTAAAATTTTAGGTTTGAGGACCTATACAGGTTAAGAGCCAGCTGGCTTTGACTATACTGTCATTTTAGAACAGAGGCATGACACTATTTAGGTTCTTCCATGATAAAGTGCTTCGCTTTATTTATCACAACTTTAGCTGCAGAGAAAAGCCAGAACAGCTTGGAATTGACACAGTGCAGGGGCTGAGATCAAGCCATGTTACCTGGGCACTGAGAGGCTAGGAAGTCACTGTCCCCCTTCTCCAGAGCCTCTGAGAAGTTGATTAGGAACCAAGTAAGTAGTGACATCTTTTCTTCCTCATCCTAACATCACCTCGGACGCAGCCTTCAGCCTGGTGATAGCGACTCCTCTCTCCCCAGCCCCAGCCTCCCTGCAGGAACTCCTCGGCCCCAGCAGGCGGCCCACGGCTTCCCCACTGTTATGATTCTTGCCCAAGAGCAGATCCAAAGAGGCACCGTGGTGAGTGGGTGGCTGAGCGGAGCCCCCCAACGGAGATCTCTCTGGAAATGTCTTTTCAAGTACCTTGCAGGGTATGCAAACCCTTCTCCTAACTCCCCAGTGTGCTGTCTGTATCCGTGACTCCCCTTCTAGGAGATTCAGAAGGCTTGAGTCAGGCTCCCCCCATCCTCTACCTGAGCTGGGGAACTGAAGGTGACGGCTCTGCCTGGCTCTCCAGATACGACTCTATCTCACTCCAGGACAGTGAGGTGAAAAGGTCCTTGGCAGAAACCAGGCAGGGCAGCCAATCCCATCTTCGCCCAGTCCTCGCCCGGTCAGGACTTCAGGCCCATCTTGGCCATCATCTCTTCATAGACGGTCCACGCCATGGCTGCCATCAGAGTCCTGCGGAGGGCCCGGGGGACACTGCCTTGAAAGAAGCCACGCAGCCCGTACTCCTAGGAGGAAAATGGACATAGAGACTCTGAAACTAAAGCAGCAATACAGTTACACACCTGGCACGAGTGAGGGTCCCTCTCTGTGATACCCCATTTTTATGTCTTCCTTTTTAGACTTTTATAAATCATGTCAAGACTATAAATACTGGGTCCAAAAAGACAATTAGGCACAGTCGCTAAACTTTTAAAATCTTTTTAGGCTTGCTCTATCTAGGGGGATCTATTTCTTAGCTGAAAACCTTATATAGGGTTTCTATATAGTGTCCAGTGGCACAGCTTGTACGGTGCCCAGGAGCCCCAAGCCCCAAGTGGCATATCAAATCCAGACCAAGGTCTGCTTGCCAAGCCCTGGGCCCTGGCTCCAGGTGGAAGGAAAAAAATGCCTTCTTGGCAGTTTGGCTGCCTGGAAGGACAGTCTTTTTTTTTTTTTTAACCCACTGTATGTTCCTGGTGGCCCTAAGTAAGAATTAAAGACAAAACACCTCATGATCTGGATTGCTCCTTCCTGTTGTTATCATTCTTGCCACTTTCACATATACTGAAGAATATATTTTCAAACTTCATGATTTTAGGTACAGAGAATAAGAAAGCAAGACACCGAAGAAGTGGGAGGAATACGATCAGATTCACAGACACTGGCTTATATCGAGGGTAAGACAGATACCTGGCGCATATGCCTACACGTTTCCTCTGCTACACAGAAAAATTGAAAGAACTACAGAAAAATCTAAAGATCTAGGGGACAAATTTACCTTGAACAAGAATATCTGATAACAGTACGTGTTTCCAAAGGGCCAACTCGGTGGCTTTTAAATAGGATCTTAGTGTGCTTTACATCTCCTGCACTTTATCTTCAATACTCCTTGTCTATTTGTGTTACAGCAAAGTCGTAGAAACAAAACAATGTGTTTGTTGTTTTTCTGACTACATTTCCTCCGACGTCCTTGATTTAAGTTCCTAAGTCCTTCCAGATCACCTGATTCAGTAGGTGTGGGGTAGGGCCCAACAACATGCATGTTAAACAAGTGTCACAGGTTGTCCTCCCTAACGTAGGGCTCCCTCCCTAAACACCACCACCACAAAAAAAAAAAAGAACAAACAAAAAACCCCACAATCATGGATTTTTAGCAGTGATTCTCAACCTTGGAAACACACTGGAATCACTAGGGAACTTAAAATACTGATGCCAGGGGTTCACCTCCGCCAGAGCTTCTAATATGATGAGCCCAGGATATGACCTGGGAATGGGGATTTTTAAAAGCTCCTTGGGTGATTCTGATGCGTAAAGGTACTCCTTTAGAGAGACTGCCTTAACCACAATATGAACCAATATTTATCCTAAAGCCTTACTTTGAAAATGAGGGCCACTGCCTGGCCAATCCACCGAAATTTCATTGGGGAGAGCTGCATGTGAGTCTTTATAACATCTGCAGGTTGAGTTACCAGCGAGGCCAGAATACCGGCCAATACCCCACAGCTGAAATTTACAACGGGAACAAAGACTGCACCCAACTGGTCTGAAAAAGGACAAAGGCAACACTCAGTTATAAATAAATCTCATATTCATCAGATAAATACCAATGCCAAGTTGCCCACTAATTCTTCCCAAAAGCTAGAAGGGTCTGGATTCAAACAAGGCTAAGAATTAAAAGTTTAAAGGTATAATTAATCAATGTAAATAGAATAATGGAACTAAAAATTCACTTTTTGACAACCATCAGCATAATAATTGAGGCAAGAATCATTGACTGATGCTAAAATATACGGAAGAAGAGGAGGTTTTATATTTATATAAAGTGAGAGGGTCTCCCCAGAGAGATACTTACAAATTACAAAAGAAAAAAACAATTGAATTTTCAGTGGAGACTGAAATGAAATCCAAGTGATAAAAAGTTGACATCATCCACAGTGGGTCAAACAAATATCATACATATGTCATTCCTGATATAAGGCACCAGGGACACAATTTTAGTTACGTGCTTCTCTTGTTAAAAAGGTAAAATCAATTTAGTCACTAGAAAACATCAGGTAACCCACACCAAAGTTAAAATAAAAAAATAAATATTGCTGCAATGTACATTATTGGGAAAACTGGAGAAATTAAGACTATCAATGGGACTCTAGATTAAAGAATTGTATCTATGTGAAGTTTCCTGAATTTGGTAAGATGGTTATGTGCAAATGTCTGTTCTTATGAAATACAAACTGATGTATTTAAGGGCAAAGAGGCATCATGTCTGCAACTTAGTCTTAAACGGTTTGGAAAAAAACAATTACAAATATAGAAAGAGTAATAAAGGGCCATGGGGTTATGTGTACCTTTCTTGTGGCTTTTTGGGGTAAGTTTACAATGATTTCTAAATAGTAATTAGGACTCTAATTTCTAATACTAATTTTAAAGATGGGTCGAGAAGTTGAAAATGTACATCCAAGCTCTGAGACTGCCTTAACTTTCTACTGCAAAATAAGGCTGTGACCTGCAGTGTTCCCCCTCCTGGCACCTGGGGAGAAGCAGCAAATCTCCCAGAGCACCCCAACTACGGCGTAGCACCACAGCCACGATGGTGGCATTCTGGCTTTCCCAACTAAATGGCCTTGGTTGCAATTCCTGGCTCCCATTGTCCAAGGACACCTTGTTGGAACGCAGATTCACTCTACGAAGGATGTGTTTCTATCAACGCCTGGCTCTGCTGTGGTGGATGTTTACTGCCTGTTGATTGTGCTCATGTCTTGTGCAGCATGAGTCACCAGTAGGGTGAGTGTGCCAGACTGTCCGAGGTTTGGCATCCTTCTCTCCACCCAAATGGAAGCCTCAAAACAGTAACCAGGAGCCCAGCAAGGGAAGTGAAGATAGTATTTTTCCCCCGGCCCCTAACTCACAGGCGTTTCCCACACCTGTCTGATAAGAATCACAGCAAGTGCTTCTTGAAAAATACAGTCTCCCAGGTCTTCTTACCCCAGAGTTTCTGACTCAGGAGGCCTTGGGTAGGACCTAGATATCTTCAGATCAGGCAAATGTGGAGAGCGTTGTCGCAAGGCCTATGCAAAATGTGCTTTATTCCACCCCCTCCCTCACTCAATAATTACATACTACAGTGCTCTGCCTTAATAGACTATCAACTCAAAAGGGCAGGGACCATGTCTATCCCAGCACCGGGCCTCCTGCCTGACGCAGTGCAGATACAGCTCAGTGTCTAAAACTAGGCTCAGGCTCTGGAGCTGCTGGGAACAAAATAGTCTCCTATCGCACAGAGAGAGGTGAGGATGTGACCTCCTTCCAGCCCACCTTCGTGGAGCACGATGTTTTTGGTCTGGTTGTAAAACATCAGGTAGATTCCAGAAAAGGGGGCGTCACGGAGGAGTGTTGCCGTCAGACCACTGAAGAGGCCCCGGTACCCCTCGCTGAGATAGATGCTCCGCAGGGCCGCATAGATGCTCTCGTAGCCGTACCGCCCGCTCTGCAAAGGAAGCTCAGAACCAGCCTTGGGTTTGTGCCCTGAACCAAGCCCACCTCCGGGGACATCACCAGTGCACTGGGGGCTCCAATTCTTAGGTAGCTTGGCCGGACTACCCAGATGGGTTCTCCGACCACATCGGCCTCTATGTTAGGTTGTAATCGGGAGCTGGCATCAGTGGCCACATGACTCAAGAGCCCAGAGCCTCTGTCTGCCCACCCTGAGGACCTGAAGTTGTCAAACTCACCTCGAAGCGTGTCTTGACCACAGTGATGGGTGACATGCAGACCCCTGCAACTGAGCGAGAGCCCACCCCTAGGATGACCGACTCCAGGGCCGTGGGTGGGTGGCCTCGCAGGAAGTACTGCTTTGAAGAGTAGAGGGTGCCAAAGTAGATTCCCACGCCAGGGACACATCTCACAATGGACTGCAGACAAAGTCGGAGGGAAAGGAATCAAAGACCCACACGTAAGATACTGTCTGAGCTAGGATTTCCCAAAAGAAGACCCAGGATTTGCATGAAATAATTGATTTGAGGTGTGGAGGAGCAACAATGGGAGAGTGGGGAATTGAGGTGGGAGAGAAGGCAGCCAACATGGGGTGTGTTATCTAACAGGTTACTGCCGTGGGCAACTGAATCCTTTGGGGGAAACTCTGGAAATCGATGCAGGGCACACCTCAGTTATCACTCCACCTGAGGAGGGAAGTAAGGTTTTAAACATCAGGTTAAGGGCTGCTGTGGGCCTGGCGTGAGCATCAACTCCCTGGCATTTCCAGCAAAGTGAGTTCTTAAGACCAGAAGAAGACTTTGGGCAGAGAACTGCAGGTGTGGAGGCCCTGGGGGGGTCAGGGCAAGGATCTGCTGACAGGGGGGCTCTCAGGACTTGCTGCTGCACTGAGAAGTCCCGCCCAGGGCACACGGTGTGATACCTCCCAGAGCCCTCAAGTGGAAGTCAGCGACAGTAAGCAAGCCGGGCGGGAAGGCCACTGCTACAGGAGGTGGATGTGAGTGGGCTGGTTATCGGCGGGGTTGGGGGGTGGAAGATCAGACCCAAAAGGCAGCTTACAGGGGCCATCCCTTTCCAAAGGCCCAACAGACTCTCCGTGCGAACCACATTTAAGAGCACGGCCAACATCCCAATGCGTCTGGATCTGAAAGCAGACAAAACAGAGGCAAGGAAGGAGAAACCACTTAGACCACGTCCTCATTAAAGAATGCTCCACTCAAAGACTTCTCGGCATGGACTCTTCTAGAACACTTAAGGATCTCTACAAGAATCTTCTTGGAGTTACTGAGCTCCTGCGTGTTCATGATGTGGCACATACATGATTGCCTGTCCATTCACACTGCGAACCACAGGATGACCTCCCATTTGACCCATGTTCTCACAGTGCTGAGTCCAATGAGGGGGCGCACAAGGGACACTCAGCACTCAGGCTACTTCCAGAAACCCACCCACTCCTTGTGCCAGGCAGCACAGTTATGATGTCACAGGCTAGCACCATGCAAATGTCACCAAGGCAGATCCCAGGAAGTTACTCAGGGAAGGACCCCGCTTAATCAACAAGATATATGTCAGATACACACGTAAGATATAAGATATACAAGATATGTCAGATATATATACAGATACATACATATGTGTATGTATTTGTGTACATATGTATACACACATACATACACATACCAGACACATGAGAGGTGGGCTTGGCCTGGGTTTCTCTTTGAGCATCCAACAGAATGGAAGCCGACTCAACACAGTAAACATGCTCCTGTGTCTGAGAGAAGTTGTTGAAACAGGGTCCTCAATGCAATGGCGGGGTTGGAGGAGCAGCAGGCTTTACCCATGAGCTGTGGGCTGGAGAGTCTGCAGGCGCGTTTTGAGCAGATCCAGAGGTTGGAAGAGGAGGGTAGAGCAGGTCCCACTGATGGAGCCGCACAGGAAGGCTTTGATCACTGGCTGCAACTGCAGGACAAGAGAACGCTGTGTCAGCAGCTTTGCCCCACCTTTGTGCACACCTGGACCAGGCAGTTCCTTTCTAGGATCTCCTGGAGGCCCCCAGGATTATCTTCACACTTCAGAGAAGGGGTAATTGTGGCTGGGAATTACAGTGTTGGAATGTTGTTGAGAACATGGTAGACTGCAGGAGGTATCTCTCTGGTTTACTGACAACAGCTTTGATAATTCTTGATAATGAAAAACTTACTGTTAATAACATTGCTCCTACTGAACAGCATGCCTATTTCCATCTGCAAATCATGCCACTGACCACACTTCCCCATTTGTCCTAATGGTAAATTATTGGCCAACCTCTTATCGTCACGAGCAAAATCAGTTGAACAGTGTTTTGACTCTGAACTGCTGGTTTCAGTTTCCCTCGGCTGTAAACCTGTAGATTACTTACAAGAGTTAAGACAGAGGAAGTGAAACCATTAACTAAGCAGGTCCAACATGTAACAGAATGTGTCACATCCTGTAAAACCCATAAATTTCCTTAATTTAAAACTTTCCCTTCTCTTACATTCATTCATCTGGCAGGGACCTCAACAGATCGCAGGGGCACCGTAGGCCAGCAGCCACTCCTGGGTTGGCTGGTTGTTCTTTAAGCCAGAAGAGTCTCACACACACACACTGGTGAATTTAGAAGCACCATCTAGAAAGGCAGCACTCCCTCGCAGACTAATTGTACTTCCCCCAAGCACTCTCCGGAGGCTTCACAGCACGCCCTGGAATCCAGACTCAGTCAAAGGGTTGTGTAAAGGCGCTCTAAAAATTCCATGCAGGAAAGAAAAGCACTCTTTTCCAAAGGCGCCCATCCAAAAAGATCTTCTCCATCCTCATTAAATGGCACCTGCACTATTACTTCTTCATAAATGGCATACTGTTGTCCTAAAACGCTACTAAGATAAATACGAAGTTGCCTGTTAAACACATCACGGAACTACCTACCGAGAACCAAAATGTCTGTAATCTGTGCTATTTGTTTCACAGAGAAAAGAGATTATTTCACCTTCCACCAAAAATGCAAGTCTCAAATTATAACTGGAATTCCTTAAAAGGACTGACTAAGTTCAGATAATAAAATACTGGCACTTATAACCACGTTCAAACGGCTTTTAAAGCGCCAAAGCGGGTAGAATGGTTAAGACAACAAGTGCAGCCAAGCAAAATGAGTATACTTCATCACGCGTGTCAGCAAGCAGCTCCCTCTCCCCCAAGGAGAGGCGGCCTGCTCCTTTTGCTAAGCTGTATTCCCATGAGTTTGGTTTCTCAGCCTCATCCTAGACTTTGTAGCTTCAGTGAGCTCTTCTTCCCTGCACACTCAGCCTCTTACTTCCATCGGCATCTTCTCCTTTGCCTGGAAACAAACTTGAAAGCCCTCCCCGCCCCCACCCCCCACCCCCGCATCTTCCAGCCTGATGCCCTCTCCATTAGTGACTGCTCAGGTCCCCAGAACTTGCCATCCTGCTAAAGCCCCTCCACTAAGGCTGCCACTAGTGCTCACCAAGGACCCGCCACATCCCAGGACCCCTTTCCCATCCTTGGTCTTCTCTTACTTGGCCTCTCTGGTGCATCTGAAACAGGTGATTGTTTCTCCTCTCTTTTCGGTTTCTCTCTCCTCTTCTGGCTGCCCTTCTAAGTCTCCTTTTCATCAGCCCACAGAGTCAGCCCACAGATGTTGCTGTTTCTCTTATCTCCCATAGCAGCAGCCTCTCAGGGCGCCCCCACCCCCACACACCACACTTTACACACTGGGGCCAGCAACGCCCACACCTCCAGGCCAGTCTCTCTCCAGACTGTTATCCCCACACCTCCTCCATCTCCCCTTGCATGGCCTGCATGCATCTCAGACTCAATGTCCAAAATGGAAACTTGGTCAGCAGGTCTCCACAGGCTTGCTTGCCCCTTCTTCAGTCCACACTCAGATATTCCAGCAGGACATTTGGGAGACAAATAAGACTCCTCTGTCTACCTCCTGTGTCATGACCAACTCCTGCTGATGACCCCTCTTGCTTCCTGGAGCCTGCCCTGCACTGATCCATCCTGGTGGCTTTCTTGGGGGTCTCCAGACTCAGCAGTGCCATCCCACCCTACCAGAGCAACACAGGGTGAGACATCCAGATACACCAGCTCAGGTTCCACAGATGCTCAACAGTCAAGAATGAATGAATCACACATGTAACAGGAAATTGGCACTTGGCTCTCCCTCCAGCACAATTCCACAGGATAAAGCTTAGTGGGACCTGCATGCCCCTAAGCATCGCTGGACAGGGCCATCTCCCCCCAGCCCCTCCAGGCCTTTGCTCCAGTGAAGCTGTAGGAATGATCTGCAGTTATAGCTTCTAAGCAGTTCTCTTTGCTGCTTCCCCAGGGCTCTCACGGGTATTGTATGGAACTTGTTTTAAGCACCCACTCGCACTGCAATACTCACACAATACACCCTTTCCCAGTGCAGGAACTATCTTCTTTATGTTTTTATTTTCACAACACCTTGCTTGGACACATTATTGGCTCAACAGATATTTGTGGAATACATGAATATAGCCCATAACTCTTTAAACTTTGTAATTTTCCAGGTCTATCAGCATAGAGCAGATGCTAAATATATACCAGCAGTAGAGATTAACCTCTAACAGTTTAAAAAAAAAAAAGCAACATAATTGTTAAAAAAAAACAAACAGAATTTACACTTTCATTTTGAATAGTCTTAAGATATTGTCAGTGGTGGATGGCACATTCTTTAAAGGCATGTTTGCTTTTTTTTTTTCCTAAGCAGCCCAAAGTTATTCAAGGTAAATGAAACCAGTTAATACAGTTGTTTTGTTTTTTTTGTAGTTGTTGTTGTTGTTTTGAGGAGTAGGAAGGGCAAAAACAACCAAATAATACAGATACATATAGGCAATAAGTAGCATTTATATAGTTAGCAAACATGCTCCACAGGCAACTACTACTCCTTTTTAAAAATCTAAATCCTAAATCCAATTCAAATCAATCTAGAGGCCTGAGCTGGAAGACCCAGCTGAAGGACACATTCAAAGATGCAAACGTAGAGTGGCCGCTGAGACCTGTTAAGCAAAAACAAAGACAAAACAAAACACATCCCATTCTTCCCCAGCCCCTGGCGCAACTGGACGGTAACCTTGACCTCAGGGAGAAAAGTAGCTGATGCCAACTGGTCCTCCCTGCCTAAGGCCAAGCCGCATTCCCACCCACCGCTAGCAGCGACTCAGCGGGACCATCCTCCGGGACCGCCTGCCCAGCCCCGCCTCCGCCTCCACCAATAGCAGCCCCGCAGCGCGACCACGGCAGCCAATCCAGACGCGGGAGGGGCGTGGCCCCGCGGTGCAGACCAACCGCCCGGATTCCCGGCAGATGGGGAGAATGTGGACACTCAGGAAATTCTCGTCCTGCCCGCGGGCGCTGAGCTGTCCCCAACACACGTCGCTCGAGCACTAACCGCTTCCCAGGCTTTGCACTATCACCCGGTCTTGCAATGGTCCAAATATCTACCCAGCGTTCTCCCACCGGTCATTCTAGGCATCCAACTCAAAGCAACGTCCCGGAGCGTTAGCACCTCGTTCCAGGCCAAGCGGGCACATTCCCCCAAGGTCCCGGCAACTGTGCCTATCTCTACGCAGATACCAAAGCAAAAGCGAGACCTTTGCTTGCCTATCCCAAGGACTGGGTTGGAGCTCCTCTCCTTCCTCCCTCCCCCCTTTCAGTTCCTTTAGTCAAACTCCAGCTCTGCCGCCACGTCCCCAACCGTTTATGTGCACACCCGGGACACAGAAAAGGTTCCTCTAGGGACGCTGACCCTCGGCAACCTTCCGAATTTCCCTGCCCGAGCCTGCGGTCCCGGAACCCCTGCCTTCCCTTCCCTGCAGTTTACCATAAGCGTTTCCACCCTGTCTCCGACATCTTGAGACTGCAGCAGCGCCGGGCGTGACTTCTGAATCATTGGAGGGGAGGCCTGCGGATGCACTGAGCTCGGGGTGCTGTCGGTGGGAGCTCAGACCCGGCCCTGGCGATGGCGGTAGCCGGGCGACGCGTTCTAAGGCGGGGGTGCTTTCTGCGGTCTGCGCGGGTCGAGGGGGTCGGGTCCTGCGCGCCCACCGCCCGTGCGTGGCTCGGGGCGCCGCTCTTCACTCGCTCCGCAGACTCCGCGGCTCCGCTGCCCGGCCCATTCTGACCGATCGCAGGTTTCAGGACTTAAGACTATTAGGCAGGGTGCATCCGGGGGTGGAGAAAGCCGGAGGAACTAGATAGAACGGCGGGATTTAGCTTCCGGGGTGGACGCTGGTCGCGAGCTGCTGAGAGTTGTGCTCCTTAGTGCCACCTCGTGAAGACATCCGGAACTGCAGGATCCGCCGCCGCCCGGCGCCCGGAGCTTAATGGGGCATCTGCACGGATTTACGCTTCTGAGTGCCACGTTTGCACAGTTACAGTCGAGACTTGCTCTGCACAATACGGTAACCAGTAGCCAACTGTGGCAACTGAGCACTTGAAATGTGGCCAGTGTGCACTAGAAACGTGGCTAGTGTGACTGAAGACCAGACTTTTAAACTCTATTTAATTTGAACTAATTTGTATTAAAAACCGAAGCAGTGTGAAATATTTTTCCGGTAAACACGACTCTTATTATTGTGGCAAGACCCACAATTCCCTTTAAAAGCTGAGAATTTCGCGTCGGAAATATGCTGTAAGTTATCCACATACCAGATTTCTCAGACATAGCAATAAAGTAAAAATAATCTCAAGAATCATTTTTACATTATACCATGTTGAAATGTGTTTTGGAGAAGTAATTATTAAAATTAACTGTACTTCTTTTACATTTTTAATATGGCTGCTAGAACATTTAAGTACACTAGCAACTCAAACTGCTTTTCTATTGGACAGCACTGGTTTAGATGGTTAAGTTTATGGTTTTATCTCTCATCTGGACTCTGTCAATAAACTTTCTGGTCTCCCAACGCCTCGTTACTTCTGTCTGGCTGATCCATGGAACACTATTCCTGCTGGGATCCTGACACTCTTGTTGGAAAAGGCAGGCACACACCTTCAGTGGCCCTGGTTATCTGCAGAATCAGGTCCAGACTTTTCATAGTCACAGCCTTCACTTTTCCCACCACCCAGGAAATCTAGGTCAGGAAAGAAACTGATGATTCAAGGAGCAAGATGCTGTTTTTTTAAGGCTTAAATTCCTGTGCTACTGAGGCACAAGGAACAGGCAAGAAAGTAGACTCTTTATTGCCAGCGAGGATTAAGCAAAGCATAAACATTAAGAATATATATACAAACCTACCTGGTGAGTGTTGTATACTTTGCTACCCCCTATTCTAAGCTGCAGGGCTCACTGCCTTTGTGCAATGTTGAACTAAGCTGAAACTTCTTTTTAAAGGAAGACCTACTTTTCTTTCCCCATAGGGCAAGAATCCCTACTTATGAGAAATAATGGCTTGGTGTATTTTAGACGCTGTTCTTGGCCACCCTGAGGGTGAGGGCAGAGATGGGACCCAGTGTGACAGCCTGCTGCCCACTGCCCCACCCTTGGCAGGTATGTTGGCTTGACTCCAGGCTCAGAAGAAATGGACTGGCTTTCAAAGGCAGTTGGTGTCTGCCAGGTTTTCCTCCTCTGTGTCTGTTCCTGCACAGTCACAACCCTGGAGTCCAGAGTGCCCCCATCCCCTCAGTCCTCTCTATGTCCGTGGGGATGCAGAGATAAATAAGATCACATGAAAGGAGCATTACCCATCAGCGATGAGTGAGGGTTTTGGAGCAGGACTTACTGAATGGCAGAACTTGGAGGAGTGAGTTTAAAAATAAAAGAAAACTATCCGGTGAAAACACTGTGTGTGACTTCAGTTCCAAACAAGGTCATTAATATCGGGCAAGGCTTCCCTGACTTGTTTGCAGTTGGTGGAAGGTGATTTTGCTTCTACGACCTTACTCCTGCAGTCACACATTGGGTCCCTCAAACCCACTCTGGCCCTTTTTCTCTTTTCTGACGTGGGTGTGAACATTACATGATATGTCCCCATCCCAGTGACTGCAGACAATCTCTATCCAGGAGGAGGTTCACATACATCAATTTAGATACATGACCCCTCTTAAAGCTTTACTCACAACAGGCTTTGACATCTTGGGCTTTCCACCATCTGAGAAGGAGAGGGCTGGCGGCGTAAACGCTGGATGCTGGAGATGAATGGGAGAGACAGAACCTGGGCTCCAAAGGAGGCTCTGGGCTCAAGCCGTCCGGGGCCGGAGGACAGTGCCGGGCACCTGTGTCACTACATTTGGAAGAAGATGGTGGGAGACTGAGGAGCACGCCGGTGAACGGCCCCCCATGCTTCCAGGAAAACCAATTCAGGGAGACCTTTCCTGTCTGCGTGGAGCCCGAGCTGCTTCTGGAAATATCTAAATTCCCTCTGTTGTTGTCAAAGCAATGAGCCCACCTTTGCCTTTTGGAAGCCAGTAGGGGGTCAGGAGGGGAGATACCTGCCCCCTCCACTGCCACAACCCCCACCCCTCCATCTTCATGAGCCTCTTCATGCCAGGTGGCCCCCCAGACAGGAGAATGGGTGTGTTATCATGGCCTCTATCCTATAACGGTAGAGGCTCCTCTCCGTTTTAATCCTCTCGCCCCAAACACGCAGCCGTAAGAGTCTCCCAGGGCAGGCACCGCCCTCAGCGCAGCAGCGGGAGAAGTCACCCTCTGTGCCTCGTCACAAATGTGGGCACAAACGGCAGGAAAACACACAGTCTAGTGGCGTCACCAGAAGCTTCGGCAAAGAGGATGGTGCTGTTGCAGCTGTGGGCTTTGCAAGCAAGAAATACCTTTTCTCCTTCCATGCCAGTGACCTTGGCCTCCAGCCTCACCACTGAGCAGAGGAGCCGGCTGGGAGAGAGCATCAGGGGAATGAATGGGCTGGTAGGCTGGTCTCCGAGAAGCTGGTGGACGCCTCCGTGGGGGGAAGACTGTCAGCGTGGGGGCCCTGGGATTCCACTCCAAGAGCCGAGGCATCAGGGGCTGTGGAAGAAAGAGACCATAAGCAAGTCCAGGCTATGTGGCATTTAGTGTTTTATCATCATATGGAAGCCAGGAGCCACTCCACCAGCATCAGGACAAACCACCTTCCCACCCTCTAGGAAGACCAAGCTCCTCTTGTTTTCCTGCCATCTTTCCAGTGAGGAAACATACACTACATCTGGGCTAAAAGTTCATAAACATAAGCCCATGGTTCTCCCGGCTCCGGATGGGTTTGACTTGCCCTCACTGGTGAGCAGGACCCACTTATGCTTTGCCTGATATCAAATAGCTCTCCCCACCTGTGGAAGGTTTCGTTCATCTGTGGCAGAATGGCTCTCCGTGTAAACAAATATTCCTCTGGTGACGGTGAGTTTCATGTGTCTGTTTGACCTGGCTGTAATCCCCAGCTATTCAATGAACATGAATCTAGGAGTTGCTGAAAAGGTGTTGTGTAGATATGGTTATCATCTACAATCCATTCACTTCATTGAAGTAGAGTCAATTTGCAGTGTTGTGTTAATTTCTGGTGTACAGCATAGTGATCATTTAAACACACACATATGTCAGTTCTCTTTAAGTAAAGGAGAGTATTTTAAATAATCTGGTTTGGCCTAATCTAAACAGTCGAAAGTCCTTAAGAATAAGACTGAGGCTTCCCTGAAGAAGAAGAAATTTTGCCTCAAGACTGCAGCTTCAGTTCCTGCCCAAGAGTTTCCAGCCTGATGGCCCACCCTATAGACTTTGGGCTGTCCTCACAACTGCATAAGCCAATTCCTTGAAATAAATCTCTCTATATATGTATGTTAATATATTAATATTACATATAATCACTATATTGATTAATATATTAATATAATCTTTTATATGTGTTATACACACACACACACACACACACACACACACACACACACACAGGCAAGGAAACAGACCTCCTGAAGGTGAGGGTCGTGGTCCCTGTAAAGAATGCATTGGCACTGTTGTACGCCATGGTGTCTCTCCAGGTCCCCAGAGCACCACCCTGGGTAATCCCGCAGGGCCAGACGAGGGAAGAAAGGGAAAGAAAGAGTCACCCAGGATTCTGCTCCGCAGGGCCAGGTTCCACTGAGTAAAAGGCTGGAGGCTTCCCTGCAATCCAGGACCAGACTCTTATATTGCTCAGGGTAGAGCAGAGAAGTAAGAGCCAAACAAATACAGGGGAGACGAGCAGTGCTGTCTGAAGTGAGTTGCATCTGCTTAGAAGAGAATAAAATAAAAGTAGCAGAAGAACCCCTTTTCCCCCCACCAGCCCCAAACACAAATTCTGGTGAATCTTGTGTTCCCTCCTGGGTTGGTCTCAGGTGGAACTAGAATAGTGCAGTGAAAACAGCATGGGTTTGCAGGCAGAGACCTAACTCTACATCCCACATTCCCAGCCATGCGACCTCAGTCACGGGACCACTTGGGGCATCTATTTCTTCACCTATAAGACAGGATCAAGGAAAACCTCCTAAGAATTTTTGTGAGCATTAAATTAACACAGCTGAAGCTCCACATATGGGGTCTAGCATATACTAGCCACTGCACAAGAATGGTTTTTCCCCCCTTTCATTTCTAATGTTCACTGCTTACCCCCCTGCCATTTAGGAGACGCAGGATTGGTCCCTAACAAGGTGAGGCCACACCTCATGTGGGTGGAGAATAAGGGTTATGCTCCTCTGGGCTGCAGTAACCGAGAACCTGCTGAAGGCAGCCATGGACCTGCCAGCTGGCCTCTCACCCTCTCATCCCCCTGGCTCTTTGATCAAGAAAAAGCCCATTTGAGCCGCCGGCTAGGATGGTCCTCCATGCCTCAGCCAGGCAGCCCGTCCAGGAGGGGCCCAGGTTGGAACAAGCAGATGCACTTCTTCCCCGAGTCGTTGTGGCAGATGACATACTCAAAGCCAAGTCTCTCCATCTCTGCGATCTGGAGAAAGAGACAGGCATCTTCTGCCTTTTGGGCTAGAGACAAGAACTGAGTCGGTGAGAAAGACCTCGGGGCGGGGCAGGGCGGGGCAGGTCTCCAGGGCAGAAAGCACCTGTCTGGAGGAGGTCCTCAGGAAAACCCACTGCCCTCAGCTTCCTATCTGTGCCGCCCGGAATTGCCCCATAAACCTCTGAAGGGGAAGAGCAGTTTCCAATAAGGGGGTGGGATCCGTAGTGGGAGGGACAGTGAAGAGGAGTAAGCCGTGAATTCAGGGTTCCCTTGTTCCTATCAACTGAATCACAAATACTAATCTGACCGTGGCAGATTGAGGAATAAGTAGGCAAAAATCCTTTCTGTAAAATAAGTAGATATGTCCCCTCTCAATCCCAGAGGTCTGAGATTTAAGTGAGATCATCTATACAGTATGACCTCCAAGGGAAATGCAGAGAGTTTAGAGGCCCTATTTAGAGGTCAGGGGTAAAGCTTCCAATACATAAAATCCAAATACTCATCAAACACCTGAATTTTGCCAAGAATTTCAAAGCAGAATTTTGAATGACAGCTTCGGTATATAATATTAGAAGACTTTTGGCTGGCTCCTCCTGTCTCTCCGATGCAGGACTCATTTACCTTCGTTTTCCATCCAATGTCCTTCTCCCATTCACGAGCTCAGCTCAAACTGACCACTAGAGGGCGCACAAGTCCAGTCCCCAGCAGGTTGTGGCTCCTGGCCTCAGAGGTCAGTGAGGTACCGGACTGTTGCCCATTGGCGACCAGCCTTGGGTTTACCCCGGGTGAGGGCACTGATCCTTAATCTCAGGCACTGCCCCTTCCCAATTCCTCGTTCACACTCCACCTGTCTGGTCTACAGAAGATGGTGGGGCTGGCAGGTGGAAGGAGAGGCCAAGCAGGGGTGAAGACTGCAGACAGGGGTGGAGAGAGGGGCTGACCCAGGAGTCAGGAATTCCTGATTGTAGTCCAGGATCTGCCAAACACTCACTTTGTCACCTCTCCAGGCCTCAGTTTTCTCACCTGTAAAATGAGCGGGTTGAACGAGGTGGCCTCCATGTTCCTTTTCTGGCTGAATATCGTGAGTCTAGGTCACAATGTCCAGATTGCCTCATACCTGACTCTCAGGATAATGCTAGCCGCCCGGGGCTGGGCCCAGAGCTCCTGGAGGAGAGTGCACACACATAAGCACAGATTTGCCAACAACTCTGCATCATCATCCAGAGACCCGCCACAGCCCCGGTTAAGCTCTCCTGAGTTAGGGGTGCGAACTTACCAGGGACAGCTTTAGCAATCCTAGCAAAATCTGCCTCTTTAAGGAGCTGCATAGAGCACCTTCACCCTGGAAGTCATGTCCACGTCCCATCCACAGTCTTCTCCACGAGTTCGTTACACAGCCCCACCACAAGGAGGCTCCAGCTGGCACTGGGGAGGGAATAATCCTTCGTATCAGAATGCAGGTGGCTACTTGAGACCTGAAAAGTCCAAAAGAGGTAGCAGACTCTGCCTGGTCCCATTCCAATGTGACTCATTTGTTCCTGTGTGTATTTACTAGATGGGCCGGTTCTCACCAGGCAGAGTGTGCACAGATGCCCAGAGATGGGAGAGAGCATGTCAGGTTCCCAGAACTATACAAGTAGAAGCGTTTAGTAGTAGGGAAGGGGGGCAAAGAAGGCGATCAGAAGGAAAGACTGGGACCTGAGCTGTCATGCTGAAGAATTTGAGATTTATCCAGAAGGGTTACAAGCAGAGGAATGAAATGGTCAGATGTGCACTTTAGAAGGATTTCTACTTGCACATGGGAGCTTGGAGCCTCGATAACGTTAGAACCCTGGCTGGTGAACAATTCAAAGACCCGGTCTTTTCCTGGCCTTTTCCCTCTCCTGCTCCTCCAAGTCCTCCAGGCTCTTCTCCCAAGACAGTTGACTCTCTGGTTTATTGCGACTCCTTACTGTCCCATTACACCTGGAAGCTCAGCCAGAGACCCCCTTTTCTGGCAGACAGAGGAGAGGACCAGTCTAGGTGGCCAGTCCTCCTCCCAGGAATTTTGGATAATTCATCATACGGCAACATCTTCTTGTACCTTCTGCCTGGTTATTGTTCGTATTCACCGGTGCCAGTCGGTCCTTCCTGCTCTGCTTTTTGGCTGATTTATCGGCTTACTCACGGTTCCCTGTATATGCTCTTCCTTACCTACACAGATGGAGAAAACAGAGATTCCTGTTTGTGGACACACGGGCTCTGAAGCGGGGGAAAGTCTAACACCCAGGAATGGTCCTTAATCCTTACTGCCCTCCTGCAGGGAGTTATTTTGCCAGCTGGTAGAGGATAGAGTGGCGTTTGAATTCAGTCTCCATAACTTCTTCCCATTAATACACTGTACATGATGCTACTTGTCCCTTAACTGCTCTGAGCATCCATTTTTAAATCTGTAAAATGAGAATACCACCACCTTCCCTGTAGGTTGCTGTGGGGATTGCCTGAGCTCATGATACAGGAATGTACCTGGCTCAGAACCTGGCCCAGAACAAGCACTCCGAGATGTTAGCTTCATCTGAATCCAACAGGAAAAGTCTCCCCTTCTCTAGTTTCATCCCAAAGAATCCTTTTCTAGTGCTGATCATAGGACACCAAGCATGGACTCAAATATTTTTGTAATGAATTTACCCATCTTATGAAACTATGAGAAGGGTGACATCTGATTGATGCTACTTTTCAGCACTTAATTTGCACATAATTCATTTTTAATTATGCCTTCCTTTTTTTTTTTTTTGGTCCAGAAAATGCCTCATTAAAATGTAATTGCTACTTTCCTTTGAGTTGCCCCTAATCGGATTCTCTCCCTCATTCTGCTCACTCTGGGGATCAGCAACCCCACTTTCCCATATGGGAAATGTTCAGCAGGGTCAGTAAGACCAGAGGGGCCTCCAGATGTTATCTCTAAGCCCCCAGTTTGAGGACCCACCCATCAATGTAGGATGAAATGGCCAAGTGGAATAAGCATCTTCTAAGAATCATGAGTCCTGGCTCTAAGGCTCTGTTCTACCAGCTAGCTGCTGTGGCCTTGGGCAAGCTGCTTGTATCTCCTGGCTTCAGTTTTCTCATCTGTCAGAGGAGAACAGAAGACTAGGTGATGTCTAGAGTCCCTTCCAACTCTCTCAGTCTGGGACCCTCGGACCACACTCACAGCTGCCCGGCATCTGTAAGCCACGCGGGTACTCGCTGTGATGGGTGGGGCTGGCATCCAGGCTGACCTGAACAACTCGGGGTGGCCAGCCAGCACTGGGAGAAGGGGTGCTGCCTGTCGGTGCCTCACCAGCCCCTGGAGACCTCTCTGTAGCACGATGTCCATCTGAGGTTTGCCATCTGAACCTCCTTCCTCCTAGTAGATTCGCACTGGGTTGAGGCTTGGACTCAGCCAATGAGCACCTGTGTGGGTCCCCTGAGGGGCAGAGAGAGGATGCAGCAAAATCCACCTCCCTCCCTTCCTTGCCAGGCAAAGCAGCGAGGAACAGAAGTAGAAGGGACATTAGGCAATCGCAAATTAGTAAATCGCACATGAATTTGATTTGGGGAGCTGTCAGATGCCTTTTTGGTTGTGTGAACCAGGTGCCTGGAACAACCGAATCGATCTCAGAATGCTCTGCAGGCCAGGGTCACCGAGGTGACGAACAACGTCTGGAAACTAGAGTGGATAACCTCCGTCTCTGTGTGTGAGGACCAACGGCCCCGATACCTCACCCTAGTTCTTAACTCTGTCTTGTTTCAGGTGTCAGTTCATTTATTCATCCAACAAACATTAATTAAGTACATGCTATGTGCCAGGGGCTGTTCCAGGCTTGGAGATGCAGCAGTGTATGAAGCAGATGCAGACAATGACACCCTTGCAGGCAAAAACCGGGAATATGAATTGTGCTTTCTATACACAAGCACAGTTCTAAGTGTTTCTCTGTTATCTCTTTTAATACTTACGTTACCTCATATACACTCCAAATTCCAATTTCACCACTTGTCCCCAAACTGTCCTTCATAGCATTTCCCACCCCTCCTCAATCCAGAATCCAATTTAGGATCATATATTTCAGTTAATTGTCAAGTCTCTTGAGTTTCCCTTCATCTGGAATCATTTTTCAGCCTTTCCTAGACAGTTACATAACTTTTTCTTCTTTTTTTGTATTCTTTTCCATTATAGGTTATTAACAAGATATTGAATATAGTTCCCTGTGCTATATAGCAGGACCTTGTTGTTTATCTATTTTATGTATAGTAGTATATATCTGCTAATCCCAAACTCCTAATTTATCCCTCCCCTTTCCCCTTTGGTAACCATAAATTTGTTTTCTGTGGACAGACACATTCTTAATGTACCACCCACATACACCCAGATACCTACAGGAATGAGCCTCAACCCTTTGTATCCTGCTGTAGGCAACTCTTGTTACCTCCAGCCAGTGAATGGTAGGTGGCGTCAGAACACAGCCTCATAGTCCCGTATGAATCAGAGGCAGTGCATTATCACCACCTGCATCTTACATGTCGGGGAACTGAAGCGCAAAACACTGAAAGTGAGCTGCCCAAAGCTACACAGCTAAAGTGCAAGGCTGTATGCTGCGTATTTTTATTACAGTGCTGATAAATTAGCCTTTTATGTGTACAAAGAGGTTTACGGGTTACAGATGGGACACCAGGCAGCTCTATGGAGCAGAGAAGACAGATAGCATCATCATGACCATCTTCAACCTTACCTTACACGTGGCTGCCTTGACTCTTTAGGCCGGCCTGTGAGTGAGGAGCAGACTCCAGGACATTCTGAGATGGCCCTCACAGTGTCCCCTCAGGAAAGGCGGGCGTGGTCCAAGATCCAGAGGTATATTCCACTTCACAAGTGCTGGCTGCTCCAAATGGTCTTTGCTCGGTGGGAAAGAGGAAAGTCCTGGCAGGCTGCAGTCCAGCAACAGGTAGACCCTTCCCCAATTCACACACTGACCGTAGGGATAGTCCACCTTGGTGGTGCCTCTGTGATGGCCCCTCCTGAGGGGCTGGCTGAACTCAGAGTCGTGTCCTGCAGGACTCAGCCTAATCCAGCCTCGGGGAAGCCCCGCCGAGGAGCACAGGGCATGCATGAGAAGACAGGAGACTTGCTGGCCAGTGCAGAAGTCACGGTGGAACTCACGTAGCTCTGGAGACACCATGCTCTGGGATTCTAACACGGCAGCCTCTTAGGTTAACAATAATCATCTTGAAGGACTCTTTGAAGATTAATGATAAAGCACTGGTGAAGTGCCCAGCTTAGAATAAACAGGTGCCTAAAAATGTTGAGTGTTCCTCTGCTCCCTTCCCCACACCCCTCCTGACCTCCTTATTTCAACCCAGCAAGTATTGAGGGCATCACTGTGCCAGTGTGAAAAAATATAGATGGCTGAAACTTGAGTTAGAAAATTGGAAAAGCACATTGAAGAGCTCTTTCATAAAAAAATAAATCAATAAATAAATAAATAAAATAAAAAACAACCCAGAAAATATAAAATAAAGCTACAAGATATGGATAAGAAAAGTAAAACTACTAACACTCAGGTAACTAGAATTCAGGGGGAAAAAAGACCATATACACACACAAATTGAGAAGAATCATTTGCATAAATTGTGGAGACCAATCTCCTAGGATTCAAGGGAGGCCAGAATGGCTGGAACAGCATGAGTGAATGAACCACCTCCCTACAGTGCAGGGGCTGCTTACAGACACCTACGGCAATGCGCACAGGGACATAATTGTGATATTGTGGACATGGGGTTCTACGTAGTGGGGTGCAGAGTGTCCATCTCTCTTCCATCTACCTGCCAAGCTCAGGAGATCTGCACTGGCTAGAAGCTGTGCAGGCTCCTTGTATTGGGTGAGGCACACATGGCTGTCGAGAAGTGACAGGTGACCCCAGGGGGGCCAGGTACCAGTCAGTGCTGCCGCATGAATGCCCAAGGGCTGCACCTTGGAAGCTGAGGTGGCAGCCGTGAGCCAGGTGTGCAAGGAGCTGCCGGCGCCCTGGGAAGAGACCTCCAGAGCCTGAAAATTGTTTCAAGAAATACACCAATCAGATTCTGAAGGATGGGAATCTTCAAAAGATCTGAGAAATCAGCTTGGACATTAAGAATCAGAGTCTTCTTTTTTTTTTTTAATAGAAGTTCCCCTTTTTTTGATGGTTTTATTTATTGTTATTATTATTTTCCCCTTAACAGAGGCACTGGGGATTGAACCCAGGGCCTTGTGGATGCCAAGCATGCACTCTACCCACCCCAGGAATCAGAACTTCATTTCTAAATACACTTACTGGCATCAATATAAGAAATTACTCCAAGAAAATAGAGACCTTAAGCACTGAGATGACAGAAGAGATTTCAATGAAAGTTCTACAAAGAACTCTACAAATTATCAGGAAATTGCCACCTGGCTACATTTCAGCTGGAATTTTAGATTCTGGACATTCAGAATGAGGAGAGCTTGTCTTTTCTTAATAGCAACCTCAACATAATATGGAGCTCACAGAATATTCAGAATGAAGTATCAGAATTTGTGGCTAGAGCAGAAGAAAGCTTCATGTTTTTTGGAAGCTTACACTTTTTTGAGGAGTGGTGTCAATATCGTAAGCACATATTTAAACATTTCAAGATAAAAGTGTTGGAAGCTTTCCAGAGATGATTAGATTGCCCTCCAGGCATATTTCTTCTACACGGTTAGTATAGCGTGTGTCAGTTCTGCAGAATGTATCATCTGAATTGAAGCTGTGCTGTTAAATTGTCAAAGGAAAGAAAAAAATGTTCTGAAACGTGACATCAATCTTTTGCATGCTATGTAATGGAATCCAACAGAATATTTCATTTAAAAATAATTTTTAGAATTTATACATACTATTTATCTTCATGGTAATAAAACTTTCTGTGCAAAAAGAAAAAAAAGCCTCAATTAAATTTTACAAGAGAGAAACTTTAAATATAGGAAGATACTTGGTTTAAAGTAAAAGAAGATAGAGAAACACAGACATCAATCAAGAGAAAGCTGATGTGGCTGTGTAATGCCAGTCATAGCAGACCAGAAGACAAGAAGTATTACTGGAGGAAAAAAGACATTTCATATTGACAAAAGAGTCAATTCAATAGAAAGGCATACAATCCTATATTTGTATGCACCTAATTACACAGCTTTAGGATACAGATAGCAAAAATTAACAGAATTAAAATGAAAAATAGACAAAATCAGTTACAATTAGAGATTTTAATATACCTCTCTGAGTCACTCGGAATAAGCAAACAGAAAAAATCAGCAAGAATATGGAAGACTCGAACAATCTGATTAACCATCTACAGCCAACAACTGTACAATATATGCATTCTTTTCAAGTATATATGGTACATCTACCATCATAAACCACATGCTGGGTCATAAAACAATTCTCAATACATTTCAAAAACTGAACACATATGTGTGTTCTCTGAGAACAGTGGAGGCAAACTAGAAATTAAAAGATAAAGATAACTAGAAATCCCCAAATGTTTGGAAAATTTTAATTAATTTCTAAAACAACTCCTGATTCAAAGAAGAGTTCACAATAGAAAATAATTTAATTGAAAACTAATGAAAATGTGTTACATCAAAATGTACGGGATGCAGTCAGAGCAGTGCTGAGAGGGAGTTTTGAAGCTTTAAAGACATGTTTCAGGAATGGACAAAGGTTGTCAATCAAGAATCTAAGATTCCATTTTTAAGAAGCTAGAATAAAACAGTAAATTAAACCCAAAGAAAGCAGGTAAGATAAAGATCAGGGCAGAAATCAATGAAAAGACATAAGCAGAGAATCAATAAAGCCAAAAGCTTGTTGTTTGAAAAGATTAGTAAAACTGATGAACCCCGTAAGACTGATCAAGGAAAAAAAAGAGAAAATACAAATTACCAATATCAAGTATGAAAAGAGACATTACTTCAGAGCCTTATGATATAAAAAAGACTATAAAGTAGCAGATTAGCACAAGGAAATATATTCAATATCTTGTAATAAACTATAATGGAAAAAGAATAGGAAATAAAAGACTATAAAAAGATATTAGGAACAACTTTATTCTAATACGTGTGACAATTTAGATAAAATGGGAAAATCCTTAAAAATCACAACTTTCCAAAACAGAGACAAGCAAAAGTAAAAAACTCTGAGTAATTTCTGTGAAAGAAATTGAATAAATAATTTGAAATCTTCCTGTAGAGAAACCCAGATGAATTATAATGAATTGATAATGAATTTTATCAAGCATTTGAGGAAGAAATAATACCCAATATTTTATACAAACTCTTTCAGAGATTAGTATAAAAAGTAGTAGAAAAAGGGGTACTTCCCAACATATTTTTGGAGACCAAACCTGGCCAGGACATTATAAGAAAGGAAAATTACAGGACAATATCTCTCATGAACACAGATATGAAAATTTTAAGAGAATTCAATTATTTATTAAAATGATCATGACCACGAGGAAAATACGGGTTGATTTAAAATAAGAAAACCAAACAATGGAGTTCACCAAATTAACAGAAAAATGGAGGAAAACTTCATGATCACCTCAGTAGATAAGGAAAAAACATCTGATAAAACTTAAACTGGTATGTGATAAAGACACCAAGAACTAAGGGGAAAAAAATCCCCATAGTTAAGGTTACAATGGATAGTGAAATATATACATTCTTTTCAGAAAATAGTAAAAGTCTTTGAGAGTTGAGAAGATTAACTTGCAAGAGTAAGTATTCATTTAACATCATGTAATAGGTCTTGTATCTGTGACACAAAAAATACTGTAAACCATATCAGTAAACAAAGAATGCTGTAACCAAGTCATCAGCGGCTGCCGCCACCCTCCCAGGGAAGACAAGCCTGCAGCCCGGCCTCTGCAGCCACTCACAATGGTGCATTCTGAGCGGACTCAGAAAAATAAAGGACAAGATAATGGCCCTAGATAGCTAGATGCTTGTCAAAGGAATGAATTCAATGAGCCCAAATGTTTGCTTCCTCCCATATATAGAAAAGTACTAAATTCTTTAACTTGAGATGCCTGGTTTTCTTTAGATAACAAGTAATCTTTTATTGTTCGAACTACCTGGTCTTTGTTGTAAAGCTCCTATATATCCTAGCTCCTCCCCTACCTCTTCAAGCAGTCCCTCAGAGCGATCTGAGAGGCTGTTGTCCTGGCTGGAGTCCTACCGCCAAATAAAACATAACTTTTAACTTGTAGGCTGCGCATTTATTTCAGTCAACATGTCTATAACCGATTTTCTAAGAGTATCATTCATGTAGCCTCAGACTCCAATGTGAATCATTTTTGTCTCCCGGAGGAGGTCTGGTGACAGAGGCAGTGGTCTGCTTTAACGCATCGTCCTCACAAAATGTAGTCCACACTGGAGGAACGGGAGAAGTACTGGCAGGAAGATGACCTCTCCCAGGCCTCCCCAGAGATTTTTCTCCCTGTGTAGATGAAGATGTGGCTGCGAATTTTCTGAAAGATTTCTGAGAGGTGTTTCTTGAACTTCTCACCCATGAAAGCATAGATAATAGGGTTGACACAGCAGTGGGTGAAGGAAATGGTTTCTGTGACATGGGTGGCATAAACCAGCCGCTGGCTCATGACACATCCATCCAAGATGCGCATGCTGTGCAGGGAAGAAAGGAAGAGGACCGCATTGAAGGGGACCCAGAAGAGCAAAGAGGCCACCACCACGATGAGCACGAGCTTGACGGCCTTGGTCTTGTGATGGTTCTGACACCTCTTCAGCTGGTACAGGATGCTAATATAGCAGAACAGAAGGATGGTGAACGGGATCAACAGGCCTAAGATGTTCATTTCAAAGTGGATGAAGAGCTTCCACTTCAAAGTCTGTTGATCATAAAAGGAGTAACACTGTAGAGTGCCATCTTCAGAGGCCACTTGGTAAAATACTAGGAGTGGGCTGGTAGCCAAGAGAGCAGTCAGCCACACTGCCAGACTCAGGGCTGTGCCTATCCTGGCTGTCCTCACCTTTATGGCGTGTACGGCGTGGACCACAGCCAGGTACCTGTCCACACTCATGAGGGTGATGAAGAACATGCTACTGAAGAAGCCAATGTAATAAAAGCCAGAGACCGCCTTGCACATCACAGTCCCAAACACCCACTGGTCTAGCTGATAGTGCGTCTGAAACGGGAAGGAGAAGACAAAAAGCAAGTCGGACAGGGCCAGGTTCAAGAGGTACACATCCGTGATGCTCCTTAGCTTCTTGCAGGCGACAAGGACCAGGATGACCAGGCTGTTTCCCAGAAGACCGAATACAAACAGGAGACAGTAGAAGATGGCCAGAAGCAACTTGCTGTCTCTCTGGGTAAGTTCCCCATCGCAGGGGCTTGAGATGATATCAGGATAGTAGTAGTCAGTTACTGTTGTCACATTGGGCTCCAGTGTAGAATCCATCCAAGCAGAAGGGTCTGGTCACAAAGGTACCTAAGAGAGATTCATTTCTTCAAAATATTTTTATTTAAAAATATGGACTGAGGGGGAGAGAAACAGCTTAGTGGTAGAGAGCATGCTAAGCATGCATGAGGTCCTGGGTTCAATCCTTAGTACCACCATTTAAAAAATATATATATATATTTAAATAAATAAATAAATATGAACTGAATTGGGTCCCCCACTCCAAACCCCTGTTATGGACTAAATGTTTGTGTCCTAAAATTTGTCTATTGAGACCCTACCCCTGCCCACTGTGATGGTATTAGGAGGTGAGAACTGACTAGATTAGATGAGGTCATGAGGATGGGGCTCTCATGAATGGGGTGAGTGCCCTCGTGAGAATCACAAGAGAGCTTGCTTCCTCTCTGTGTTTTAACGTTTGTGAGGATACAGTGAGAAGTCAGCAGTTTGCAACCTGAAAGTGGGCTCGCACCAGAGCCTGACTGTGCTGGCACCGTGATCTTGGACCTCCCAGTCTGCAGAACAGTGAGAAATAAATTTTTGTTGTGTATCAGTCACCCAGTCCATGGTATTCTGTTATAGGAACCCAAATTGACCAAGAAACCCTCAATGTCACTATATTTGGAGACGGGCCATTAAGGAGGTAATTTCGGTTAAATGAGATCATTGGGTGGGGCCCTCATCCAATCAGACTGGTGTCCTTGTAGGAAGAGGACAAAATAAGAAGGTGGCCCAAGGGTCTCACCAGGAATCCAATTTATCAGCACCTTGCTCTTGGACTTCTAGCCTCCGAAACAGGGAGAAAATAAATTTCTGTCATTTAAGCCACCTAGCCTGTGGCATTTTGTTATGACAGCCCACACAGGCTGATACAGGCTATATGGGACCTCTGTGACTTTTCTACCCAAATTTTCTGTGACTCTAATGCTTCTCTAAAAAGTAAAGTCTAATATGGATCAAGAGAATAGAATAGAGAGCCCAGAAATAAACCCGTAAATTTTCGGTCAATTTATCTTTGACAAAGAAGGCAAGAACATACAATGGAGTAAAGACAGCCTCTTCAGCAAATGGTGTTGGGAAAACTGGACAGCTATATGTAAATCAATGAAGTCAGAATACTCCCCCACACAATACACAAAAATAAACTCAAAAAGGCTTAAAGACTTAAACATAAGACAAGACACGATAAACCTCTCAGAAGAAAATATAGGCAAAACATTCTCTGACATAAATCTCAGCCATGTTCTCCTATGGCAGTCTACCCAGGCAATAGAAATAAAAGCAAAAATTAACAAATAGGACCTAATTAAACTTATAAGCTTTTGCACAGCAAATGAAACCATAAGCAAAACAAAAAGACAACCTAAAGAATGGAAGAAAATATTTGCAAAAGATGAGACTGACAAAGGCTTAATTTCCAGATTATATAAACAGCTCATACAGCTTAATCAGAAAAAAACAACCCCATCCAAAAATGGGCAGAAGACCTAAAAAAGCAATTCTCCAATGAAGATATACAAATGGCCAATAAGGCACATGAAAAAATGCTCAACATCGCTAATTATCAGAGAAATGCAAATCAAAACTACAATGAGGTATCCCCTCATACCAGTCAGAATGGCCACCATTACAAAGTCCACAAACAATAAATGCTGGACAGGCTGTGGAGAAAAGGGAACCCTCCTACACTGTTGGCAGAGATGTAGTTTGGTGCAGCTGTTATGGAAAACGATATGGAGAATCCTCAAAAAAGTAAAAATAGACTTACCATATGATCCAGGAATCCCATTCCTGGGCATATATCTGGAGGGAACTCTAATTCTAAAAGATACATGCATCCCAGTGTTCACAGCAGCACTATGTACAATAGCCTAGACATGAAGCAACCTAAATGTACATCAACACATGACTGGATAAAGAAGCTGTGGTATATTTATACAATGGAATACTACTCAGCCATAAAAAGGAATACAATAATGCCATATTCAGCAACATGGATAGACCTGGAGATTGTCATTCTAAGTGAAGTAAGTTAGAAAGAGAAAAAAAAAATACCATATGATAGCACTTATATGTGGAATCTAAAAAAAATTGACCCAAATGAACTTATTTACAAAACAGAAACAGATTCACAGACATAGAAAACAAACTTGTGGTTACTGGGGGGAAGCAGGTGGGAAGGGATAAATTGGGAGTTTGAGATTTGCAGATACTGACTACTATATATAAAATAGACAAGTTTATACTGTATAGCACAGGGAACTGTATTCAATATCTTGTAGTAACTTATGGTGAAAAGGAATATGAAAACAAATATATGTATGTTCATGTATGACTGAAGCATTCTGCTGTACACCAGAAATTGGCACAACATTGTAAACGGACTATATTTCAAATTAAAAAGAAGTCATTCATCATTTCATTGTTAAGAGCGCCCCCTGGTGTGATTGTACAATCATGTTTATGAGAAATTTAGGCACTATTTTTTTTAATTTTTAAAAATACTTATTGAATACTGTTCTTTTTTTATTGAAGTATAGTTATTTACAATATTATATTATTTTCAGTTGTACAGATAAATGATTCAGCATTTTTTGTGGATTATACTCCACTGTAAGTTAATACAAGATGACGGCTGTAGTTTCCTGTGCTATACAGTATATTCTTGTTGCTTATCTATTTTAGACACAGTTTTTAACATCTCATTGTGCTATTAGATAGGCCTTCTTTTTATACTATATTGACCTGGTCAGTATGCTGTGTAACTACCTAGAAATATGAATTTAATTTTTTTCCTTGCCCTTATTCATGATTTTATCTGGAATCAGTTGTTAGCTTGAAAGTAGAATTTGAGAATACTAATACTCCTTCAGTTCAAGTTGACGACCAATAATATACCCTTCGGTCAACATGAAATTATACACTGAGATAAAATTGTACAGGATAATCAAATTCTTCGGTGGTAATAACTTTGTTAAGTGGCAAACTGCTGTGAACACTTTCTTTTTGGTAAACTCATGGGCATTTTAATGATTCAACATGAGAATACAGACATTAAAAAATAAATAAATAAAGTCTATTAGCTTTTTTTTTTAAGTTAAAAACTGCTCAGGCTAACACCGAGTGGTTGGGTTGGATAAGAAAAGCCAAAATTTGCAAAGAAAACTTAAACACCTATAGTTCCACCTCCCAGAATTAGCAACTGCTACCATATTGACACGTTTGCTTTTGGTTCATTTTCTTTCCCATTCCTTCCACTCTTCCTCCCTCCCTCCCTCCTTCCTTCCTTCTGCAATAGAGATAAAGCGGAAGTTCCCTTGACAACACAATTTATCCCCACACCCCAGGGAATTCTGTAGTTTAGCAATTACAACCCACTTGGTAAGTATCATTCCAAATGGTTTCCCCCTTTACCTCTGCACATTTACGTGTCTCCAGAAACAATATATAATACTGTTTTGTGTTCGCTTTTAACTTACATAAATGGCCTAATATCACATCTCTCATTTTATATCTTGCTTTTGTTCTCCCAGCCTGCTGCTTCAGAAATAGAGTCACATGATACTAAAAAGTTGAGTTCAGGCCTTTAACTGCTATCATAAGCTCCATAAATACCTAATTTAAACACGCAACAGAAAGCATGGTTCCATTTCATACAAGCAACAAAAATTACTAAATTCCTAAGAATAAGCCCGATAAAAACAGCAGTTCAATTATGCAAAATATTATAAAAACTTTGTTAAAGGACATAAAGGAAGACACAACTAAAATGAATATATATTATATTTATGGAAAGGAAGACTCAACATTTAAAACAGGATCACTTGCCTCAAACTGATAAACACATAGTCAAGGCAATTTCAGTCTAGACATCTTATTTTTCCAAGGCACTGGACTGTTGAATGTTCAGACATCTCTATCCACTATGCCACCATTCTATAATTTAAAATGCCAAGCAAGTTAGCCATTTTTTATTCATTAATTTAATTTATTTATTTAATGGAGGCACTGGGGATTGAACCCAGTACCTCCTGCATACTAAGCGTGCACTCTACCACTGAGCTATACCCCTCCACCAAGTTAGCCCTTTTCAAATATATCAATTTCATTTAAGTATGTACTTAAAGTAGGTTTTTAAAACCAGTTTCTGAAGTACGGAGGTGGGCCTTTTTTTTTCTTTTTGTGGCCAGCATTTTCAAAACAAGTCTCCCCTCCTACATCTTCCTTCCTACTTGTCTTTTACAGTTATTTTTTAAAACAAGTTTCAGCTCAACTTTCTTCTGCCCTGCTCTCCTAATATCCTGGAATAAGCAGAGGTCTTCAACTCATTCTCTTCCCCAAATCCTTCTTACAGACCCCCGATCCACACGTCCCCTGTCCTCTTTTATCATTACAACCTGTGGACAGTATCAACAATCGCTCCCATTTATTACAAGTAGACCAGGAATTTTAGACGCATCACCTCATTTATTCCTCTTGAATCCCTGTGAAGCAGGCAGTAATATTTCCTATTTCTGGAGTTGCAATTATACCTGAATCTCAGCTTCTGTCCAGTGCCTAAAATTACACAGAAAATGAGGCAACAGAGCTAGTACATGACAAACACACCTGTTACTCCAAATCCTTGTTCTTTTCTATATTTGTTTGGGGATGGGAAAAAAAAAAAAAAACCACAAAGAAAAAAGCTCCAATCTTTTGGAATCTAGACCACTTAACTTCTAGATTACTTTATAGCAGAGTAAACCTGGGCTGGGTTTTCAAACTGAGTTTCAGGCTCTCCTCCTATAAAAAGGGACTTAAAAATGCTTTTCAGGCTTTGTTGGCACATGCCTGGGATCATTTAAGTTAGCATCTAGTCAGGGCTAAACATGTGCTTGCCAGCTTTGTTTCTTGAGAATAGCCAAGTGTCTTCCCGTGATCTCCGAGAAGCACAGAGACAGATTCCCCCCAGACGCCTGGTGACGGGAGAGATCTTTTCTGATCTATCTTCCCACTCTTGGAGGAGCTTTGACACCCTCCTAGCATCCACCAGAGAGAATGGCATGGCTTGCTTTTCTCTGCCAGAGCCAGGGGCAGCCACTAAGACATATGCAGGGTTTGCAGACTCTGGGGGTATGCAAAGGAAAAAAGTCACCTCTTGTGCCAGACTTCTGAAATATTGGCTTTCCCTTTGCCTCTCCTCTTAGGACATAAAAGTGTCCCTGCTTCTTATGTCCTTCTTCCCCAAGGATGTTTATGAATACATACCTTAATGAGAGCCTTCCTTCTGGAGGTTTTCAGTGTTGCTCATTCCTTTCTCTCAGAGTCTGCACTGTCGTGTGTGCACAGCTCAGTGGAGAACAGATCCTCTGTAGGTATCTTATCTGCCTGTGGTGAGTGACAGAATGGGGGTTGGTCTACTACTGCACCTGAAAGTGATTTTAAAAGTTAAAAAAAAAAGATCTCATCTAAACAGCACACTAGTGGAAGAGGGAAAAGGTGCAGAGCAAGAGAGGGGTAGCGAATTAAGAGGTGCGAACTATTTGGTATAAAATAAGCTACAAGGATATAATGTACAACATGGGGAATACAGCCAATATTTTATAATCATTGTAATGGAGTATGACCTTTAAAATTTGTGAGTCACCATATTGTACACCTGTGACTTACACAATATTGTACAACTACACTTCAATTTTAAAAATGCTTTAAAAATCATGTATAGTGAAAACACATGCACAAAAAAACACAAAAAAATTAAAATTAAAAGCAAAATAATTGATCACACCAGAAAACACACAGATGGCAAATTAGCATATGAAAAGCACACTCAACACATTCTCTCCTTAGGGAATGGTAAATTAAACCAACAGTGAGTTACCACTACACACTTGTTAGAATGGCTAAAATCAAAATACCCAATGCTGGAGAGGAGGTAGAGTAAAAGGAACTCTCATTTATTGCTGGTGGGAATGCAAATGGGTACAACCACTTTGGAAGACAGTTTGGTAGTATCTTATAAAGCTAGAATAGGCTTACCATATAATCCAGTAATCACACTCCTGAGTATTTACCCAAATGAATTGAAAACATAGCCACATACAGACCGGAGCATAAATATTTATAACAGCTTATTTATAAAGGCCAAAACCTGGAACTGATCAAGATGTCCTTCAATAGATGAATGGATAAACAAACCAAGGTCATGTATACAATGGCATGTTATTCCCTGATTTTAAAAAACCAGCTATCAAGCCACAAGAAGACACCTTAAGTGTATATTGCTAAATGAAAGAAGCCTGTCTGAAAAGGCTACATGCTATATGATTCCAACTATAGGATATTTTGGAAAAGGCAAAACTATAGAGACAGTAAATGATCCAGTGGTTGCCTGGGGTTCAGGAGGAAGGGGGCTGGTTCTTCCAATTCAAGAACATGAGATATCTTTCTTTCTTTGAGCCATCTTCAATTTCCTTCATCAATGTTTTATAGTTTTCAGAGTATAGGTCTTTTATCTCCTTAGTTAAGTTTATTCCTAGGTGGGTTTTTTAAAAATATACAATTTTAAATGGGATTTTTTTGTTTTTACTGTCTCTTTCTGAGATTTCATTTTTAATGTGTAGAAATGCAGGAGATTTCTTCTTTACAGTGACGAGAACAGGCGTTTCAGGAACAGAATAGTGAAGTGATGAACACATGGTTTATTTCTGCTGGTTGAGACCAGGCCAGTGGGGTAAGTTCGGTTCCCTGCATAGAGGTCAGTCAATCTCTTGTCTCAATTACAAGAGTCAAGGACCTAATTGAGCCTGACAAAACCAGACCCACTTGATCAACTTACCACAAAGCCCCAGGCACCCTTACTGCGGGGTTCAGGCCATCCCAAGAAGGCAGCAGAGATGGGGCCCATCCCTCTGGTTTATGCAGTCTAATAGATGACAAGTGACAAACTCTCCCCACCTGCCAATCAAAGGAGCTCATCATCCTCCAATGAGGAGGTGGGACCAGAGCTGTTCTTTCTACTACTGCTCCTGGAGGGATGTGGAAATGCCTCATGGAAACACAGGAAGCAAGGTAAGCATTCACACAAGCAGATGACACACCTTTCACTACACTTCAACTTCTTTCTTTAGATGCAGTTTAGAATGGTATGTATTCCTCTAAGTCTTGTTTCACGTCCTCCAAGTCTAATCTCTTTTGCCTAACAATTTTTCTCTCTTTGAAATATCTGTTCACTATTTACAATAGTCAAGACATGGAAGCAATCTAAATGTCCATCGACAGATGATTGAATTAAAAAGCTATAGGATGGTGTATACACACACACACACACACACACACACACACACACACACACACACACACTATGGAATACTACTTGGCCATAAAAAGAATACAATAATGCCATTTGCTGCAACATGGATGGACCTAGAGATTGTCATTCTAAGTGAAGTAAGCCAGAAAGATAAAGAAAGATACCATATGATAGCACTTATATGTGGATGGAATCTAAAAAAAAAAAAAGACATAAATGAACTTATTTACAAAACAGAAAGAGACTCATAGACATAGAGAACAAACTTATGGTTACCCGGGGGGAAGGGGTTGGGAAGGGAAAAACTGGGAATTTGGGATTAACAGACACACACTACTACATATAAATCTGAGAAACAACAAGTTTCTACTATAGAGCACAGGGAACTATATTCAGTATCTTATAGTAACCAATGATGGAAAAGAATATGAAAAGGAATATATGTATGTATATGTATGACTGAACCGCTAGGCTGTACACCAGAAATTGATGCAATATTGTAAACTGACTATACACCAATTAAAAAAAAAAGAAAAGGGAAAAAAAAGAAGAAGAAGAAAAAGAAATATCCGCTGGTGGTTGAGTTCATACCTGCCTAGGTAACTCCCCTCACCCGCATAATTCATGCGCTGACGCAGTTTGGGTAAAACCTCAGATCGTCTATTAGGGTTTTAAATTTGATAAGCAAAGATCAATGGTTCACAGACAGTGAGACTCAGGGCCCAGAGATACTGCTGATTCATGTCACTACGGCGGAAACTACCACACCAGTTTCACCCAAAGTCGTTTAAGGAGCCATGCACCCCTTCCCAGCTCGGCTGAGCAGGCCTAAGGGACTAAGTAGAATTCCCACAAACCCAATTTCCAAGTTGGGCTAGAATTACAGCACAGGACTTGGCAGAGAAGTCCTTACTTTGTGCAAGGTAGCTGAGTAGGGGATGGAGGGAGGTCAGGGGAGTGGGCTGGCTTCTGTCTTGAACATTTCCTCAACTCCACAATGCTGAGCCACTTGGGAGAGGCTGAGTTTTACTCAGAAACCTGACTTGTCAGGGGCAAGGCAGTCAGCAGAGGTGATTCTGGGGCTGATTTATACCCCAAGGAGTCTTTATTGTGAGGCCCTTGAGATCCTTTTATCTGCTGCTCCTCCATACTAGGTTCAGTGTCTGGTACCCTGCCACTTCTCAATTAATTGTTGAATGGTATATGAGGCACAATGAAGATGTGGGAGGCAGGTGTAGAGCTGGGGAGAGGACTGCACAGCCTGAGCTGAAGGATGCCCCTTGTTGTGGCTCCTGGACAATTGCACAGGGCTGGCATGGGCCCCTGTAGACCTGTGTCTGCCCCTTGCCCTGGGTCACAGTTTACTGAGGCTGAGCCTCTCCAGGGTTCTCAAGGAGAATCCTTCCTGGCCTCGTCCAGCTCCTGGCGGCTGCCCTGGCAATCCTAGTCTATGGTTACATCATGCCTATCTCTGCCTTTATCTTCACATCCCTTTCTCTTCTGTGGACTATCACAATCTCCCACTGTTTCTATCTTATAAACACTCTTGAGATTGCATTTAGGGTCCACCCAGATAATTCACGATAATCTCCCTCTCATAAGATCCTTGACTGAATCACATCTGCAAAGACTTTTTTTCCAAATAAGGTTACATTTACAAATTCCAGGGATTAGGACTTGATATTTTGGGGTGACCTTTATCCAAGCTACTACATTCTGGCTCTTAAGACACAGACTGTGATGTAGTTAAAGAGAAGCCTTGGGGGGAGAGATGAATTAGAAGTTTGGGATTAACGTACACACACTACTATATATAAAACAGATAAACAACAAGGACCTACTGTATAGCACAGGGAATTATATTCAATATGTTGTAATAACCTATAATGGAAAATAATCTGAAAAAGAATATATATATGTATCAGTGAATCACTTTGCTGTACACCTGAAACTAACACAACAGTATAAATCAACTATATGTCAATAAAAAAAAAACAAAAACAGAAAGAGAAGCTTGGTTCCTCACCTTTGGGCACACAGCAGGGATACCAGCACCTCAGAGGAAGGCGGCTAGACCAAACAACACAGCCAAAGTCATGCAAGACCCTCAGAATCAATGGTCTCTCCAAGTCTACCTTCTCCTGCACAGAAACTTTCACTGCATCCTGGAAAGAATGCCCTCAGGGCCAGACATGTTTTAAAGCATATTTTTCATAACATTTGCAACTTCTATTATTGATACAATTCCCAAGTCTTTGGGGAGAGTCTTAATTGAAATCCATTACTTTTTTTTTTTTTTTTAGCTAGTCTCCAAAACTTAGAAAACTCTATGAATAGTTCCAGTAATCACCACATGTGAAGCTTAATTTTATGCATCAATTTGGCTAGGCCATGATCCCCAGATATTTAGTCAGATATTCTGCGAAGGTATTTTTATATATGAGATTAACATTTACATCAGTGGACTTGGGGTAAAGCAGATTATGTCATAATGTGGGTGGGCCTCATCCAATCAGTTGAAGGTCTTAATTAAAAAAAGACTGACTTCCCAGGAAGTAGAGGGAATTCCGCCACCAAACTGCTTTTGAATTCAAACTCCAACTTCCCTGGGTATCCAAGATGCTGGCCTACCCTGAAGATTTTGGGCTTGTCCAGCCTCCAAAGTCACATTAGCCAATTCCTTAAAATAAATCTCTCTCTTTGTATATCTATTCATCCAGTTGGTTCTGTTTCTCTGGAGAACCCTAATATACCAGGAAAACCATAAAACAAACACCATCATAATTAGTGGGGTCAATAAACAGGCTAGATTAGAAAGGAGTAGTTTTGAGTCTCTTAGTATTGGGTTACACATCTTATGATGAAATGCACCATTACTTTGAATCACCAGCAATCCCTCTAAAGAAACAGCTCCAGCTCAGCCCTGTAGCTGGTCTGACAACTAAAGAACGCTGCAGAGCTCAGAGTACTCTCTTCACAGAGCATATCGACTTTTCTGGTTGGGGTATCTAGGAATTTCGTAGTCTTAAGGTGCAAGACTTTCGGCACCTCAACATTGTGTGGAATGTGAGATGGTGCTTGCACCTCCAGCTTCTATGATATGAGCATATGTGCTTTACATAGTGAGTTTTGGGCCAATATATCCTAATTTTTTGCAATTTCAGAGACCTAGCCTGTCAGCCACATCCTACAGTTTGGTGGGACGTGACTTGCTGGAATTCGGAGCACAGGGTTGATACCTCCAAGTACTTCCTATCAGTGATTTTTTAAAATATCTAAATTATACTGGCATAATGGGGTGCTGTATCCTAAGATTTTTTGAAATAATTACGAGAAAAACTTTGAAGAACTGGCATTTAAATATTTCAAGCTATTTCATTTCTAGAATTAATGACTCCTTTCAGTAATTCATTTTTTCATTAATTTTATAAATACTTATCCAGTGCTTAGCATGTGAGAGTCTGTGCTGGACCATAAGGATCCAGGGGTGGATGACATAGCCAGGGCTCCTGTCCTGTAGCGGGACGGGCAGTGGTGGCAGAAAGGCAAACAGCTAATCATGTGAATGTTTGATATTAACTGTGATAAGCTGACTAGGCAGTGCTGGTACTAAGGATGCTTAGAACGAGTGGGTTCCTGTCTGATATGCGTGTATGTCTGTGTGGGGGTGACCGGGGAAGGTCTCCTTATCGGCTTGAAGCAAAGTCAACAGCTGAGCAGTTGTCACTAGGTGAAGGGTGAGGGTAGAAGGAAGAGTATTTTTTTTAAAGACCCTAAAGCAAGAAGAAGCATGAGAACTTCAGGTGAAGAGGGCAGACTGAACATAAAGGTCTAGTTTTGCTCCCTTGGGAAACACTCTGAAACAACAATGCCTTTTTGTTTTATTTTTAATTAAGGCATAAAGTCACAAGAATGGAAAAAAATTCGAAGTCGTCAACAACAGCAAAAGTTTAGAACCAGGAAGGTAGATGGACATGTGCTAACTGACTTGGCAAACCCCAGAAGGCAAATGCTAAGCTAGGAGCTGGTCCAGTTTATTTTACGGAGTTTTCAGAAGGCTCTGGAAGGGACTGGACCCAGTGTCTCTGAAAGGTGCCTTCAAGGAGATGAGGGGATAGTTTTAAAGAGGGGAATTGGTACAAAGCTGTTTAAGAAACGGTTTCCATCCCTGGGTTCCCTTCCCTATTGTGTGCAGCAGGCAGCTGCCCCTCCTTCACCCCAGAGAAGACTGGGATTCTCTGGAGAAGGGATTAAGTGACCACATGCACACACAACCAAGGCCCCTCTTGCTTGCATCCTTCACTCAGAAAACCAGCAGTCAAGAGGAGACTGGGAGATCTCCAGCATAGAATCTGACTGGTCTGAGAGGAAACAGGCAAAGCCACTGGCATTATTGATCTCCCTGCCCCAGAGTCCAAACCGGCAATATTTAGTGAAGCTCACAGCTAACAAACCCCTGCCAAGTGCTCAGAGCTTCCAACAGAGTACTGAGAACCCCAAGACATGAAAGGACAGCCTCCGGTGTGAAAGACAGAGATCAAATGGACTGACAGGAAGCAAGGATTTTGAGGAATCAGAGGCTAGGCAGAGAGAAGAAAACTTCAAAAATATAAATGCTACTGTCCTCAGAGAAAAAGAGAAGATATAGGACATGCCTGAAACAAGAACTGAATGCTATCAAAAGGAACATTTATAGTACAAAAAGAGCTCCGGACATTAAAAGCCTGTCAGATTTTAAAAATCAACAGGGGTTTAGAAAGTGAAGTTAAGGCCATCTCTGGTTTAAAAAAAAAGACAAAATATGGAAAAATGAGAGAGAGGACCATTCCTAGGGTCCAACATCTACGTTTTAGGAATTCGACAAAGAGCACAGAGAAAATCAAAAGAGAAGGAATTATCCAATAAATAATTCAAGAAAATTTCCCAGAATGAAATGTCACCAGCTCCCAGATGGAAAGGGCTCATTGTGTGCCAAGTACAATGAATGGAAATGGACCCAAATTAAGGTGGGGGAGGATTTCACGATCACACGAGCTGATACATTTAACTGGCTTCGGCTGAGCTTCTGTCTCTTACAACTGAAAGAATTCTGATCAATACCCTGACCTAGAGGTGATCGGATTCCACTGTGGTAGGTGTTTGCTTCGTTTGCTGTCATTGCTGTTTCTGTGTCCATCCAGTGTCCACTGTCCTTCTTTTAGTATGAAAACTCTCCTTTTTCTTTAGGGGGCCAGGAGACTCTGAATTGTTGGGCCCCAGTTCCTTCACCTCAGAAAGAAAAAACAGATTGATAAAGGAAGCTCCAAAAGTCTTTACGAAGTGCTGAGCTGGGGACTGATTCGAGTTGAAGTGGGCTCACTGCACTGCCATCAGTGGGGACAGGAGGAGCCGGGGGTGTCTGGGCAGAGCAGCAAACTACTGTCGCTATTATGCAGACTGTGGGATGGGCACAGATTGGGAGATAACGTCTTGGGCTGATGTCTCTGGCAAAGCAGTTTAACCATGGGACTCACAGGAACGAAATGATGCGCAACCATGGGTACCCTACTTTATTTGTGCTTCCAAGGAAATCTATCTGGTGAAGAGATCTGGCCTGACCTTATGTCAGAGATGCAATCATGCAGTCCCCACATGTGTGTCAGCACAGGGTTGGAGCTCCTCTAAAGTCAGGAAAGATGGGAGGACATTTTCCTAAATGTGAGTTGTCTTCCTAGACTTCTGAGACCCTTGGACAGCTGGTTTCCCCAGAGCCTCTTCTGCTATCAGAAACCACTCCATCTCCTCTGGCTGAATAGGCTAGCCCTGTCTTGCTTTAAGATCTTATAATAACCGCATCTAAGGCAGCTACCTTGCAAAACGATGTCTGTTCTCCACCTTGGCAAATATTAAATCACAGCACCTTCTATATCCTTTCCCTTAAAATGAAAAGATTACGTTGACATCGACTCTCAGTGTAAAGGTAGACATTCCTACCGTCACAGATACTCATCACAGAGCATTGGGCAGAAAATGACCCAAACTCTTTCTTTATAAACAGGAGTATTTTAGTCCAGAGAGGTAAAAGAACACCCCCCAAAACATGCCGTAAGTTGGTGGCAGAGTCAGAACCGAAAAAAACCCAGGTCTTCTGAAGCACAGCCCAGGGTTCTGTTCACATGATGCTATATTTTTTAAATTCTCATATGACAATATTACAGAGTTGTAGATAAAAACTTGGGGGAGTCTTTTTGGATTTTCTACATTTTCCAGCTATAAGTCCACCAATGATTTGCAGGATACAAAAGCATTTACTTAACAAAAAGTGGTAGACAGAAGCCTGAGTTTAATAAAAGCATATATGTTGTTGATAATAAAGCCGGCTTATCAGAAAATATTTTGGCCATCTATATCATTTAATTCCCCACGTAAATTACTCTGCCACCAAAAGCTGCAATAAACAGATTTTGTTTCTTACCGCTAAATATTTATTTCCTGTGCACGAGTGGTCAGGAACATTGCCTGTATACAATCAAAGGTATAACCACAATATTGCTTTGAAGGGTTGAACATGGAGACAAGTGTGCGGTTAATAGCATAATATTTGTATTTTTAGTTGTATTGTCAGGAAACTTATGCTACATTGTAGGCAAGAAGAACTGATTAGATCTCAGCCTTTTACATGGTCTTTTATTTTCCCAGAATTTATCTTCTACTAACATTTTTTTTTTCCCAAGGCTACAAATACTTACTGAGGACCTTGCATATTCCCAGCACTCCTCTAGTCATTGGAAGAGATGAAAAAGTGAAATTACAGGAATTCCCCGCTGAAGAGGCTTAGCAACCAACGGTATGTTCATCACAGGAGTCCCAGGAGGTAATGCTCTCTGAAGAATGACGAATAATGAAAGGAAAAAAATCATTGTGAAAACTACGTAGAAACCCAGAAAAATCTCTAAGATCAAAAAAACCAGAATAAGGTGGCAATATATACTAAGATTATCTGTGCCAAGACACAGATGCATGTGATCACATTCCAGAATGAAACAGGCATAAATGAAAACAGTCAGATATCAGACTATTCCTCTTTATTTTGAAAGTTGCCTTTGATAATGACATGTTTTTTTCAATAGTAAGTTTTTAGGGAATAGAAAATGGCAATCAGTGACAAATTCAAAGCAGAGAAGTTTCCATTTTGTAGGCGATTTTCTGATTAAATCGTAGATTAATTTACTAGTCCACACCTGGAATTCTCTCCCAATGACTTGGAGAGCAAAAGGCATCTGCGTGACAAAAAGCGGTACACGGGGAGTCTGAGATGAACATTATTAATCATACTCTGGGCAGAAAAAGCTTCCTCTACCTCTTATATTCAGTAATTGGGGGTCTGTGAATTAAACTGACAAAAGACAGATTAACAGGAGAAAAGACATAATTTTTACTAATGTCCGGGCGCATGGGAGTTCACAGAAAAAGACTGAAACTCAAAGAAGCAGTTAGACTTGGGGGCTTACATACCATTTTAACAAAGGAAAGGAGGATTGGGCTTCAAGGGGTGATAAATCATGGGGAAGTGACAAGGAAACATATGAGAGAACTAATGGAAGTAAGGTCTGTTTATGCAAACTCATCTTGGTGTCAACATCTCATCTTTGATAATAAGAGTCACTTTCCTTTTCCTGGTACGGGGTGGCCACATTTTATCCCTGCTTTTGGGACATTTATCCCCTGCTTTTGGCAGGTGAGGGAAGGGCAGAGAACTCTTTCTGCACTGGTTGATTCTCAACTGCCTTTAGCTCAAAATAATCCTTATGCCAAAGTGGTGCATTTTGACTTCACATAATAATGATACTCTCCATCGTGTGAGTACCCTTTGTGGGCCAGCCATTGCTCATATATTGGCCCCCGGTGGGGTTATGGGAGCATCCTGGGCTCCTCTCTTAAGCTGTAGTGGCCTGAGGTTGGGTCTGTCCTAGGACTGAGTACCAGCTCTCAGGCAGTGGGCATTTCCACCTCTGGGGAAACCTGTGCTCAGGCTGTGTTGACTTAGGGTGGGCACCTTTGTACCTCTGTACCTATTGGTATTGTCTGATCTATTGATTCCAACTTCTGAGGGAGAAACCTAGAGACCAGGGTGTCTGGTAACAACAGTATGCTTCAGAGCTCATGGGCATCTGAACAACTCTTAAGGCAATGCTAGGAGGACTTCCATCTCTACCCCAGGAAAACACTCCCAAGTTAAGGTTGAAGGTAGAGCGTTAAGATCCTTCTCTTGGAGGTGGAGGGTATAGCTCAGTGGTAGAGCGTGTGCTTAGCATGCATGAGGTTCTGGGTTCAATCCCTAGTACCTTCATTAAAAAAAAAAAATCTAATTATCTCCCCTCCAAAAAAGAAAAAGCAGTGCGATGTAAAATTTAGTTTTAAAAAATTATGCTTCTCCTTTTCTCTCCTGACACTATTCATCCCTGTTCCCTGCATACAAAAAGAGTTTGTGAAATAATCTATTATTCCTCTTTTTCTCCCCTGTATTATTTGAGCTTGGTTCAGAATATCCATTTTGAAACCAGGCTTGGGGACACCTCTGTCCTGGTTTCCTTAGTGACCAGAAGACACAGGAGCATCAGTATAATCACCACCAAACTGTCTTCTTTTTATCTACTCCTAGGTCCCCACAAAGCCACAGCTCCTAAAAAAGACCCTGAACCAGCCACATGAACATTCCACTTACACTCGATCCAGTTTCCAGATCAACTCTGCAGGTATTTTAGACAATTTCTCCAAGACCTGCACGGCTCCCAAGAGGCAGAACTGGTACCAGTCCAGGTTATAACGTCCACTCGGACGCGGGGGCCCTCTCCCTTACCTCCGTCAATCCCCATCAGACACAGAGTGAGCTACCTAAGGCTACTCAAAGCCATCGTGGCAGGCAGAATCAACATCCTTCACATCTGGGCTGCCAGAAGCTCTTGCTTCTCATGGTAGATCTTGTCCACATCCACCATCCTGTTCTTTGGGCTGTCCTCCCCACCAGACTCTACTCCCATCTTGGTTTTTTTTTGTTTTGTTTTGTTGGTCTCCACCCACTACGTCCAAGGCAGTGCCTGGCATGAGGTAGGTCTCAGAAAACTCAGGATGAGTTAACCCAACAGCTCAGAAGAGGACATAAATGCCACCGTCTCTGCTGGTCAGTTTTTGTCAGGGTCACATACCCAGGAATTTGTGGCACCTGAAGGCTTTGGAGTCACACAGACCTCGGTGAAATCCCAGTCTTGCTGCTTATTTGATGGGTGACCTTGAGTGTTTTATTTCACCTCTGTAGACCTCATCATTCTCATCTGTACACATGGGGTGATGATCCTTTCCTCAAAGGGTTAAGAAGATAAGCAATTTCCTCTCAAGGTCTCCAGCACCAAGCATGTGTTAATAACTACACTTTATATTTCTAACCACCAAAGTGATCCTTATCATTTCACATTTGTGGGTTTTCATTTGCTAGACAGGGAAGTACTTTTTAAACTTACTATTTTGAGATAATACCCAGAAAAGAAAAATTGCAAGAATATACAAAGAACTCTCCCAGATTGACCAAGTGTGAACACTCTTTCTCACTCTACGTATGTGATAGATACAACTTTTTTTCTGAATCAATAGAGGAAAATTATAGGCATCATATTCCTCTATCCTTAAACCCCTCAGTGTAAATGTCCGAAAGACAAGGACATTCTCTTATGTCACAAGGGCACCATTATCAGGGTCAAATTTAACATTGACCCAATATTACTCTCTAAGACGTCTATTTTATAACCTCACCAACTATCTCAGTCACGTCCTTTACAGCCCCTGGTTCAGGATCCAACCCAGGATCACACATTGATGGTGCTGTCAAGTCCTTTTACTCACCTTTGATCTGTAACTATGCCTCTGCCTCCGTTTTTTTTTTTTTTTTAAGACATTGACATTTTTAAAAGAACTCAGACCAGCTACTTCTCAGAACGTCCCTCAGTTTGGATTTTTCTGATATTTCCTTGTGATTTTAGCAGACACATCATGGAAAAGGTGAGTCCTTCTCAGGGGACATGATGTCAGTGAGCCCCAGGGTTGGTGATATTACCCTTGTTCACTTGATTAACATGTCTGTCAGTGGTAAAGTTGCTTTTTTCCCCCTTTGTTATTAATAAGCTGTTTGTGAGACATTCTTTGAGACAACGTAAATATCCCATTTCCCATCAAACTCTCAGGGGCGCTGATCTGGAAGCTTTTGTGGAAAAAGTTCTCTTGGAGATGCCACACTGAAAAATGTCTGTCCTACCTTGTTTCAAGAGGCATGAATTCTCATTTTTACCAATTTCCTGTGTGGGAGTATTGTGGTTAGTGACTGGGGAGGGGTGGGCGAGTTGGAGCCTTGTGATCCGGGAGCTCTCCATCCTGCACCAGCACCAGAGAAAGGGTGGGGCCGGGGGAGGCCAGGAGAGGAGCCCCCAGCAGCAGAGTGGAGGCAGAGTTAGAGACAGCTAGTGCCAACACGGCAGAGTGGGCCTCAGGTTCATGAATGCAAAGGCTTTCTTCCTCTGCCCCTACAGTCGCACTCTCCATCCACTCCTTGTGAGTGTGTGAGAGCTCATGTGATCCGGGGGCTTTAGCAGACATGCACACAGCACTAAAGATTCCTGGGGCAGGAGGTGGGGTGGTCAATGTAAGAGCCATGCTTCACTCTCTGCCTAGGGAATCCTTAGGCCAAGTCCCTGTCAAGTGAACAGAGAGAGGATCAAATCTGCAGTTTTCTGAACAGTATGGGAGAATCTGGGAGTCAGAGATTGTTAGAGATGGAGGCTGTGAAGGGTTTATCTTAGCATTCATAACCTTTCAGGAAGCTAGGGTCATTGCCAAATGAAAACTAGAGTACAACCCCACCAATGAAGACAGAGGTAAAATCCTACACAAAATAGCAGCACACGGAATCCAACAATGTACAATTTGTACATCTTGACCAAGTTGGATTCTTCCCAGGAATGAAAGGGTCCTTCATCATTAGGAAAAATTATAAGCATAATTCACCACATTAATAGATTAATGGAAAAAATCAGATGATCCCATGGTCATCTCAATAGATGCAGGAACACTGATAAAATTCAGCATGCATATAAAGCAAGTGAAACTCTCCAACTCTCCTGATGGGAGCGTCAACTGTTGCAGCCACTTTGGAAAATGGGGTGGCGTTTTCTGCTGAAGTGGAACATGCACATAGTTTATGGTTTATCAGTTTACCCCTAGGTCTATTATCTAACATATATATTTCACAAAAGACATGTATTAGAATAGCCATAGCCGCACTGTTCATAATAGACTCCTGGGAACTACCTAAATGCCCATCAATAGCAGGATAAAGAGATTCCAGTACATTCACACCATGGAATACACTATAGCAATGAGAACAGATGATCTACAATTGCACAAAAAGAGTATAGATGAATCCCACTAACATAATGTTGCACAGAACACTTCAGACACACAGACAGCATACTATAACCCCACTTATACAAGGGACTAAAAAACGGGTAAAACTAACCTATGGTATCAGAAAATTGGTTACCTCCATGGATTGAGGGATAAGATGGAAAGGTGGCCTCTCAGGAGCTGGCGACAAGCTTTCTCTTGATCTGGGTGCTGGTCACACGATGGCTTCAGTTTGTGGAAATTCATATGTTTATGATACAGGCATTTTCCACGTATGTTCTTCGTTCCACGTCTGTTCCACTTCATTCTTAAGAGAAAAAAGAAATCAGTATCTCTTCATGAAAAAGAATTCTTAAAGATGAGACTTCTTTAACTTGCAAATATAGCTACAAAAACCTACATCAAGAGGCATCATCAATGAGGAAATGTCAAAACAAATCCCTCTGAAATTAGGAGTAAGAAATGTATGCCTTCTCTAGCTATCTGGATTGTGGTGGTGGTTTCACAGGTGTGAACATCTGTCAAAACTCATCAAATTGTACATCTGAAATATGTGTAGTTTACTGTACAGGAACCACACCACAATAAAGTTGTCACACACACAAAAAATATGCCTTCTCTATCACGACTTCTGCCTGCTACTGGAGATACTAACCTGCATAATAAGCCAAGTAATAAATGGCATACGGGTCAGCGAAGAAGAAAGCAAGAGATCACCATTTACAGAGGAAGGGATGTGGGGGAGAAAAACCCAAATGAATCTGTAAGTGAAGGAAATCCAAAAGAATCTACAGACAAAATATTAAAGTTAGCAAGAGAGTTTAATAAAGATGCTGAATGGAAAGCTGGTAACACATGATTCCACTGCATTTCTATGTCTCAGCAACAAACGTATAAAATATCATTCTTCAAAAACAAAGATTTATTGTATTATAGAATTTGTAAATATAAAATTTTGGTACATAAATCTCACAAAATGAACAAGAACCTTTATAGAGAAAAAAACTTTATTAGATTAAAAAAACTTTATTAGAAGACATTATTAATAAAATTTATTAAAAGAATTTCTAAATAGCTGTAGAGAAATTTCATGTTCACATTTTAGAAGATGAAATATCAAACGATGTGAGTTCTCCCCTGAATTGATTTAAGGATTCCATATAATTATAAAAAAAAAATCCTCACAGTATTTTTTGTGATTGACAAAACAATTCCAAAATTTATTTAGAAATTTATAAACAGTCAAGAAACTGCTAAAAAAGATAAGAGGGTCTCACAATAACTGATAACTAGTAATTATTATAAAGCTGAAACCTGTGAGAAACAGACACAGCATTTTTTAAAAACAGGTAAAAGAAACTGAAGAATTGTGCTCTACACTGGAATTTGACAGAACATTGTAAAATGATTATAAATCAATAAAAAAAAACCCCAAAAAACAGATAAAAGATCTGAATAGGCTCTTTTCAAAAAAAAAAGAAAGAAAATTCAAATGACCGATAAACAGAGGAAAAGGTGCTTAACCTCTTTAGCAGTCAGGGAAATCAAAATTGAAAACATACTGGGGTGCTATTTTACACTCCCAAGATCATCAAACATTTCAGTCTGACGTTACTAGGTGTTGGCAAGGATTCTGTAGCTTTGGGAACGCTCCAGTAGAACTAACTGGTGGAAGTGTAAGTTTGTTCATACCTCTGGGAAAGAGTTTGTCCTATCTAGTAAAATTGAGTATAGGCATCCTCTAGGACCGAGCAACTCCATGGATGGACATGGGTGAGACTGGTCACTGCAGCATTGTTCGTATCAGCAAAGTTCTCAAGACAAACCAAACATCCACTGGCAATGTAATGGCTAAACAAATTGGGATAATTGTACAAGGGAATATGCCACAGTGAAAATGAAAACATCGCACTGCACTCCTCGACGCGGATGTTGAGCTCATGAAGCAAGGTGCAACATAATACATGCAGTATCACTCCATTTACACATACGGTAAAACTGCAAGGGAAAAAACAGGAAGGCTTCATACCAAAGTCTGGCCAGCTCATCTCTGAGTAGGGGCGAGAAGGGGATGTATTTGGGGAGAGGCACCCAGAAGACAGAAGGTATTTTGATGTTCTGTTTCTTAACTTGGATGATGAGTATATCGGTGTTTATCTGATCATTATTTTTTTTAATATACATTTACATTTTCATGTTGAAATATTTAATACATAGTATGATTTAAAAATTAAATAACAAGTAGAAACAAAAAGGAATTGGACTGGATAATATTTATGAACTTCTTCAGCTCTCATTCATTCATAGGAGAAATACTTTGGGAGCACTGGGCTAGGTCCTGGGGCTTCCAAGAAAAATGAGAGACAAGCTGTCCTCTACCTGTTACTATGCAGTCCCGGGGGCCTGCTGAGGCCTCACACCTCTCTGGCACCGGTCAATTCTCGGCTTCAATGCGTCACTCCAAGCCTCCACTTTGTGCAAAACACAGCCCATTCACCGCAACACACACACACACACACACACACACACACACACACACACACACACACCCAGCCAACCACCAAACAAAATACAAAAAGCAATCCATTCCAACCAAGAATTTAGAAATTTTACTGTACCACCTCTTACAAGATTCTGGTACTCTTTCCTCCTCTCTCTCTTCTTCCAATTTCTCTCCCTACCTTGGTCCTCCTCATTCTCAGGACCAACACAAACTCCTCCTTTTGCACAATAGGTTGTTCCCTTTGCTCCCCCATTGCTCAGGTATGCCCCTCAAGTGATGTACGTAGCTCTTCCGGACAAACCCAGTGGCCGCCCTAGAAGACATTTGATTCGATTTTCTCCACCTCGTTACAAGGCTCAGTGCATTCACTACTGGGACAGAGGAGCCCACCCAGGGCTTCAGGAGCAAACGCAGGCTCTGCTTGGGTCTTCAGGGTGAGAATGTGGAGGTGGCTCAGGAGGGAGCTGACTTAATGGATGGGTATGCCTTCAAGCAGAGAGTGGAACATTATTAAAAGAAAAGCATTTTTCTGGGAGGCTCAGAGCCTGGGTTCTTGTCCCAGGTGAGCCACCATGTTGCCCTAGAATTCTAGGAAAGTCACTGAATCTTTTTGAGTTTTAGTCTAGGGCTTCCACACTTTAATGTGCACACGAATCACCTGGGAATCGTCTTAAACTGCAGGTCATGATTCAGCAGTTCTGAGCCTGGGATTCTGTAGTGTCTAACCAGCCCCCAGGCAATGCCAGTGCTGCTGTCTGCAGATCTAGACAAGGGATTAGGATCTTCATCTGTAAAATGGGCACAAAGCCTCCATGAGGATGCTGTGACTTTACGACATAATATGTGTGACTGTGCTTGGGAAAATTTAGTGCTCCTTAAAATTGTGATGGGTTGTTATTATTGTGGAGCTGGGATGTTACAAGTCTTGTCCAATAAACTGGGAGTGGGATCCCCTATATCTTCACTGCCTGACACCTGAAAGATGGTCATACCCATCAGAAGTGTCAACTGTGCCAACATGAAAAGATGCTCAGTATCGTTAATTATTAGGGAAATGCAAATCAAAACTACAATGAGGTATCACCTCACACTGGTGAGAATGGCCATCATTCAAAAGTTCACTAATGATAAATGCTGGAGAGGCTGTGGAGAAAAGGGAGCCCTCCTCCACTGCTGGTGGGAATGCAGCTTGGTGCAGCCATTATGGAAAACAGTATGGAGATTCCTCAGAAGACTAAAAATAGATTTACAATATGATCCAGCAATCCCACTCCTTGGTTATATCAGGAGAAAACTCTAATTCGAAAAGATACATGCACCCCAATATTCATAGAAGCACTATTTACAATACCCAAGACATGGAAGCAACCTAAATGTCCATTGACAGATGACTGGGTAAAGAAAATGTGGTATATATACACAATGGAATACTACTCAGCCATAAAAGAATGGAATATGCCATCTTCAGCAACATGGATGGACCTAGAGATGATCATACTAAGTGAAGTAAGTCAGAAAGAGAAAGACAAATATCGCATGGTATCACTTATATGCGGAATCTAAAATATGATACAAATGAACTTATTCACAAAACAGAAACAGACTCACAGACATAGAAAATACATTCATGGTTACCAAAGAGGGAAAGCAGGTGGGGAAGGGATAAATGAAGAGTTTGGGATTAGCAGATACAAACTACTATATACAAAATAGATAAACAACAAGTTTATACTGTAGAGCATAGGAAACTATTTTCAATATCTTGCAATAATCTATAAGGGAAAAGAAATAGAATTAGATATATGTATATGAATAGATTTATATACATATGTATAATTGTCACTTTGCTGTACACCTGAAACACATTATAAATCAACTATATATTTCAATTTAAAAAAAATAAAAAAAGAAGTGTCAACTGTGCCAGGAGGACATACCAGCCCTCAATGGAGAGGTCCCTGGAGAGAGCAAATCAAAGATGTGACATGCTGGCTGGCAGATCTGCATGAGGGCCCAGTGACTTCCAGAGCTAATAGGGTGGAGAAAGAACCTGCAGAAACAGGAAGTCCTGCAGGACAGCAAGGCAACACACACACACACACACACACACACACACACACACACACACACACACACACACACACACTGTCTCAAACCACAGAGGGGCTCTTCTGTTAGTTTCACATTTTCTTTAAAGGCCAGAAGCCAATTAACCGTTGGTAGATCCACAGAGAGCTTTGAACACAGCCTGGTAAAATTAGAGCAGGTGCGCAGAGGGGCAGATGGTGGGGTGTAGCAGGTGAGCTCAGGACCACTTTGGTACTGGACTCGGGACAGGGCTGCTCCACAGCCCACGCACCTTCTCACCCGCCAGGCCCTGGGCCTCCACTTTCCACACTGGCATGTTGCTCTTAGATGCTGCTCATCCTTGAGTAGGCAGCAGTGTGAACCACTCGACGGAAAGCATTTTAAGTGGCTTGCCCAAGTCACAGTGGAGTTCCTGGCAGAGCTGACTTGCAATGCTCCCACTCCAGGTTGCCCATCAGAAATGCATGGGTGGGTTATCTGGGCTCTGCTTAGGAAGTATGAGAAATTGCTAGCCCCTGGAGTGAGGAATAATGGAAAAGGAACTCATTCGTTCATCACCTGTGCTGTTATCAGGTACAGGCTATATGTTAACTACTGTATCCTCACAGCTTCATGAGGACGATATTTCTGTGAATCCAATAACATCTCTAAAGGCTCTTGTATGGTGTATCACACAGAAGAAAGTGCCCACAGATGTTTGATTATCTCCCCTACTGCCCCATTTTAAAGATCACGCAACCCAAGAAAGTTAACCAAAGTCACACAGCTAAGCGGAGAAGCAACCTCAGGTCCACCAGGCTCCACGTTCTGTTACCATTGCAGTGCACTGCCCGAGAAGTTGCTGGAAAGGGAACAGGGTGGGCTCTGGTGTAAGACAGAGGACTCTCATTTAAGGGTCATTTCGCAAGGCACTTGGACAAGGTGTTTCTAATATGTATCTGTGATACCCTTAGGAGTCTTTCCATGTTTTGGTTTTTTTTTCCAGAATCTTTCCATCTTTAGGTAAGAAAAGTGCACTGGATTGGAGAGTATCTTCCCCCAAATTCATGATCTTCCCCAAATCCCAGAATGTGATCTTATTTAGAAATAGGACCATTGCATGTGTTGTTAGTTACGATGAGGTCATACTTGAGTAGGGTGGTGTCCTTAGAAGAAGAAGAGGACAGACACAGGGAAGATTCCGTGATGACGGAGGCCGAGATTGGAGTGATGCATCTACAAGCCAAGCAAAACCAAGGATTGCCAGAAACCACCGGAAACTAAGAGGAAGACATGGAACAGACTCTCCCCCAGAGGCTTCAGAGACAGCACGGCCCTGTCAACACCTTAATTTTGGACTCTGGCCCCCAGAGCTGTGAGAGAATAAATTTCTGTTGTTTTAAGCCGCCCGTTTTGTTTTCAGCAATTTGTCAGAGCAGTCCTGGGAAAGTAATACATAAAGCACTGAAGAACTTTACAGGGTGTCTGTTCTCAAAGTATTGCCATCAACACCTTGTGGCAAATGAAAAACAGTACTTTTTAAACTGTGAGACTTGAGGAATGCTTCACGTACCAAGGGCATTTCAGTCAGCGTGTTCGTGCAGAATGTCCACCGCAGATGCGTAGATGTCTCTCAAGCCTACGCACCCACTTGTACCCTTCCTCGCCTCCTGCACAGACGATTCAGAGCAACTACAACCCATTCAGTGGGGCCTTTCTGGATGTGATGAGGGTGGAAGGGCAGCTTTATCAGCAGCCACTTCCTACAATGGCATGAGGTACCAGGGTGTAGGCAGGGTGATACTTCCTTGGCGTTTTTAATCTCACCTGGAGAGAATTAAATGAATCATCCTTTGTCCATGCAGGCATTAACTCCTCAGCCACATTTATCGTCTATAAATCAATAACTTTGTGAAATAAATAACAATTACGATTCTTATTATTATCAGTGCTTCTCAATCTTAGCAGTTTATAGAATTATAGGGGAGTTTTAAAAATATCAGTGTCAGGGTCCCACTACAGACCAACGAAATCTGAATCTCTGAGGGTTTTTTTTTGCACATTTCCCCATGTGATTCTAATGTGCAGCCAAGGCGGAGACCCGCTGTTCTGGGTCTCTGCTACTGGCAATGTGGTCCATGCACCAAAGTGCTGCCATCACCTGGGGGCTACTTAGAAATGCATAATCCTGGCCGCACTCTAGATCCCACTCTGCATTTTGACAAGAGCCCAGGTGATCTATGTGCACATGAAATTTGCAAGCCCTGAACTAGACTATCCTTTCCTTCTATTGTCTCGAGTGAGAAGAGTCCCTTTGGCACCCAACACTGAGCCGTCAACAAGCATGTGGCGTCCAGCTTTTCTCAGAGATGGTATTCAAACTATTTCATGGGGATGCTGGCCACAGACAGCTGGGACGGCAGTAATGGTCAGCCCTGGATGAATGTCAATTCTAGTCTTACTATTAATATTCTAGTTCTCAGAGCTTTCTGTCTTGGCTACTCTAATTGTATCTCCACCTCTGGGGCCTCTCTGGGGGGAGACGCTGCAGCAGGCACAGTTGGGGTGGCTCCTCAGTTCCCAATAGCCCCCTTGCTTTGAAAACAGCAATCAGCACACAGGCGCTGCACCCTCACTGGCTGGGGGTGGAGACCGGGGGGAACCGAGGGTGCCAGTGAACCAACCTCTCTTTCAGGTTCTGAATAAACCTTAGAAATATGTACAGAATTTTTAAATAGGGTCATTTTGGCACATTTGGGCAAAGCTAGAATGGAGGACATAGGTTTATTGAGTGAATGAACCCAGGAGGACAGTAGCAGAAAGTGACCTTTTTCTCTCCCACCACTACCCCTGCAGACACATACTGCTGACTGTTGACGCATCCTGCTCTACACGGATGACTGCTCAGGCAGAACCCACAACTTTCTGAGTCACACTTCGGTGTTAATACTTCTTTTTTAGGTATTTTTAAGAGTTCAGTCCAATCAAATATCGTTGATCTCTTATCCATTTAACCTTTCCTGGCCCTGCAGCCTGGGCCTCCCTGGGCTGAGGAAACTGCCCTGGGGAATGGGGAGAGGATGGCTTTGCCTCCTCATCCTTCCGTTTCTTCTCCCCACTCACTCTGCTGCCCTCCCTCCTCTAGGGCTGGGTTGGGACGGGAGGCAGGGTGGGAGGCAGAGGGTGTATCGGGTTGCTCTGGTAACAGCCTGGCAGGGATGCCCTCTGTGTGGCAGTGCCCAAGGCTGCGTCTTTCCCATGGAGCATCTTTGTGGATGTCTCAGAAAAGGTCCCCCTGAGCTCCAGGCCCAGATGGTGAGGGCCCAGCCCATGTCCTTCAGTTTTAAGAAATAAGCCCACAGCGGAGGTGGACCCAGACCGGGAGGGGAGTTTTCACATAAGTGTTAATGCTCTGCCTTTGGCTCCCTCCTTCCTGGCACTCCTGCCCCCATAGTTTCCAGTTTCTCTGGAAGTCCTGAGCTCTGACCTGTCTCTCAGCCCAGAATACACGATGCCAGCATGACAGGAGCAGGCACAGCCCCCGGGTCCTCATGCCTACCCAAGAAGGAGGGCCTTGGTCTGGAGACTGGGGAGCAGAGGAGAAAGTGTGGGCACGACTTCCACTTGTGGAAGCATATGGGCTTGAGGCCCAGAAGATGCCATGTGCAATTATAATTTTGCAGAAAACAAGGAATCCAGGGAAGGGATGATTTTTGAGTACTGGTGTGGTTTTCATGCTCTGCCAAGAAAACCAGTTCCTAAAGGCAATACATCTCAGCGTCCACCTTCGTGGCTCACTCCCAGAACCAACCAATGCAAACTGGGTTCCCAGTAGCGACTCTGAGAGGGAGGTGAGGGTGAAGGGAGTTGGATGCCCTCAGGGACAGCATCTGAGGAAGGACGGGAAGGGGATAAGAACTGGGGAGACAAAGAGGTCGAGCCCTGAAGGCCTCAGCTCACCCCCCAGGGAGCTCAGAAACTGGAATGACCCTTCTGAGATGGCTCAGTTTGGGTTGAGAGAGTTGGGCCTTTACAGCCTGGAGTTGACCAGTCACTGGACACAGGCTGCCTCAAAAAGGAGCCGGACTTCTGGCTCAATGGCTACCTTCAGCCATAGCATTTCCTAAGGGGGCTGATAGCAGAGGGCCATCTGCCAGCTGTGCTCCCCAAAGCTGGGGGAAGGTGTCTGAAGGGAGACAAGGAGACAGGGGGCACATCCCAAGGTCCACCACACCCTTCCCACCTGAGTCAGCCGGTCTCCTCCACCAGACGACAAGCTCCTTACAGAAGACGGCAAAGGGAACGGCTCAGAGACCACCCTCACCTCTCACAATGGACCCCATCACTAGTAAGCCTCGGACCACATTTGTTGATCGGTGGACCAGTTGCAGAACAGAACTTCCTCTGACTTCAGTGAGCCTGCATTCTAAGAAAATCAGCATGGCGTTAGCATGCAGGCAGGAGTCTTTGTCAAACACAGAAGATCAGTATGACTGTACCTTTGAAGTGCTGGGGCCAATTCTTCTGGCTGAGCTGGCTTGTGGGCTTGGTTTCTCAGGATAAGAAACTGAAGGAGAGCGCAGGAGAGGAATAGGAGGAGGATGGCTGAGGTCCACAGAGGTGAATGTGGTAGGCAGGGAGATAGATAGGGAGCAAAGAGATAGGGAGGCACCAGTGAAAACTCAACCAGCATTGAAAACAGTACCAAGGTCTGTGGGAGCAGAAAGGAGGCTGATTCAACGAAGCCACCTCTTGAACCTCCCGCCATCTCTCTTTCTTTCCCACTCGCCCACCTGAACCTCAACTCTCATAAACCCACCTTCTTCCTGTGCACACAGCAGCTCCTGGTTGAAACACACATTACCTCCTACCTGGCTGCACTTCCGTTCCTGACAACAAGCCTCATTCAGGCTTTCCACATTTTCAGGTGATTTCTATTCAATGTCCCTGGTCAACTCAGCCTCTCAGCTTCCGAAACAACAATTTCACACAGATACTCTGTCCGCATTCTCAGCCAATGGCCTTGCTTCTGATTTCACTGAAAAACCAGAATCGACCGGAGGAGCTGTTTCACACACTGCCAGCCCTTAGTCAATTTCAGTCCCTGTCAGGAGGCCCTGGGCTCAGCCCAAGCCCGTGGAACTCGCCTCTGTTCTGCCAACCCCACCAGGTACAGTTGTCCATTCCCACAGCTTTAACACCACCAACAGGCTGGTGATGCCCACGCTCCCCTAGTCTAGTCTGTGTTTCGTCCTGGAACTGGATTTGTACACACAGCAGCCTACTCGGCAATTCCATTTGAGGCATCTGAGTGTAATATATCCCAAATAAAACTCTTGATCCACGTTCCACAAACCTGGCCCTCCGCCTGGGATTTGCCTTTCAACAAATGACATTTACATCCCCAGCTGCTCAGGCCCCAAACCTAACTCATCAGCTCCTCTCTTTGCCTCATGCCACACATCCAATCCATTAGCACGTCTTGTTGCTTCTACTTTCAAAATATATCCAAATCCACCAGCATCTCTCACTCGAACTCTAGCAATAGCTTCTTCACTCTCCCCAGTCACTCATTCCTTGACAGTCCCCACCCTGGTGACCCTGTCTACTTTCTGGTCTGTCCTGCACAGGCTGTTTCACGGGGAGGTGGCGTCAGGCAGAGGTGAGGGGACACACACCGGAGCCAGACGGCCTGCTTCAAAACCCTACCTATTATTAGCCATGTGCCCTTGGGCAAAATTACTCAGCCTCCCTGTCCCTCACATTCCTCACTTGTAAAGTGGGAATAACAAATATGGATTTGCCTCTTGGAGCTTTTAAGAGAATTAAAGGGAGCCCTCTTCCCTCATAGCTCATAACTGCAATCATTTACTAAGCACCTGTGAGAATCCAGTCTTTCTGCTCAGCACAGTTGCTCAAAGTGGATACACATATACCCGGTGACAAGTGGCAGTGGGCCAGGGGCACTCTAAGCCACAAGGCAAATTAAAAAAAAAAAAAAAAGATTTTGCATAGAGTTGACAATGGAGAAAGACATTTTCAGGAAAAGGGACCACTTGCGTAAAGGCGTGGAAAAAATAACAGCAAGGATTCAGCACTTAGAGTGCCAGGCATTATTCTAGGAGTTTTACAAATACCAACTTATTTAACTTTCTAACAGGTCTATGGAGCAAATGCATTACTTCCCCTCACTTTATAAATAAGGAATGTGAGGCAGAGGAGGCTGAGTAACTGGCTGAGGTCACCTGGCTAATCTAGACAGGATTCTGAACCAGGCAGCGTGGCCCCTGCGTGTGTGCTTCTAACCTCCACCTTACACCGCCCTGTAGTGGAGCAGCTGCCCAAGGACGGGCCTGAAAGGACACAGGTTTCACCGGAAATGAGCAACTGGAACAAGATGAATGGGCAAGAAACGAGGTGGGAATGAAGAATCAAGGCTTCGGGTGCCACTTGAATCCCAGCTCTGCCACGTCCCACCTGTGGGGCCTTGGAAGCCAGTACACGTGGTCCTCACCTGTAAAGTGAGTTCGCACCTGTATCGGAGTCTATCAGTACAGGAAAAGCACTCGCTTCTTACCCTTCCTTCTTCTTTAGGACTGTCTTCCTATAAAGAAGTTAAAGTGGCCTGCTTAAATGCATCTACACTTCTGCTGCAGGGAAGGTGCAATGAGTGTGCTTTTCCCTATTCCTCTCACTAAAGACAATGAAAACTCCTGGGCACTGCATATATCATCTAAAACGTGGGGTGAAAAATGCAGACCAGGTAGGCACTTGGGACCCAAGGTGTAACAAAGCAGTGGGAGAAGCAGCCAGTTGCCTGGAAACTCCAAGAGGAGCAGACTTTTTTGGACTCCCCACCTGGACAAAGGCAGTGTAGTTAGCAAGACGGAAAAGGTTTAGATAATAACCTCTCTAATCTGACCAATACCTGCAGAAAAAAACTGTGGCCCAGTCTCCATCCACTCCAGCAACGGTAGGGTCTCAAGGGGGGCCTAGGCGTTCACACATTCGAGGCTATAATGAAGCACTCCGACCTCCTTCTGACCGCCCCCTCCCCAAGCCCCCAGGGTGATGGCAGAGAAGCTGGTGGAGAGGCAGGACTTCTGTAATAACAGTAGCCCAGCAGTAATGAGGCCAGCATCTGTGGTGTCAGTGGAGGCCACACAGGGAGCAGTATCTAGGCATTCCTGCCCCGCCCGGCCAGGGTGGTCTCAGTGGAGACCTTGAGGAAAGCCAGAGCTCCCACCCCCACCCAAAGCCAATGAGGAGCCCAAGTAGACCTGGCCGTCTGCCCCCACCTGGCAGTAAGGAGGCAGCATTTTCCTCCCACTGCCAGGGCAGTCTCAGAGGAAACCAGCTGAAAAGGAGATTTACATAAGGACCACATTCCCACAACATAGTATCCAAAATGCCCATATTTCAATAGAAAATCATTTGTCCTAACAAGAACCAGGAAAATTTTAACCTGAATTAAAAAGGCAATGAATAGACACCAGGACTAAGATTACAGAGGTATTCGAATTACCTGTCAAAGATTTTTAAAGCATCCATCATAAAAATGCTTAAATGAGCATTACTTGAAAGAAATGAAAAAAATAAAAGCCTCATCAAAGAAGTGGAGGATATCAGAGGAACCAAGCGGAAATTCTAGAAGTGAAAAAATACAACAACAAATTAAAAAACTCAATGGATGAGTATTGAGGAGGCACAGGAAAGAATGAGTGAACTCGAGGACAGAACAAAAGAAACTGCCCACAACAGAGAGGAAATAGAAAAAAAAAGAACAGAACCTCAGGCAACAGTGGGACTATAACAAAATATTTCACATTTGTGCCATCAGAGTCTCGGAAGGAGAGGAGAAAGGGCACAGGGAAACTGAAAACGTATTTGATGTAATAACATCTGGGAACTTCTCAAACTGGCAAAAGACACAAACCTGTAGATTCAAGAAGGTAAGTGAATCCCACACAAGATAAAACCAAAGAAACCCAAACCAGGATGATACCTCACAGCTACACTCCTAAAAATTAAAGACAAAGAACTAACCTTGAACTCGGTAAGAGAGAAATGACACTTTATCCACAGTGGAAAAACAATCTGAATGACAGGGAATTTCTCCGCAGATACCATGGAGGCCAGAAAGAAGTGGCACAACATTTTTCAAGTGTTAAAATCAAGTCATAAAAATGAAGAAAGAGGACTAAGAGAATTTTTCACCAGCAGAACTGCCCTAAAAGAATGACTAAAGGAAGGTCTCTAAAAGGAGAAACCTTGAGATGTCTGAAAGGAAGAAAAAGAGAGAGAGTAAAAATACGGTTAAATACATATTCCTTCTCCACTTGAGTTTTCTAGGTTGTTTGATGGTTGAAGCAAAATTGTAACACTGCCCAATGTCCTTCTAAATGTATATAGAGGAATGTTTAAGGCCATTGTATTATAAACAAGGAGAGTCAAAGGAGGTGATTTCAACACTTCACTTGAACCAGCAAAACGCTGATACCAGTAGATTCTATCACCTGGTATAAACATTTAATCAGCTATACAACAAGATAAACTCAAAACCTCTACAATATAAATCAAAACAGAATTCTAAAAAATGCTCAATTAACCCATAGAAGATGGGTAAAAGAAAACAGGGAAACAAAATAAATGAAACAAGCAGAAAACAAAAAATAAAGTGTTTAATAAACCAAACACTTAGCCCTTAAAATATCAACAGTTATATTGGATGTAAATGGTTTAAGTACATCGATTAACAGATAAGCTAAAAAAAATGACCAAACTATATGCTGTCTGTAGGAAACTCACTTCAAGCATAGGTAGGGTGAAAAAAAAAAAAAAAAGGATGGATTAAAAGTAAGCTATGCAGACACTAATCAGAAGAAAGCAGACAGGCTTCATTAATACCGGATAAAATAGACTTCTGAGCAAAGGAAACCACCAGAGACAGAGAGGGCCTTCACATAATGATGGAAGAGTCAGTCCTCCGAGAAAACATGCCATTTATAAGTGTGTATGTACTAATCAACAGAGCTGCAAAATGTGAGAGCAAAACCTGACAGAACTAAAGGAGAAAAAGACACATCAACAATTATAACCGAATGGGGGCCGGGGTGGGGGTATCTCAGTGGTAAAGTGTATGCTTGGCATGCACGAGGTCCTGGGTTCAATCCCCAGTGCCTCCGTGAAGGGGAAAAAAAACATTTTAAAAAGCCAATTATAACTGTGGACTTTAACAGCCCTCCCTCCATGATAGATACACAACTAGACAGGAAATCAGGATAGAGGAGAAATCAACCCCACCATTAACTAACAGGATCTAATTGGCATTTATAGAGCACCCGCCAATGGCAGAAAACACATTCTTTTGAAGTGTTCAAAGATCAAATACTAATAGAGACCATATCCTGGGCCATACAATAAACCTTGACAAGTTTAAAAGAATTTAAATAATACAGAGTGTATTCTCTGACCATAATGAAACCTAACTAGAAATTAATAGCAGAAAAAGAAAAATTTCCAAACACCTGGAAAGTAAACAACACACCTCTAAATAACCCATGGGTCAAAGAGAAAATCTCAAGGGAAATTACACACACACACACACACACACACACACACACACACACACACAGAGTCAGTACCATTTCATACTAACTGCATGATTTGCAAAGGCTCAACATTGTTCTTGTAAATAATACGGATCATAGCTAATTCATAGACCACTACAAAGCCGTCCACTACATGCACGGTCACACACACTGTCCTCACCAGACTCTAAGAAGGATGGGTTACTAATGTTATTCCCACTTTGTTAAGGAGGAAGCAGAAGCTTAAATCCGCTAAGTAACTTGTGGTAGGTCACAGCTCTAATCAATGGCGAGATCAGCTCAAGCCCAGGTACCATTCTCTAGGGAACCTGCTGCAGATTAGAACCCTGACCCTAGCCAACTCTTTTACAGCGAAGTCATATCTCAACCCTCTTCCCAAAACACTGCCCACTGTCTGGGGTGGAACAGGCATTCTCTCCAGCCCCCGATAACTGCCAGGAGATGGGAAATTCAAAGAAGTGAGGGGAGGGCTACAAAGTCCATCAAATGCGCAGGAGAGGGCTAGAAATCTGAGGTCATAAACGCTAATACCTGTCTAGGTATGAGTCAGAGGGTTCACTGAGAACGTCAAAGCAGTTTTATTTCCAGATAAACATCAGAACAGAAATAAAAATAGCTATCTGACCTATGAAATACATAAAGGTTAGCTCATATACTTTTTCTGAGGTGGAGGGGAGAAGCAGTAGGCAGGGGATTTTTAAATTGTAATTAGTTTTTATTTTTAGCTCAGTAATATAAGCCAAAAAATTAAACAGTGCTCAAAGATTATAGCAAAACATAGCTATCCCCTGTCCCGAACCCCTGTGCTAGTCCCACACTCCAGAAAAGATCAGCCAGAATACTTCTGGTTGTTTTTCCCCTCTGGTATTTACCATCCAAATTTCTAAATAGTAGGCTCATCCTACTATTTCTCAATTCACAACTTCTACTTTCTACTGATTCATTGTTGGGATGGTTGAGGACTTAGTTCTCTTACCCTTCCCCCCTCTAACCTCACATAACATATAATTATGTTACAATTACAACATAAAAAGTGTTGTTTACTGGTGGGAAATGGAGTGGGAAGGGATAAATTGGGAGTTCAAGATTGGCAGATACTAACTACTATACATAAAGTAGATATACAAGTTTCTTCTGTATAGCACAGGGAACTATATTCAATATCTTGTAGTAACCTATAATGAAAAAGGCTATAAAAAGGAATAAATGTGTATATATGTACACCTGAAACATGCTGTATACCAGAAACTGACACAATATTGCAAACCGACCATACTTTCAAAAAAAAAAAAAGCATTGTTACATTTCTTTTCTTAAACCATTTTTTTGTTTTTCCTTTATTGGCTATCTTGCTTTTATTCATTTGCTTGGTCTTCTACATGCCTACATTTTCAAATGTTCCTATCAATTAGCTATTATGCATTAAAATGGCACTAATGAGGAAATTTTCAATGACATTTAAAAATTCCTAGGACTTAGAAGTCTGTATACAGTGTGTTGTCAACTTTGAGGGGGAAAATAGCCACAAAAAATACACTGGATGGTGTAAGATCAAATGCAAAACAAAAATAGAGGGTTAATTCTCCTGGTTGCAAGTAAGGGAAGAGACTTTCCTCCTTTCTCCATTTTGTTTCAGAATTTCTTTGTCCTTTTCAAATGTATGTAAGTCTTTATAATGACCAGTCTCACAACTGAAGATTACTTCCTCAAGGACCTGGGGACGATCTTTCTGATTTCAGCCATCTTTCTGAAATGCAAACTGTCTCCCAGTTTCTGTCAGAGGATAAGAACCTCCTAATTTGGTGGTCCCTTATTCCAATTTGCAATGAGAAGTTTGTTTCTCCTCTGGATAAAACCAACACAAGGGGTCTCCCCAGTTACTCTGGGAAATTTGCAATGAACTACGTGTGATACAAGGTGCTACTGAGCCCTTTTACTAGAGGACTAGTTATTGTTCACCTAGAGAACGTGTATGTAAGGTGCTATACTGCTTGGCTATGTAAAGGGTGGGATTGCTTTCCTTCTTTGCAGTCTCTTAGTGGATTCCCTGTGATGCAATCATATTCTGGTTTAATATAGTTTATTCAATAATAAAACTGTTTTCTTCCTCTGCTACCTTTGTGGAGTGGTTTTCTGGGTTGGGAGAAGATTCTGCTTTTTTAAACTATATTCTGTCTGCAACCGAGACCCCATGGGTCCTTCCCAGGACAGACCCCTTGCCCGAGGTTCTCTGCTTTAGCTCCTCTGAAGTACCTAAACAACACTATCCGATGCACAATTCCTGAGCTGTTTTACAGATGCTAAAACTCACACCAAATGGAAGAGGTTAACTGCTTGATGTAGCCCCCAGACCTACTGGAGCCTGATTGATAACATTTACATTCCCCTGCCTCAACCCGCCCATCTCTGACACCGCCCTGTTACCTCACCATCAACCGGTCAGAGAACTGTGCATGACCTGGTCACCCCCTCCCGGTACCTCTACTTGTCTGTTCATTTGTAAATAGCCCTTTACAAATAAACCATCTGTTTCCATAGAGATTCCACACTGGGCCCAGCTTCCTTGCCTCCCCTGGACTGCTCAGCACTGCCGGCCTTCTGAACATTGGCTGCTTCCTGGCCAGACTGCCCCAGCGGGGACACATGCAGTGTCCACCATTGAAAAGCCTAGGCCTCCACCTCCGAGCCCCAGTTCCTAGTCCTGCTGATGTCTCAGCCTCCCAAGGGACGAGGGGAAGGCCATAGGGCATCCCTCGTCATCCCCACAGCACCGGGAGACGTGACGGCTCTGGTTCTAGGTCTGATCTGCCTGCATTCACGGAGCCTCCAGCTTTCCCAGCAGCTGCCCGGAGAGTCCAGGTCCCACAACCCAGAAATACAGGAAGGTGAGTGCCCCACAGGGGAGATGTTGACCAAAGAGACACAGGAGAAGAGAAAGAGCTGGGGATTAAATGGCTTGCTCTCTGTCCCTGACTGCTCCAAGAGGCAGCGGTCCCCTGGGTCTTCAGCAGAGGTCCCGCGTGACCAGGTGACCAGCCGTACCCTCTCATGTAACTGCGGCCAGCTCAGGAATAAACCATCTTTCCTTTCCCAGCCTCACTTCCCTTTTTCCTTCACTTTGTTCCCTTGAATTCCACATCCCAGCACGGCATTACTGCACAGGCTTTGCCTCAGCCTCTGTTTTCTGGGCAAGGAGCTAAGACAGGCATTGAGGGGGCTGCCTTTCGGGGAATCTGGCTTTGTGTCTGCTTCAGACAAAGCTCCCACCCTTCCCACCCCAGACCTAGTCTCCATCTTCCTCACTGCAGGGGCACCAGGCTTCCAGCCAGAGGGGCCATGGCGTGCCCCAGATGATGCAGGCTCGGCCTCCGTCACCTTTCTGGATTTGCATCAGTCATTTTCTTAAAAAGATGTTTTAAAATAATTATCCAGCACCTTAGCTGTTCTGTACCAGGAGGATGCCTCTACATTTTCTCACCGCTTGTATTACCTGGAAATTCTCCTTCCTTCTCCTTTATTATTATTATTTTTTAAATTTATTTTGGGGGGGAAATTAGTTTTATTTGTTTCTTTCTTTTTTTAATGGAGGTACCAGGGATTGAACCCAGGACCTCATGAATGTGGAGCAGGCGCTCTACCACTGAGCTGTGCCCTGCCCCTCTCCTTTATTTTTTTCTCTCTTCCTCTTTCTTTTCCTCGGCCCACTGTCTTTCACCGCTCCCAGGATTTGACAGAGGTGTGTCTCTGGGAAGCCTCCAGACTGAGTCTCTGGGATTCAAAGTTCTGCACCCCTCAGCCCCAGCTCAGGGCTCCTTGTAGTGCATTTACAAGAGATTCTGATAAACCTGCTAGAACTGGGTCGTCAGGCAAAGAGCGGGCAAGTGCATCCTCGGAGGACGTGGCCCTGCCTTCCCATTATGCAGGGTGGGAACCGGGCAGGCACGCGTGGGCTCAGCCCTCCAGCCAGCCAGCGCTGCTTCTCACACACAGCTGGAGGGAGGGCTGAAGGAAAGACTCGAAAGCAGTTTTGAAATGGCTGCCCGTGGCCACAGTCGGTCAACTGACCTGTGGCTCCGACTTACCCTGCAGAGAAAGTGCAGTGTGTGCCCTCTGGTCACCGCGAGGCTCCAAGGGCCATCATGGGTGAGACCCAGCATCAGCCTGTGTGCTGCACACCTACTGCTCAGAACCGGCCACCTGGCAATGGAGGGTCAGAGAAAAAGCAGGTGTGAACAGAGACACAGGAATGAGCAGTTTCATGAATCTTCTGTGTGCAGCTGCCTGCCTTTCTGAGGGCCTTCCTGACTGTTCCTCCAGCCCAGGTGTCACTGGAATGGGTATCCTTCCGGGGCCTGGTCACCCATCTTTGGGATGGGGGGTCCCAGGTGCACAACTGAATTCGAGGTGCTTTGAAAGTGGTTCAAGCAGCTTTTCCATGGGGGCCTCCAGCAAAAACTCCAGACAGGACAGGGGCGGGTCTTGGCTCCTGTGCCTGGCTGCCTTGCCCCTTGCTGTGAACAGGAGTGGACCCTGGATGTTCCAAGGGCCCCGGAGAGCCGGCTGGCGGACCGCACAACCTCAGGCTTCTCCTCCCCACCAGACCTTTCTACGTCTGTGTCCCTCCTCTCCTACCCCATCTCCCCCCTCCCTCTGTCCTCAGCAGATCCTCTGTTTACTCTGAAGCTTCACCATTTTCCTTGTCTGTGGCAAACCTGACCATGTTCCTGTGGTGTCTGAGTGTTTCGGTGCCAGGAAGAAGCCTAGCCAAGCAGGACTTGTGGTTAAAAGACGTGCATGAATTCAGGCCTGCCTGCAAAGGCTCCCAGCTGACAGCAGGGGTGGGAGGGCGCTCGGTGAATTAATTGTTCTCCTGAACCTTCCCTCAGGGCACCCCCTCAGCCTTCTCTCACTGATGTCCTTTCAAGTCATTTTCTCTCCAGAAGCCCCGGGTTCCCTCATTCATGCTCCTGCCTGTCAAACTTATTTCCCGCCAGCCTGTCTGTCTGTCTGTCTGTCTGTCTGTCTGTCTCTGCACCTGCTTCCTTCCCCTGGAGATAGGGGAGATAGGGCGAGGTGAGATGGGCGCCTCGGAACAACATGGGCCCCCAGGTCTGGGCCTGGAGAGGAGGGAGGGAGGGGCTCCTGCTTCCCAAGTCCCCGGCCTTGCCAGGCTTCTGGACCCTTCTGAGCAGAACAGCTCTCACTCGTCCACCGGGTTGGAAGGAGCCCCAGGCTTGAGGAGTGCCCCCGACCCCTGCACTCAGTGCCTGCAACCACCAGCAGTCTGGCCCCCGACCTACTGTGGGGGCCCCAAGACAAGCACAAACACTGAGATTTTAGCGCTTGGATACTGCCTCCCAAGAAGCATGGGAGCCCCCAAAGTACGGGGCAGAGCTGGGCTTGACTGGATGGCCACAGCCTGGCTGAGATGGACGCTGGAAGTGCGGTGGGGAGGGGGCGCTCGGTGAGGCCGAAGCCCAGGGTGTGGGAACCCGCCAGATCCAGCTTCCAGTGCCTGTCAGGCACTTACCATGTGGTGATCTTGGGCAATGGCCGTCCCCTCCGAGCTGGGGTTGTCCTCCACAGCGTGAGGGTGAGGGGGCTCCATCGGTGGCAGGGGGCTGCCCTGGGAAGTGATGACAATATCATAAAGGGCCCAGCACTGGGTGGACGCGAGGCAAATGGCCACTTCTCCCTTAATTGTGTGGGCAGTCGGCGATAGATCCTCACTGAGGGGACCATGTTGGCACCAGGACACAGCAGTGGACGGACACAGCCCCGGGCCTCATGAGGCTCCTTTTAATAGACAGACAGACATCAGACACACTCCACACCCAAGAGGGTGGTGGTGACATGTGATGGGTCCTGTGAAGAGGAAATAATGGACTGAGAGAAGGGACAGGGTTGGGGGCCTAATAAAGCTGAGTGGGTCAGGGAGGCCTCTGTACAGGACCCAGTTGCCATCTGAAGAGACAACCGAAGAGGGAGAGGTGGGGGCCGGGGGAAGGGCCAAGACTAGAAAAAGACTCAAGAATCTTAGTAACTGAAGTGAGTTCATAGTGGCTGGAACGCAGTGTAACATAAATTTATATATATATAGATATAGATATAGATATCTATATATATATATTTATTTATATTTTAAGTATTCTTTCTTTTTTGTTTTTTTTTGGGGGGGGTATGTGGAATAATTAGGCTTATTTATTTACTCATTTTAACAGAGGTACTGGGGATTGAACCCAGGACCTCACGCGTGCTAAGCACACGCTCTACCACTGAGCTACACCCTCCCCTGTGTAACATGAGTTTAAACCAGGGATACTGCCAAGGTAAGAAGGGTAGTTCACGTATAAAACAAGAATTTCCCCTGCTCTCCTGTCACCAGGCTGCAGGGACTTGTCAGTTTGCCTACTTGGCAGAGAGACAAAGCCTTCAGATCACCTCTCCCTGACCCCCACTTCACCAATGGCTGCCTCTAACACCTCCCAGAGAGTGGGACAGCTCTGAGGGGTGTCTGGCTTCCAATATCTGTCATAAGCAAATTCACCAGGACCAGAAGCTTTAGATCAGTGCCATCCAATAGTGTCCAATAGCAATAGCCACCCACACAATCTTCCAGTCATGATTTTAAAAGTAAAGAGAAGCAGGTAAAATTAATGTTAATAAAATATTACATTAAACCCAATACTTCTAAAATATTATCATTTCAAAAGTAATTAACATGAAAATTAGGCATGAGATATGGTACATTCTTTTTTTCATGCTAAGTCTTCCAAAAGCTAGTAGTTTCTATCTACACCCCATTGGCAATTGACACTAACCAGACTTCCTGGGCCCCGAGCTCCTTGCGGCCCGTGGACACTGCATCGGATGGTGCGGCTCTAGACATGGCAGTATCGAAACCACAGGAGAGACCGGCCCACCAGCACAGGTTCCTATCACCTGCCAGAGAAGCTTTAGAAGAAGACTCAGGGAGGCAGCCAGCACTTACAGCAACCTGTATGGAATTACAAGGCGCTCCCTACTCCAGAGAGATGCAGCCAGGTTCACTGGTGAGGAACTGGCCTGCAGCACAGCCTAGACCTCAGTTCCCTCTTGCAGGGCACCCATCAAACACCCCTCCCGGGGGCCCTGAGTTGGCCCTCATTTATCTTCCCAGCATTTTCTATCTCCCCAAAGAATTGGGTGAAACTGGTCTTTTTTTTTTTTTTTTTTTTTTTTTTAAGCTTCCTCCTGTATTATTACCTGCAGGTGCTGAACCAGGACATCAGAGCCAGTGTGATGTGGCAGAAAGAACACTGCCCAGGGCATCAGAGAAGACAGAATCCGTTCCTGCCCATCTTTTATCCGACCTGCGTTCACATGTCAGTACAGTGTAAGAGGCAGGTAAGAGCTCAACTCTAAATTTAGTCAGGCTGCAGCTCCAGTTTCTGGACTGGGCATTTTTCCGTGGCTTTGCATCCTCATCTGTAAAATGGGAACCACACCAGTCTGAGCGTTAAACAAGGTAACAATTGCAAAGCGCCTAGCACAGAGCTTGGCACACGATAAACGTTAATAACTAGGATGATTACTGTCATGTCTTACCTGTTACTATCCCTGCTCCCCTGTTTCCTTGGGTGCAAAGTGGGGATAATCATGCTTCATGAACCCGCTTTATAGGGCTCTGTGAAGCCTATGAGAAACGATGAATGTGAAAGCACCCTGTAAAACTGGGAAGCCCTTTATCAAGTCCAAACAGGACCCGTCAGTCCCACAGCCTAGCTGAGGGTCTGACTTTAAACAGCCTTTACAAATTCAGAGTTGGGAAGGGGAGTCTGCGTGATATCTGTAGCTCCAACCCTGGATGAGGCGAGGCTGGAAAGCCCAGTTTCAGCACTCTTTTCTGACTTCAGCTCTGTTTTGTCATCTCTGTGAAGGGCTGAGAACACCAAGTTCGCAGGTCAACGGGTTGAGGGTCAAATGAACCCTGGACAGTGGTGTGCTTGGCACAGGGCCTGCCCGACTCAGGGCAGCGGAGGGGACCTTGCCGCCCACACCTGCCTCAGCCAGGTCGGGGCCAGCAGTTCATCTCACAACCACAAGAGGGAGCCCTAAGGCTTCCGTTTAGAAAATGGTTCACCACCACCAACAACCCTGGCCTTTCCCCAGATCCCCCTTGTCTGCTGCTTTCCCAGGGCCGGGACGAAAGCCTTTCAGGAAGGGGTGATGTTTGTCCACCCTGAGTCTGCCCAGAGGCATCTGCTTTGGGGTCAGCAAACAGCTAGACACTGCATGTATGTAAATTTCTGACCTGAGGTGGACTTCCTGCTCGCCCCCTCAACCTTCCAGCTGAGTAGCCTTGGAATTACTTCTCTAACTTCCTTGGGCCTCCGTTTCCTACCCTAAAAGGGAGCCGGCACCTGTGGGAGAGCTTTGTAAACTGTGCCCTGAGCTGCCTGCCCATGCACATCATGGCCGTCCTTTCCACTGTCCCCATTATGGGATTGCCTAAGACAGGAAAAGAGGACAAACTCCCCTGCTGGCTGTCTGACTGGGAGGTTCCTACCTGAACATCAGAGATGCTCAGACACAGCCACTCCACAACAACAAAATGACCATCTACCAAGACAGTGCTTGGTGGACTGAGGCAACACAGACCGCTCCCCCTTCCTTCTGATAACTGCTTATTGCTCAGTGTTCCCTGAGCTGTCTGGTTTTGCAATCTTGAAGTGTAGAAGCCAAATTGGGACCAAGACTGTGGAGGAACATGGTAGAGACCCTGCCCTGTTCATTTTTATGTCGCAAGCAACTAGCCCCATGCACAGGGCAATGGCATGCAGTAGGTGCTTACTAAACACCTGGTGGGTGACAGAGCGAACAATGAGTCAGGCTGATGAGGCGCATTATACGTACAAGCGTGCAGCGCTGCATGGTGGCTGCTACAGAAACAGCTTAAGCGTTAGTGTGCAAGCAATGACTTGTTTTGGAATATTAGAGCTCTTTTGCTTTAGTTTGCAGTGAGCCTGTAGGACTTCTGCTTCATCCTACTGAGATTTAGAAATAATTCAACCCAAATGAGACTCCTGGAGGAGAATGACAGTTTCTTTTTAAAATTTTTTTCCCAGTATTTCTCTATTTCCAGCTTTACTGAGTATAATTGACTAAGCACAGGCAGCCGAGCATGAAGATGAGAGATAAAGGAACGGATCTGACACCAAGTCAGGCTTGTTCTTCTCTGGTACAGTTCCCCGCTGCCAAAGTCCATCCTACAGTCTTGTGGGAAAACGGACACTCCAGCTACTTCCTGCTGAACAAGGGCGATGGGGGGACGGTGCTGGGGTGGAGTGCAACTGATCAACTTAGGACTGGAAGTATTGCCGAGTCCCAGGCTGGGCATGAACAGTTTGCATTATGAGGACACATCCCTTTTTTATGACCCTGTTGCAGCACTCAGACAAGCACCTGAATGCACTCATGAACTCCAGCACTTTGGATGAGGATGCCCAGATGCTCTGCTCTGTGCTATCTCTGTCTCCTGAAAGTGGGGTTATTTCCCCTTTGACCACATTCTGAGATCACCTGCTTAAAGCACTTCCTTTCCAACCAGTGGCTGTCACCAGTAGTGAAACACAAGAGAAGAGCAAAAGCCATCATTCCTTATCTGGTAGGAGGCTGGGCTCGAAACAGCAACTTAAGATCCTCTCATGGCGCACAAGATCAAGTCTGATTTTCTTCATCCCATCCCCTTTCTGGAGGAGTGAGTTTCACTCAGGTATGGTAAACCCACGATCGTCTCTGGGCTAATTTATCAGAGGGTGTTCAGCAGTACTTCCTACAGTTCTGTCCCCTTAGCTGCAAGTTAATGCCAGGGTCCTTATTCTCGCCAGGTTTTGAGAAGGACTTGATCCCCAGGCTGGTAGGGGTGCAGGACCACCTCAGGGGGAGGTGGACCTATTGGAAGCAAACTCATGAACAGAAGCTTAGAGAGTCCCTAAAGTCTTAACATAGTTGGCAACTGCTAGGTCCTTTAAGACATCTACAGATTCTCCTGCTCGGGCAGACAGGTGGAATGACCTATCAAACAACATTTCAGGAGGGCCTAATTTAAGCCTGCTTCTGGGAGCCATGCTGATCTGTAGCAGGGCAAATGGCAAGGCCTTATCCCAAGTTAAATTAGTCTACTAACATATTTTAACAACAGTCTTTTGAAAGAAAAATACCACGTGGTATCACTTACTGTGGGATCTAAAAAAATGACACAAATGAACTTATTTACAAAACAGAATCAGACTCACAGACACAGAAAACAAACTTATGGTTACCGGGGGGGAAGGAGGTGGGAAGGGATAAACTGGGAGTTTGAGATTTGCACATACTAACTTCTATATGTAAGACAGAAGTTATACTGTAGAGCACAGGGAACTATATTCAATATCTGATAGTAACCAACAATGAGAAAGAATATGAAAATGAATATATGTATGTATACGTATGACAGAACTATTATGCTGTACATAAGAAACTGACACAACATTGTGAACTGACTATACTTCAATTAAACAACAAAAGTTAAAAACAAAAAACCCCAAATGCTCTTTTTCAGTATGTGATTCATTGTCTCAGTTTTTCTTGTTGATTGTGGTCTCCAGGGTGAATGCAGTCACCAGTCAACATGCGATGCTTTGGACACCAGCCGGGTTACACAGAAGACAGAAGCAGGCCCAACGTCACTTTGAAGGGCGTTAGGCAATCCAGCTGGGGGAACAATTTCCTTAAGGAAGGCTGTAACTACGTCAGAGGCTTTTTTCTGTTGGGATGGGTTATGCTTCCACCCATCCTGAAACGGTGTCCACTAACACTAACAAGTATCAGAAGTTTCCCGTAGGCTTTTGAGTAAAGTGGGTCTGCTAATCCTCAGTGAGGCAGGCTCTTCCATTTTGAGTTCCCATTGTTGGGGTGGGGGCAGGTCTAGCACCAGTCTTTGGATTATTTTTAGCACAAATTTTAGCCTGGCCAAAGGCAGGGAAAGGTGGCCTGACTCGGAGGCCGGGGGAGACCAAGAATGGAAACTGGGCAGTGGACGTCCTCAAACGCCAGCAGGCCACCCAGCCTGCGGCTCTGCAGTCCCACCCGCAGCTCGTCCTGGCCAGCGCAGCAGGTCTGCGTTGGACATGAGGAGGAGGTGAGGAGGGAGCATGCAGTGGGCACCCTCTCAGGACCACAGCGACTAGAGCCAGGGGCGCACTGGGCACAGGCCACAAGAAGGGCAGTGGGGAGCCAGGGAGGGCCTTGGGGGACTCACTGACCACTCAATAAACACGTGTACTGAGGGCCCACCAGTCACAGACCCTGGCCAGGCCCTGGGATAAGGACGGACCAGAAGGAGTCCTCACCTTGAACATGACTCGGGCAGGTAAAGAAGTGGTAAGAAGGCAGTGCGGCTGTGGTTTGAGATTTGAGTTGCAGTCAGAGAACACAGGCTGGGGCAGGGGATCAGGAGCTGGATGTCAGGACCTAGCTGGGCGCCACATCCCAGGGAGCAGCCTGGGCCACTTCGTGGGTGAAGCCGGTGTCCATCGGAGACGTAACTGGGGCTTGACTGCAGGGTATAGGGAACCACCAAATGCCTTGAAGGAGGGACGGGAGGGGAAACGTAATTATTAAGCAACTACCAGGGGACCAAGCATTCACTAGAAGTTTTCTGTGCCAATACTTCTCAGACTCCATGTGTTTACCAATCTCCTAAGAATTTCATTAAAATGCAGTCTAACTCGCGGGGTCTAGGGCAGGGCCCAAGGTGTTGCATTTCTAATAAGCTCCCAGCTGAGATCGCACTTGGAGGAGAAGAGCTGTAGGTCATTTATTCTGCAGCTCAATGCTATCCAGTGAGTGTTACTGGCTCCCTTTTATGGGCAGGAAGACTGAAGCTCAATTTCTGGGCTTGCCTGAAGACACCATTAATGAGAGTTGCATTGTTCCCTGTCCTCTACCCACATCGGGGGAGATAACACACAGCCCTCAAATTACCACTCCCCCCAAGCCCCTCTTGCTCTGCCCCCGGGCTGCGGTCTTCCAGGTCTGTGACTTCAGACCCTCCTGTTGTCAGCTGGCCTCCAGCCTGGAGCTTCTGAGCTTGGCTGCGGCAGCATCTACAGACAGTCTACCTCACAGGAAACCAGATACTATTGGCTAACTTTGCAAATAAAGATGCTCTTGGAGGAAGGGAAAGGGAAATACTCCCTGGCAGAGTCTGCGAGGGACAGGGCAGCTGACTGGCACCTCCTGAGGTCCCCTTCCCAGGTCCTGCCAGGTAGGAGCAGAGGACCGAGTCGGCACCTGTGGGTGTGCTGGGTGGGGCCCTGTGGTCAGATGTCAAAGTGAGTTAGTGATGCTGGCTTGTTTTACATGCCATCAAGGGAGATGATTGTCCTGGGGATGTTACACCCTAAAAGTCCAAGGGGCTTGTGGGGGGGGCAGTGAGTGATAAGATCATTTATGGTGATACGCTTGACATGACAGAATATGATTAGAAACGTTAGCGATTACATTTCAGGGACAGGGAGAAATGCTCACGATTTGATATTAACTAAAGCAAGCATCGTTTAAAATTGCATCTGGATGATACTGAGGAATTATTGTTAACGTCTTAAGATGAGAAATAGTAATGAACTTACTGTTATTTTTTTTAATAATTTTATTTTTGTCTTTCTTATTCTTTTAGAAACACATTTAAACTATTTATGGGTGAAACATTATGACATCTGGATTTAGTTTTAAACTATCCAACAGGGCATGCAGTGGGGAGTAGACGAAATGCGGGTCGTGAGTTGCTAAGTGTTGAAGCTTGAGGGTGGGTGCGTGGGGGTCTCTGCTTTTGTGTAGGTTTGGAAATTGTATAATGAAAGTTATTAAAATAATGTTTGCAATTTTAATATAAATATACTCAATCAGAATATAAAGATATGCATAAAGATTGGGTGGAAAAAGCTAAAAGCTCACTGTGGTTGATTCTGGGAAGTTGATTGAAGATAGTTTTGAGGGTTTTTTTTCATTTTTCTTCCATGCTTTCTTGTGCTTTTTTTTATAATGAGCATCTATTCCATTTATAATGAAAAAATTTTTTCTCTTTTTTAAAAATGTTTTTTATTGGGGGGGTAGTAATTAGGTTTATTTATTTATTTATTTTATGGAGGTACTAGGGATTGAACCCAGGACCTCGTGCACGCTAAGCACACACTCTACCACTGAGCTATACCCTCTGCCCTATAATGAAAATTATTTTAATAACAAATTGCTGACGTAACTTTATATTCAACATTAATAATGCTGTTATATAGTCATTGTGAGGACGTTCGGGTCAGAAGGTTTGTGTCATTGGAAAACACAATTTTCAGACAGAAATTATGAGTGGACGACAGACACGTGGGTGCAAGATGGAGGGAAGTACCTCCGGGGCTACATCTGGCTGAGACCTGTCCTTTCTCATTGCTTGACCTGCATCTGGCCGTCACCCCCTCACAGGACTCTGCAGTGTCTGCTCTGTGTGTTCACAGCCCAGCCCAGAGAACGGTGGGGAATTTTAGGATTTCTCTCCCCCAAAAAGAGGTTCTTTTTCTTTTTCAAATACTTGAGATAGAAAACTTGAGGTAGAAAAAACTTGAACGCAAAGGAAAGAAGAAGACTGGACTGTGAGTAAAAGCAGGCGTGAAGACTTCCCTGTGAGCCAGGGCTTCTGGAGGGCACCTGGGCTCTGAGCCTTGGACCACCGGTGGGAGTGGGTGGCGCCCAGATGGGTTCCAATCCTTCACCTTCACCTCTTGGTTTGGCTTTATTTTCACAAAGGGATGGAGGGCAGGAAACAGTGTCAGCACATATTTGGTGCTCAGGAAACAGTGCATGCTGTCATTACGGGAAACTGAGGCTCAGAAAGCGTATGCATCTTAAGATTACTGACCACTTTCAAATGGGGTTGTGAGGGGCAGGAGAAGAAGGGACATGCCAGAGCTGACCCAATTCAGGACCAACTTCCATCCCCCACCTCCCACCTCCCCAGCAGGCACCCTATTCCCACCCTGACCGGGCTGCGGAAGAACAGCCATATCACCTGTGGTCCCACAACAGAGCCCTTGGCCTCAAAGGACCCCTTTCCTGGGATCTGGGACATTCAACTGCTCCTCCCCAGCCTGGAATGGAGTCCTCAGCTACCCCCGTTTTAATCAGGCTCAGACTTTCTCCCTCAAAGGAGACAGTCAGAGCCAGCACCTGCAGCCGACGGGCTAGACAGGGAGGGGCGCTTCTGGGACGGGTCAGAGTCAGGAGGCGCCAGAGCCAAGAGGGCAGACACCAGGTCTTTGCCAGCTTTTCTGGGAACCTGTTCTGATTCCTGGCAAAACAGTCCAGGGATTCCGAGGACTTGAGCTCTCTTGTGTCACTCTGCCCAGGAGAGCCAAGGGAGGTCAAGGCATCTAGCTGACTCCTGCTGCTGCTTGCCTTCCCTGGGCTCAGGATGCTCTGACCGCCCCGAGGGCTGGAATCCCCCGCTCTCTGGCCACAGTGGGCACTTCAACCACCTCATCTTTTTGTCTGGCCAAAGTGCAACTATTTTGGATTATGAATCTTGGTAGGGAAGAAAACCTATATCACATCTCTTTAGAGATCTTCCCATGCACTCTTTGTCCTTTTCCTTACACCTGAGTTCACTGGAAAACATAGCACTCTCAAAGAGCAATGTGCAGGTGGACAGCTTATAAATATCTCCCACTTAACCACCACCTAGGCAGCAGGAGTGAACCGGGCCAGCCCCTGGCAGCCTCCCTCAGGTCCCTTCCTGACCACCTCTCTGCCCTCCCAGAAGTCACCCCAATCCTGACTTTAATGATCCTTGCTCCCTTCCTTGTCTTTGTAGTTTTACTACCCAGAAAGGCATCCCCAAACAATACGGATGATCTTTGCCTGTTTCTGACCTTCATGTACATGGATTCATATAGTAGGTCTGCTTTTTTGGTTTGCATTTTTTTAAATGCAACCATGTTGTAGGAGATACAGATGCACACACACAAAAAGGTTCATGACAGTGTCGCTCACAGTGGCCCCAAATGAAAGCCCCCCCCCACCCAGGGATGCATCAGCAGAGCATAGCTAATAATCATGGGACACTCACACAGTGCAATGATAGTCAGCAATGACAGTGGACAGACCGCAGCCACAGAAATAGTATAGGTGAGACATTCACAGAAATGCCGAGATGAATTTACAGATAAATGCAAAATCGGTCCATAGCCACATCAGTTATCAGATGCACCTCCACCAGACACAATTTCTGTTTCCGTGAACAAGAATGATCGCGCTGCCTGGGTTGCCTACACCTCACAGGATTGTAAATTAGCTCAATGAAAGGGGGAGATGGCCCCAAATGGTGTGCTAGACAGGACACCCAGTAAAGGGTTTTTTGTTTGTTTGTTTTTGCCATTTAAAGTCTTTTGTGGGGGAGGGTATAGCTCAAGTGGTAGACAGCATGTTTAGCATGCATGAGGTCCTGGGTTCAATCCCCAGTACCTCCTCTAAATAAATAAATACATAAATAGATAAATAAATAGACCTAATCACCTCCCCCCACAAAAGAAAATAAATTAAAAAAATTTTAAATTGAAATAAATAAAGTCTTTTGTAATTTTTCTTTATAGTTCTTCAGTGTGGAATCCGAGGCCCCCCCTGTTTACCCCTCTTCTGTCTTTTCTCTGCATCCTTTCCTGAGCCTTCCAATCAGCTTAAACTGAACTTTCCTGAAAGTTCTGGGAACAGGTTGGCCTCCCCTAACCCCACCACTCTCACTTCCTTCTGTTTCTGTATATTCTCTGCACCCCCTTCTACCTGGCTGTGGCCCCAGGAATCCTCCCTATGCTCAGACCCTCAGTGCCTTTGGCTTCAAACCACAACCCTCCCCGATTTCCACCGCCACCTTTGTCTACCTGGGAGACCCTCCCAGCCTTTAAGACTCAGCTTCACTGGTCTAATCCTTGGGTTTCCCACAACTTTTCTTATATTCTGTCACTAAACAATACTAAAAATGTACAGAGATAGTATCTTAGACACTTTTACCTCCACAGAATTGAACACAATGCCTAGTGTTGGGGAAACAGAATGAAAAACAAAATCTCCAACCTAGAAAATCCTCTCCACAACAGCAGAGATAGTAGAGAAAGAGGACCCTTTTATTATTAAATAGGCATTAAACGTGATGTGCATCACAGGCCACCTGCTAAGAGATTGTCAAGACACAAAAAACCTGACCCTTGTACATAACTAGATACAAGCCCTTACACACACGTTCTCAAGATAAGTAATAACTAGTCCCCAAGTAAGGGAATGTGTCACACAGAGTTCATCCCAAATCTCCCACTGTCACGGGGGTCACCATCTGTATTAGCTGATTGGCTTCATCCAAAAGAGAAACGATTTTCTCGTCTCTTTATGATCAGAGGTAGTTGTGCGATTTGGAGCCAGGTTCCTGCCCAAGCAGGCTACTGCCCTCCCACAGGAGCCCGGGGCACCTCGATGTTTGCAACTCAAAGCGATGGCTCCCTGGTCCTGGAGAGCAACAGTCCTGGGTCCTGAAGTTGACGGGAGAACCTGTCACACTCTCAAAAGGATAGATACCCACATTTCAAAGAGGGGAGAAGATCCTCACAGTTATATGTTTTCTAAAGTAAATGCTCTAGGAAAAAGGAGGCAAGGGGACTCTCTTCCCTTACTTTCAACAGGGAGAACTGAGCCTCTTATTTTTAATTTTTAGTTGTCCTTATATCAGCGTGGGGTGAAGACACATAACGGATACTGGCTTAATCAACAATTAATTAATAAGGTCCATCTCTTTTTCAACTATTAAAAAAGAAAAGCCAAAAGCATTTCCTCTCTAAATGATCACAGTTTACTCTGGCAGAGATAAATAAATACCATAAAATTCTCTGAGGAGGAAGAAAGGGCAGGAAGGCGTGTGAAGCTGAGAACAAGGGCAGGTTTTGTGAAGGGGTGGCTCACGCAAGAGCAGAGGGACCTCACCCAGTGTAGTTCTCTCCCGTGGCTGGCCTTCGTTTGGGGGGTGTGTCTGGCCCATATAAATTGCTGGTCAGTGGGTCATACGATTTGTTTGAGGCGAACACGTTGCTGTAGGAATAGCGACTCGGTCTATTCACTTGCACGGGGGGACAGAGTACAAGCTGTGAAATGTGCCCTGCTAGCTCCTTAGCGTGGAATTCAAGACCCCTCCACCTGCCCCTCTTCTGCCTTCTCAGCCTTAGCTCTCTCTGCATCCTAAGGAGGGTCTCTTATAAAAATAGCTGTCATGGTAAATGGGAAAACCATCAGGACCTTAAAACTCAGGGGCTCAAGCAGCCAGGGGGTGTGGGCTTGGGGCCAGACTGAGCATATTCTTCCTACATAGCCTAACGTGAAGTTCAAGACTTCGTCAGGATGCAAAATCACCTACTGGCTCTCTGTCTGCAAACAGAACCTCATTGAATGCTGGCCACCCGTGAGCCCAGAAGTTTCATGTTTCCCGGGCAGGCTGCTGGGCAGCCAGTCTGTGGACACGAGGCCACACTCCCCTGACCCAGGACTCACGCTGCTCTTTAAGATTGCTTCCTTCTGTTTGGTCCTTGTCAAAAAAAAAAACAAAAAAAACTGAGCATCCAAACCTGGCCAGACCCTTAGAGATGGTCTGGTCCAGGGTTTTCATGACACACATCAAGAAGCTGAGGCAGAGCTGGGAGTGAGCTGCCTGGGTCCTGCCAGCCGTCCTCGGCGGGTGTGGACCGTCATGAAGGACGCGGCTCTGAAGCACATCACTGGATACTTGAAGGCAGGCGACAAGCCAACCCATTAGCCTTCAGCTTTTTCTTCTCCAGAGAAAACAGCTCTCTGATGAGAGCTAGATTCTGGGCATCTGGCAGTGAGGACCACCTAGTCGTGGCTGGAGAGGCAAATAGCAATCCGCTCTCCCGGCCCCATCTCCTGCCTGCTGTTTCACGGAGGGTCAGCCTACTGGGTTCTGAGTCTAGAAGGAGAAGCCCGGGAAGAGTGTCCAGGGTCACATCATGAATCTTATCCTTTTCAGGAGGGGTCACCTCTACTTTTTCCCACTCTCATTCTAGAGCAGTGGCCTACAGTAACCTGAGGGATTCCCCTCCAAGAGGAAAAGCACGGCACGGGGTAGGTTGCATGGCTTTGTGGAGAGACGTATCTAGATTGAAATCCTGGCTCTGTGGCTCCCTCGGACAAGTCACCCAAATCTCTCCGTGCTGCTGTTGGTTATTTTGCAAGGGAGGTAGTCATTTCCCTTGTGAGGTGTGGCAAGAATTAAATGGGATCTTGTGTGTGGAGCGTGACACTTAGCAGGTACTGGGGAACGGGAGCCCCTCTCCTTCTAAACAGGGCTGTCCAAGGAGGACCTCAGGTTCTGGAACCGCAAAAGCACAGTGGCTCCCCTATGGGGAAAGTTGGCATCTGGGCTCAAGAAATTCCCGAGTCTTGTTTGGTCCAAAGGGGAAAAAGATTAAGCTTTACAATATTCTTGGCAAAAGACTGAACCTCAAACCTGGTCTGTAATCAAGGACCTAAAAAAGCCATAAAAAGAGATCAAGTAAGGTAAGAAAACAAACAAAAGAAGACACACCAGATTTAGAAAACAGAAAGCAGGATGTGAAGCCCTTTTGACTCCTTTTTTAGAGGAAGCCCCTCTTCTGGGGGGGAAGAAACATGAAAATGATGTCGGGGAGAAGAAAGTGGATGGGGGCCACCTAGTGAGAGGGGAAGTGTAGAAAAGGGAAGCTGCTTGGAAACAGTGGGTAATGATGACAAAAAAAAAAAAATTAAAAAATAAGTGAGCAGTCCTGAGAAAAGGAAGTGGCCAGAGGAAGTGGAACAGGGTCGGCAGGACAGGCAACCGGGTGTTTTTTTTAAAAGCGGGGGTCGACAAAATTCATTTCTACTTGGGTTTAAGACGCACGTGCACCCAAAGCTGAGCTTCGAGGTTCAGCTCAGACCCTCTCAGCTCAGCACCATTTAGTGAAACGCTGGCTTATCAGAACAGAGGGTGGGGAGGCCCGAGGACAGCTGGGAGGTAGGTGTGAGGTGTAGCCTCAGCTGATGGGACCTGTGTTAGACACCCATACTCCTCCCGTATATATGAGACCTGCAAAGGGGGAACAGCTGTAATACAAAGTTGGAAAAAATTGCCGACACTGTCCACATCTGGGCCTGAGCTGAGCCCTGCCATGTGCCAGCTGTGTGGCCTGCAGCCAGTTCCTTACTCTCTCTGAGTACCTCCACTTGCCCATAAAGCAAAGATTGTAATCCTCTTATGTGCTGGCTACCATTTATTGAGTGTGCACAACTTGCTGCCAGTTACTATTTTAGGCTATTTGCTTATTTATTTTGATTTTTTGTATAACTCATATTATAGAAATGTAATACGTCTTAAATTTCAAATCAATTCATGAAAACTTTTTCTAAAATAGGTAATATGTGTACGTGACAAAAAAAAAAAAAAATCCACAGGTTTGCAGTGAAAACTGTCTCCCTTCCCCTGGAACTCACATCCTGATATCCTGGGACATCTTGGCCTTCTCTGCACTCTTGTCCCAACCTTCCCTGTCTGCCCGTCATGCGTAACCCCGGAGCCCTTCATTAGGGCAGTGAATTAAATACAGGACTCTCCTTTCAGAATTGCAGAGATTAAATAAATAATAACATGGAATGTTTAGTAATGAGCCTGACAGCTTAACAAAAGCTCAGTAAAAGTTGGCTTACTTCTCATTTTTCACCTCAAAAAAAAAATCTTAAAACAAAACATTTTGGGGTTGGTGGGTATAGCTCAGTGGTAGAGCACATGCTTAGCATGCATTGGGGTTCAATCCCCAGTACCTCCATTTAAAAAGAAAATAAAAGAAAAAGAAAATATTTTTATTCCAGGGAAAAAAACCTTTATAGACCAAATTCCCACAATGCCTAGAGTGGGAGTGAAACATGAGGGTCCACAGGCAGCCTGGATGATTCCTGAGGCCCAACGTGCTTCTGTGTCCTCATCTGATGCATTTATTAAGCACCTGCTCTATGCAACGCACTGTACCAGGTGCTCCTCTCAGAACAGTGCTGATAGAAGGCATGAGAATGGATCCCGATCTTACACATGAGGAATATCAGGCTCAGAGGCTCCAAGTTCACCCAAGGTCACTGGGCCAGGAGGGCAGATGTGGTTTGCAATCTCAAGAGGGCCTGAGCCTGCAGCCCATCCTCTTCCTGCCCACCTCCCTGCTTTTCCCCCTCAATGATCCAGGGACACCTGCCCAAAGGTTTGTAGGAGGTCCCTGTGTGTAAGGCACTGTGCCTAGAGTAGAAATGGAAATCAAAGCCATGTCATGCAGATTTGGCAAAATAAGCCCACCCAAAAGCACAAAGTCCTCGGACAGAATACAGATCCAAAGAGATGCAAAAGAAAGAGATCTTGGCCTCCCCTCAAGGTCAGCTCTACCAGCTCAGTTCATGAGGGAGGGGGTGGGGAGGGAAGGATGCCAGCCCCAGGGGCCCTAACTTAGGACCACCGGGGCTTGACTGTTCACCTTCCTTCACAGCTGCCTGCCTGGGAAGAGGGCTTCAGCAATAAGCCACTCGCACCAAGCCTCCTTGCCTCCCCACATCTCAGCTGAGCCATTTGAAACTGACATTTGTGTCGCTTGAAAATGGTTGCCTATCAGCCATTTTATATGGTTCAACCTAACCATCATTGATCAAGGTCATAGCCAGAGGCTCCTCTCCAAGATAAGGGCCTTGCAGCCAAAAACAAAGAAAGCACATGCTTCCCTGGGGTCGAGAGCTCCGTCCCAGCCTGAGACAGCCCAGGTCAAAAAGGCTTGATCCACTTCACCTGGAAGAGTCTGGGTAAGAGGCAGAGGTGGGTCAGGACCCCAGACAGAGGCTGGGAAAGGAGCAGCAAAATCCTGGCTGGGTGGGCCCTCGGCTCGGCAGAGACACCATCTCAATGCAAACAGCACGAAAAGGATGTAGCCGGGTGTGGAAACTCCCTTGGTTAAAGAAGCATGAGCTTTGGTTTTCGTTGTGCTGGGTGTGGGGCAGTGACAACCAGGAGGTGTGCTCTGAGGTTTCTGAGGGCCCGTCTTGTGGTATCACAAGGAGTGTGGGGGTGGGACGGGTGCCAGGGAAGCAGGGTGAAAGGGCTGCCTTTGCAGCCTCTAGAGTGAGGAGGGACTGAGTCCTGGCTGGGAGAAGAGGGGATGGACAAAAGGCACTTCCCAACCTGTGCAGAATAGTCTTGACTTTCCATTTTTGTCCAGAAGGAAATAAGAAAGGAACAGTGGGGGAGGCCAGTCCACAGTGATGTGCAGGGCTGCTAATTATCAGGTTAAAGCAGCCTAGCTGATCACAGTCTTCCATCTGGGAGCCATCCACCCTTTCGTGACTGCAGGAGCCCGGATGATGGAGACACGTCCTCTGCACGTGGACTTGACGGATGACCGACCGTCCGGGTTGGCTTACAACTGACGGGTTTCCAACATGTGAGACTTTCAGTGCTAAAACCAGAAAAGTCCTGGGCAAAGCAAGGCAAGGCAGTCACCCTAGAGTGCCTGACTCTATGTCTTATCCCTTAAAGAAGAGAAAGACTTAAGTTGATTCCAAGAGGAAGAGGAAGAGAAATGGCTCTCAAAAACAAAGACGAGGCTTCTGGGTGCCCAGGGCTCTGTAGTGTCTGAGACCTCTCTCTTCAGTATTGGCTTCATGCAGGAGAAATTAGGGACCAGAGGGTGGAGAGAAGGGAGTAAAGGCAGGGTGTGTAAAACTGCTTTGGGGAAGTTTGGCCTGGAAGTGCGAATTACGGTGGCTCTGCCCCCACCCCTTCCCTCTCCTTCCCGCCCGAGGTCCTCTCTCCCCACCCTAGTCAAGTTAGCTACCTTTCAGATAGACTTTAGAAAATGAAAGGAAAAAAAATCTATCTCAAGCCTCAAAAGGCTTAGATTTGAACACTAACTGAGCCATTTACTGCTTAGTTTCTGGCAAGTCGCTGAGCCTCTGAGAGACTGGCTTCCTGTCCGTCAGAGGGGTCTGTCACAGCCTCCATCAGAGAGACTGTTGTGGGGATTAAACAAGATGGCAGACGTGACGCTGGGAAATGTACTGGTCAGACATCCAACCAATGTCTGCTTCTTGCCGTCGGCCTATGTAAAGGGCAGACTTCCCACTTTGTTTCTCGGAGAACTAATGCGTTACTTGTCTTCCTTCCTGACCCAGGTGCTCACCATGCCTACCAGCTTCCCTGAATCAAGTTTCGAAACCTTGACGTATGATGACTTTGCTGAAGCCTGTGATATGGGGGACATCGTGGCCTTTGGAAAAGTCTTCCTGGCCGTGCTCTACTCCGTTGTCTTTGCCTGTGGCCTGGTGGGAAACCTGCTGGTGGTGTTTGCCCTCACCAACAGCCGGAAGCCTAAGAGCATCACCGACATTTACCTCCTGAACCTGGCCTTGTCCGACCTGCTCTTTGTAGCCACCTTGCCCTTCTGGACTCACTATCTGATAAACGAGCAAGGCCTTCACAACAGCACGTGCAAACTCACCACTGCCTTCTTCTTTGTCGGGTTTTTTGGAGGCATATTCTTCATCACCATCATCAGCATTGACAGGTACCTGGCCATCGTCCTGGCCGCCAACTCCATGAACAACCGGACCGTGCAGCATGGTGTCATCATCAGCCTCGGTGTCTGGGCAGCAGCCATCCTGGTGGCCACACCCCAGTTCATGTTCACCAAACGAATAGAAAACGAGTGCTTCAGTGACTACCCTGAGGTCCTGCAGGATATCTGGCCCGTGCTCTGTAACCTGGAAACAAATGTTCTCGGCTTCCTGCTCCCCCTGCTCATCATGAGTTACTGTTACTTCAGAATCATCCAGACACTGTTCTCATGCAAGAACCACAAGAAAATGAAAGCCGTGAAGCTAATCCTTCTGGTGGTCATGGTGTTTTTCCTTTTCTGGACACCCTACAACGTCATGATCTTCTTAGAGACGCTCAACCTCTTTGACTTCTTTCCCTCCTGTGCCATAAAGAGGGATCTGAGGTTGGCCCTCAGTATGACTGAGACAATCGCATTCACCCACTGTTGCCTCAATCCTCTTATCTATGCATTCGCTGGGGAGAAGTTCAGAAGATACCCTTATTACCTGTATCGGAAATGCCTGGCTGTCCTGTGTTGCCATCCCGGTCACGTCACTTTCTCCCCCTCCCTGTCTGAATCCCAAAGGAGCAGGAGGGAAAGTGTTCTCAGCAGCAATTTTACTCATTACACCAGTGATGGAGATGCATCCATCATTCTTTGAAGGGATCCCCGAAGCCCTGTCCTTCCAGCAGGCCGGGACTTCCTAAGTCTGACACTGAATAACGAGGACAGATTTTTAAAATTTCTTACATGCAAGAAATGACGGACCCAATGTCCCCAAAACAAGAGGATTGTGCTCAAAATGTGAACAATAGGCACATCTCTTACTGTAAATATCTGGATTTTTGGTTTACAAATGACAAAAATTCAACTCAGACTAATTTAACCCGAAAGGAGGCGGTATCGTTCACTTTGTGGTGAGGGTAAGGGGGTGGCAAGTCCTCAGAGTGAGTGAAAACTAGAGCTGGAATCTAGCTAGGATTTCCTCTCTCTGACTCTCAAATATGAGTGGGGACAGAGCTCCCAGATTCATATATCACAGCTTTGTCCATCAGAGAGGGACTGAGACCCAGTCCCCTCTGGTCCCAAGGTCAAAACTCCCAGGGAAGGGCTGTGATTGGCAAAGTTTTTATCAAACGCTCATCCCTGGACCAGGCAGCGGTACCCACAGGGCAGGGATAAATAAGATAGCAGCTTCTGTTCAAACTTGTGGCTAGAGGTACAGGAAGATGTATTTCCAAGAAGCTAGCAGAGTGGGTGCTGCTTTGATCAGACAGAACAAGAGCTGTCCACCAACTTTACCATTTGTCTGGTCCAGCCTCCCTGCGATCATACCAGCCAGCACACACTGTCAGCCTCTTCTTCATTAAACCCCCTTCTGTCAGGTCCCTAAACCTACAATGGTTTCCTAGTACCCACTGCATCAAGTCCACGTTCAAATACCTGGCCTCTGAGAGCCTCCATCATGAGGTCCCACCAACAGATTCCCCAGTGCCTCTCCTTCCTAAAGGACTCCAGCCGCTCTGTCAGCCAGGTCTCTTCCACTCGGCCTCATGCATTGCCACCTGCCCCCGGGCCCAGGGAGATAAACAGGAGAAACACTGGCCCAAACTGAGAAGGCATGGTTTCCAATCCCAACTCTATCACTTGCCCCTTGGGTAATTTGGAGCCAGCTGAGCTTCAGGGTCCTCACCTGTAGAATGGAGATAAGAGCACTGTTCACATAGGAAGCACCCCTTCCAGCATGAGGAGCCAGCCTCCAACTCTTGCAGATCCCAACCCTCTCGTCTGGTTCCCAGACTTCAGCTCTTCCCCCACGTAGCACCGTGCTTCAGCGGTGCTGTTGACAGAGCTTGGAGGAGCCTCTCGGGCTCTGCTGCATGATGTAGCCCCGAAACAGAGGAGGCTGGTTCCTACGGTGGCTCTCAGTGGATGCTCCTAGATGCACAGATTGACAGTCCTCCCTGACCCAACCCTCCCAGACTGCCTGGATACCGCCTCCCAATCGCCTGGTGACAACCCCTGTCCATCTGGAGAGAACCTCCATCATTCATGCCACTGCCAGCCTGGAGAACCAGGGTCCCAGGAGAAGCTTCCTTTTCTCAGTAAACATTTGGAATGGTCTAAAACTTTAAAGCTTGAAAAACAACTGCAGTGATGCTAAAGAAGACGTCATCTGTGATCTACCCACACAATATTTTCATGCGCCCATTAGACATGGTTCACACCATCACGTGTTTCGAGTTGCAATCATAATATACAGTTATATCATCTACTTTTTTCCCTCTTAACATGAGGCCACAAATAACTCTCTCTGTTTCTCTAAGTTTTGTAATGATCTCTGCCAGGTTGTGTACTCATCGAAGGCATCTGACTCATCGCTACATTTCTCACTCCTTGGCAGTCAGTATGTTTGTTTACCCAGTGAGAGAATGAATCATGTTCCATCGAGATCATGTCCTGTAATTTACTCTCCATTACCTTGTTAACAGACATTCTACTTGTTTCCAATATTTAGCAAATACATATTTTAACAGCAATTTTTTCTGTGTCATTTCCTTTCTCCTCTTCAATTATTTCCTTTGGATAAATTCCTTGCCATGAAGATAGCTGGGTCAAAGGGCACAGGCACTTTTTAGCTTTCGACACATACATGTGAAATTATGTGTATGTTATATGCAACATGGGAGCGCAGATCCAGAGCTGCTCCAGGGTGAGTGAGAACAGGCCTCTGCCCTCAACGCTCAAGCAGTGCTTAACATTTAAATGCAGAACTTAGAAGTTTTCAAAAAAGCATACTTGGCATTAACTGGTAACACAAGGGCAGTGACATCTGACCTGAGTCTTTAATGGTCTTGAGATACCTGACTTGAGCCTTAAGGCCTTAAGAGAAAAGCCTGAGAATATTGAAAGGCACTGGGAGCAGCGTGTGGAGAGGGAATCCCCTCAAACAGCCAATGGAGGAGGGCATTCTCAGGGGGTTCACAGTTTGCTGCACTATTACCCTGATTCTTGTTCCAACTGTTGAATCATAAAGCTTTTAATTAAACTTTTAGCTTCTTTCTGGACTCCCAAGAAAAGAGGAAAAAAATATTTTGGCTTGAGAAACAAAGAAGAGAGACAAACGCTTTCCTTTCTAGAATAAAATTAGATTTGTATCCTAAGAAATGTTCATTCATTCATTTTGCTGAATAACACAGAATAGAGAGAAAATAAGGAAGTTCACTGAAAACCCTTAGAAATGATGTTGTTATCTAAATAAAGGAAGGCACATTTGAAAAGGACAGTTGGTATTAAGGACACAACTGGATCACACCCACCACGGCTTGTGGGCTCTGGGCTTCCCAAAAGCAGAAGGAAACTCCAAAGGCAGAGAGAGAGCTTTGACTGAGTCCCAACATATTAACTCTGTGACTTTGGGCAAGGTGTTTTGACACCTCTGAGGCTCAGTTTCCTCATCTGGAGAAGAAGAATAAAAATAGTGCTCACATCCTAGGATTATTATGAGGATTTAGTAAGATTACCTCTACAAAGCTCACAGCAAAGCAAAGCAAGCTCAAGTAAATGTGCCAACTCTTCTGATCCTTTTTTGTTTTTATTGGATTGAACCTTTCCTAGTGAGGAAACTCACACTGTCTTGCCCTTGCTGTCTTGCTTTTTCGGTCCCATAATCACAGAATTATGGGTGATCAGAGATAGCTGGATCCAAACCCACGCTTTGCAGGAAAGGGAAAGGAGGCCCAGAGAGGGTCAGAGGCTAGCCCGAGATCACACAGTGAGTTCATGAAAGAGGGAGATCCTTTGACTCTCAGTCTACTGATTCTTTCCTCTTCTTGATAAAAATATAGACCAATCCCTATGGTGACTATAGTTAACAATATGTGTTGTATATTTGAAAGTTGCTAAGAGAGTAGATTTTAAAAGTTCTCACCACACATAAAATATTGTAACTATGTGAAGTGATGGATGTGTTAACTAACCTTATTGTGATAATCATTTTATACACATATAAAATTATATGTAGAAAACCCTAAAGACTCCATCAAAAACCTGTTAGAACTAATAAATTCAGTAAAGTTGCAGGATACAAAATCAATACACAAAAATCTGTTGTGATTCTTTACAAAATAATAAGCCATCTGGAAGAGAAATTAAGAAAACAATTCCATGAATAGCTGCATCAAAAAGAATACAATACTTAGGAATAAATTTGCCAAGCAGGTAATAGACCTGTGTATTGAAAACTACAAGATGCTAATGAAAGAAATTGAGACAGACACAAATAAATGGAAAGCTATTCCATGCTCATATATTGGAAGAATTAATATTGTTAAAATGTCTGCACTATCTAGGCAATATATAGATTCAAAGTAATCCCTACCAAAGTTCCTTTTCACGAAATAAAACAAACTCCTAGAATTTGTATGGAACCACAAAAGACCCTCAAATAGCCAAAACAATCTTGGAAAAGAGAGACAAAGCTAGAGGCATCACGCTCCCTGACTTTAAACTATATTACAAAGTGATAGTAGTTAAAACACTGTTGAATTGGCATAAAAACAGACACATAGATCAATGCATCAGAATAGAGAGCCCAGAAATAAACTGACATATATGTGGCCAATTAACAAAGAAGCCAAAAATACACAATGGTGTATTTTTGTCTCTTCAATAAATGGTGTTAGGGAAACTGGACAGCTACATGCAAAATAATGAAATTGGACCACTATCTTATACCATGTGCAAAAATTAACTCAAAATGGATGTATGACCTGAAACCATAAAACTCCTAGAAGAAAACAACAAGCAGTATGACTATGTGAAGACCCTGGCAATGATTTTTTGAATCTGACAACAAAAGCAACAAAAACAAAAATAAACAAGTGATGACATCAAACTAAAAAGCTTCTGCACAGCAAAGGGAACCATTAACAAAATGAAAAGTCAACCTACTGACTAGGAGAAAGTAACTGCAAATTATACATCTGATAAGGGGCTAATATCCAAAATACAGAGAAAACTCATACAACTCAATAGCAAACAAGCAAAACCTAAACAATCTAATTTTTAAATGGGCAGAAGATCTGAATAGACACAATTCTAAAGAAGACAAACAGATAGCCAACAGGTACATGAAAAGACGCTTTAACATCATTAATCATCAGGGAAATGCAAACAAAACCCACAAATATTATCTTACACCTATTAGAAAAGGTGTTATCAAAAATACAAGAAGTTATCAAAAGACAAGGTGTTGGCAAGGATGTGGAGAAAAGGGAACCCTTGTGCGTTGGTGGTGGGAATGTAAACTGGTGCAACCTCTTTGGAAAACAGTATAGAAGTTCCTCAAAAAATTAAAACTAGAGCTACCATATGATATAGTGATTCCACTTCTGGCTATTTATCTGAAAATTTTTTTAAACAATAATTCAAGAATACACACACACATATACACATGTTCATTGCAGCATTTACAATAGCCAAGATATGGAAACAACCTAAGTGTCCATTGATGAATGAATGGATAAAGAAATTGTGGTAAATATACACAGTGGAATACTATGCAATCATGAAAAAGAATGAAATCCTATCATTTGTGACACCATAGACAGACCTTGAGGGCATTGTGCGAAGTGGAATATGTCAAGCAGAGAAATACAAACACCATACCATCTCTCTTATATGTGGAATTTAAACAACAACAACAACAACAACAACAACAACAACAAAAATGAAGCTCATAGATTCAGAGAACAGACGTGGTTGCAAGAGGTGGGGTTAAGGAGTGGGAGAAATGGATGAACTTTTTAAATTTTTAAATAAATTGAATTAAAAATTTAAAAAACAAAAATAAAATCACTATGTTGTACACCTTAAACTTATACAATGTCATATGTCAATTATGTCTCAATAAAACTGGGGGAAAAGTACAGATCAGTCCTGCCTCTAAGAACAGAGAACATAGGGAGGTAATGGAAAAACCGCCAAAAGAGGATCTGCAGACAAATGATTTAGGCAGAAAGGAAAGTTCTACCCTCCAGAATGCAGAGTTTCACAGAATCAGTCTGCTCATGGTTGACAGGTGCAGCCTGGGTGGTTCAGCCTTTGACGACAGCTGTTCTGTGACATCAGTATCTCTAATGAAAGATGGTGAACAGACAGGGACCCACCAGCCAAGGGCACCAGAATTCCCAGAGGCAAATGCTATGGGCCGGCCCCAGCAGGACCTGGGTGGGTGGACCAAGCCTTAGGGAAAGAGGCCACTGCAGAGGGAAGGCCACATTCTGCGGCTGCCCTAGTGCTCCGGGAAATGCCGGGTCCCTTCCAAATAATCCTATTCACTTTAGGCTGATTCTGTGCTCATTAAATGACCATCTGAAGGAGAAGACGACTTCCCAGGGATCTTGCCATCAAGAAAGATGGAGAATACATGCTTTTGGTTACTGGGAAGCGCAATCATTCCTTATAATCCACTGCATTTGGCATGCCGATAGGGTCTGGTGGGCTTTTCATCATCCCTCTCCGTGGGACGCTCACTGTCCCTCAGGCCCAGTGGGAGAATTCTCCTCTGGCCTCAAAAGGCTGACAACCACACTGGGGAATTTGGCAACCTAACTCTGAGAGGTCCACCTTGGGTACCACCTGGCCCTTAGACGATGTCCCATTAGTGCCCTCAAAATTGGAGCAATCTGTCTCAACTCAGAAACAAATTTTCTTTCCCACCTGCAACCCACTCTCCCAGCCCATGGGGACCACTTCAGTTTCAACAAGACCTGTAATACTGTTTGCTTAACTTACTGAGTTTGCAACTGCATTCTGGGCTACCCAAGAGCAGTATCATCCAAGAGCAACTGAGAGAAGTCAGTCTCTGCAAATGTGGAAACACCTGGTCTCTCTTCAAGATGCCCTCCATCCACAGGAGGGCCAAGATGTCTTCCTGAGGACATAAGGTGCCATGTCTCTATTTCTGTTATATGAGGCGTGCTGTTAGGCAACAAAGTTCCTCCACAGACACACCCTAGACAGCGCTAGAAACCACAGACACACTCAGCAGAAAAATTACTGTTTTACCCCATGACCCCTCATTTATTTGGGTAGAAACAAAAATAAAATTTCAATTTGCATTTCTCTGACTACAAGGTAAGACTGTTCAGTTTTCAAAGTGCTTGTTCTATACTCTTTATGTCTTTTTCTGATTATCAAAGAGATGCACAGTCTTAGAAAACACCAAAAATAAAGAAATGTATAAAAGTTTTAAATTACACAATATTCCACTTCCTGTAGATAACCACTCTTTGACACTGAGGTAGTTTTCCACCATGTCTTTCTCTGCAGATACGATTTTTTTAATAAAAAGATTTGAGATCCTAAGGGTTTTAGATAGTTGTTTTTTCCACTTAACATTATTGCATAGACACTTTCCCATGTATTAAAGTCAAACATGATTTTTAATGATTGCACAGGAGTCTTTATGTACTTTATCTAGCCAAGCCCCTACTGGTTTACATGGATCTAGAAAGGAAAAATCCAGATTTTTTCCTCCTTCTGTGTAGGGAAAACTCCAATTCTTCCGCACTGTGTTTCCCACCTGTGTGTCTCCTCTACCGCTCACACAGAACATTTCATTTCTGACACCTCTGATCACCCAGTGTGTGGGGAGCTTCCTCCACATCAAACAATTCTCTGTGACACCAGCTGGGTGTCCTACAATCTAACTCCATTCTGACACTATCTGCCTGGAGATCTCTCCCCAGAGATAACATCAGATCCCATGAGTTAAGGACTCAGTTCCTCAAGACTGCTCCCACCCAACATCAGATGCTGATCACAAGTAGTAGGTTCCCAGGTTACCCACAACTCCTGTCTGAGCTGATTACAAACTGGAGATTCCCACGACTCCTTCTTTGGTAGGATTAATTTGCCAGAGCAGCTCAAAGGACTCAGAAAGCATGTCTGTTTACCCGTTTATTAAAGAATGTGATAAAGGACACAGATGAACAGGCAGATGATGGGATACAGATGGTAAGGTTTTTTTCAAAACTGATTCTGCACCAGACTGCTTCTCACCACTCCCACCACTGTCCTCCCTCCAACACATCACCTCCTTTCTCCTTCCTTCCTAGACAACTCCACTCTCCTCCACTGCCCATTCCCTGCACCACCCCCAGGGAGTCCTCTTAATATCCAGTCAGATCATGGCACTTCTCCATTCCCAGACTAGCCAGTGGCTCCCACCTCCCTGAAAATGAACCCAAGCTCTCTACTGGGATCTACGAGACCCTATGTGATCCTGCCCTCACCTCCCGTCCCAAGTCTCGTATCCCAAGACTGGCCTCCCATACTCAATTTCGCCACCCAGGCCTCTTAGCTCTTCCTGAAACAGGCTGAGCTCTTCTCTTCCACAGGCCATCTGCACTTGCTCCTTTCTCTGCCTGGGCCCCCCTTCCCCCCCTTTTTTTTTGGATGTAGGGAGCTCTTTTATCAGAACTATGCATGGCCCAGCCTCCAGCTTCACTCAACCTCTGCTTCAATATCATCTCTGCAGACAGACCTTCACAAATCGCGCCACCTAAAACACAGACCCCACCCCCACCTCATTCCCTACCCCTATTCCTGGCTCTATTTGTTTTCTTATCCCTTATCTCTTCCTGCCATTATATTACATGTTTGTCTGTTTCTTTTTTCTCTTCCCCATTGCCATGTAAGGACCAGACTCACAGCACCGCAAATGTACCGGACATGTAGTAGGAACAAACATTTACCGACTAAATTAATATATTTCTGTGTGAATTGCCTCCTGGTGTCTTTTGCACATGTTGGTATGTTTGACATTTTAAAATTAATTTTTAAAGACAAACGAACTTATTTATAAAACAGAAACAGACTCATAGACATAGAAAACAAACATATGGTTACCAGGGGAGGAAGTGGGTGGGAAGGGATAAATTGGGAGTCGAGATTTGCAGATACTAACTAATCTATATAAAACAGATAAACAACAAGTTTATACTGTATAGCACAGGGAACCATATTCAATATCTTTTAGTAACCTACGGTGAAGAAGAATATGAGAACGAATGTATGTATGTTCCTATATGACTAAAGTATTGTGCTGTACCCCAGAAAGTGACACAACATTGTAAACTGACTGTACTTCAATAATAATATACTTAAACTTTTTTTAAATAAAATTGATTTTTAAGAGCTGACTGTAGAGGAAATAAAATAATCTTTTGTCTGTCATACATAATAAGTATTTTTCCTGTCATTTTCTATTTTTCTGTTTCATAAAACAGAACTCACAGCTGTTTCTCTTTAAAAGTGACTCTACCTTGTAGTAAATGCAGGTCCCTCCCCAGTTCTGTTGGTTGCTTTTGGTCTTAGTGGGTAACATTATCGAACATTTTCATTTTTACCTATGTGTTCACTAGCACTTTAACAAAACACTGGAAGGGGCTGCCCAGAGGCTGCTAGCCAGGTGCTATTTAATCCTGAAAGTCAGGGACATGACTTAGCTACGACATATTTACTGCAGTCGTTAATGTGAACTGTTCGGAAGGAGCAGAAATGACACTGCATAAACTCCTCATTACTCAAAGCACAGGCAGCTATTCACAGGCTGGGGAAATCACAGGCAGCTGATGCTGATGCCAGTTCTTTGGGTATGTATCACATTCAGTTTGGCTACTCCCTAGAGGCATCCAGGTGTCTTATCTGAAGAGGCATGAACCAGTAAGATGGCCCAGAGCCTTAGAGAAGCGCGGGGTTTTGAAAATGCTTGGTCTAGGGATGACACAATGGCCACAACGAAGAACTGAGATTATGTCTGAAATCTCCTGTGCTTTTACTGGCCAAAGAGGAGGTTTGAAAACACTATGTGCAGACCCTATATATGGCATCAGAACAATCTTAGGAAAATAAGGAGCCCAGGTTATCAAGCTTGGTCTTTCGGGAAGTTCTATTCCACTCACCCTGGTCACCACTGGTCACTCTCAGGCTAAGGGAACACCTGCCCCACAGGCTCCCGCTTTCTTCCAAGTATTACAGATCTGCCAGCCCCTGAGCCTGGCGTCTATGACTTCACAGGGCCTTCAGCAAGGCCAGAAGGACGCCGAGACCATCCTGCCACTCTCTTGTTCATGAAGGTCTACCTTCCCCCTACAGTGAGCCTGGACTCGGAAGCTAGGCATCCCTGCTCTGAGAGTGCCGGTCTTTGGAAATTACTTAATTGCCTTGGGCCTTTTATTCATCATAAAAATGGGGTGGTGATATTCATATTCAGAGGAGAAAATGAGAGATTGCAGTCAAAGCAGCTCCCACTGTGTCTAGCACAAGGCAGGAGCTCAACCCAGGTTCACATCCCTTGTCCTCTGTCTGCTGCCCCAGAGTTTAAGGACGCCTCCTCCCAAGCCCTGCTGGCCTTAATTCCAGTGTCTGGAAACCTGCCCGTGAGCCCTTCAGTTATATTCCCTCTTCATGAGTGGAATGGGGTGAAGGTTCATTAGCTTGAGATCTCACGTGCCCAGGTATCCCAAGTAACTATGGTGATTCCCAAAGTGTCAGAGTGGCATATGCAGATTTGGACCCAACATGGGCCCTAAGTAGAACCTGAACCTTTATATACATTTTCATGAACCCAGTTTTGCTTACCAGAATATGGAGGGTGTAGAGAGTGAGGATGCAAGAAGTGGTCTTCTGTTTTGTAGTTAACACGAGTGAAATATATGCCTCGGAAATATATGACTTCTGTGCTTAGTGACATGCGCTGGGTGATGTCAGCAGCTGCTATTCAGAATGCTATTACCTGCTATTACCTCAGAATTTACTGAGGTAAAATTAATGGAGCAGTGGGGAGGGTATAGTTCAAGCAGTAGAGCGCATGCTCAGCATGTACAAGGTCCTGGGTTCAATTCCCAGTACCTCCATTAAAAAAAATAATTAAATAAATAAGCCTAATTACCTCTCCCCACCCCAAAAAAATTACTGGAGCAAGAAAAAATAGTGATTAACCAATTAAAAAATGGGCAAGGACCTGAATAGACACTGTTCCAAAGAAGACACACAAGTGGCCAACAACATAAAATGGTGCTCAACATCACTAACCATCTGGGAAATGCAAATCAAAACCACAATGAAATATCACTGCACACATGTTACAGTGGTTATTATCGAAAGACAAGAGATAAATGCTGACAAGGATGTGGAGAAAAGGGAACCCTTGTGCAGTGTTGCTGATAAAGTAACTGGGTACAATCATCACGGAAAACAATCGGAGGTTCCTCGAAAAATTAAAACTAGAATTACCATCTGATCCAACAACTCCACTTCTGTGTATGTGTGTAAAGGAAATGAAATCAGTTTCTTGAAGAATTCTGTACCTCCATGTTCACTGCAGCATTATTTACAATAGCCAAGATGTGGAAACAACTCACTGTCCATCAATGGATGAATGGATAAAGAAGATATGGTATATACAGTCTATGGAATATTATTCAACCATAAAAAGGAAGATCCTGACATTTGCAACCATATGGGTGAAGCTTGAGGGCGTTATGCTAAGTGAAGTCAGTCAGACAGAGAAAGACAAATACTGTATGATCTCACTTACATGTGGAATCTAAAAAAGCTGAATTCAGAGAAACTGAGAGTAGAATTGTGTTTACCAGGGCCTGTTGGGGGTAGGAAATGGGGTGATGTTGCTCAAAGGGTACAAGCTTCCTGTTGTAAGATGAGTAAGTTCTGAGGATCTCACATACAGCCTGGTGACCATAGTTAACAATACTGTACTGTATACTTGAACGTTGCTAAGAGAATAGACCTTAAATGTTCTCACCACCCACACAAAAAGGTATTTATGTGAGGTGATGGATGTGTTAACAAATCTAATTGCAGTAATCATTTTGCAATATACACGTATATCATGTCATCATGTCGTACATCTTAAACTTACACAATCTTGTATGTAATTTATATCTCAATAAAGCTAGGGGAAAAAAATTAAAACAGAGACTAAGTTTCCACATTTGGCTGAATAGGAGGCAACCTGAAGCTGGAGAAGTAGCTACAGTTTGCAGTGTGTCGATGCTTGCAAGCTGTATTTAAACACATCTAAAGAAGGGTGCATTTCTTCTGTATTTATGACCGATTTTTTGAGGACAGATCATTTGCATGAATTAAATTTATTTATTAAATCAAAACCCGGAATTTGCTACCTTTTTCCCCTAATAACAGGATGGTAAAGAAGGAAGGCATAAGGCACGTGGTACTTTGGGCTGCCCACCCTGGACTTCCGTGTGCAGAATTCACAAAGCCTCCCACTGCCCACCAGACGGCCCCCTCCCATCTACACACCAGCCACTGAGCTTCTCGGATGACCTGAAGTAACAGAACCCTTATACCAACTATCCCAGGTACGTGCGTACGCGCGCACGCACACACACACACACACACCCCTTCCTTGGGGCAAAAAGAGGGGCCAGCTCTGTAGAGGACAGCAGTTGTAGCTTAACAACCCAGAAATGTGTATTTTGTGTCTGCAGAAGAGGAAGAAGGAAGCCCCAGGAGAACTCGGGGGCCGCTGGGAGAAGCCACCAGCCAGTGGAGAAGGTTGGTGACTGCTTGAAAGAGCAGTGATCGTGAAGGCTCAGAAGGGTCCTGATGACGTGTGGGCAAAGGCCCCCAGCTCTCAGGTGGACCCTTCCCCCAAGCAGCCCACCCAGCCCAGGCAGGCCAAGCACACGCCCCCTGGCGTGCGGCCACCCAAAGGCCCTGCTCCTGGGGTGAACCTGACTTCTTTAGTGATGCGCCCTCCCTCCTGTCTCCTTTTCTCTCCTCGTTCCAGAGCATCGCTGTCCCTGTATCCACTCGTCACACTGCGTCCTAGTTTCTATTACCTCCCTGTCTCCCAGGTCCCTCCATCTGTGATCAGAAGAGTGGGGCTTCTGCACTCAGAGGCAGATCCACGCTTGCGTCTCAGCCCAGCACTTCCCAGCCCCAGATGTGGGCTGTTCCCTGGTCAGCAGGCTGTTGTGTTCTTGGAAGGACTGGTGTGTAGATGTGGGAGCTACTTCTGGGCAGAGGTTCCCGGGCCCCGAGATGTGAAAGGCGTGGAGGAGAAGCAGGTGGCGTCAGGCCCCAGCTCTTCCTGGGAACCTCCCAGACCCTTTGAGGAGCAAGATCATCTCCCCAGATCCACACAGAAGCCACCAAGGCTGCAGCTGTTTGGAGCCTCCAAGTGCACCCCTGACAGCTCCCCAGGAGACGTGGATGCTGGGCAGGAGACAGCTGATGTATGACCGACATGGGGGATGCCATCAGAGAGCACAAACTTGTCCCTGACACCTGTAAGCTGCCCCTGTGACTCCAGAAAGTCACAGGGAGATGTCCTCACCCAGGGGACCCCTGGGCCCCAGACAACAGAGGGTTGTGTTCACTGAGTCTCATATGTTTCCTGGGCCACACTAGCCAAGTGACCATGAGTTCATCTCCGAACTTGTCTCAGACTCAGCTGCCTCATGAATGAAATGGTAACAGAGCAGCATTGTGGTTAAACAAGTGGGTTCAAGTCTCAGCTCCTCCACATACTGGCTTTAAAACTTGAAGGAATTCACTGTCTCTCTCTGTGCCTTGGTTTTCTCAGGCGTTAAAATAAACATAACACTAGTACTTAGTGTTAGAGTTTCTGCTACTTTAGGGGGTCACAGAAGCAGATGCTAAGACAGGAAGGGATTAGACGCAAGAGTGATGTGTTAGGGAAAATGCCTGTGAGGGAGGTGGGGGAGACATGGGGGACTGGGAGAGCCTTCGGAGATGCAGGTGTGTCTCCTGAGCTGGAGAGAGGGAAGGACAGTTTTGGCAAAGCCACTGGGGTGTCATGGAGCCAAAGTCACTACCAGAGGAATCCCGGGAGGTGGACCTGCCCTGTGTTCCTGCCACACTCATCACTGGAGGGGGCACCACACAGAGCACGGCGGTCAATTCATGTCGTAAGAATTTAAGAACTGCTTGATTCTGATGAAGGTGCTTAAAACAGAGCTGGATTGAATCACCACAAATGTCCCCAACTTCCAGCCCTCTGGGACCCTTTCCTTCTTCCCACTATCCTGTGCTCCCTCTACTGAAATGGCCCCCCTGGTTTCATTCTTTTTTCTTTCTTCTTTTATCTTTTTCCTTTTCTCTTTAAAGTCCCTTCCCAGTTCTGCCCTTCAGACACAAGCCCCAGCCAGAAACGCTGCAGAGGGTCAGGGGAGAGGAATGGCAGGAAGGGCTCGGAGGGTCCTGATGGGAAGAGGGAAGGCTTGGACAGGCTGCCCCGCGCCCCTTCCTCCCCTTAGACACAGTGTGGTCCAGGCGGAGGCTGCCCCCAGAACGGCAGCCACACCCCCACACGGAGCACTGGCACCTGGATTACTTCCCTTAGGGAGAAAATCAGCACCCAGCCCTCACCTGCCAGTCCTTCAGCCGAGAAGGGAGGGAAGCTGGGTGCCTTCAGTCCCCTCGCTCCTCCTCCCGGCAGGATGAAGTTCTATTTTAGTTCCTACTGCCTGTTGTTAGTCACCAGTGCGATGGGGTGACATTTGTCTCCATTGTCAGGGGGAAGCTGAGGAAGCCAATACTTCTCCTTTGGGCTGGAAGTTGCAAAACCCTTCCTCAATCCCCGGCATGTTAAATCCTGCTTCTGTTTTCACAGCTAGGGGCAAAATCCAAATAGTATCTTTCTAAAACTAGACGAAAGAAGCCATGACTTAGCCTGAAATGAGTCCAAGACCCTCGGAGGAGAGGACTGAGAAGGGCTGTTCCAGCAGGGGCACCTCTGTAATGGACGGCTTTCAGTCTGCAGGACAAGCTGACACCCTCCTTCGTGTTTCTAATTCAAGGAACCCAGCTGGGGTGGAGTAGTCTGGGACTGATGCATACACAAAGAGTGGCATCACCCCACTTCAGGAAATGCCAGCGTCTTAGTACAAACCGACTCTAAGAAGGGAACTACCATTTGCGTGTCTGCTACACAGAGGCTCTAAAGTACGTACTGGTGGCGAGGCTGTCTGCAGCCCTCCACAGCCACTGGCCTGATCAGTACTCACCACAGGGCAGCCCCCAAAGTCTAAGAAATCACACACAGTGTCCTTCCAAGTCAGAGTCACACCATCGTGCAGGTTGTTACCTGCCAGAGGCTAAGAAACAGGGTTTGGGGTAGAACATCAGGTTGACAAAGTCAAGTGTGTGATCTGTGATCTTTCTCTGAGCTGCTTTCCCTCTTGACCTGTTCCTGCCCCAGCCCTCCAGGCAGGGAGCCTTTCTGGCTGAGCTGACCTGAAACACACCCTGGGTGTGCGCTGCTGCTGTCAGTGGAGGAGGGGGACAGTGAGCAGCAGAGAGACGAGCAAGAACCCAGGTTCTCACAAGGAGGGGGAAGTTCAGGCAGGGTGGCTCCTTGGAACCTGCTGGCTGACCCGCCTGCCACCCAGAACTGACTGTGACAGAATTTTATTTCCATCTTTATAAAGGATCTCCCATTTTGTGGATGGAGATTGTTTCCCTTAAAAGCTGTCCTTACAGACACCACCTGGAGAGGCCCAAGAGTTAAGGGTAACTCTAGGGTTAACCTAGCGCACGCTCTGCCTGAGGGCTTTAAAGGTCAGTATCCTTGTGAACCGGCCCCTCCTCAAAACCCAGCCACCGGCCAGTTGCCTTTAACCACAACTCTTCTTTCTAAGGCCATGTCTGAAAGGCTATACGGTACAGCAGTGGCAAGTGAGGGCTCCAGAGAGACACAGCCTGGTGCAAATCCCAGCTTTTCACCCACCAGCTGTGAGATACGGGGCAAGGTCTTAACACCTTTGGACTCCGTTTCTTCCTCTATAATGAGAACGACGCTAATAGCTCACCTCATAATTAACTGAATTAAAAAATTAAATGAATTCATATCTGTGAAGTTCTTAGACCCGGACCTGGCCCAGAGCCAATGCTCCATGAATATTATTAGTTGTGGAGGTGGTGGCGGTGATCATTATGGGATGTGTCCCAGTAGCAGAAAGCGGTCAGGCTGGGAATTGAAGCCACACTCTTCAAGCCACACTCCACAAGCCACACTCTTTCCAGGAAGCTGTATTTAATTTGGGAACTTCCATTCCTTAAAGTTCACAACTAAACCTTAGGCACTCAAAAGAAATCCTCTCTCGTGTTGTTAGCGTGTAACTAGAGGTTTTTAAGTCATGGTAACCTTCCTTTTCAGCCCACTGGTTGGTGTTGCCCGGGCCTCACCTGGGCTGAAAGCACTCAGCTGTCTCCTCCTCAGACAAGAATTAATGTTCTACCCACGGAAATAGGAAGAGAATGTCAGAGGAACTCAGGGAAAATGCACTTCAAATTTTTTCACCTTCAAATTCTGAAAAAGTTAAATGAACCGTTTGAAGCAGCCTAGAAACTGACTGCTGGAATATTTAACTAGATTAAGTTAGAAGTAAGAAAATTTCTTTCATCTTTCCCCCCCAACTTTTTATTTTGAAAAATTTCAAAGCTAGGAAGTTAAATGGGTACTACAATAAACATCATACGACCTTTATCTGGATTCACCAGTTTTAACCACCTGCCACATCTGTCCAATCTCTACGGAGACAGAGGAGAGAGTGAAAGAGGCACCTATCGGATGCCCAAGTCAGGTGCCAACTGTCCATTTTTCTAAGTCAAAAAGCCAGTGTTTTCCCTATTGCCTGTGTGTACTCTTTATATCTTAAGACTATACTAAGACTAGTAACCATAAATTTGGCAAATATTTTTGTTCCATTTTCTGTTTTCACTTTTTTTTTGTTGTTTATCATAAATGTTAACATCCAAACTCTTAATTTTCAGTTCGATAAATCGGTTAATTACTTCCTTTGTGAGTTCTTTTATGTCAGAAAGTCAGGAAGGACCTTGATGTACTCTAAGCTGTCCAGAACTTGGAGGGACCCCAATGGGGAATCCATCATATTCCACACCTCTGGCCCCAGAGATCGGAGTAAACAGCTGCTCCGAGATGGCAAAGTAAGAGTCAATTCCAGGACATAGTGGGAACTGCTGGGAAGCAGGTACTCCCTCTCTTCCTCTGCTGGGGAGCCTCAGCTGGTGGGATGGCAATCTGGACAGGTTCATCACTGTCTTGCTACCATTAGGGAAGAATCTGCTAGACAATCAGGCCAACACAAAGAAAAGCAGAACCAAAAGATGATGAAAAGAGAGACACTGCTGATGACTTAGCTTTAGAATCTGGATCCCATCACACCCAAACTTTTGGCCTTTTCATTACATAAGCCAGTAAATTCCCTTTTTTATTTACTTCAGTTAGATTTAGGTTTTCATCACTTGCAACTTAAAGAATTGAGCAATAAAGATCAAGGGGTGTAATCTCACCCTGAGATCGCTCTTACAGAGACTAGGACTCTCCCACCACCTCTGCCTCAAAGACCTCTGTCCAAGCTATACACACACTCTCCCTAGAGGGACTCTGCCATTGTCCAGTTCAGCGTGGCTCCCGGATGGTCTCTGGATGATCGCTACTTGGCGGGGGACCAAGAAGGACAGCAAGACAGAGGATGACAGGATAGAAGGATTGGAAGAGTAAAGAAGCCCATTTCTCCTACCCACACCTTGGTCTGGTCTCAGCCTGGGACTCAGTGTGGTGGCTCTGCATCCAAATATGTCAGTCTTCAAACAGCTGTTTCTTCTATAACCTGAATAAATTTCTTAACCTGTATTGTTTCAGCATTCTCAAGAGTAAACGGGGCCAACAGTACCTACTTCTGAGAGAACATCGTGAACATTAAATGAGATAAATTATGTTACGTGAAAGCATGCTTTAGCCTTAGTCTTAGAGTTCTCAGAGAGACAGAATCAAATAGGAGATACAGATATACAGATATATAGCTAGATTAGTTTTTATATATATGAGAAAGAGATTTATTTTAAGGAAATGGTTCATGTGATTGTAGGAGCTAGCAAGTCTGAAATCTGCTGTGTCTAGAGACAAAATTCCCTCTTCCTTGGGGGACCTCAGAATTCTCACTTAAGGACTTCAATTGATTGGATGAGGCCCACCCACATTATGGAGAGTGATCTTCTTTAAGCAAAGCCTATTGATTTGAAAGTTAATAACATTTTAAAATGAAACAACTTCACAGCAACACCTAGACAGGTGTTTGACCAAACAACTGGATACTGTAGCCTAGCCAAGTTGACATATAAAATTAACTATCATGGAACCTAATACAACATATATATTCCAATATAGGTTAGTTGATTTTAAGTGCATTCAGTTTATCCCAACAAACTCAGCAGCAGTCTTAGGGGTTGCTTTGAAGTTTAGTTTAATCATTATTTGGTAATTAACAACACAGCACTTTACAGTTGGTAGAGTGCTTTATTATATGGGGTGCCTTTGCAGAAGACTGGGTGCCTGGGGTGTGGCAGGAAGGATTACTGGCCTCATTTTATAGACGAAAACCGCGAGTTCTAGCAAGAGGCAAGCCCATAAAGAACTCACTATAGTCTCCAGTGGGAAGTGCTCTGACAGAGGTGGACGCAGGGTTGCACAGAACCCCCCGTGTTCTTGCTTTGCTTGCTTCGGCTTCAGTAAAGAAGCTTGGATGTTTGATGTCCATCCAACTCCCTTTATTATCTGTCTCTTGGACTATTTTAATAATTACCTCGAATCTAAAGATTACTTAATTAATTTTCGTTTTCCTACCAGATAAGGAGTACCCTTTGTCCTTTATTATGGGGCCCTTGAGATGGCCCAGGTGGTCTCCAAAGCCCAGAATTTTAAACTCCTTCCTGCCTGCAGGTCCCTTATCTGACCTGCTAGCCACTAAAGCAGGGGTCACAGACCCAAATGCCAACAAAGGCCAGGTAAGCGACTTATGGGAGTGAGGAAATTGGGGGGAGAAGGGGGCTGGGTCTTCAGTAAACTGGAGTAGGCGTGTCCCATCATAAGGAAGCAGCTGCCACTCATCTGTGGGACCCAGCGATTTTTTTCAGGATTGCATTTCCAAAAATTTTAGTATCTGGAAACAGGGATTTTTTTTTTTTTTTTAGCAAGAAATATCCTGATTTGAATTGGCAGCCGATTCAAATTATTTTTTTAAAATACTGGGAGGGCCAAATAAAACACATCTTCAGATAATCAATCCTGCCCAGTGGTTAAAAGAGAAAATAAAACCTGCCTTCCCATGACTAGCTTGGCACAGATGCTATGTGTCCACTCACAAATGAGGGAGGCAAGAATGACTACGTTTGCCTATTTCTTGAGTGCAAGACAAGAGAAGGATCTCGCCTGGGAAATCTGGAAGCAGAGAAAATGGGGAGCTGGCTTCCCAACATTTCTACCAGCCTCTCCACGGCAGAGCTTGCTTAACTGTGTTCTACTCCCCTGAACAACTTTAAACGTCAAGTTGTTCTCACGTATTAGTCACTTTTCTCCTAGCTGGTGGAACCTCGCCCAGGAAGGTGCAGCTCAAGTCCTTCCAACCAAGAGTCTTTGCATCTAGAAGCAAGGATGCTTCACCCAGGCAGCCACACTAACCCAGGCGAGGAGGGGCGAGCACCAACCCTGCGGGGGGCGGGGGTGCCACGGGGTGTGTTCTTCTCACTTCTCAGCTGAAGACACCCACTTGCTGCTGGGGTCTCAGTAGATATACGGCCCTTGGCAGGAAGCAGAACCACTCCTTCCCTCAGCTCCTTTTCAAAGAAATGTAACCCATATTCTTCAAGACAGAGGACATTGCCCTGCAGTATCACTGAGTTTTCTGGCCAGTAAGTCCTAAGGTCAACAGCTTTTCCATTTGTTTTGCTCATTTCTCTCCACTACAGGTTCTGTGATCCTCACACACCCATTACTTGCATGCCATGGAGTCACACTCCCTGCCTGGAGAGAGAAGAGAACTCTGAGAACGCAGTTGTCCACCTCTCATCCCTCGACATCCCCGCCTCTCAGAGTGCTGGGCCCTATCACCAAATCCTAGACCAGAGTTCCCTGTTTCAACAGGCATGTGTTTTACATAATCATTCGCATGGATCCCACGTAGCCTGGACGCAGAGCTAGTGAAAGACCCTGCCTTCAGTGAATTCACTGTCTACTGGGGGAAACTGACATAAAAGATGAGTTTCCATCTGGATGACCCTTAGCCCTCCAACTGGAGGGGGATCGGGGAACCTGGAGTGGGGAAGAGGTTCCTGCCAGACAACACCAAGGGAAATTAACAGAGGGGATTTGTAAGGTAAATCAAGTGGGTGTAGCAAACAGAAACTCTTCTAGCATAAAGTCAAAAAATTATACTAGCCTGGGAGATTATCAAGTATGTATGAATCTTTTTGAGTAGTGACAGAAGATCAGTCTAAGCAGTGAGATGTCCGAGTTTTAAAGAAGAAAGGTAGAATGCCAAAAAGGAAAGCCTTCCTCCCCTCGTCCTTCAATATGTAAAGCCTCTCCCTGCCCCCACTTCCCAATGGTCTAGGGAAGGGGAGGGGAGAAAGGAGCTGTGATGAAACTAGTCAAAGTCTGTGCAATTTCCAAAGATGGAAAAGGAGTCTGAAGGCTAGCAATTTCCAGGTAAAGAATCATAACCCAGGTAAAGAGGGAATCTAGGTACTTTGGGGACTCCAGGCTTTAACCTTTCTAACGCTGAAACAAGCCCTGCCCTCCCACCCCCATACCCCGTGGTGTTAGTGGAGACCAAATGGGAGCCTGGACTTCCACTCCCACCAGGAAGTAACGAGGCCCCCTCCCGCCTCCCCAACACTGGGGTGGTGTCCATGGAGGCCAACCGGAGAGCCAGGACTTTGACCTCTGCCTGGTGATGAGGCCACTCACTCCCCGCTGTGTCAGTGGAGGTCACCTGGGGAGCAGTAACGAGGCACTCCCATCTCTTCTACTCCTTCTGGACAAAGAGGTATCAGTGGAGGCTGGGTGGGAGCAGAAACCCCATCAACACTCATCAGAACCAAGGAGTTTCCCTCCTCAGGTGTCAACAAGAGGGACACCTGGGCTTCTACCTTCACCAGCAATAATGAGGCAACACCACCCCTTCTCTTGTTTGAGGGGTGTCAAAGGAAGTCAGCCAAAATAGAAGGTTTCTGTAAGATCCAGAGTCTTATAACAGAGTACCCAAACCCTCCAGGTTTCAATTAAAAACCATTCATCTCACCAAAAACCGGGAAAATCTCAACTGAACAAAAAGAGTATTGATGGATGCCAACACCAAGATGCCGAAGAGGTCAGAATTGTTAGATGATGGTTCAAAGCAACCATCACAAAAATGCTACAAGAAGCAATTACAAATGTACTTGAAACCAAAGGAAAAATAGAAAGCCTCAGCAAGCAAATATCAAGTCTCAGTAAATATATAAAAGTTGTAAAGAAGATCTAAGTGGAAATTTTTGAATTGAAAAATACATTAACCAAAACAAAAACTCAGTAGGTGAGCTAAACAGAAAAATGGAAGGGACAAAGGGAAAGAATCAGTGAACTTGAAGATTAAACAACAAAGAGAAAATAAACTGGAAAAAAAAAAAAAGAGTCCCAGGGACATTCAAGTTATAATAAGAGATCTAACATTCACGTCTTCTTCCCCAAAAGGAAAGAAGAAAGGGGACAAATATGAAAAAGTACTTGAAGAAATAATGGCTGAAAGCTTTCCAAATTTGGCACAAGATACAAACCTATAGATTTAAGAAGCTGAGTAATAAAAACCGACAACATAACGCCATTTGCAGCAACATGGATGCTCCTGGAGAATGTCATTCTAAGTGAAGTAAGCCAGAAAGAGAAAGAAAAATACCATATGAGATCGCTCATGTGTGGAATCTAAAAAACAAAAACAAACAAACAAACAAACAAACAAACAGAAAAACAAAGTGTAAATACAGGACAGAAATAGACTCATAGACATAGAATACAGACTTGTGGTTGCCAGGGGGGTGGAGGGTGGGAAGGGATAGACTGGGATTTCAAAATTGTAGAATAGATAGACGAGATTATACTATATAGCACAGGGAAGTATACACAAAATCTTATGGTAGCTCACAGAGAAAATAATGGGACAATGAGTGTGTATATGCCCATGTATGACTGAAAAATTGTGCTGACACTGGAATTTGACACAACATTGTAAAATGATTATAAATCAATAAAAAATGTTGTTAAAAAAAAAAGAAGCTGAGTAAACCCCAAATGGGAGACACCAAAGAAATTCACACCAACACATGATAGTCAAACACATGATAGCCGAACAAAACTAAAGACAAAGAAAACAATCTTGAAAGCAGCAAAAGAGAGCTAGAGCTGACAACTTACTGATGAGAAAAAGAATTCAAATGCCCATGGATCTCTCATCAGAAACCAAAGAGCAGAAGGAAAGTGCTGAAAGACTCTGGACCCAGAATCCTACACCCACTGAAAATATCCTTCAGAAATGAAGAGGAAATCAAGACATTGTCAAGTGAAGATAACCTGAGAGACTACGCTGCCTGCAGACCTACCCTAAAGAATGACTAAAGGAGGTTCCCTAAAGAGAAAAGAAGCAATGAAAGAAAAAACTTGGGAACATCAAGATGGAAGGAAAAATATACTAAGCAAAAATTGGGGTCAATATATTTTCCTTATCTTCTCGAGTTTTCTGAACTATGTTTGATAACTGAAACAAAAATTGTAACACTGCCTCATGTGGTTCTCAATGTTTGTAGAAGAAATATTTAAGACAATTACATTACAAACCGGGAAGGGTAAGGGATGTAAAGAGAGGCAAAGTTTCTACACTTCAAACTGGTAAATGTCAACACTGGTAGACTGATACCTTAGATGTATCAGGTGACCCCTAAAGCAGCCACTGAAGAAGCTTTACCAAAGGATAACCTCAAAAGCACTATGAATAAATCAAAATTAATTTCTATAAAGTGTTCAAGTAACCAATTTCCACAGGAAGATAGTGAACAGAAAACAGAAACAAAGGAGAAAGAAAACAAGATAAAATTGCAGACCTAAGTCCTGACCTATCAATAATTATATTAAACGAAAATGGTCTAAAAACATGAATTAAAACACAAAGACTGGCAGAGAGGATTTTAAAACTTGACTAAATTATATGCTGTCTACAAGAAACTCACTTCAAATATAACCTAAGTCTCACACCTTCTACAAAGCTTAACTCAAAATAGATCACAAACTTAAATGTAAAACATGAAACCATAAAGCTTTTAGGAAAAAAGCCTAGGATAATATTTTCAGGATCTAGGGCTAAGCAAAGAGTTCTCAAATTTGACACCAAAAATACAACCCATGAAACGAAAAATCAATCCTACACATTGGACATCATCAAAATTTTAAATTTTGCCCTGTGAAAGACACTGTTAAGGATAAACCAGTCTACACAGTGGTAGAAAATATTTGCAAACAGCATATCCAGCAAAGGATTAGTATCAATAATATGTTTTTTAAGCTCTAAAAACTTAACACTAAAAAAGTAAAGAATCCAATCAGAAAATGGGCAGAACACATGAACAGACATTTCACCAAAGACAAACAGAGGACAAATAAGCACATGAAAAGATGTTCCATACTGTTAGCCAATAGGAAAAATACAAATAAAAGCCACCATGAGGTGCTACTATATATCTATCAGAATGGCTAAAATAAAAAACGGAGACACCAAATGCTGGCAAGGATGTGGAGAAACTGGAACACCCGTGCATTTCTGGTGGGTACATTCTAAAAAACAGTTTGCAATTTCTTTAAAAACTAAATATGCAACTACCATATGGCCCAGTAATTGTACTCTTGTGAATTTATCCCAGAGAAATGAAAACTTATGTTACAAAATATCTGTATACAAACGTTTACAGCAGATGTATTAGTGATCACCAAAAACTGGAAACAACCCAGGTGTCTTTCAACAGAGGAATGGTTAAACCAACTGTGGTACCTCAATACCACGGAATACTACTCAGCAATAAAATGAACGAACTACTGATACATGCAACAACCTGGATGAATTCCCAGAGAACTACGCTGAGTGAAAAAAAAAAAAAATTCAGTACCAAAAGGTCACATACTCTATGATTCCACCATATACCAACATTCTGGAAATGACAAAATTATAGTAACGGGTAACAGATTAGTGGTTTCTGGGGTTAAGGAAGAGGTGTGGCTCGTAAAAGGCAACATCAGGGATCCTTGCAGTGATGAAAATACTTTGTATCCTGTCTCCTTGGCTGTTGCCGTTTGGGGAAATCCGGTAAAGGGTAATGATCTCTCTGCATCATTTTTTATAACTGCCTGTGAATCAACTGTTACCTCCAAATAAAAACTTCAATTAAAAATACTAAAAAAGGAAACTGACAGGAAAAAAATTGTGAAACATTAATTTTTAAAAATGTCTCTTGATACCACTTCCCCCTTCTGTACCACAACCCCATTTCCCTGTTCTCCTTCACAGAAAAACTCTTAAAAAAAAAAAAGTTTTCTTCTCTGCTTATTGACTTCAATTCCTCTCTCTCCATTTTTTTTTGAAATGAACTCCAATCAAATTTTTGCCCCCATGGTTTCACCAAAATAGCCCTGGCCGAGGTCATTTACAACATTGCTAATCTCCATGGTCAAGGCTCAGCCTTACCTTCACCTACAAACAGCATTTGGCACAACTGAGGAGCTCTCTGCTCCTGGACACACTCTTCTGCCTTGCTTCCAGAACTCTTCATTCTTTTGGTTTTTCTCTTCTCTCACTGGATGCACTTTCTCCATTTCCATTTCTGGCTCTTTGTCACCACAATCTCCTAATGTTTTAGCATTCCAGGGCTCTGTCCTCAATCTTTCCATAGTCTATCTCTATTCACTCCCTAGATGCTCATCCAGCCTCATGGATGTAAATATTATCCATCTACTGATGACTCTGTTATTTATGGTCTCAGCCTGGATGTTTCTCCCAAACTGCAGGTTTGTATGTCCAGTTGTTCCCCTAATATCCCCCTCTGTTGGTACATTAATAAATATCTCAAAATATGGTGAATAAAACTGACCTCCTGACTTGCACTCAAAACCAGCTCCTTCTCAATATTCCCCATCTTGGCTTAAGGCATCTCGAGCCTTCTAGTCGCCCCACCCCCAAGCTTGGAGCATCCTAGACTCGTCTCTTCCTGTCACTCCTCCCATTTAATCCATCAGTAAATCTTTCTCATTGTACCATCAAACTATGCCAAGAATCCAACACTGTATCCTGACCCTTAGCCATAACGGCTGAGAGCCACAAAGGATTTGGTGTGAACTCAGTCAGCCTCCCTCCTCCCTGTGGGTAACTGGGCTGCCTCCTATAGGCAGGGGTCTGCCTGAATCCCAGCCCCCAGTCTGTGACTTGCTTCCTGCTCCAAGGTCCTCGGAGGCTTTGGTGTACTTGCATCAAGATCTGCCTCCTCCTACCTTCTCCATCTCTGTTCTTCGGGCTTCAGAGCTGGTGCAGGAAATGCATGTGACCCAACCTGGGCCAATGATTCAGAAAAGGGTCCTGTCTTCCCACAGGAGTTTACTCAGCTGACAGCACTACATCTAGAGAGGCCTGTGGCCATATGTGCCACAATTTAGGAAGAGGTGGCCTGGGAATGAAGGCGATTTAGAAGAAAGCAGGGCCAAGGAATGGAGAGACAAATTCCTGATGGAGTGTTGGAATTCCTGGATCCAGCTGCACCTGAAGCCAGGCTTCAGTTATGTGAGCAATTAATTCTTTCCCATCCCTACAGTTTGAATTTAGTTTCTATCCCTTGCAACCAAGGGTTCTAACTAATTCACTCTCTCCCCGTCTCTCGCTCTAAAAATTTGTCTAGGCATTTTCAATGACTGATAGAACCAGGTTGTTTGCCCTGGGCCATCAGCACAACACATGTTGCAGCTGGAAAAATTCATAATATCAAGAGGTCCAGGTTATACAGATTCAGCACCCATTTCCAAAATCTGCATGCTGTTATTTCTTAAATAGGTTATTCATTTATTCAGCAAATATTTTTTAAAAACCTACTGTGTGCCACATACTCCTCTAGGTGCTGAGGATACATCACTGAAAAAAAGCAAGCAAAACTCCTTGCATTCATACAACTTATACTCTAATAATAATATAATCAGAAATTGATTTACTATATTACAAGCAGAGCTGATCTTCATCAGGCATGTGCTAGCAAGTCAGAGCAGTTGAAATATGCCCCCTAGCTTCCCTGGCCCTTCCCAGAAACACCATCTCCCGCACCATCTTCCTATGATCCAGTGACCACAGGGTTAATGCCCTGCCCAGGAGGTGTCTCTAGGATCTATGTCCAATTCCACTCCCTATACTTATGGTATGGGTTGTTCAATATTTTGGCTATCACTCCTGCTAAGAAGATGCTCAGTGCTATGAAAAAGAAAAATGGAGCAAGACAATGGGGTAAGCGCTGCAATTTTTTAATAGGATGGTCGGAGTGAGTTGCGTTGAGAATGTGGCATTTGAGTAGAGACCTGAAAGAAGGAAGGGAAAGAGCCATGCAGTTATATGGGAGGGAAGTCAGAGGAAGAGCCAAGAGGGGCGGAGTAGGAGATGAGATCACAGAGGTGATGGGGTTCCAGGTCCCACTGGACTCGTAGGTCATTGAAAGGACTTGGAAATTTACTCTTCTGAATGCAGTAGGCGTCCTCAGAGGGTGCTCAGCAAAGCCAGGACATGATGGTATAGATACGGATATGGATATAGATATGGATAACTTCAATGTGATGGAATTTATATACCACACAGCTCACTCACTTAAAGTGTGTACCTCATCGCTGTAGACTATATTCACAGAGTTGTGCCAACATCGCCAGAGTCAATTTTAGAACCTCTTCATCACCTCAGAAAGAAACTCCTTCCCCTTTTGATAGCACTTCCCAACCTTCTCACCAACCTCCATGCCAGGCCTAAGTGACCACTAACCCACTTTCTGTCTCTGTATATTTGGCTGTTCTGGAGAGTTCATATAAATGGGATCATATAATCTGTGTTCTTTTGCAACTGGCTTCTTTCACGCAGCCATGTTTTCAAGGTTTACCCACGTTGTAGCACACAGCATCAGTGCTTCATTCCTTCTTAGGACCAAATAATTTTCCATTCTGTGGATATACTACATTTTATCTGTTCATCAGTGAATGGGCTTTTGGGTTGTTTCCACTTTCTGACTATCATGAATAATGCTGCTATGAACATTCATACACAAATTTTTATTTGAACATGTATTTTCATTTCTCTTGTGTATATGCCTAGGAATGCAATTGCTGGGTCAGATGGTAACTTTATGTCTAATTTTTTAATGCAACTGCCAGACTGTTTTCCAAAAGTGGCTGCACTGTTTTACACACCCACGAGCAATGTTTGAGGGTTATTCCTCCTCATTCTCGCTAACACATATTATCTTATTTTTATTCTGTTCATCACAGAACAGATGGGTGTGAAGTGTTATCATGCTGTGGTTTCGATTTGCATTTCCCTGATGACTAATGATGTTGATTATCTTTTCATGTGCTTAGTGGCCATTTGCACGTCTCCTCTGGAGAAATGTCTATTTAGATCCTTTGTCTATTTTTTAATTAGGTTATTAGTCTTTTTATTATTGAGTTGTAAGCATTCTTGCTATTTGTTTTTCTTTTTTTAATGGAGGTACTGGGCATTGAACCCAGCACCTTGTGTATGCTAAGCATGCACTCTACCACTGAGTTATACCTCTACCACCTAAGCATTCTTTATACATCCCAGATTTGCAAATATTTTCCCCCATTCTGTGGGTTCTTTTTGCTTTCCTGATAGTGTCTTTTGAAGCACAAAAGTTTCTTTTTTTTTATTAAGTCCTAGTGATCAACCTTTTTCCTTTGTTGCTTATGCTTTTGGTGTCATAGCAAAGAATCCATTGCCACATCCAAGGTCATGAAGATGTACACGTAGGTTTTCTTTTAAGAGTTTATAATTGTGGCTTTTATATTTAGGTCTTTGATCCATTTTGACTTAATTTTCATACATGATGTGAGATAGGAGACCCAGCTTCATCCTTTTACTTGTGGTTATCTGGTTGTCTCAACATCATTTGTTGAAAAGACTATTCCATCCCCATTGAATGGTCTTGGGACCCTTGTCAAAATTCAAGTAACTAGAGAAACATGGGTTTACTTATGAACTCACAATTCTATCCCATTGATCTCTATGTCTGTCCTTATGCCAGTACCACATTGTCTTGCCTTGTGCAGTAAGTTTTTGGAATTGGAAAGTGTGAGTCTTCCAACTTTTTCTTCTTTTTCAAGATTGTTTTGGCTATTTAAGGTTTCTTGAGCTTCCATATGAATTTTAGGATCAGCTTGTCAATTTCTATAAAGAAGCCAGCTGGGATTCTGATAGGGACTGTATTAAATCTATAGATCAATTTGGGGAGTACTGCTATCTTAACAATACTCTGTCTTCTGACCTATGAACATGGGATCCTTTCCCATTTTTGTAGGTCTTCTTTAATTTCTTTCAACAATGTTTTGTAGTTTTCAGAATATGTTTTAGATTTCCTTTGTTAAATCTATTCACTAAGCATTTACTTGTCTTGAATCTATCATGAATAAAACTGTTTAATTTCATTTTTGGATTATTAATTGCAAGTGTATAGAAATACAATTGATTTTTATATATTGATCTCATATCCTGCAACCTTGCTGAACTCATTAATTAGTTCTAATAGTTTTTTTTCAGAATTTCTTAGGATTTTCTATATATAAGATCATGACATCCACTAGCAGGGTGTATGTATCTTTTTTAATTAAATCTTATTTTGTGGTTGATTTTATTTCTTTGATAACTATGTAAGTTTAAAAAGCTAAAGCTCCACACATTCTTAGAAACAATGAACAGCACATATATGTAAATTTTAAAAACATGTGCAGTATATTGTGTCTATGTATTTACATACAATATACTGTATATGTGCATTCTGATTGTAACAATTCTACCTAATAAAACTGAAAAATGGAAAGACAAGATCATGACATCCACAAATAGGGACAGTTTTATTTCTTCCTTTCCAATCTTAATGCCTTTTATTTCACTTTCTTGCCTGATTTATCTTTTAACAAGTGCCTCTGGCTGCCTTGTCGAGAATACACCAAATCAGGGTCAAGAGTGGATGGAGTTAAGAGTCCAGGTGAGAAAGGGCTGTGCCTTGGACCAGGTGGTAGCAGAAGGAAGGTCACAAAGCAGCTCAGGGTGTTTCTCTTTTGTTCTTCTCTTCTTTATCTCTTTTTTGTCCTACTGACCATCTTGGTGATTTTTTTTTTTTTTTTTGTCTCAACCAACAGCAAAGGCAGTACCAACTTTCTTAAAATCCTCTTGTGTTTGAAAAAAAAAAATCTGCATGAAGGAAGCAGATACCAGACAGGAGACTAGAGAGACCCAAATCCTACGTGTCCCATTTCTGCAAGAACAGACTATACAAGACCGACTGGACTGAAGGTCTATTTTTATGAGAAGAGAAAAGAGAAGTATTCATCAGTAGGTCTCAGAAATGCTGCAACCCTCAGCAAGCAGCTAAAGATAACCCAGGCCAGGAACTCTGTGCCAAGACTTGGGGGGCCCTCAGTGCTCTGGGTACACAAGCTCATTCAGGCTTCTCCAGTGATTGACCATCCCAAGATGCCACCAAGTTCATCTTGGGGAAGTTCGCTTAACCAGCCTTCCCCAGGAGCTTACTTCTCCCTGAAAGTAGCAACACAGGAAACCTCCCCAAAAGTCCCCCTCACCCAAATCCTCCAAGCCAGACATGATCTCTCCCTCTTGGGAAGCAGGACCCTGGAGTTTTCATCTGGGCTGGACCTAACGTAAGACCAGGGAGGTACTTAGGGCACTTGCACAACTCTGAGACTAAGGGCCTCCTTAAATTGTGCACCATAGGGCCCTTGCGCACCTTTCCCTAGTGCCAGCTATGGTTCTAATCCCAGGTCTGCCACTGACAAACTATGTGGACAGAGACAAATCCCTTGTCCTCTCCGGGCCTCAGTTTACTCATCTGAGAAATCAAAGTGCTGGACTTAGATCAGTGTTTCTGTACAATGCCCACAAACCCAAACAGATCCTTAACGTTCAGATCCACAAAACCCTTTCCAAATGTCCTCATTTCTTAAAATCTATAAGCCAGTAAAAAAAGAAAAACTGCCCTATAAGAGTTTAACATGTGACTACAGAATGGAGCAGATGTGTTCAGGGTCCCTCCATATGACCCAATCTTCTTAGAGAAACTGCTTCATCTTATCTCCAGCCTGCAGGGCCCTCCCCGGGAACTGTTGTAATTCTGCTCCCCACTCTGACCGAAGGCGATTGGCCCAGACCTCAGACCCAAGGTAAACCAATCTAGATTGAGACAGGCAGATTAGTCCTCTCAAAGCTTGGGCATTGTAGAGATTCTGCAGCCAAGAACGGTGTGCAGTCCAGTGGAGGAGCTAGACAAACTGAGCCTAGGGGCCACTGGGCCCACATGCAAGCAGAGCAAGCTACTGAAAAGGAAGAGGAGGAAGCAGAGAGAAGCAGCGACGAGTAAGTCCTGTGGCTCATGAGAAATGAGAAACAGCTTGGCTCTTGAGAGATGCAGAGTGCTCTCATGTTTTACTTCCCTGTTCTGGCACCAACATGAGGCATGAACTATCCTTGCATTCTTTTTTTTTTTAATTTATAATCATTTTACAATGTTCTGTCAAATTCCAGTGTAGAGCACAATTTTTCAGTTATACATGAACATATATATATATTCATTGTCACATTTTTTTCTCTGTGAGTTACCATAAGATCTTGTGTATATTTCCCTGTGCTATACAGTATAATCTTGTTTATCTATTCTACAATTTTGAAATCCCGTCTATCCCTTCCCACTCTCCGCCCCCTTGGCAACTACAAGTTTGTATTCTATGTCTATGAGTCTGTTTCTGTTTTGTGTTTATGCTTTGTTTGTTTGTTTGTTTGTTTGTTTTAGATTCCACATATGAGCGATCTCATATGGTATTTTTCTTTCTCTTTCTGGCTTACTTCACTTAGAATGACATTCTCCAGGAGCATCCATGTTGCTGCAAATGGCGTTATGTTGTCGGTTTTTATGGCTGAGTAGTATTCCATTGTATAAATATACCACCTCTTCTTTATCCAGTCACCTGTTGAAGGACATTTAGGCTGTTTCCAATTTTTGGCTATTGTAAATAGTGCTGCTATGAACATTGGGGTGCAGGTGTCATCCTGAAGTAGGGTTCCTTCTGGATATATGCCCAGGAGTGGGATTCCTGGGTCATACAGTAAGTCTATTCTTAGTCTTTTGAGGAATCTCCATATTGTTTTCCATAGTGGCTGCACCAAACTGCATTCCCACCAGCAGTGTAGGAGGGTTCCCCCTTCTCCACAGCCTCTCCAGCATTTGTCATTTGTGGACTTTTGAATGATGGCCATTCTGACTGGTGTGAGGTGATACCTCATTGCAGTTTTCATTTGCATTTCTCTGATAATTAGTAATATTGAGCATTTTTTCACGTGCCTATTGATCATTTGCATGTCTTCCTTGGAGAATTGCTTGTTTAGGTCTTCTGCCCATTTTTGGATTGGGTTGTTTATTTTTTTTTTTCTTATTGAGACGTATGAGCTGCTTATATATTCTGGAGATTAAGCCTTTGTCGGTTTCATTTGCAAAAATTTTCTCCCATTCCGTAGGTGGTCTTCTTGTTTTACCTCTGGTTTCCTTTGCTGTGCAGAAGCTTGTAAGTTTCATTAGGTCCCATTTGTTTATTCTTGCTTTTAGTTCTTCTAGGAGAAAATTTTTGAAATGTATGTCAGATAATGTTTTGCCTGTTTTCCTCTAGGAGGTTTATTGTATCTTGTCTTATGTTTAAGTCTTTGATCTATTTTGAGTTTATTTTTGCGTAGGTGTAAGGGAGTGTTCTAGCTTCATTGTTTTACATGCTGCTGTCCAGTTTTCCCAACACCATTTGCTGAAGAGACTGTCTTTATTCCATTGTATATTCTTGCCTCCTTTGTCAAAGATTAGTTCACCAAAAGTTTGTGGGTTCATTTCTGGGATCTCAATTCTGTTCCATTGGTCTATATGTCTGTTTTTGTACTAATACCGTGCTGTCTTGATGACTGTAGCTCTATAGTATTGTCTGAAGTCTGGGAGAGTTGTTCCTCCAGCCTCTTTCTTTCTCTTCAGTAAGGCTTTGGCAACTCTAGGTCTTTGATGGTTCCATATAAATTTTATTATGATTTGTTCTAGTTCTGTGAAATATGTCCTGGGTAATTTGATAGGGATTGCATTAAATCTGTAGATTGCCTTGGGCAGTGTGACCATTTTAACAATATTGATTCTTCTAATCCAAGAGCATGGGATATGTTTCCATTTTTTAAGTCTTCTTTAATTTCCTTCATCAATGGTTTATAGTCTTTTGTGTATAATTCTTTCACCTCCTTGGTTAGATTTATTCCTAGGTATTTTATTACTTTGGGTGCTATTTTAAAGGGGATTGTTTCTTTACTTTCTTTTTCTGTTGATTCATTGTTAGTGTAAAGAAATGCAGCTGATTTTTGAATGTTAATCTTGTAACCTGCTACCTTGCTGAATTCTTCTATCAGCTCTAGTAGTTTTTGTGTGGACCTTTTAGGGCCTTCTATATATAGTAACTGTCGTCAGTATATAGTGACACTTTTACCTCTTCTTTTCCAATTTGGATCCCTTTTATTTCTCTCTCTTGCCTGATTGCTGTGGCTAGGACTTCCAACAGTATGTTGAATAGGAGTGGTGATAGTGGGAATCCTTGTCTTGTCCCAGATTTTAGTGGGAAGCTTTTGAGTTTTTCACCATTGAGTACTATGCTGGGTGTAGGTTTGTCATATATAGCTTTTATTATGTTGAGATACGTTCCCTCTGTACCCACTTTGGTGAGAGTTTTTATCATAAATGGGTGTTGAATTTTATCAAATGCTTTTTCTGCATCTATTGAGATGATCATGTGGTTTTTGTCCTTTCTCTTGCTGATGTGATATATTACATTGATTGATTTGCGTATGTTGAACCTCCCTTGTGTCCCTGGGGTGAACCCCACTTGGTCATGATGTATAATCTTTTTTATGTTTTGTTGGATTCTATTTGCTCATATTTTGGTGACGATTTTGGCATCTATGTTCATCAGTGATATTGGCCTATAATTATCTTTTTTGGTAGTGTCTTTGCCTGATTTTGGTATCAGGGTGATGGTGACTTCCTAGAATGAGTTTGGGAGTATCCCTCCTTTTCAATCTTCTGGAAGAGTTTGAGAAGGACTGGTATGTTTGGTAGAATTCCCTGGTGAAGCCGTCTGGTCCTGGACTTTTATTTGTAGGGAGGTTTTTTATTGCTATTTCGATTTCATTTCTAGTGATCGGTTTCTTCAAGTGGTCAGTTTCTTCTTGGTTCAGTCCTGTTGGACAGTATGTTCCCAGAAACTTGTCCATCTCCTCAGGTTATCCAGTTTGGTTCCATATAGTTTTTCATAGTATTCTCATATGATATACTGTATTTCTATTTTATTTGTTGTAATTTCTCCATTTTCCTTTCTTATTTTGCTAATTTGTGTTCTCTCTTTTTTCTTCGTTGTGAGTTTGGCCAGAGGTTTGTCAATTTTATTTACTTTTTCAAAAAACCAGCTTTTCGTTTGATTTTTTTAATCTCTATTTTATTTATTTCCTCCCTAATCTTTATAATTTCCTTCCTTCTGCTGCCTTTTGGGGTTTTTTGTTCTTCTTCTTCTAGTTCTTCCAGCTGGTGGGTTAAATTGTTTACTTGAGATTGTTCTTCTTTTTTGAGGAAGGCCTGTATCACTATAAACATCCCTCTTAGCACTGCCTTTTCTGTGTCCCATAAATTTTGTGTGGTTGTGCTTTCAGTTTCATTTGTCTCAAGGTATTATTTAATTTCAGCTTTGATTTCCTCATTGACCCATTGGTTTTTTTAATAGCATATTGTTTGATCTCCATGGTTTCCTTTTTTTCTCCTTTGTTTCTCTGTTGTTGATTTCCAGTTTCATGGCACTGTGGTCAGTAAAGATGCTTGAGATAACTTCTATCTTCTTAAAATTGTTGAGGTTTCTTTTGTGCCCAAGTACATGATCAATCCTAGAAAATGTTCCATGTGCACTTGAAAAGAATGTATAACCTATTTTTAGGGGGTGTAATGCTCTGAAAATATCCACCAAATCTAATTCTTCTATTGTATTATTTAATTTCTCTATTGCCTTATTTATTTTCTGTCCGGAAGATCTGTCTAGTGATGTTAATGCAGTGTTAAAATCTCCAACTATGATTGTATTCCCACCAATATCCCCCTTTATCTCTGTTAGTAATTGTTTTATGTACTTAGGTGCTCCTATATTGGGTGCATATATATTAATGAGTGTAATATCCTCATCTTGTATCACTCCTTTAATCATTATAAAATGTCCTTCTTTATCTTTCTTCATGACCTTTGTTTTAAAGTCTATTTTGTCTGAAATCAGTACTACAACACCTGCTCTTTTGGCTTTTCCATTTGGAATATCCTTTTCCATCCTTTCACTCTCAATCTATATGTGTCCTTCTCCCTAAAGTGGGTCTCTTGTATGCAGCATATTGAAGGTTCTTGCTTTATTATCCAGTCTGCCACTCTATGTCTTTTGACTGGAGCATTTAGTCCATTAACGTTTACAGTAATTAATGATAGATGTGTGTTTATTGCCATTTTCAACTTTTCTTTGCAGTCGAATTGGTATTTCCTCTTTGTTCCTTTCTTCTTTCTTTTGTGGTTTGGTAATTTTCCTTTGTATTATCTTGGATTTTACTTAGTTTTTGTGACTTCCTTGTAAGTTTTTGGCTTGTGGTTACCCTTTTTTGTAAGTCTGTTAGCCCATTGCTATATCTCGAACCCATCCTACCAAAAACAATTTAAAAAAGAAAGAAAAAAATACTCTATATTTTCTTGCTTCCCTCTCCCACTCTTAATGATTTCAATGTCTTCTTTTACAATTTCATGTTTATTTTATTTGTAATTCATGAATTATCACCTTTCCAGTTGTGAGTTTCTCATTTCTGTAGCATCCTGCTTCTTTTCTATTTAGAGTAGACCTTTCAATATTTCTTTTAGCATGGGTTTAGTGTTGCTAAACTCTTTTAGTTTTTGCTTGTCTGTGAAATTCTTTATCTCTCCTTCTATCCTAAAGGATAACCTTGCTGGATAAAGTATCCTAGGCTGCATCTTCTTTTCATTCAGGACTTTGAATATATCTTGCCACTCCCTTCTGGCCTGTAGTGTTTGTGTAGAGAAATCAGCTGAGAGCCTTATGGGGGTTCCCTTGTAACTAACTCTTTGCTTTTCTCTTGCTGCCTTTAGGATCATTTCTTTATCCTTGACTCTGGCCATCTTGATGCTGATATGTCTTGCTGTGGGTCTGTTTGGGTTCTCCCTGTTTGGGACCCTTTGAACTTCCTGTATTTGGATATCTGATTCCTTCTTTAAGTCTGGGAAGTTTTCAGTCATGATTTCTTCAAAAACCTTTTCAATCCCCTTTGATCTTTCTTCCCCTTCTGGGACCCCTATTAGGCGAAGATTGACACGCTTTATATTATCCCACAGGTCCCTTATGTTGCTTTCATTTGTTTTTATTTGTTTATCTTGCAGTTGTTTTGATTGGGTGCTTTCTGTTGTCCTGTCTTCAAGGTCACTAATTCGTTCCTCTGCATTATCTAGTCTGCTTTGCACAGCCTTTAGCTTCATTCTCATCTCAGCCAATGAGTTTACCAATTCTACTTGGCTCTTCTTTATAGCTTCGATTTCATTTTTGACATATTTTATATCTCTAAACACTATCTCTTTTAGTTCCTTCAATACTTTGATCACTCCTTTTTTGAAATCTTGATCTAGTAGGCTATCGATGTCTATTTCATTGGTCATTCTTTCAGGGTATTTCTCTTGTTCTTTTAATTGGGAATGGTTTCTCTACTTCATCTTGCTCATATCTCTCTGGCACTGTAGCTTATGGAGTATCAGTTATCTATTGTGGTCCTTAAAGGAGTTTGTTTATTTATTTATCTAATGCCTATGTAGGAATAAAACAGATTTTTGGTGTCTTTGTCTTTTGAAGAGGACAATATTCTGTCAGAGTTCCACAGGTGCTCTGGTTGGCTGAGTGGGTCCATGGATGTGAGTCTTGGTGTATCTGTGGGAGAGGGTGAGCTACGAGCGTCCTACTACTCCGGCATCTTGGCCTCATCTCTATCCTTGCATTCTTGAGTTGTATCCTTACACAAACCACAGCCAAAGGAACTGTGACTTTAGTAGAGGAAAGGACAGATTCAACAAATGTAATTGACTCCCATGCTTGGGAGAAGATTGAGGGAGATTCTGCCTCATACTGTAAAGAAAAACTTCCAGAAGGGTTTTTCTCCCCCCCAAATAATGTTTAAAAAGAGAACTTAAAATGCATATTCCTTCCTTCCCTCCTTCGGAATAAGTTAGTTTTCTCTTCCTTTCCCTTCCCCTCTCCTCTCCTCTCCTCCCTGTCTCTTCCCTCTGCTTCTTTTAGGGGTGGTTGCAGCCACAAAGGTAGCAGCAGAGGGCTTGGGAGCCAAGGAGGTGACCAGCATGGTAGACATTACTTACCAACAGTGAGACTGAGTACATAAATAACCATACAGAAGATAATGAAAGCTCTTCCTGTTGTCAGAGAGGGATTTACATATATGGAAAGGGGAAAGGCTAAAAATAACCATCAATGGAACTGGAGGTACCAGGGCAAATGCATGGGCCTTTAAAATCTATTGAGATAGATACAGAAATAGTTGTTATGTAGAGTACACACACACAGCACACATGTATGTGTACATGCAGACATGTCCTAAGTCTGCATACAGAGAAGGCCTACAATTGATGACACCACAGAATCAACAAGCAACTGAATATCCAGACTTTAGTTTCCAAACATCGTTCTTCACTCCAGGACTCCTTGGAGAAATAGTCGATTCCAAGGCTGAGGCAGGGAAATTACAAGATGAGCCTGGAACATTTTCTTATGCCAGAAAGTAAAGAATCATTCCAAAAATTATGGGGACATAGCTAAAAGTCACAGGAGCCAATTCTGATGAGGTTCTCCTGCTAGCCAAATCTGAAATGATTTGATATAATGATAATAATGGATTAAATCTATTGAATAAAATAGGAATCCATGAGCCTAAACTGATATAAGTAAATGAAGGAAAAGGGACATCTCTTCTTTATAGTAGAATTGTAATCAAGCAGGACTTTATCCTGGGACAGACCTGCCCCCACCATGCCCTCCACCTGCCTCTTGCCTGTAGAAACACTTTAGTCTCCTAGACTTCCCCAAGTTCCAAAAAAGTGCATTTAATCCAAGAAGTGAGAACATGTAGAAAGAAAGGAAAACAGTCAGGCAAGACAAAAAATAATACTAGTTTAGCCATTAAACAAAGTCAAAGACCTTTAGTTCCCCATCAAGGACTACAGATAATATTCTGAGCCATATCCTTGAGCTCTTTTACAGATACTGAAAACTCCATCAGGTGGAAGAAGTTAACTGTATGCTGACCACAAGCATGGAGACCCCAGACCAGTTAGAACCAAAAACTTTTACGTTGACTCCCAATTATCTCACCACCAACCAATCAGAAGAACGTCGCTGAGCTGATCACACATGCCACAACTCTCCTCCCTCCGCCTGTCTTTAAAAACCTTTCCCTGAAAGCCTTTGGGGAGTTCAGGTCTTTTGAGCACTAGCTGCCCTGGACTCCTTGCTTGGCTCCTGCAATTAATGCTGCACTTTCCTTCACCACAACCCCGGGTCAGTAGGTTGGCTTTACTGCATGTGGGCAAACAGACCCAAGTTTAGTTCAGTAGCAGAATGCCAACTAATTAGTGTAGCAGGAGTGGTGGTAACAGAAAATGGCCATTTGGTAACCACCGTTAATGGTGGTTAATTCAGGCAGGAATCATCAATGGCTATTAAATCAAATGAATGGAGGTTTAATGAAACACAGGATATTGGCATAGTTTGAGAGTACATTTCACACAAAATACTTACCAATTACAAACAGGACAATAAGGACTTAACTGTGGGGAAAGCTGGCAGACGCCAGACCAAGTGATGGAGACGAACCTTACCAGCAGTAGAACAGGTCGACATCATGAGCCTCCTGACGCGATGCAGCGAGGAGAGCGTAGCACCGCTTCTGTGTATTCCTCCCAAGGACGCATGTCTGAGTCCCGCCCTGAGGAAGCATCAGTGGAACCAGGCTGAGCTCTAGCCCACAGAACCAAAGACCTGTACTCCTTAAAACTATGGAGGTTGTGAAGATGGGGAGAGACTAGGAATCTGTTCCTGACTGAAGGAGACAAAAGAGATGTGATGATCAAGTGCAAAGTGTGATCCTGGACCAAACAGGAAAGGGACGTTGTGGAGATAATTGGTGAAATCTGAATAATGTCAGTGTTATACCAGTGCTGATTTCTGATTCTCTGATTTGGAGGGTTGTATGCAGGTTATGTAGAAGGGTGGCCTTGGTTTGGGAAGATACACAATGGAGATTTGGGGACTTTAGGGCATCATGTTGCAAATTATGTTTATATATTTTGTATTTTAAATAACATTTAAGTAAATTTTATGTATTTTGCCTGTTTATTGATTATCATTAGTATTCCCAGAAAGAGATTCTGCAATTTTATCTCTCAGTCCTACTATTGATTTTTTTTTTCAATTTAACTAATGTTTATAATTTCTTAGAACTCTTTTTTGCAATTTTTCAATAACCATCTGCTCTTGTTTTACTAACAAAATATGCTCTCAATCCTTCCTTCTGATCTGGACGTTGCCAGCTGAGAATTCCACAGGTACCTCAACATCAGCCTGCTCAAAATCAGCTCTCCATCTTTGCCTACAAGCCTGTGGACCCCGCAGTCTTGCAGGCCAGCAGTAGCTGTTCTCTCTGAGTGGTATGGGGAGCCACTGAAGTGTTCTGAGCAGAGAAGGAACATCATAAAATTTGCCTTTCAATGAATATATGTATATTCATGTGTGACTGAAGCATTGTGCTGTACACCAGAAACTGACACAACATTGTAAACTGACTATACCTCAATAAAAAAATCTTTTTTTTCCTTTCCAAAGAATCACCCTAGCTCCATTGAGAATAGACCGTAGGAAGGTCACAGAAGAAACAGCCCAGTTAGAAGCAGAGTGAAAAACTACCCTGGTTTCCCCCAGAGCTGGGGGGTTCTGAGATGGGACTTTTAGTGTGAAAACTGAAAACTGGGAAAGCACAAGGCAAACTGGGAGGAGCTGGTTATCCCAGTTAGGAGGTTATTCCAGAAGGTCCAGGTGTGAAATAATTGTAGCCTGTGGGCCAGGTGGAGGTGATTACCAGATGTCACATTCTGGATATCTACAGATATATAGTATACAATGTATGAGATGTGTCATGTGAGGAAAAAGGATTCTCATGTCCTCGGAGCACTGGGGGACCTGACTTATCATTTACTGGGGGAGGGGGAGGACTGGGGGAGGAGCTACTTGGTGGGGGATGGAACTCAGAAGCTCAGCTTTGAACTTGCTAAGCATGAGGTACCTATTTGACATCTGAAGGGAGATATTAGATTGGCATTTAAATACACGAGTCTTGAGATCAGAGGGGAGAAGTTAGGGATGTAGATACTGTATACAGATGGCCTCTAAAGAGACAAAAGAAGTTCATGATGAGTGTCGATTAAAAAGAGAAAAGGTTCATGGTCTGAGTCCCGGAGACAAGATTTGTTTTGGTAGAATGATGAGAGTAAAATCTTGATTAAGAGAGAATAGGAGATGAAGAACCGGAGGCAGCAAGTGTAGGCAGGATTTCCAAGAAGTTTCTCCGCAAAGGGAGGAAGGAAGAAAGGCAGTAGCCAGAGGTGGAAGCAGAGGATTATTTACTGTCTTTTAAGATGTGAAAAATAACAGCATGTTTGCAGGTAGATGGGAGTGATCCAGTGGGAGGCAGGACTTGGGGGAAGATGATGCTGGAGAGAGTGGGGAAGCTACGTCCTTAAGGAGGAGAGAAGGGATGGGTGGGACAGGGCGTGGTGGAAGGAGCTGGGCTTAGTAGGGACAATTGCTCCATATATAACAGGGAGGAAGACAGAGTACACAGCACCAGATCGAGTAATTGGATAGATCAGGTGATGGGAACTTTGGAGAATTCTCTTCTGACTCTTTTAATTCTCAGGGAAGTCGAGGTAATCAGCTGGGGGTGAAGTTGGGGAAGGCCACACGGGAGGCCCAAAAAGAGAGGCAGAGATAGAAAATCATCATCTAAAGGAAGAAGGGAGTGAGTGAATAGGGAAAAGAAGGATGACTACCGAACAGCCCTCACTGGGGTTTCAGGACTCACGTAGATTTAGAGACCAGTCGGTGCTTTCTCACTTTCAGTTCCCCGAATTATATATATATTTTTTCCTGTTTGTTCATCTTGATCCTTCTCAGTTTTGCTGTTGATTCTGCAGAAATGTCTGGTGCCTAGTGGTTGTCCACTCATAAGTAATTGAGGGTCTGGATTAATTCGGTGACTGAAGACATGCTCCTCGGACGGAAAGCACCCTCCACGTGCCGAGTAGACTACATGGAAAAGGTCCACAACCAGACACTTCTTGTGGCCAAGTTTCAGAACCAGGAACGAAGAGGCTTTGGTGTGAAAACACAACTGGTAGCAGTAGTCAAAGCTGTCACCTGCAAAAGAAGGAACACTGGAAGGTCATCAGCAGCCCCAGGGACTAGAAGACAAAAACCAAGGCTTCAAAGTTCTAGAGTTCCAGACCCAGGCTCATTACCAACGCAGCACGAGGGTAGAATAAACACACCATCCATTTATTCAGGATGTATTCCAACAGAAGAAGGGAATAAACAGAGAAAGAAAAAGGCAAGAGCTGGTGAATCCATCTTAGAAGAACAATAAAGGGAAATTCTAGGCCAGAGGTTTACTCCCCTTTCTCTTCCCACATGGCTTGAAGTATTGGAAAGAAAGGCATGCTTACTTCCTTATGAATTTTTCACACCAAACCTCTTCCTTTTTCATTTCATCAAAAATATTTAGATTTAACTATTTATAACCAGTTTCATTGTTCACCATGGCTCTATAAATAAACACCTCTTTATTCCCAAAGTTGGCTTCATTTTCATTTATTTTTCATTTGGCTGAATTATATGGCATAATTTCTCAGGTTACACATTTTCTTCAACCTAACTCTAAAACAATGCTCAGCTGATTTCTTTTTTCTTTTTTTTTTTTTTTTTAAGGGGGCAGGTAAGTCGGTTTACTTATTTATTTACTTTTAATGGAGGTACTTGGGCTTGAACCCAGGACCTCATGCATGTGAAGCATGGGCTCTACCACTTGAGCTATACTCTCCCCCTGATTTCTATTATTAAATTAAAAGAGGGTTTATTTCCCTGGCTGTTCAGTAGAATTCATACAAATGCACACTCCAGGAACTAAACGTGGTCAGTAGTATCGAATTCCATGAGCTATGCCCAGCCGGAGCACTCATCTTAACGGCAACCATAAATGTCCTAACACTGAGTACTGAACACTGAAGCCGAAACCCCAATTGTAGCCCAACTCTAATCCTAGACTAAACAAAAGAAAGCACTCAGGCTCACCCTAATCCCAATACCCAACCCCAGCCTAAATCTTACCCTAAACCTTCATCCACATGCTGTACTTTTAAAACATGAGATTTTGGCCCCTGTGCAAAGTGGTTTATCAAAATAGTAAGTACAGGAGGAATCTCCTTCCACGTTCCCCGTTGCCGGCCCCTGCTCCAGCCCTCTGGCCTCCCGCTATCCCCTCACTTCCTTCAGGTCTTTACTCAGACGCCACCATCCACACAGCACCGAGGGCCACCTGTCCCCACCAGAGACCACCCTCACTTCTGCAAATTCAGGGGTCTCCCCCAAACCTCCCTGAGGTTTGATAATTTCCTAGAAGGACTCACAGAACTCCCTGAAAGCAGACTGAGCCACGGCTATGGTTTATCAGGGAAGGGATACAGGTGGAACTCAGCCACGGGAAGGGCACAGGGCAGAGTCCAGGAGGGGCCTAAACAGAAGCTCCCTGCCGTCTCCCTGCGGAGCCGCAGCTGCTGCGTGACCTCCTCCCAGTCACAAAATGTTACAATACACACACGGTGCTGCCAACCAGGGAAGGTCACTCGAGCCTTTGGTGTCCGGAATATTTAGTAGGTTCTGGTCACATGCTGCCCATGTAGCTGACCTGCCGTCCCCAGCCCTTTCCGGAGGAGCTGGAGGTCAGAAGCCCCCATCTTAAGTCACACTGCTTAGGCTGTCCAGTGGCCAAACTCCCCAGGCAAACAAAGACATGCCCTACAGGGGCCTAGAGACACCAACCAGGAGCCAAGAGAAAAGCCAGACCCCGCTCTGGGTAAGGCGAATTCTTCAGCGTGACTTTCCCTATAGTTTAAACATGCAACTTCCGCTCCAAGAATCCACGTCACCACTTAACACCATCAGGCGCAAAGTTCATTTTACCTGTTTGTGCGTCGTCTCTCCTCTCCATTAGGAATGTACGTTACGGAGGATGGGGGGGGGGGTTGTCTGCTTTATTCACTGCTATATCACCTGCTCCCAGTACCATCTGATACTGGAACACTGACCACATATGGCAAGTTAGCACGCGAAGAGTGACTAGCCCAAACTGAGATAACGCATTAAGTGTAAACTACACACTGAATTTTAAAGGCATCGTGTTAGAAAAAAAAAAAAGGAATGTAAAGTATTTCATAAATACTGTATTATATTGGTTACAAGTTGAAACATTAAAAGAGGGTTTATATCCCTGGCTGTTCAGTAGAATTCATACAAATGCACACTCCAGGAACTAAACGTGGGTTTACACTGGGTTACAAAAAATACATTATTGAAATGTATTTCTCCTGTTTCCATTTTGTAAAAATTACATATGTGGCTCAAATCTGAGGCTTGCAATAAATGTATATACATATATGTTTCTATTTCATCACTGATTTAGAAGAGATGTCCGCAAACATCTTCTGTAAAGGATCAAATAGTAAATATTTTAGGCTTTGTGGGCTGTATGGTGTCTGTTCAACTCTGCCACGGTAGCATGAAAACAGCCATAGAGAATATTTTTTAAAATAGGTGCTCCAACAAAGGTTTATTTATAAAAACAGGCAGCTGCATCATTTGGCCTGTGGGCCACAGGACCCCAGATCCAGATCATTGTTTAGTCAGTAGAAAATATTCAATAGGTATTTGTTGGGCGAATGAATAGAAGGCTAATAGGACAGCACAGTGAGCTGGGGGGCACTGTTAGATAATGTCAGAGGTAATCAATGGCCAGAATACGTAGGGGTATTGCCCATGAATTTTATTGTAAGTACCTGGAGGAATGTAAGCAGGGTTGTGATAAAATCTGTCAGAGCTATTATCTCTGTGATAGATGACATCCAGTCCTGCCCCTTCACCCCTTTCAAACTCATCCACCCAACTACTGAGAATGTTGGTGGCTGAAAGCTCTCAGCTGAGTGTCCCTCCAATGGCTGCTCAGGGCCAAAGAAAACTGCCTTGCCGAAGGTTGCACCCACTTCCAGGAGCCAATCACAGTCAGTGACTCCCCAACCAAGGGACATAAAGGCCTGGCCCTCCCGCCCCACATGCAGACAACTCGGAAGAGCTGCTCCAGCCCCAGAGCTCCTCACAGGATTGGCAGCTGTGACCCCTGTTGTGGCTGCAAACTTTGTTGCAACTGCAACTTTTGTTGCAACTGCAACCTTTGTTGCAACTGCACTGCTATTCAGCTGTGGACTCCACTCCTCACAGGAGTCCCTCTCCTCTCCTCAACCCCAGGGCTTGATCCTGTGAGTACTCCCCAGAAAACTTCCTGCCGGCAAATCTGCAACTCAGCACCTGAGTCTTAGGGAATCTGACCTGAGAAAGCTGATACCAGAAGCAGACTCTGGAAACGGGATTTGGGAGCTGGTCATCTGAGCTAGCTGGCAGTGAGAACCCCGTTGCCTAGCCCCTGGCAAGCTGCGGCAGTGCAATTGTCAAAACTGTCACTGGTGGAGAACTGCGATGCTACATGGAGGAAGAGGATTCCCTAGTGGTTGCAATGGAGCAGGACTTTAGAGGGCATGTATAGTAATTAGAGGGACAGCAGAAATGCATTTGGCTGCTGCTGAGACACTGAAACATCAGAGAAAGGCAATGCCAAGAGTGAAGGCCAGAGGGCAGCATATAGTAATCTCATCTCCTGCACCCCAGAGGGCAGAAAAGGCTGCAGGGCCAGGGTAGACAGCGAGCCCAGTAAGCAGGCCTTTGCATCAACCCAGACAAGGGGTGCGGCTGGCCTGGCCCAGGATGCCAGAACCTGGGTGCACTCTGAAGATAAACCCAACATAATTTGCTTTGGTATTTGCATCAGTTTCTTCTTACTGCATAACAAATTTTCACCAATTTACTGGCTTAAAACAACACAGATTATTCTCTTACAGTTCTGAAGGTCAGAAATCCGAAAAGAGTCTTGGTGCTAAAATCAAGATGTTGTCAGGGCTGCTTCCTTCTGGAGGTGCTTGGGGGAGAGTCTGTTCCCTTGCCTTTTCCAGCTTCTGGAGGCTGCTTGACTGGGGTATTGGCTTGTGGCCCCTTCCTCCATCTTCAAAGTGCATGACCCCACTTTTTTCTTCCACTCTCTCATCTCCTTTTTCTGACTTTGGCCCTTCCTGTCTTCCCTGTGGTTATATGGGGGCCACTTTGATAATCCAGGATAATCTCCCCATTCCAGCATCCTTACTTTAATCACACCTGTCCCTTTTGCCTTGTCAGGTAACATGTTCACAGGTTCCAGGGACGTGGATGCGGATGTCTTTGGAGGACCATTATTCAGCCTACCATGAGGCGGGAGGTGCTAGAAAGAGAAAAGCCAAGAATGGCCTCAACGTTTGGGGGCTCAAGCATCTGGAGGGAGGGGCAGTTATGACCCAAGATGGGAAAGACACGGGCTCTGAGATTCAGCTGGGTCCCGCCGCTTCTCCTCCCAAAGGCTTCTCTGTGGTAAAAGATACACTTCAGAAAAAGGCAAACTCATGACTCTCAGCACAGCTGTTAAAGTGAACACCTGTTGAGGAATTTATTTTACTCATATGATCTGGGAAAACCGGGCAGACATTATAACCGATTCCAAGGAAAACTCAAAACAGCAAAAGGAATGTTGAGATGCATTGCACACAGGGACAAAACTGAACAGGACTAGAACCTGAAGACCCACAAAGCTGTGTTGCAGATGGTGCACAATTTTTCTATTGCAACACAGAATTTTTTCCTACACCTGGTTCTCCTGTCACAGTACTCAAGCATGTAAGTCCCAGGGAGGATGGGTTGAGTTTCTCGTAGCAGGAGAATAAGCCTGGATGTCTGCTAGCAAGATCCAACAAGAGAGGGGCAGAAAGCAAAACAAAAATGACACATTTCAGCACAGACCTGTTGCACTGGATACATTATGACACTTTTTAACTGGTTAGTCCTCCTTTGTAGAGAAGCTGTTCTAGACTAACGTTTGTGTCCTCCCCTAAATTTGTATGTTGAAGCCCTAACCCCCAATGTGATGGTCTTCGGACGTGGGGCCTTCGGGAGGTGATGAGGTTTAGCTGAGGTCATGGGGATGGGACCCCATTGATAGGATTAGTGTCCCTATAAGAGGAAGAGACCAGAGTGCTCCCTCTCCCCTGCCCAGTGAGGTCACAGTGAGAAGGCTGACATTTGCGACCTAGGAAGCCGCTTTCACCAAAGAACCAAATCAACAGACACCTTGATCTTGGGCTTCCAGCCTCCAGAACTGTGAGAAGCAAATTCCTGTTGTTTAAGCCCCCTGTCTAAGGTATTTCATGATGGCAGCCCAGCTGACTAATACAGAAGATGTTGATTTTTTTTTTCGGTCCAGTCACTGTGTAATCAGCCCCCTGATAACATTTACATTCCACTCAAATGCAATTACACCAGACAATGAAAACAAACATCACACATCCACTCTCTAAGCCATTAATGCTTTGGAACCAAGAAAGCATTCCTTCTGTGCAGCTGCTCTCCAGCACACATCAGCCCTTTGCTATTGTTGACTAAATGTTTATATGAAAAAGTAATCAATTTAGCAGTATCATCTACTACATGTTCTCTTTTTTCCCATCCCTTCTTCCAGTCCAATTAACAAGCATGGGAAGTGCGGGGGGAAAGGAGTGAACTTTTTGCTCTGCATTGATACTGGCAGAGCGGGAAGATAAACTCCAGGACCAGAGAGAAAATCTCAGGCAGTCACCTACACTCTCGTGGTCAAAAGAAGAATACGTTGGGGAGAAAAAACTTTCCTCTAACAACTTAGGTTCAGTGGTTGGGGGCCTGTGAATTAACTAACACCAGGCAGATTAACAGGAGAGAAGACAAGTTTATTCATCAGGGAGCCTTCAGATGAATGGGCTCCCAAGACATCCAAAGATGGAGGTTTATAAACCTACTTAAGAAAGAGGAAGAGAGGCGGGAGAAAGGGCTTCTGTGGAAGAATAAATGGGAAGTAGGACAGTTTCAGATAAAGTCTGTTTAAGCAATTACTCATCCTTATGATAATGGTAGTCTTCTTTCTGGCTGTAAACCTGCCAGAGAGAGGACTTATAGCAACCATATTTTCCAGGAGATCCTGCTTAAGTCTGCAAAAGAAGCTGAGATAAGGTTTTTTTCTGTGGCTGCTGTTGGTTCAGATGTTTTTGGCTTAAGATAATCTTTATGCCGTTGAGGTACATTTTGAATCCCTGCAAGTGCAAAACCATTCTTCATGTAACAGGATTTTTCAAAGGGCATTTTCTCTCTCAAAACTCCAGAGGTAAGAAAAGATGCACCCAAGTGCCCCACAATCTGGAGTGAAGCATAAGACTTACAGAAAGATGGCAACCAAATTGGTTCTTGACCTTTTGCCCATCACCCACCACCAGGCAAGGGACTGGGACCAGGAGTGCAACTGGAAAGAGGGTTACTGGAAGGAAAGGATTGTTCTTCCTCCTGCCTCAAGTCTGATAGGGGGGGCTTCAAGGGAGCCTGGTCTGAGTTCCCAGGAGCTGACTAGGGTGCAGGCATGAAGAGGTCTGCTAAGGTTTGTCAGGAGGCCACTTGAGAGGATGCCAGCAGGGCAGAAGGGGAGATGTCATAAACAGTCAACACAAGGTTATGTCACTCTTGTCAGGGAATGGTGCGCCCCTGGGTGGAGTCTCCAACGCACTGGCAGAGAAGCCCACAAGAGGAAGAGCCAGCCTCTGGGCATCTGACACCCCCCAACCCCACCACCAGAGGGTGCTACCCACACTTTTTTTCCCCTTGGTCTCTCCTCTCCTCACCCAAAATGAGTCCAGAGTAACATCATAAATAGGTGAAGGGCAAAGAGGACTGAGAACAGGGAGACAGAATTGTGGGGAAGACAGCCACACCTCCCTCCCCACTGAGTTTCCAAGCTGAGCCAGGGCAGCCTGCCAGGGCCCCACCAGCTCACCTCCCCTGCCTGCCCAATTTGCCCATCAAGGGTTCTGACCCTTCTAGAGCCTAGGCTCAGAAGTAGGGCAGGAGAAGAGGTAAAAGGTGGGAGCTGGGTTGCCTTTTATGACCCAGCCTCAGAAGTCATGACGTATCCTCCCACTATGGTCACCAGCCTGCCTGGATTCAAGGGGTGGCACAGAGACTCCTTCCTCTCAATTGGAGGAAGGTCAAACTCACACTGTAAGAAGTTCATATGGGATGGGAGATAGTGCACCAGTCATCTTTGGAAAATATGTACAATCTGTCCCATGAATAAGCAAACACATCACGGAGTGGTGGACCCAGTACATGAACTCGAGTTCTATTCAGTATGCTTTGTTCAAAGAAGGAGGAATATATGTCACACATTCTAGAAAGTTTTTCCTGCAACTTGGAGAAGATAAAGCTTTGGAGTTTAGAGGGCTGACTGACAGGTATGAAAATAATTCACTTGTATTATCTGCCTCTTTAAATAAAATGTGTGTGCCATGAGGAGAGATGATAGATAGATAGATAGATAGATAGATAGATAGACAGACAGACAGATAGATAAAATCTCCAGTGCTTAGCCCAGAGCCCAGTACATAGTAGCTGTGCAAAAAATTCTTGTAGAATAAATAAATGAAATGATGAAACACAGTACTTGGTCCTGTGAGATGGTGTTACTTGATGGGGTGCTGCCACCTTCTGGTCACTGGGGGTATGACCAGTCATTTCTAAAGCTGTTTTCCCACCTGTCTTTGGAAAGATTCTGCCGCCCACCCCCATCTCTTGCTAGATGTTCCTGATGACTGATTGATTTCTTTTCTTAATAGTGGCATTGACTTTATTGTGTTTGGGAGGCCTGGAAGGGTGATTTGGGTTTTAACAGCAATCCTGACTCCTGTGTTGATTCCATTTGACTCATGAGAACCATGAGGACCAGAGGAGTTATTTATCATGCTCACCTGGACCCTACCTCAGCCCTCCACAGCCTGGTATTGCTTCCTCCACCTCACTGTGTCTGTTCTGGCCAAAGTTCTCAAGGGCGCCCTTGTGGAACACTTTCCCACTCATCTCACTCTGTGCAGCACCAGACACTGTCAGTCTCTTCCCTCCTCAAAATATGCTCTTCCTTCAGCATCTTCCCCTATGAACTCCTCTTCTGACGTTTCCCCTGCTTCCCTGCCAGCTGCTTCTCTTCTGCCACTAGTCCACAGCCCACCTTCTCCAGGTCTGTCCTGTACCAGCTTCTCCTCACAGACCCTGGGAAATCGCCTCCCTCGCAGCCCTGATTTCTGTCTGCACACAAATGGGCAACCAGTTCTCTGTTGCCAGCCCAGTCTTCTCTCCCAGCTCCAGATCATCAGGCCCCCTGAAGACTGGCTCTGCCTGCCGACCCTGCACCTCATGTATATCTCGTCCAAAGTCAACCTGTCCTCTCCCTCCTCTGCCAACCACCCTCACTCCCATCGCCCAGCCCAGGGAATGGCATCCCTACCCACTCACCTCCCCAAGCCAGACAGCCAGGCACCACCCCAAGAGCACCCTCTCCTCACGGCAAGTCCAGTCCCTGGTTAAAACCCTTCGGGTTGGAGCCCAAATTCCTTGCCTGGAATCAACAGCTTGGCTCCGACTACCGCCCAAGACAAACCTCCACCCTCTGCTCATCCACCCTGCCCTCAAGTGACACTGCACATGTCACACCAGACACACCTGTGTGCCTCTACCCACTCTCTTCCCTCTGCCAGGAATACCCTTCTCTCAGCTGCCCATGTCCAAAGCATCCCATCCCCATTTTACAGACAGGGAAACTGAGGCTCAGAGAGCTGACCCAATTTGTCTAGGGTTGTAGAGCTGGGAAGTGGTGGCATTGGGGTTCCGAAGGAGGATGGCCTGAAACCAGCTCCTTTCACAGCTCCAACGCATCCAGGCTCTGCTGTGAGCCTCGGTTCCCCCAAGTGTAAAATGGGAAGAATGCAAGACTACGGGCTCTTCCTTCTCTGACTTTCCCTAATCAGGATTTCTTGATTTGGAGATGTTCGGAGGCCCTCTGGCGGTGACCTGGGGGTACTGAGCACGGCGGCCGAGCATCCCCCAGCCAGCCACTTGGTAGGGAATGCCTGGGCCAAGCTCCAGGCTGACTGGTTGACTATCGCAAGTGGACAGACAAGGTCTCCTGCCCTCCTCCCTTAGCTGCTCCAGTTTCCATTCTGTATTAGTTTTCTGTAGCCACGCAGTGAAATATCACAAACTTAGCAGCTTAAACAATACCCATTTGTTAGCCTATAGTTCTGTAGGTCAGAAGTCTGACATAGCAGGGTTGGCTTGTCTGCTCAGGGAATCATAAGGCTGAAACACAGAACACAGAGGATTTTTAGGCCAGTGAAACTATTCTGAAAGATTCCACAATGATGGGTACAAGTCATACATTTGTCCAAACCCACAGAATGTACAACGCCAAAAATGAACCCTAATGTAAACTATCAACTTTGGGTGACAATGATGCGTCAGTGTAGGTTTATCAGTTGCAACAAATCTACCATCTGTCGGGGAATCTTGATAGTGGAGGAGTCTGTGCATTGTGCGGGGATGGGAACTTTGCACTTTGTCCTCAATTTTGCTGCAAACCTAAAACTACTCCACAAAAATTAAGTCTATTTAAAAAAAAAAAAACCCACTGGATTTTGAAGACTCAATTCAAAATAAAGAATGTAAAAATACCTCATTAATTTTATCAATTCATGAACATATGGTAATATTTTGGAGATCTGAGTCAAATGAAATAAAATATATTATTAACTTTAATGTCATCCCCCCTTTTTTTTAATGTGGCTACTAGAAAATTTTAATTGACTTCTGTGGCTTGTGACTTCTGTGTTTTTCTGTTGGACAGCACTGGTCTAAATCTTCAAAGTAACCCGATGACATAGGTGATTATCATTTCACTGATGGGAGAACTTACAGTAGCAGATGCTGCCAGTGTCCCCAGATCCCTTCACAGGGGTCACCTGCAGCTTCAGGGGACAGTCCCTGTGCAGGCTCAGAGTCCTCAAACACATGCATCTTTCTGCCTGAGGGGCAGACCAGAAGTACAGGGAGCTGGTGCTTCTGGAACCAGCCCTCAACCAGAGAGGGTGAGGATTGGTGGATAAACACCCCAGCTCCCTCACTCCAGTGAGGCGTGTTCTACACTAGCTCTCCGAGGGTCCCCAGTGGGATCCAGCCCCAGCTGTCCACAGAAGTAACCTGCTTTCCTCCTGCACCCTCTTCACTTCTTTACTCCCCCACCATCTTCCTCCCCTCCCAGTGAAATCACCTGCACCCAGATGCTCCTTTCAGGTCTGCTCTTGGCAGATCCCAAACTAAGACACTAGACTACAGAGAGCTGGAAGACTCTCAGAGGTCGTATAAATAGGAAGAGACAGGCTGGCAATTTGATCCCAACAGCCTGACACCAGATCCCACATTCAAAAAACACGTCTTGCTGCCCCGTGCACCACAGCCATGACATTCCTTGGGGAGGAGGGTGAGACTCTCCCCTCAAATCTGCCCACTTTTGAGCTGACCCATGAGCAGAGCAGAAAGTCCTTCCCTAAGTTCAGATGATTTTGTCAAGAGGCTGAGTAGACCTGTCTCCCACAGACCTGGAACAGACCCAGCCTGGCCTGCCCAGAGCTGTCCCCTGGCACCAGTGCCTGCTTCCCAGCTGGAGGGAAGCCAGGACTGCCAGCCAGTGCCTTGAGGGCATTCATTTTTGGACCAAGAGGACACACTGGGATCTGAGACCCAGGGAAGCTGGGAGTGGCAGGGATCCAGGGAAAAACTTACCAAGTTTACTTATTTATTGAGCTTATATATGCTGGGCACTGTTTCAAATGTGCTGTGTGTGTGTGTGTGTGTGTGTATAATAAACATATATTCCTCACAGCAACCCATTGAGGTATGCACTATTGTTGTCCGCATTTTATAGGTGAGGAAACTGAGGAACAGAGAGGGTAAGTAACTTGCCAAGGTCACACAGCTAATAAGTGTCACAGGTAGGATTCACACTCAGGCAGTCTGGCTCTTAACCATCCCTGCATCCTGCGTCTCCTGAAGCTTCAGGTGAGTCTACTGCCAGCTACTCATTCTGAGTTCTGCCACCAAGCGCCAGTTCTTTGGGGAGACAGGGATGAACTTCTGACCAAACTCCAGCTTTAGCTGAGACCCACTTAGAGGGAAGAGTTGGCAGGGGAAGGTGCCCCCAAGACTGGGAAGCAGTAAGCTCTAGAAGGAGGGACCGTAATCACTGGAAAACAACACCCTTCCCTCTCTGCCCCCGTCTCCAGGGCCCCTCTGCCTTTCCACAGAAATCAATTAATCAGCACAGCCACTTGACCTCAGTGTAATTACTCATCCCCAGCCTCGTTCCCAAAATGATTTGAGAGGGCTTAAAAAAGATAAATGCACAGCATCTTCTACAAAGATACTCTGATAAATAACACCTGGTTACTGCCTCAGTGGCCTTGTCGCTCACTGACACCTTGATGATGTGACGCTGTCAGATCATTACACATAGGGTGACCAGCTCATCCTGGCTTTCTTAGAGCCTTCTCAGGTTTAAAACGGAAAGTCCCTTGTTCTGAGAAACTCCTCAGAGACAGACAACAGGGACAGCTGGTCACCCTCATTACACACAACGCAGCCCACGAAGTCTACTTGCTAGAAGACTAAAAATTTAGCTCAGAGCTTCCTCAGAGCCAGGGCAAAGAGGGAAACACCATCCATTATGGGATTTTCAGTGTCTGTAATGGTCCTATCAAATAGAACTTTCCACCATGATGGAAAAGCTCTTCACTGTCCAATATAGTTGTTACTAGGCACATGTTTCTACAGAGCATTTAAACTGTGGCTAGTGTGATAGAGGAATAGAATTTTAAATTTGATGTTATTTTAATCCGTTTAAATGAAAACAGTTACATGCGGCTAGTGGCCACTGTACTGGACAGCACAGTTGTATTCGATAAAAACAAACCAGGTGGTCGGGGAAAGCCTCTTTCTTAATAATGAGGCCTGAAACATTTCTACCACGAGTTATCACGCTGGAGATGAATACAAAGGGGGTTCCGCCGGGCACTTTTCTTACGTATGTAACCACAGCAGGCCCTTCTATAGCATGTGCTCTGTGCCATGCACTCTCAGAAAACCTTCTCATACATGAATTCATTCAATTCTCAAAGCCACACTAGAAGGCAGGCACTAAGACGTCTCTTTCCTGGCCTGAGAGGAAGTGTGTCTCCCTGCCCCTCCCAGGGACAGCCAAGCAGCCCGGGGAGTAGACAGAGGGATAGGAGGGAGGGCAGGAAAAGCAGGAAGAGGGAGGAAGCCAGGGAGAGGGGGCCCCCAGACACCCCCCTCTCCCTACCCCCAGGCCAACACTGCCTGTCTGATGGTGACTCATGGAAAGAGTGAGCTGTGCCTGGCATCACTCCCTGGCACCAGGGGACACTCAGGATGTCAGAAGGAAGACCCTGTTCCGTCAGGTGATGGAATGCACCTGCATGGCCTTTGACACAGAGCCTGGGCAGTGCCTCCTTCACGTGTGCCCTGCAAGGTCCCCTGACGCCCCTCACCATGCTGCCCTTCCCGGACTAAATGCCAGGGTATCTTGAGCCTACTGAGCCCCATGGACTGCGCAGCAGGCTTGAACCCCCCCCGCCTCCATCTGTGACTGGGAAGCTGATGACTCCAGGGTCAGAAATAACCCCGCAGTCAGCTCCCTGTGTGCCACCCCTCCCCTCCCGTCCCTTCCCAGAAAGTCTGGGCCTTGAGTCAGAGGGAAGAGCCCGAAAGTAAGCAAGGACCCAGATAATCTGCCGTGAATGCCACAGTGGAATTCTCTGATAAATCAGGGACCTAAAGAAGAATAGAGGCCTGGCAGGGGGTGGAGTGGGGGGTGGGCAGAGTATAGCTCAGTGGTAGAGTGCATGATGGTTCAATCCCCAGTACCTCAGTCAAATAAACAAACAAATAAGCAAAACAAACCTAATTACCTCCCCAATCCAAAAAAAAAAAAAAAGAATGTAGGTCTAGAAACTCAGATGTCTTTGCCCCAAACCCAGCTGCACTCAGAGCTGAACACACCTGTGCTTCGGAGGACAGGAGGGATGGGGGGGATGGGGGGGATGGGGGGGATGTCTTTAGTGCAGATGGAGTGCGGAAGAAGGAGGGCTGGGCCTTGCACTCAGAGGTACCCAGGCCAGGAACCGAGGGGCCCAGGTCTGCCATCAGGGGGCCTCCAGTCTCCTGGTAAGGTGGACACACACATTGCAGGTCAGGAATAGTCAGAGGCCAGTAAGGAGTAGGGAGGTGGGGGCTCACAGGATCGGGGGCAGGGCTACGCAGGTGTCAGATGCCCCTCATCATTCACTCCCTCAAAATAGTCTGGGATGTCCGCACCCCACACCCCAGTGGGTGAGTCACTGACCTCCATCCTCAGATCAGACTCGGATGAATGAAGCTCTCCCCCTCACTCCGCTCCCCCTCCTCAGCAGAAAGGACATGTAACCAATGCCCCGGATGGACAAGTAACTTCCACAGGCCCTAAAAATAACTGAACCACTTCATACTCTGAACTTAGCCTCCCCTACCCGCCCCTACCTTGGCCCACCCCCTAGCCAGCCAGATAAAAGCAGCTGCCCGAGCTGGCAGGGGACAGAGACCCAGAGCCAGGGCAGCGAGAAAGCATCTGACAGAGTCAGCAGAGCAAGACTCGCCTCCAACAAGAGGAACGACAGACCCTTAGGCCAAACCTGCCACAGACCCCAAGCCCCCATCAGACAAGCAGGACCCTCAGGTGAGTAACCTGCCCCTGTGTCTCTTCATGGCAGGGCTGGCTCTCCAGGCGGGGATCCCCTCCGGACCCGCTCGGGGTAGCGTGTTTTAGGGGAGGCTGATGAGGGGAAGGGGGTACCGAGTATCTGGAGGCAGAGGAGTGGAGGGGCCTGATACAAAGATTCCACGAGAAGTTAAGGGAGAGTTACATGAGCCCCTGAGAGCTCTCAGAGTGGCTGCCACAGGCCTGAGGCCTGCAGAGGGACAGGTTCTAGCCAGCCTGGCATAATACAGAAAGGCTTTCAGGAAGAAGTGGCCTGGAGTTGTGACTTTTAACATACAGGTATGGAGCTCCTCAGGCTCCATGGCTTCTTCCCAGGGAAGCCCCAGCTAGGCCCAGTGTCTGGGAGAAAGCGGACAGAGGACGGGGGGAGGAGACGTGGGGGTTGGAGGGTGGTAAGCAGGCCCGACTCTGCACTGCCAGGACAAGCCCCGTGCCCCACTGTTGTGGGTGAAAGTCCTGGCATATCTGGCCCCAGGAATGTCCCCCCAGGGCTGGCCTGAGCCCAGCTCCCCACATACCATGGCCTTGGGCCTGCGATGGCATACAGACCACCGTCTTGCCCAGTGGGAAAGCCCTTGGGGAAGACCTGCGGGGCACAAGGTGGGGAGACTAGATCTGAGTCTGGTGGCTGGGCCAAGAACGAGCAGACCTGGAGGCAAAAGCGGGGGTCGCCCTGAGAGGCTGGCCCAGCCCTAGGAGGACAAGCTCTGGGACACTCCTTAGGGCTCAGGCCCTTGCCCTAAGTCTGGTTCCAGTTCTGAATTCTGCCCTTGCCTTGCCCCTGTCCCTGCCCCTGAGAAACTGAAGCCCCAGGGGTCCCAGGCCAGGCAGGGGTGGGCTGGGAAGGTCTTGCCACTGCTTGGCAGAGTCTCCTGGGTCAGCTCCTTCCCCTCTTGGGGCCTGTTTCCCCATCTGAACCCTGAGGGGGTTGGGCTCAGCGATCTCGGAGGGTCCTCAGGGCTGCCATCCCTGGACTCCGTGACTCTGATGACTTGTGACCACAGCAGGGATTCTGGAGATTCCTGGGGGCGGGGGTGGGGTGGAGCTGGTAGCCTGTACATGCCATCTGCTCAGGCCACACTGGTGACAGGACAGGAAGGACATGGGGACAGTCAAAGTTTGCCTTTGGCAGGGGGCCCTCAACAGAACTCGGAAACTCAAGGAACCACCTAGAACTTGTGATGAGACTCAGGCTGCTGGCTTTAGAGTTCACACTCCTTGGGGCTCTGATGCCTTTGGTGGACATGCTGGGGTGGAGGTGAGGCAAGCAGGGCTCAGTTTCCCCCTCTTCTGAGGTAGCCATGAGGAGGAAGGCCTTCCCCCACCCCCAGGTCCCTTCGGCCAGGGGAGGGTTCTTCCGGCAGGTCAGGGGCCTGACACCAGCTCAGGAGGCAGAGGGCAGGGTCAGGGAGCCTGGGTCAGAGAAGGAGATGAGGTGGGTAGGGCGCCCAGGGTCCCACTGGCTGAGTCTGACCTCCCTCCCGAGCCCAGAGCTGCTGTGCTGAGGCCAGGACCTCGGCTATATTTAGCACTGAGTGTGGAGCAGAGCAGTGGGTCAGGGGCAGCAAGAGCGGAGGACATGCTTCTCATTCTTTCCCTACTGGCCTCTGGGGACTGTTAGTACACCTGTCACAAGACAGATAAGACACAGAAGACAGAGACCAGAGAAGGGCTTGAGCAGAGGGAGGCCGTGGGGTGGGGGGAGGCAGTGCTTTCGTGGAAGCTGGACACAGAGGGAGGAAAAAGAGGGGCGCAGAAGACTGGCCAGCTGCACACAGTTGGGGATGAGGCTCCCTGAGCAAGGGGGTGGGGCCATCCCTGAAGGAAGGCCCTCGGTCCCTCTGCCTCCCCTCCTTGTAGGTGACACCCTCACACCCTCTTGGGGTGCCTGCTGGGGAACAGACGGACACCACAGCTACTCAGAAAGCATCACACTCCCTACCTATAAGGTGTAGGAACCCCGAGCCAGCACTGCCTGCCGCTCATTCACCAAGATCTGACTCTGGGCCTCAGTGTCCTCATCTTTTTTTTTTTTTAATTGAAGTCAATTACAATGTGTCAATCTCTGGTGGTTTCCTCATCTTTTTTTTTAATATATATATATATAAACATTTTTTATTTCCTCATCTTTAATTAAGAGTGGTCAGGCCAGAAGAAACTTGAGGTGCCTCTAGCTCAGATCTTCTGAGTCTTGGCACAGAAAACCCCTACCTAGAATTCAGAATCAGGCTCTGCCTAACCAGGAGATACCTGGTGAACAGCTGGCCCTCCCTCAGACTTGACTGCTTCCGCTATAGCACGGGTTGCTGGCCCCTGCTTTGCCTCCCTGGGTTGGAGGGTGAATGGAGAGCCAGGAACTAAAGGCTGGGCAGGTTCCCGGGTGAAAGTGACAAGCACGCCCTCTGGTGTTAAGAAAGGAATTTCCTCTCCATGGGAAATAGTCACCAGTCTAGGGACCCACCTGTCACTGGCTGGAGATCCCTTAAGTCAGAATTCCCCCAGGCCACTCTCCTGGAAGTCTGCCAGGGAAAAACTGATTTTAGCAAAGGCAGGCGAGGATGGGGCATGTCCAGCTTGCCCACTGGAGGTTTGGGCATCCCTTGTGGGGCTGAAGGACAGAGCTTCAGACAGCAGTATCCTGCTTGCTCCCTAGGAACCCAGGTGATTCTGGGGAAGTAGGGACCAGCTTGATGGATGACTCCATATGCCCTAAGTTCAAGACTTGTCACACATCAACCATGCTGGTGGCAGGGTGAGACCCAGGTGAGGTCTGGAAAGGGAGGAGGTCTCTAAGCACATGCCCCTGGGCCCTGCCTCCTGCCATTTCTCCAAGCAAACAGCCCCCATCTCACCTAAGGCCCCCAGCCCCATCCTCATCTCTGCCCCCTCTCCTCAGAAGGATGGCCGACGCCCAGACACAGGTGGCCCCCACATCAACCGTCCCAGTGGCAACTGCAGAGGACCTGCCCCTCCCTCCACCACCTGCCCTGGAGGATCGGCCAACCCCGCCACCCAAAGAGTCCTTCTCGAAGTTCCACCAGCAGCGGCAAGCTAGCGAGCTCCGCCGCCTCTACAAGCACATCCACCCTGAGCTCCGCAAGAATCTGGCAGAGGCTGTGGCTGAAGACCTGGCTGAAGTCCTGGGTTCTGAGGAGCCCACCGAGGGTGACGTCCAGTGCATGCGTTGGATCTTTGAGAACTGGTGGCTGGATGCCATTGGGGACCGTGAGAAGCCACCTGCCAAGGAGCCCGTGCCTGGAGGCAGTGTGCAGGCCACCTCCCGGAAGTTTGAGGAAGGCTCCTTTGCCAACAGTATAGACCAGGAGCCAGCCGGACCCCGGCCATCCAGAGGGGACGTTCGTGCAGCCCGCTGGCTGTTTGAGACAAAGCCTCTGGATGAGCTGACAGGCCAGGCCAAGACAGCGGAGGCTACAGTGAGGGAGCCTGCAGCCAGCGGAGATGTCCAGGGTACCAGGATGCTCTTTGAAACACGACCGCTAGACCGCCTGGGCTCCCGCCCCTCTACCCAGGAGCAGAGCCCCTTGGAGCTGCGTTCGGAGATCCAGGAGCTGAAGGGCGATGTGAAAAAGACTGTGAAGCTGTTTCAAACGGAGCCGCTGTGTGCCATCCAGGATGCAGAGGGCACCATCCATGAGGTCAAGGCCGCCTGCCGGGAGGAGATCCAAAGCAATGCGGTGAGGTCTGCCCGTTGGCTCTTCGAGACCCAACCTCTGGATGCCATCAACCGGGATCCTAGCCAGGTGCGGGTGATCCGAGGGATCTCCCTGGAGGAGGCTGCCCGGCCCGATGTCAGCGCTACTCGCTGGATCTTTGAGACACAGCCCCTGGATGCCATCCGGGAGATCTTGGTGGACGAGAAGGACTTCCAGCCATCCCCAGACCTTATCCCTCCTGGCCCAGATGTACAGCAGCAGCGGCATCTGTTTGAGACCCGAGCATTAGACACTCTAAAGGGGGAAGAAGAGTCTGGAGCAGAGGCCCCACCCAAAGAGGAAGTGGTTCCTGGTGATGTCCGCTCCACCCTATGGCTATTTGAGACAAAGCCCCTGGACACACTCAAAGACAAAGTCCAAGTGGGTCACCTGCAGCGGGTGGGTTCCCCGGAAGGTGAGGGGTTCATGTATGAACGTCTACCCAGTGATAGCTCCTCAGCACTGTCCCTCTCTCAGAGTGCCCCCCAGAAGGATGGGGTGAAGGGAGATGTGAAGGCCTTCAAGAACCTTTTTGAGACCCTTCCCCTGGACAGCATTGGGCAGGGTGAAGCTTTGGCCCATGGGAATGTAAGCAGAGCAGAAGGAACTGATTCTGCCGGGCAGTCTCAGGACACAGGATCCCCAGTTTACGCCATGCAGGATGGCAAAGGCCACCTCCATGCCCTGACTTCTGTCAGCAGAGAGCAGGTAGTTGGAGGTGATGTGCAGGGCTACAGGTGGATGTTTGAGACACAGCCCCTGGACCAACTAGGAAGAAGCCCCAGTACTGTTGACGTGGTACGCGGCATCACCCGACAGGAAGTAGTGGCTGGAGATGTGGGCACTGCCCGGTGGCTCTTTGAGACCCAGCCCCTGGAGGTAATCCACCAACAGGAGCAGCAGGAACGGCGGGAAGAAGAAGGAAAGCCTCAGGGAGGCCCTCAGCCTGATGCATCCCCCAAGGGTGATGTGCAGACCATCCGATGGTTGTTTGAGACATGCCCGATGAGTGAGTTGGCCGAGAAGCAGGGGTCAGAGGTCACAGATCCCACAACGAGGGCCAAGGCACAGTCCTGCACCTGGATGTTCACACCCCAAACCCCGGACAGGCCAGAAGGCTCCAGGGAGCAGCACCTTCGGGTTAGCCAGGTCCAAATGGGGGAAAGACAGACAGACAGGCATGTCTTTGAGACTGAGCCTCTGCAGGCCTCAGGCCGTCCCTGTGGAAGAGGGCTTGTGCGCTACTGCAGCAGAGTGGACATCCCTTCAGGGCAGGTGTCTCGTCAGAAGGAGGTTTTCCAGGCCCTGGAGGCAGGCAAGAGGGAAGATCAGGAGTCCAGGGTAATCCCTGAGCCCATCCCAGCGGGCTCTGTGCACAAGTTCACCTGGCTCTTTGAGAACTGCCCCATGGGATCCCTGGCAGCTGAAAGCATCCGAGGCGGCAACCTCCAGGAAGAGCAGCCCATGGGCCCCTCAGGTGACGGGGCGCTGGAGAGGCAGGAGACTGCAGCTGAGGGGACCCTGCGGACTCTGCACGCCACGCCTGGCATCCTGCACCACAGAGGCATCCTCATGGAGGCCCGAGGGCCAGGGGAGCTCTGCCTTGCCAAGTACGTGATCCCAGGCCCAGGGCAGGGGGGCCCCCATGTACGGAAGGAGGAGCTGGTGTCTGGAGAGCTTCCCAGGATCGTCCGCCAAGTGCTGCGCAGGCCAGATGTGGACCAGCAAGGGCTGCTGGTGCAGGAGGACCCAGTGGGCCAGCTTCGACTCAAGCCACTGAAGCTGCCAGCACCAGGCAGCAATGGAAATGTGGAAGACATGGATCCTGAGTTCCAGCAGTTGCTGGCTTGTGGCCTTGGGACCTCGGTGGCAAGGACAGGGCTACTGATGCAGGAGACAGAGCAGGGCCTGGTTGCACTGACGGCCTACTCCCTGCAGCCCCGGTTAATCAGCAGGGCCCCCGAGAGGAGCAGTGTGCAGCTGCTGGCCAGCTGCATAGACAAAGGAGACCTCAGTAGCCTGCACAGTCTGCGGTGGGAGCCACCAGCTGACTCAAGTCCAGTGCTGGCCAGTGAAGGTACCCAGAGGCTGCCCCTGACTGACAGCATCATCCATGTTCCCCCACTGGACACAAACATGGGAATGGGGCATCTGAGAGGGCCAGGGGTCACCCCCTGTCCCCCACAGACCACTAAGGCAGTCCCTCAGGCTGGGGAAGAAAAGCAGGAAAGGAGGTGCACTGGGCAGAAAGGCATGGCAGCTTTGGGAAAGTTGAACGGAGCCACGACTATGCCCCCAGAGACCGGGGCCCCAGACCTCCAGGCCGCCATGCAGAGTCTGCGGATGGCAACAACTGAAGCCCAAAGCCTGCACCAGCAAGTTCAGAGCAAGAACAAGCAGGGCTCCGCCCTTGGAGCCGCCTCTATGCCCTTCCAGGGTGGGTTTCTGCAAGCACCAGCCACGGCCATTGGGACTGCCCAGAACAACATCAGGCCTCTGGCTGGAGGCGACCCCAGGATCCCAGCAGCCCCCAGAAAGGTCAGTGGGGAACAGAAAGCACTGCCTAGAGGGCTGTCTGGGGGGTGGGTAACTATTCAGGATGGCATCTACACTGCTCACCCCGTGAGGACCTCTGACCCACCCGGGGGTATCCGGGCTTCTGAGAGAGAACCCCTGCCAAGGAGCAGGGAGTCTGCCCCCTCAGCCCAGGCTCTCGGCCCACTCCCGGAAGACCCAGGTCAGGGTCTTGGGCCTGGGCAAGAGGAGCCTGGGGGCCACACACAGAAGGCCTGGGGGCCTCCAGAGAAGGTGATGGCAGGACTTGGCCCAGGGGGCCTCCAAGCTGCAGAGAACACCTTGAAGGCTGCCCCTTTAGCCCACCACATTCTGGCCTCTGGGCCTCAGGCTGCAGGTGCCAACCTGCATTCCCATAATGCTTCTGTTCCTCCTCCTCCTCCTCTCCCAGCTGCTGTGACAGGACCTGATTTCCCAGCACAAGGCGGCCATGATGAGGACACCACCCACCAGGCCTCCAAGCCCCAGAAGGACCCTCTTCACTCCCACAGCAGCCCTGCTGGCCAAAGAAGTCCTGGGGAATCACAGGCAAAGACCCTGAAACTGGAGCCCACCACACCCCCAAGGAAGAAGCCCCAGCTGCCCCCTAAACCTGCACACCTAAGCCAGATCCCCCTTCCTCACTGGTTATCCAAGCCCTCAGCCCTCTCTCCCAGTTCCTCTAAGGAAATAGGACAAGGAAAACACAAACAGGGTGAAGCTGGTACAGCCAACCATGATCCTCAGCCAACCAAAGTCCCCACTATTGCAGGCCAGGGCCCAGTATCTCTGGCTGGATGCTCCACTGGACAGAGCCATCCCAGCCCCCAACATGGCCCTAGCATTATGGCTTCCAGGCCCACCAAGAGTCAGGCTGCAGGCAGCAGTGACCAGAGCCCCAAGCCCCACAAGCTCTTAGCTCTCAGCAGTGACCTCACCTCACTGCAACAGGGCCCCAGCTTCCCAGAAGAGAAGTGCATGGATGGTTCCCAGCAAGGGGCCCCTGAGAGCCCCAAGATTCTGCAGGGAAGCCAGCAAGAGCTCCAGGGCCTCCTGAGCCAGGTGCAGGCCCTGGAGAAGGAGGCTGAAAGCACTGTGGACGTGCAGGCGCTGAGAAGGCTCTTTGAGGCTGTGCCCCAGCTGAGAAGGGCCCCCCAGGCTCCTGCTGTCCCCTGCAAGCCTGAGGTCTCAGTGGAGCAGGCCTTTGGGGAGCTGACAAAAGTCAGCACAGAGGTTGCCCGGCTGAAGGAACAGACCCTAGCCAGGCTGATGGACATTGAGGAGGCTGTGCACAAGGCCCTCAGCTCCATGTCTAGCCTCCAGCCAGGGGCTAACACCAGGGGTCATTCCCAGGTGACCCCAAAGGACCACGGTGCCCGCAAGATCAGTGTTACAGATAGCAGTAGAGACAAACCTGACTATACAGGCCAGGAGATCAGGGTTCAAACTGCAGTCAAGAGCCAAAAGGAGGTGACATGCCATTCTGAGGTCCAGCATCAAGCCAAGGTCAGAAATCACACAGAAGCCAGAAGTCAAGCAGCCCTGACCACCGCTCGCACCAGAAGTCTGGAGACACTGAGAGAAGATTCCGGCCTCCCTAGAGTGTTACCTCCCAGCAGAGATTCACCCTCCTCCTCAAGCTTCATTTCCATCCAGTCAGCCACAAGGAAGCTTCCAGAAGCTCCCAGCCCCAGAGGCAGCCCGGAAATATCAGTGAAAAGGGCACACCTCACCCAGGTTGTGGGCCAGGCTCAGCTTTACCAGAAGGGTGTCCAGGACAAGGCTGGGAAAAAAGAGGTCACCCAGTGCTCTGGACAGCCCGAGCCTGTCCCTACCTCAGCCAGCTCCCTGCCCACCAGGCGGCAGAAGAGCGTTCTGGAGCTGCAGACCAGGCCGGGAGGCTCTCAGTGCCACGGAGCCACAAGAACGGTGACTGAACAGTACGAGAGTGTGGACCAGTGCGGGAACACGGCGCTCACATCACCCACCATGGTCACTGAGCCTACAGAGTCCCTGAGGGGCCCAGGCCCCCACCCCGGACTCCATGCCTCCCCCTTGATGCGACAGTTCCTGCGCAGCCCCGCCGGGCTCAGCGGGGGCCTGGCAGAAGCCGGGATGGTGCGCGTGCCCTGTGGCCACTCGCAGCCAGCGGCCCAGTGAGCCTCTCCGCCTCCCGCCACGGCCTCCCACCCATCCCCAGCGCCTGAGGACGGAGGTGGGTCCCTACCTCTCACACAGATGAGAGGACCAAGAAGAAAGGGCAGCTTCCGAGACTTGTGGGCAGTGTCCCTTTTGTCGGCGGGTTTCTTGAAAAAGGGGGAAGGAAAAGTTGAGACGGCGCGCCTGAGGAGCCGGAGCACAGGAGCTCGCGGCGACGTCATACGTGCAGACGCATGCGCTCCTTGCACAGGCTTGGCCCGCGCGGCGACACGAGCGCACCCGCAGGAAGGAGCCCCCCCACCCCCGCGAGTGACCCTCTACTTCAGCCTTTATTTCTTTTATTATGAGTCTAATGTTCTCAGTCTTATGCCCCTTCACTGTTGGAGAGGATAGGGCTGGTTGGATCCAGGCCCCTTCATCACTATCTCCAATGTCCAGCGGCTCATCCTGGCAGCCCAAAGATCACAGGGAAAAGGCCAGCGATCAGCAGTGTCCCTAGAAGCTAAAGGTACTGCCTCTCCACTCCTACTGCCCCTCACTTTGCACCCCAAATGGGAAGGATAGAGTCTGAATAAACCCAAGTTTTAGTCTCTCCTCTTCGTGTCTATTTGTGCGGATGTCCCAGAGTCTGGGTCCTCACTGTGGGGGAAAAACAGCCACACCTCCAGGTGCTCCTTTTTCCCAGCCGCAAAAGTGTTGGAAGGCTCTAAAAAGCCACACCTTCTACCATCTTGCTGGGAACCAGAAAGGCCTGCCCATCCCCTGTTCTCCTTGCTCCCCAAGCCCCATACATACACACACTGCTGCCTCTCTATCTCTGATTTCCCTCCTGGAGGTTCTCAGGCAGCATCCTGGAGTGAAATCTGAACAGATTCCTGCTCCAGAGTGGACGAATGGCCCAGCCAGGCCTGGGAAGGAGGGAGGGTGACAAGCCAATAGAACTCCAGTAGCCAAGATGGCTGGACCACTTCCTTCCGGTCAGGCCAGGTGCAATGTGCAGAGCAGGGGTTCCTGGGAAGGGAAGAGCATAGATCCTGGCCTAGGAAGTCAGAATGACTTGGTGAAGGGTCCTTTCAACACTCTCAAAAATTATTGAGCGCCTGCTGCATGCCAGGCCTGTAATAGGCAGCAGGGACCCAGAGGTGAGGTCTAATGGGGTCATGCTCTCAGGGACCTGACTTTCTAGGATGAAAAGGCAGAGAGACTATGAGTAAACAGGAAAAATCTGATCAGGAATAACGGCTGTACACCTGACTAGGTACATCTGCCACTCTAGGGTAGGGGTCTTAAAACATGATGATGTGACAGTGATGGGGGTTGCCTTAGAGAATGTGACCAAGGCAGACCTCTGCAAAGGGAAAAAAAAAATTCACCTAAGATCTGAATAACAAAGAGCCAGTTATGGGAAAAATTAGGGGGAAGTCCCTGCTAGGCAGCGGGACAAGCACCTGCAAAAACCCAGAGGTGGGAGTAAGTGTAGTTCCTGGATTTCTTAGATACCCTTCCATATAAGAAGGGGGTTTACCAACTACGACTGTCCACTCCTCTCACACATACACACATCCTGTCCCCCACAAGGTTAGGTGGGAACATGCCCACACTTTGCTTCAGTTGAACAGGTAGGCTTCCATCCCACCAGCAGCCAAGGGCTCAGCCCTCCATCCCCCTCCCAGGCCCCTAATTGCCTGCTCCACTGACATTCCCCTAGGGCAGCAGAGTCTGAGCTGGAAGCAGCCTGTCCCCTGGAAGACTGTGGTGTGTGAGAGCAATTAAGATAGCAAATCTACCTACCTGGGCTTGTTACACACCTTGCTATCACCCCCTCACCACATGTCCCTGCCCTCTGTGGAATCTCACTTGATTACAGGGCCCAGCAGCTTATAGCATGACTGTTCCCAGTGTTCTCATTTGTAAAGTGGGCACAATTATAGTGCCTACTATTGTGAAGATTACGTGAATTAATATGTGTAAAGTGTTTGGAGCTAAGCCCAGCATCTGGAACTCAAGGATGTTCACTTTTAGTATTGTAATTATTAGTTTTACTGTATCTCTTTTCTCACCTCCAGGTGGAGTCCCTGTCTTGGTCATCTCAGTGTCCTTACTGCTTATCACAAGTGCCTAGAAGCACTGCATAAATGTCAAATAAATGAACCCATAGATAAGTAAAATGATGGAGTGAATTCACTGATTCAGCTAACTAACATTTATTGAGCACCTACTTCGTGACAGGTTCCATCCAGGGTGCTGAGAATAGAGATGAACATGGCAGAATTTATTCCTGACCTCATGGAACTTAAAGAGGACAGTATATTATAAGCAGATAAGTTTAGAAGGGAGCGATAGTGCAAAGGAAGCAAAAACAAGGTCAGTCCACGAGAAAAGGGTTGGCAGTTACTTTAGCTTTGGTGGGTGGATAAGGCATCCCTGGGGAAGTGACCTGAATGACAAAGGAGCCAGTACTAACGCCTGGAGGTGGCGGCTTAGGAGGAAGAGTGGGGAGAGGTTGGTGTGCGGATGCTGAGCGCGCCAGCAGGCAACTCGCACCAGGGAGAGCAGCGGCCGCTTGGTGACGCCTCGCCCAGTGCCCTGTACACCTGCTGTCACACCTACCTCTAAGGCCTAGGTGCTGCCTCTCCTCCAGCCGGGGAAGGGGTGGGCCTTGAAGCTGCGGCGGGAGGCGGAGCGTGAGAGGCCCAGACTCCGCCCCGGAGCCGGGGGGGGGGAGGGGGGCGTGTTCCCGTCCTCCGTCGCCAAGGTGACGATGACGTCACAGGGGCCGCAGGGTTCGGAACGTTTCGGGCGGCAGCTGTTGCTAGGAAACGCGGGACAGGCGCGCAGCCAGCGGCCGGCTCCGCGAGGCAGACGCCGGACGCCAGTACGCGCCGTCCTGGCCGGCCCTTGCTCGGAGCCTCCCTCCCGGATTCCAGAAGGATGCCGGTTCCGGCCCTCACCCTTGTCGCGGCCTCGCCCGGCACCGTCCTGCCTGCCGGGCGCCTTCTCCCTTCTCCTAACTTTCTGTCACTGCCTCTGCGTCTCAAGTGTGTCTACCAGTCCTGGCCGCAGGTCATCATCCACTCCCCTTTCCTGGACCACTGCCATAGCCTCCTAAGTGGCCTTCCTCCCTTTGCCCTGTCTTTACAGTCTGTCATCCACCTGGCACCTAAAGACGGTGAAGAGTTTACCAGACCAAGTCACTTGTGTATAATACCCTTCACCGTCTTCCCAGCCCACCCAGTCTGAAATCTAAATCTTCTCAGCGGCCTGTATGACTAGAATGACTTGCCTCTACCTTCCTCTCCAACTTCTTTGCCCCACTCTCCTCACCCACATCCCTCTAGTTACACTGGCCTCCCAGATCTTCACTGAACGCACCAAGCTGATTCCTGTTTCAGCGCCTTTGCACTTGCTGTACCCTCTGCCTGGAAGTCTTTTCTCCCAGATCTTTAGTGGCTGGGTTCCTTCTCACTCAGATTCCAGTTCAAAGCCTATCTCTCTAGAAAGGCCTTTCCTGATGCATACCTTCCCTGCCTCGCCCACCTATCCCAGCACTACCCCCACCCACCCCAATCAAAAAGAAACCTTCCTCCAAGTTATCGTGCTGTTTTTTGTTTTCCTGAGGGAGGACCTATCACAATATGAAATTATTTCGCTCACGTATTTGCTTGTTTATTGTCAGTGTCTGTATACTATTCTTGCATAGCAAACTACCTCAGATTTAGTGGTTTAAACCATTTTATGATGCTCATGAATTCTGTGGGTCAGGAATTTGGACAGAACACAGCAGGGATGGCTTGTCTCTGTGCCATGATGTGTGGGGCCTCTGCTGGGAAATCCCAAAGGCTGGGGATAATCCGACAGCTAGGGCCTGCAAACATCTGAGGACTCACTCACTCAAATGTCTGGCGGTTGATGCTGGCTATTGGCTGGGATCTCAGCTGGGCTGTCAGCCAGAACACATACGCAAGGCCTCTCCGTGTGGCCCGGGCCTCCTCACAGTATGGCAGTCTCAGGTGGTTGGACTTCCTGCATTTCATCTCAAGGCTCCAAAGGCATGTGTCCCAACTAACAAGGCAGAAGCTGTATCGCCTTTTATGATCTAGCCTCAGAAGTCATGCAAAATCACTTCTGCTGCATTCTGTTGGTTACAAGTGACGTACAAGTCTGTGTAGTTTGACTGGAAGGAGAATTAAGGACACCACCTTTTGATGAGAAAGAGGCAACATTCTGGAAGAACATGTAGCCGTCTTTGGAAAGTGCCATTTCCACAGCCAAGTCTTCCCCCACCAGAATATTATCTCCATGCCAACGGCTGCTCACTTGTTTACTGTTGCATCTCCAGTACCTAGTATGGTACAGAAGCACATAGTAGGGCTCAAGCCATGATTTAGAGTGAGTAAATGAAGGTTTGTCTTTTAAGAAGTCATCTGAGCCCCGCTCTTCTCCCTGTAAGTATAATTCCCATGCCAGCCCTTGATTTTGGTCTGGCTTGCTTTGGAGGAAGCCCAGTATTTGCACTGGAAGGTGGGAGTCAAGTATAGTTTTTGTTTGTTTTTTGTTTTCTGGCGGGGAGTGGAAGGTGGGGGAGAAAGGGCAGTTATTGGAGACTGAGAAATGTGTAGCCAAATGAGGTTCTGGAACAGTGTTCTACTGTAAGGGGTGTTGAAAACCCAGTCTGTTTTTTCTCATTCTGAACTCTGGAAATGCCCAGGTGAGGACTGTGGTTTTGTCCTCTGGGCCATGGGGTGCAGGAAAGCAGCCTGGTGGGAATGGAGCTTTGGAGAGGTGCCTCGGGCAGCAGAGAGGGGGTTGGAATAGCTCGTAGGAGCCACTGCAGAGATCTGGGCAAGAGGTGGCCCTGAAGCCGCTCACATGCCTATTAAGGTACTCAAACTCTCCCTGCTTTGTTGTTGGTGAAGGATCTTCCATTTGATCTTCCCAAAGTCCTGAAGCCTGAAGTTTCTCCTCTTGTTTTCTCCTTTTCCATGAGGGGCAAACCAGAGAAGTCAGCCCAGGTTTCTCCTGGCCCTACCCCCTCACATCTATCTGTGGCTTCCCCCTTCCCCTCCCTTCCATCTCCGCTGTTGCTCGGAAAGGGTTTGGATGTCATATTTCAGCAACAGTCATCCCAATGCCCTTCCCACCTCCAGTGCCACCCTCAACTGTCAGTCCTCCAGTCCAGCCCTGCAGTGGCTCCTCACCACCTCCGCCATAAAATCCACACTCCTCAGGTCATTCAAGGCCTTTCTTGTGCAACTGTAACCTGTGTTTATAGCCTCTCTTGCTCCATTCCCCCAAGAGAATCATACCTTCCAGGTCCTTTAGTGTTGCATCCAGGCCACGTCATACCACCCTGGTTTTGTGAGGGCCACCTTACCCACTGGGCACAGCAGGTGGGGATGGAGTCTCCAGCCCACAATACTTTAGGGGTCCATGAAAATATTTTAACTTCTCTTACAACAAGAAGAAAAAAAAAAGAACTTTTAGGCAGAAGAAAATGCTTTAATTTATAACATGAACATACTCCTCTTTATACCATCACAGTTGTAAGATATTTTAAAATATTTTTTTATGGAGGAAGAAGCCCATGTAGGCCAAAGGGCCTAGGGCTTACAAAAGTCATAATGCAGCTCCCCTTTTAACCCCCTTGTCATTTTTGGAAAGCTTGGTGTTGAAGACTCAGCTCTGAGGCAACCTCTTCAAGGAAGCAAAAGCCATAGAGAGTGTCCTTTTCTGACCTCTCAACCTTATGCAGTTTCCTAGTTTGGAAAACAAAATATTCGGTTTTGTGGGTCGTCCCCCTCCCCTACTTCCCGTTAGTACCTGCAAGTCAGTAGCCCTTGTACACACACGCACACCCCCTTTTCCTCCATCCTGGGAGTACCCGCTCCCCACCTGTGGCTGAGTTGCCAAATTAGACGACCATCTAATTCCCAAAGAAAACTGGCAGGCAGAGGCTCAGCCTAGCGGCACCCGGCAATTGCCCCCTAGTCCCAAATCAGTAGCCAGGGGCGCTGGGGTCCGCGTCCCGGGGGAGGTGTGTGCCGGGCTGCGGGCCTCGGGGGCGGGGCCTCGGGTCCGCGGCCAGCTCCACCCCTCCCCATCCGAAGGAGGAAGCTGGCCCCCGTCCCCCCTCCCCCGCCCCGATGCACCCTCTTCCTCCTCCCCTCCCGCCTCCCCGTTAGTTTTCTTACGAAAAAGTGCTGCTGAGAATTCCCAGAAGGTTCCGGATGTGAAGTCACCGGCGTGAGGTCACCGAGCCTGGTTCCAGGAATCTGAAGCTTGTGGGGGAGGAAGGAAAGCGTCGAAAACAGGGGAGCCAGAGGAGCGAGAGGAGCCGTGGGTGTTGGCGGCGGGGCCGCCTGGCTGGGCTGAGTCCCACGCTCGTCTCCTGCCTCGTCTTCTGACCCCAGGAGAAGGTCCAAGGGAAAAGATGCTTCACTACTCCCACAGAGTAGAAATGCCATGTGAAACCAACATACTGATCCAAAAGGAGTACTCATCCACTGTTGGCGACTGGAGTGAAGTGAAGAACCTGGCAACAGGATCAGGCTTTTAAATGTACATACTCTTTGACCTAACGATTGCGCATATAGGGATTTGTCCCACAGACAAGAATACAAGGATTAATGTGAATACAAGGATAAATGCAGAAAGTGGACAGCATTGTTTGAAATACTGAAGATTGGAAACCCTCCTAAATGTCCATCTGTAGGGAACTAGTGAAATAAATGACAAGGTCCTCTGTGCCCTGGGATACTCTGCCTTATAGAAAAGAATGAGGCAGTTGTTTATGGACCAAATGTCCAGGATATAGTGTTAGGTGAACAAAACCAAGGAGCATCCTCTAAACTCCTGTCTGTGCTCCCCGTTGTGGTGATTTCTTAAAGACAGCTATTCATTTAACAAATATATATTGAGCGCCTACCAAGTACTAGCCATGTTGCAGATACTGGGGATGTAGCAGTGAGCAAATCAGACTAAGGCTCTGATTTGTGCAGTTCATGGGAGGTGGGGGTAACAAATGAAATGCATTGGGTGTGGATAAGCACCATAAAGGAAAATGAGGAGAAAATACAGTTCAGAAAATGTTGGACACTGTGCTACTTTAGATGATGGTCAGGGAAGTCTTCTTGAACATGTTAGCATTTGAGCAGAGAATGGGATGAGAGAATTTCAGATATCTGTCAGGCAGAGAAAGTGCAAAGGCCCTGAGGCTGGATTTTACTTGAAGCATGAAGAGCAGTGAGGAGACCACTGTGGCTGAAGCAGAATGGGCAAGGGGCCGAGTGGTAGAAGGGACTATGGCCAGGTTGGGAAGGTAAGGGAGGGAAGCCACATAGGACCTTGCAGGGGCTTTGGTTTTTAGAGTGAGATGGGAAGCCAGCGGAAGATCTTGAGCAAAGATGTGACATAATCTGACTTAGGTTCTAACAAATCACTCTAGTTGCTGAGTGGAGACAGACAACAGAGGCAGAAGGGTGGACTCAGGGAGCTCAGGGAGGAGGCTATTGCCTCCTGGTGAGACACAAGAGTGGTTGGACCAGGGCGGTAGAAAGTGTCAAGCAGTGATGTGCTTCTAGATAAATTTTGATTGTAGAGCTGACAGAATTTGCTGAGAGGCCAGATGTGAGTGTGAGAGAAAGAGGAGTCAAGAGTGACTGTTTAAGGGAAGACTTGTGCACTGTCAGTGGGAAAGTAAATTGGTGCAGCCACTGTAGAAAACAATAAGGAGGTTTCCCAAAAAACTAAAAATAGATTTACCATAGGACCCAGCAGTTCCACTCCTGAGTATATATCAAAAAAAAAAAACAAAAACAAAAACATTAATTCAAAAGGTCCATGCACCCCAATGTTTACAGCAGCATTATTTACAATAACCAGTATATGGAGGCAAACTAAGTGTCCATCAACAGATGAACAGATAAAGAAGATGCGGTGTACATATACAATGGAATAGTCCTCAGCCAAAAAAAAAAAAACAAAAGAATGAAACTTTGCCATTTGCAGCAACATGGATGGACTTGGAGGGTATTATGCTAAGTGAAATGTCAGAGAAAGACAAATACTGTATGTTCTCATTTATACATAGAATCTAAAAATTACAACAAACTAGTGAATGTAACAAAAAAGAAACAGATTCACGGATAGTAGAAAACAAACTAGTGGTTACCAGTGGGGAGATCAAAATGAGGAAGGGAAATATAGTGGTAGGGGATTAAGAGGTACAAACTATCAGGTATAAAACAAGCTACAAGGATACACTGTACAGCACAGGGAATAGAGCCAACATTTTATAACAACTATAAATGGAGCATAACCTTTAAAAATTGTGAATCACTATACTGTATACTTGTAATTTATATAATAGTGTACATCACCTATACTTCAATAAAATAAATAATTTAATTTAATTTAAAAAGAGTAACTGTGTAACTACAAGCTTGGAGTTATCATTTACCAAGATAAGGAAGACTGTGGAGGAGCAGGCTTTTTAGAGAGTGGGGTGGGACTTAGTAGTCTGAGCTGCTAATTATGTAGGTCAGGAGTTCAGGGGTCATAGAAATAAGAGAGATGTTTGGAATTTGTAGCAGAGAAGGTCCCAGAGGGAAACAGCTGGCACACTTGGATTGAGAAATTTGAGGAGGGTTTAATAAAAGGACTCTTTACAGAAGCGTAGCAGGGTATAAAGAAACCATGAGGAACAACGTAGGACCCCAGGGTTAGCAATGGGGGCTTAACCATCTATAGTTCTGAAGGGGTGTAAGGAGGGAGTTGCTGGAACCTGGGCTAAGTGGAGAGGACAATAACCAAGCCTGGGTGATTTTGTCCAAGGAAGATTTATTTTTGATAGAAAAGTCTGGAGGTTGCCAACTGACAGGCGCTGAGGCCTTTGGTGGATGAGTGCAGCCAGTCCAGGGCAGCCCTACAGGGAAAACATACATCCTGACCTCTTCCTCCCTTCCTCCCTCCCTCCCTCCAAGCTCAGCTCATGTCTCTGTGGGCCCCATGGGAAGCGGGAGGGCAAGGGAGCCCACGGAGGCGGCTCACACAGGTCAGTCCCCAGGCACAGAGCTGAAAGGAGACAGTGGGAGTGGGTCTGGGGCGGAGAATGGAAGATGCCCAAGGCAAGGGTCAGCAGTGAGGATGATGTGCAAAGCCATGGCTGGAGAAGGGGCCACTTAGAGAGTGAGCAGAGGTAGAAAAGGGGCAGAGGTCACTGCTCTGGGTCCCTCTGATGTTTAGAAATTGGGAGATAAAGTAGAACCAGGATAGGTTCCTCCAGAGGAGCAGTGGGTGAGACAGGAGAGCAAAGGGAGCCATGCCCACGACCACGGGACACAGCATGTCCAGAAGGAGAGAGGGAGGGAGAGGGCGGGCTGGGACACATGCTCCCAGTAGGTCACGTAGGATGAGGGATATGTGCGTGGTGTGTGTGTGTGTGTGTGCGTGTGTGTGTGTGTGTGTGTGTGTGTGAGAAAGTTAGAGAGAGAGAGAGAGAGAGAACAAGGTGCATACACTGTTTCTGCAAAGAGATACCTAGGGTAAGCAGAAGGAAAGGAGACAGCTTTTCCTTTGCTTCCATTGTGGATATTTGTAATCATGCACACATAAGAATTTTATCAAAGGGAAGACCATATAGTTTGTTTTTTTTTTAAGACTCTCCCATGGCTGGAGAGATACAATTTTACAGAAAGAGCAGATCCACAGTTTTCCCTAACAAACTGGAAGACATGCGTGGGGTGGCACTGCGGCTTGAGGAGGACAACTGATGCAGTCTGAGTGAGAGTGCTGCTGGAAGGATCTCTTCCTTGAGTCAATCCAGCCAATGGCTTTAGGAGCAGTGGCCTCAGAAATCCATCTTGGACTGTGTCCTGTGATGTGCTATAATCTTCCTGAGTTACTTGCCCCAACTCTGCCCAATCTAAGACCTCAGGAAAACTTAATTCTTTGCATCTTAATATCTTTTAAAATAATTGTACATGTCATGCTTTATGTATTTTTAATCTTGTATATATAAAAAACTAATACCCTTTCTTGGATGAAATCACACAAACTTGGATGGTGTCCTCTTGGAAGAGACTGATCCTCATAGTTTTCTTTCTGATGAAGCTGTGCCTTGGACACGGTATTTCTTCTCCGCAGAGCAAAGAATCCTTTGGATTAGAAACTTTTCTCTTTTTTTTTCAGTTAAGAATCAGCTCCAAGTGGAAATTATTTCAGGATTGTGCACTGATTCTTATCTTTGTTGCTGATCATGAGGATGGGGATCTAGTTAAGCATCCCAGTGGAACCAGCCTCTCAGGAGCCTCAGACCAATTTGAGGAAGCTTTTTACCTAGAGATGGAGGGAGGGGAGTGGGAGGGAGGCTGGTGGAGGCAGCATTAGGTAACTCATGTGCCCTCCTTCCTGGGGCTCCTTCCTTGGGCTCAGAGGGGCCACTCCCAGTCTAACAGACCTGAGACTTTTCTGACTCAAAGTTCCCCCAAAGGGAAGGACCAGAGAGGGAAGGGAGTCACCAGCCCATCTCCCCTCCTGGGGACTGACTATGACATGTTAAGTCTGGGCCCCACTTCCCTCTCCATCTCTCACTCCCAGAATAACTCAAACTTCTCAATATGTCCTAAGCCTTTGAGTCTCTCTGTTTCTGTCGTGCTAAAAAGAAGATTCCATGAGAGCAGAGCCCTTGTCTGTGTTATTTGTCATTAGTGATCAGAGACCAGAACAGTGTTTTGTACATAGTTTGGCAAACAGCACGAATGAATGCCCGAAATGACTGTTCTGCAGCTCAACCTATCTTTCAAGAAAGACTCTCCTGATCATCCCTCACTACACACACTGTCTCCATCATCTCCTAAGAACCTGCTTCCTGGGGTAGGCAGTCTCCACCCAGCAGTGCCCTGGAGCCGGCACAAACTGCCTGGAGAGCTGAGTGTGCACATCTCTTCCCAGTGGGTTGAAATCAGCCATGGTGGGAAAATTTACACCATGCAAGTTGGCGAACACTGCAAATCATGACTTTTTTTTTTCCCAGAGGAGAACTGGTTGTTAAATGTTTACCAACATACTGCAACTGCCTCCAGCCCCGTTTCTTGCCACCTACAAGCTCTATGATTCAGACAAGTCACTCAATCACTCTCAGCTTCAGTTCTCCGTAAGGTGGAGATAGTCTCTGCCTAGTAGGAATGTCTGGAGGATTAAGTGTGACTATAGCCCTGTAAGGTGTTTAGTACAATGTTTGGCTTCTAGTAAATACACAATACACTTTAATATGGTTCCAGTTATCTATCGCTGCATCTCAAACCACCTCCAAATTTTAATGGTTTAATACACAACCTTCATTTTGCTAATGAATCTATGATATGGGCAGAACTTAGTAAAGCTAGCTCACAATCAGAGAGGCACGAAGGCTGGGGACTGCAATCATCTGAAACCTTGAAACCTTGCTCACTCATACTTCTGACTTTTAATGCTGGCTGTCAACTGAGAACTTAGCTGGGCTATTTTTTTTTTTTAATTTGTACTTTTAGTGGAGGTACTGGGGATTGAACCCAGGACCCTGTGCATGCTAAGCATGTGCTCTACCACTGAGCTATACCCCCTCCCCCCAGGCTGGGACTATTGATCAGCACATTTACCTGTGGCTTCTTGTAACCTGGGCTTCTCCCAGTATGGTGGCTGGGTTTCCAGGGTGAGTGTTCCAAGAAAACTCTAGGCAGTAGCTATATCACCTTTCCCAGCTTACCTTGGAAATTACACAGCATCACTTCTCCTACATTTTGCTCATTGTAAGTCTCTAAGGCTGGCCTATAGTCAAGGGGAGAGGAATTAGATTCCCTGTTTTGATAAGAAGAATGTGAAAGGATTTGCAACTATATTTTTAACCCATCACAACTATTATTACTGTGGCCCTTAGTAGACTCTAGCTTCTAGTAAGTGGACTATCTCACTCCCTATCTATAAGCTCCATGTGGGAGGGCAAGGTTTCACTGGATTCATTAAGGTCCCTCCCCTTCATCGCTCCCAGTGACCCTAGGGCCCTGTCTGCCGCAGAGCTCAATAAACAGTATAGAAGTGAATTTCCTCTTGCAGGAGCTGGCCCTGGATGTGGTGCTCCAGTTCCACGGGATGGTATCACTTTTGGTCCCACAGAAACTGAGGTGAGGGAGCTGGGCAGATGGTTTTCCAGCAGGACCACCACCTCAGCAGGTTCTACTCATCCTGGGGTTGTGGGTGACCTCAAGGGTAAATTTATAGCTTAAACTCCCTCACAGGCCTGCTCTGAAGATAGGATGGCCAGATCACTGTCTGGGAGTCAGATCATGGGCTCATGATACAACTTCTGCCTGGGTCTTAGGTGTCCCAGTCTGTCAAATGGGAATAAGGAAAGGTCTGTGGGTAGAACATTTGGAACAGATCGCCATATTATTTAGAAAGCTGGACTAGAAGGCAATTTCTTCTGGAAATGGATCACAGGGTCACAAGCTTCTCTCATAAGAAAAAGGAAAAGGTAAAGCAGAGAGAAATCTCCCTTCTTCTATAGGACATGAATCCATCTCACAGTGTCTTTGAGATCCACAGAGCTGGAGTCTAATCCCAGAAAGAAGCAAGTGTGTGTTTATACGGGATGTTGGGAGGGGTTATCCAGGAAAGACCCCGAAAAGCTTTCATTTCAGTGGTGGGAGCAGGGAGTGGGAGGACACAAGGGCTGGAGAACAAGCGGGGATGGGCTCAGGGGAATGAGGATGCATAGAGGTCGGACCCAGCCCCTCAACTGGCCGCAGTCCCAACCAGCCTCAGCTGCCGCTTCTCTTACTTCTCTTCTGCCCCAGTTTATGTGAGCAGGCTCCTCTCCTCTCACAGAGGGTCTTCCAGGTAAGTCTAAGAAAGGTCGAGGCCCCTGAATGCCATGCCTTGGTGAGAGAGTCCTGGTCAGACCCTCCAGTACAGCTCCCACGAGAATCAGGACCCCTGCCTGTGCTGAGAGCGTCACAGGGAACTCCAGGGCCAACTGGGCTGCCTCTGACCACAAAGTGGCCCTGGGCATATCAGGTCCCCTACTCTGAGCCTCAGTCTTCTCATCTGTAAAATGACCAGAGTTGTCTAGAGCAGTTTTCCCTAAAGTGGCGTTCATGAATCTCATGGGATATTTCAGAGTTCATCTCTCACAGAAGTGGACCCTGAGACAAAGATCTGAATGCAAATGTTTCACTTGGGAAGTGACCCCAGGAAGTACTAGTAGAGAGAAGGGAAGGAGGGGAAGGGTGTGTTGATGAGTATTTGCCACTCTGGGCGACTGGGCCTCAGTCCTCCTGAGAACTCTGGGATGCTGTGCGGAACATGCCTCAGAGTGCCCCGCCCCGGCCCACTGCAGGTTAAGGGCTGCATCCGGTCATCAGCTCCCTGGCCCTCCCAGTTTACACTGTGTGCCAGGTGAACATGGTCCTGTGGCCAAAGAACTGCCCCAGGCTGGGAGTCGCATGTGTTTGCAGTGAGAAGCCATCAGCACATGTGAGAACTGTGAGTCGGAGGGGACGTGAGCAAGGCATGCTACACAAACAAGCAGTTTTGTTCATGTACATTTCGTAAGTGTGAGGTCAGTAATCATTTCCACAGAAATCCCATTGCCTCTGCAGTCTTCATCCTGGTCTGGTAGGTGCACCTCTGCCACCAAGAGTGAGTCAGGCCAGTTCAGCTCAGCTCATAGTAAAGAGAATGCCACTGACTGTCGTTCAACTTGCTAAAAGATTTTCACATCCTTTTCTTGTGATTGTTTATGTGTGTCATAGTTCCATTTTATTGTTCCTGTAGTATTCTAGTATGGCTCCAAATCATAAAGATGAATCAGTAGTTCAAAAGAGGTTCATTAAAGTGTAAAAGTGGTATTGAAAATATTAACAAAAACACTGCAATATACAACGTGATCACATATGCCCAGGGTAAATAAGTATGTAGAATGAGATAATTTTACACAAGGAGAAAAAAAAAGTGTGACTCAGAAAGACAGATATGGGAAGGAATATCTAAAAATGGAATTTTGTTAGTTGGTAATCATTTCCTCTAGTCCCAGAGGCATCATCTCTTATGAAACTTTGTCAAATACTGGCAGGAAGCCCACTGAGACTTTTGCATCATCTTCACATCAGGTCCTGTAAGCTTGTTAGAAACCTGATCACATCTTTCCATAACATGGGCAAAATAATAATGTCCAGTGTGCTCAAGATACATTTGTCACAAAAGGCAGAGAAAAGATCAAACCCAGAGAAGCATCATTAAAACTACCCAACTTACAGTGAAAACTAGTTCTAGCTGTAACTTGTAAATTGAGTCAGAGGCTACCGTGGAAAGCAGAGCAAGCTCCTGGAAAAATTTCTTGATCAAACAACACTTCTGGATGTCACATAAAATCAGTGGCACGTAGTATAAAAGAGCAGTGGCTGTCCTGAGTGAGTGCTAGCAGACAACTGGCCTTATTGTTGCATACAAACCACTTGTGGCAAGCCTTGTTCATTGTTGATCCAGAATTTATTCCATCCCTTCTTTCTTGGTAACAGATTCCTGATTTTGATCCATGCACCAAAGTCTCCAGTCTCAGGCAATCAATTGCAAGTGGTCTAAATCAATCACGACCAGTCTATTTCCCACTTTCCCAGTCTCCCTTGCTGCTATAGGAGATCCAGTTCTGACCAATGAAATATGATGAAAAGTCTGCTGAGGGCACTTCTATGAAAATACATTTTTTTAAGAAAATGGGCATACATGCTGGTACTCCTTTTTCCCCTTCTTCCTAACTTAACCATGGTCGTGATGCCTGGAGCTGGGCAGCCATGTTGCAGACATGAAGCAAGCAGCTCAAAGGAAAGGCTGAGAGGATTCTAGAGACACCAGCACTGACATTATTGAATGTCAGTGGCTTCCTACTTCCAGCCTTCTGGTTACAGTACAGAAGTAAACTGGGCTGGATCCTCTATGACTAGTAATTGAAAGCATTCCTAATGGGTTACCTCTGATGAGTCAGCTCTCCTCATATTTTCCAAAAACACACGAGGGCAATGTACCTGATGACTTCTTGTTCTATTTATCACTAATGCTTTTACAAGCTTCTAGTAGGGTTCAGCCATGGGGAGCCCCAGTAGGGAAAGGAGAGGGAACAGAGAGAGATGAAAGCATTTAGTCCTTTGGTCTCCTGCCTGTGTGTCTCCATGGGTTGAATGTATCCTCCAAAGGAGGCCACTGGTCCTCCTGAGGCAGCCATCCCGCTCAGTTCTCCTCCTTCTAGTGACCCTCCCTTCCCCTTTTCCCTTCAGGCCTATTGGTGGTAACAGCTCTGCTGCTGCTTATCCAGGTTATTGTACCATCCCTTGGGGTGCCCCTACACCCACAGGTTTGTAAACAGTCCCTTTGTAAATAAGCTTTCCTAAAATGATTCTATTTTGAGTATGCCATTATCTGTTGGTACACTGACTAATCAACCAGCATCAGGTTTAAAAGAAAACACACACACACACACACACACATAAACTTGCATCTGAACGCTAACCACACACCACTGTATTCACAAAGACCAGCTGTCAGGCAACAATCTGGCTCCTGATCTGGATATGTGAAGAAACAAACAGCAAGAAGAGTCAATGCCCTCCATTCACGGCCTCTCCGACTATGCCTTTTCAGAACACTGTGCAGAGAAATGGACAGCAAGTAAAAGACACTGTTGAACAAAGGAGCCTGGGTGTTGAGGGAAAGATATTCACATGAGGTTTTGAAATAAGAGATGAGATACAGCACCCCTTTGTGGCTCCAAGGGTCCTTCGCTGTAGGTGGCTTGCTCACTCAAGAACCATCTCAGTGACACATTCAGCATCCTGATTACCCTGGCCCTTTGGCTTCAGGGCAAGACCATCACCATTTTTCATGTTGAGGGTATCAAGAATCTGAAGACCAAACAGTGGTGCCAAGGCTCAGCCTGTGAGAATATGACTCTTTCCCTACATTTGAAGGTCTCTTGGCAGAGAAATACATCAATATAAAGGCAACCACTAGAAAAATTAAAAACAGACTATAAACCTTCAAATCATCAGACAAAAATACAAACACATGCATGCGAGCACACATGCATATCATAAGAAAAATAGACATGTAAAACATAGAAAACTGAGGAAGCATTAAAATAGAAAACATAGCAGAAGGTAAGATGACAGAAGTAAGGCCAATATATGCTACGTCAACAAATGTAAATAGGTTAAACCCATCCTTGTAATAGAAAAAAATCTCACATCAGATGAGAAAATAATGTTGTATGTTGTATAGAAGAGATATATCTTTACCAAAATAACTCAGAAAAGTTAAAAATAAAATATAAACCAAGATATACAAGAAAATACTGAGCTGGGGCTGCAATGTTACCATCAATCAAGGTCAAATTCAAAATAAAAATGTTAAATGAGACAAACGGAAGTTAAACAGGAGAGAAAGCAGTATCCACATTAAGAATCTAGTCTTACAAATCTCTATGCCCCAAATGGCACAGTTTCAAAATCAAGAATAAGATATGAGAGCTAAGAATAATGTATGTAAAGAAAATTCAAGTAAAATTGGACAAGACATGAGTACATTTTAATTGACCTCATCAACTCATGACCTATTTAGAAACAAAAGATAAGGAGGAATGTAAAGAATCATAATAGCAATTAAATATCACAAAACAGGAGGTGCAAAGATCTTAAATAAAAGACTAGCAAATAAAATCAACAATACCCTCAAAAGATTATTTATCATATCCAAGTAAGTTCCTTCTAGTAATGCAGGCGGTTCAATATTAGGAAATCTCTAATAAAATTGACCCTGTTAATAGATCAAAGGAGAGCTATGTAATGTCTTCTCAATAGATGCCAAAAAGACATTTGACAAATATCCCACATCCATTCCTGCTTAAAACAAACAAAACCACAACAGAAAGGCAAAGTTATGTATAGATGATTTGACTGAAAAATGCACAACTGTTACAGACAATAGGAGAATTCAGGATGGTGGCAGTTTACAAAGGTTAATGTACAAAACTCAGTAGCCTTCCTTTACATTAAAAAAATACAACTTAACAAAAATATTATAGAAACTGCAGTTACAATAGCAATCAAAAGATAAAATATTCAGAACAATATTTAAAAGACATATAAAGGCCTTTATGAATACTATAATTATACAGGGAACATTCTACACTGTACTTTCGAAGAGAAGGGTGCAATATTATAAAACTGTCAATGCTCAATTAATATATCAATTCAATGTGACTCTAATTAAAATACTCGTAGGATTTTTTTGTCAGGTGGGGAGCTTACCAAAAAATGATATGAAACTCAAACTGGGAATTCAATAAGGAGCCTGAAAAGAAAAGTAACATGATGGGCCTACACCTATCAGATGATAAAACACGTTATGAAATTGTAATGTGTAAAGCAATTTGGTACCCAAAGAGGAAACAGACAACCCAGTCGACCAGAATGGAAAACCAGAAATAGATCCCACTACACATGAGAATTCAATTTCTGTTTAAGATGACATTTAAATTAAAAGAGAAAGGTGGGAGGAAAGTTAACTGATCATTTGAAAGAAAAAATAAAGTGGAAATCCTATACCATTCCTTAAGTCAAATAAATTCCGAATAGATAAAGGATTTATATATTAAAAATAAAACCATAAAACTTTAGAGAAAAGAGTAGGTGGATTTGTTTGTAATATTTATGATAGAGAATGCAGCACATGAAGCCAGGATCCCTAAGTTAAATAATGAAGAAATTTGACTACATAAAAATTTAAAACTTCTGTATGATAAAACATATTATCAACCAGGGTAAAAAACAAACCAGATTAAGTGCCACATGTGTGATAGTCAGAAGGGTTCACTTCCCTAATCCTCAAAGACCTAAAACAACACAATACAAGATAAATAAAGAGTATAATTCAGGGGTTTAGAGGGAACCACAAATGGCTTATAAGAGCCTCAGCTCCACTCATAATTAGAGCAATGCAATTAAAACAGTAAGATCTCTTCTTGGCTTCTCCTATCAGATTGGCAGAGGTCAGTAAGTTTGATAACATTCAGTGCCAGGGAGGCTACTGGGAAAAAGGCAAGCTCAAATACTATTGGTTGAAACTGAAAATGGCACAACTTTTGGGAGGGTGATTTGGCAGATACTGTTAAAATCCTTTGACCCAGAACTCAACCGCTCAGATTTTCAATCGACAGGTCTATACTAAGAAGTCTTCACTTTAGATAAACAAGGATGTTCAAGAAATGTGCTTGAAGACAGTTCCCTCTCCTGCGTTTTGCTTTCCACAGCCTTAAGTCAGTGGGTCTCAATCTTTGATGTGCATCGGAATGAATGGAGGGCTTGTTAGAACACAGGTTGCTGGGCCCCGCTGCCAGACTTTCTGATTCAGTGGGTCTCGGGAGGACCCAAGAATCTGCATTTCTAACAAGTTCTCAGGTGATGCTGATGCTACTGGTCTGGGAGCCACACCTTTAGCCTGTTTCAGGGACTAGGGTGGGTGGTGAGATGGGGGCTTGGAGAGGTGAGTTCCTTTGAGGGAAAGGAGGAAGAGGCACGGTGGAGAGGTACAGGACTCTCCCCAGGACTGGGAAGAGGAGGAGGGTAGAGTGGGATTGTCCCCAGAGGGATGTTTGAGCCTCCTAAGGGGATAAGACCTTAGTCCTTGTTCCCAGCATCACTAAAGACTCCTCCCTTCCCTCCCCACAACCAAGGGTGGCTCAGAAACAGCAGAGCCCACCACCTACTCTTGGTGAATCCACAGGCATTTACAAGGGCATGTTATCACAAGCAGACAACCTGGACAGAGAGCCAGGCCATCCTAGACAGAGGAAGCCGTCCCCATTCCTCAGACAAACCCCGGAGGCAGCACATGGGAGGCTGACGGAGGTTGCAGGTCTTCTGGGGACTTAGCTGTTTTGATTTGATTTTGAAAAATAGTTTCTTTTCAACACAGGATGCTGGGAAAACTAGATATTCACATGCAAAGGAATGAAGCTGAACTTTGACCTTATATCATATACAAAAATTAACTCTGAATCATTCAAAGATGTAAATGTCAGAGCTAAAACCATGCAAAACCACGCAAGAAGTATGAACGTCCCTGCAACTAAGAATCATGGTGGAATAAAATTCTTACACTAATTTCTCTTAAGTGGAGAGAAACCCAAACTGCTGAACTTGACCTTTCAGCCTCAGGTATCCCTCACTGGTCAGGAGGCAGACTTACTGGTGGAAGCCTGAGAACAGTGGCATCCTTTTCACAGTTATAGCACCATGATTGTCACCCCCTACTCCCCTCCTTTTATCAAGGTAAGACTTACATACAGTGAACAAATCTTAAGTATAGGAGTTGAATTTTTACATATGTAGTGTCCAAGCACTGTCCAGAACAAGACATGGAACGTCTCCAGCACCCCAGAAGGCTTTTGTCACCTTTCCCAGCCGATACTCCTGAAGGTAATGTTATCTATCACTATGCATTTGTTCCACCTGTTTTTAAACTTCATATAAATAAATGGAATCATAGTTATTCTTCTTTTGTGCATGGATTCTTTTAATCAACATAATGTTTTTTAAGATTTATCCCTGTCATTGTATAAGGCAATCATTTGTCCTTTTTCATTCCTGTATAATATTCCATTATATGATAAATCACAATTGTTTTCACTCACCTATTAGACATTTGGGGTGTTTCCAGTTTTAGGCTGTTATAAAGCTGCTTGTGTCTTTCAGTGGACATAGGCACATTTTTCTCTTTGGAATATACTGAGTAGAATTACAACATTATAGTTTGGCCTTGGTAGGTACTGCCAAATTATTTTCCAAACTATCAATTCACCCTCCCACCTACAATGTATGATAAAATCTGGCGAATTCTCAATCTTGCCACATTTTGTTCCTTAAAAGAAATTGTTCTTTTAATTTTAGTCATTTAGATGGAAATGCATCATTAATTTTTAATTTTTAAAATGGTTTATTTAAAACTAGTAGTAATTTTTTATGTACCTAAAAGTGGGTGGTCTGTGGACACTGAATGTTTGAGAAACTCATCAGACTCTCCTAAGTATTCAGAAATTCCCTGAGGATGTGTGGGTGTGTTTTTGCCTATGTATGTGCCATAGTCACAGATCGATGCTGCTCCAGACCCCACCCTCCTTGCCTTGGAACAGACCCTTCGTTTCCCCACCAACAGGAAGAGCTTAGTTGGGATCCCAGAGGAAGATGTTTCCCATCACCAGCAACATCTGGGGAACATCTGGTAAGCCCATCCCAGGACAGGGTGATGCTTGTCTAGAGAAAACACATCATTTCTTTGATTTTTTTTTTTACTTGCCTATATTTGCCCTTATTCTTTCCTTCTCTTCCTGCCTCCCAAACCCCATCACCCACTGGGCTCCCTGCTCTAAGCACCCCCTCCAGCTCTAGCCAATTCCCTGCCCTGGATTCTGTCCTGTCTGGTTTCCCTCATACACAGCCCAGCAGGATGCAAACCGAGGCAGCCTGAGACCCTCATAAACTCCAGTGCTTAACCCTGCCCAGTTCCCTCATTAGCAGGCAGCATCTTCTAGAAACTAACTCAAGGAATGTTGAAGGTGGGGTGGGGTTCACTGGTCCAGCGTTCCCATTTTACAAATTGGAAGACTTAAGAGAGAGAGAGAAAGACAGAGAAAACTAAAACTTCACTGTAGGTCCCAGAGACTCGCTCTTTCTCCTGGGGACCTAGCTAGCAGATTAGAGGCAGGAAGGAGGAGGCAGTGGAAGAAATGATTCCATGGGACCAGTTAGGTCTGCAACCAGCAGCCACAGGGGACAGCACAGCTGAGTATTTGATGGGGGGGTGAGAGTGGGTGGGTGGCCACCAGCCTCACAGCCCTTAAGGGCTGAGTCACCTCTAGCAACGGACACTCAGCTCTGTAGACCTTAAACACACTCTTGAGCTGTCTCAGCCACACCCATGGCTTCACCGGCTGTATGCTGATGACCCTGCCATCTCCACTTCCAGCCCTGCCCTTTCCTTGAGCGTCAGCTGCCTTGTACATATGTACTAGGCAGACTTAATTTATTCAGTACATTCTTAACCAGCACAGAGGATAACCAGACACAGCCTCTGCCGTCCCAGTGCTCACGGACGACTCACAAAGAAATGCACAAGGAAACCATACAACTAAGTAGGTGCAAGGCAGGTACAGGCTGGAGATAAGCATCTTTGGAAGTTTAAACCAGGATGAGCAGGACACACCCCAAGAACTGACTGCTGGCAATCAGGGCTGGCGTGCAGTTATCAAGGGTGTGGGGTAGGAGGGCAGAGGTAAGGGTGGAAGAAACTTAAGGCGGTACAGAACAGAATACTCCGTGTGCAAATTAAAACCACGTGCAGTTGTACAATGTTAAAGCACAATGTACAAATAAAAAGATCTGCACACATTAAAGATGTTAAAACGGAAGAGCAGGAAAGGGAGTGGGGGATGGGAGTTTGAAGAGCGGGAGGTGAGGCCGAAAAGGTGGGGAAGGGATAGATTATTCTGGCTTTGTAGGCTCCACGGAGTTAAGACTTCATTCTAAGGGCTCTGGGAAGCTTAGCTTCAGCTGTCTGTCCAGACACCACCCCCTGCAGGCCCCCCAGGTACACATTCAAAGCTTTCTGGAGGGACAGGAGCTGTAGCGTCCCCCAACCTGCATTTCTCCTATGGTTCTTCCTTGGAAAGGTAAGGGGCAGGCAGACCCCTCCTGGTCCCCCTCTACATACACACCCGTGGCTAAAGAGGGGCCCTCACCACTATCTCTACCCTAGATGCCATCCACGCAGGATAGGTCACCTCCAACCCCCACCTGGAGTTAGGTAGAAAGGAAATCCCGAGGGCTGGGCTAGTCACAGACAGCATTCATCTAGGACAGTCAGAAAGAACCCAGAATGCAGCGGGAGCTCGGCTGGGAGGGGGAGGATCAGACTCCCACGAAGGCTCCCTGGAGGAGGCAGTGCAAGCTGAGACCTTAAAGGCGATGGGATTCTGCTAAGCGGCGACAGGGCAAGAAGGTACCCCAGACGAGAGAACAGCAGCAAAGGTGTGAGGGTAGAAACGCTCAGGGGACACGGGACACATGGTGGGTAGGATCTGACCAGCCGTTGGGTAGAGGGGGAAGGGTGGGGGTGTGGGGTGGGGGAGGGTGGCAGTGGGGAGGGGAGGGGGGGTTGCTCCTGGGCCAGAACTCACTGACCTGCCGGCGCATGCACACACTTTCCCCGGCGCAGTAATACAGTGAGAGTTGGCCTCTAGTCAGGAAGGCCTTGGCGGGAGCAGAGAAGGCAGTGGGCCATTTTAAGTGGCCAGGGTCTGGCTCAGAAGAATCCAGCCGTTTTCTTCTTTTTTAGGGGAAGGATGGTGTGGTGGTGCGGAGTGATGGGAGTAAGCTGGTTCCAGGAACCCCAAGCTCAAGGCTTCTGTAGAGTCTGGCCCTTGGGTAGAGGTGAAGGTCAGACTCAAGGAGGACCTCCTCCCCCTACCCCCTCCCTGAATCCCCACCCCCCACCTCTGGTTCATCTCTTGTCAGAGTTTACTTTCCTGGAGGATCTGGGAGTGGGTGGTGCGGCGTTGGCGGAGGAAGGAACGTTTTGTTGGGATTATAGTACACTGTCTCGGACGGGGTGAGGGTTAGGGCGTGCAGGAGGCCTCGGCTCTGCCACTGTCTCGCCGGGGGGCCTGACGGACGCTCCGCGCTGCTCCGGGCGTCAGTCTACCCACCTGTAAACGGGGGCCATGAGGTGAGGGGGGCGAAGTTTGCGACCCTGTTCTGCCGGCCCTGAGCGTCGGCGACTCTCGGAAGGTGCGCGGGAGAGCACCGGGGAGGGCGGCGGAGGGGCGCGGGAGGGTGCTGGGGGCGGAGAGGCCTCGGCGCTGGCGCGGGGTCAGAGTCCGCCCGGAGGCCCTGCGGACGCTGCGCCGGCTGGGGCGGAGGAGGGGGCGGTGCCTCCGGGGCGGGGCGGGGCGGGGCGGGGCGGGGCGGGGCGGCGGGCGGGAGGCCCGGCGTGCGTCAGCGCCGTGAGCCCCAGAGTTTTCCACTGACGAGGAGGGCGGAGCGACGGGCGGGGCCGGGAGCAGCCAGTCTCCCGCCGCCGCCGCCGCTGCCGGACGCTCGGAGCGAGGGGCTGCTGGGCCGACGGCTGCCGGCCCGGCGGGCGAGCGAGCGAGCGAGCGAGCGCGGGGTCGCGGCGCGGGGGGCGTCCCCGGCCGGGACGCGGATCGCTGCGCTGCCCTTGGCTAGTGTGGGGATCTCAGGTAAGCACCGGCGGCTCCGGGCCCGCGGGACAGGACTTTGAGGAGGGGGCGTCCCGCGCTGGGGGCTCTGCTTTCCAGCCCCTGCCGTTTGCCCCCTATCACTCTTCGTGGGCGATGGGGCCGGGCAGCCCGGCCCCGGACTGCGCGCCATGGCCAGAGTCCGGGCAAGCAGCCCGGGAGGCGACAGTCGCGGGTTTTCCGGTCCCCTCCCCCGCCCCGCCTTCGGGACCCCGAGAGGTCCGAGCACCCCGAGCGCCGGACAAGTGGCGGCCGAGTCGGGATTGCGCGCGGGTGGCGGGGTGGCAGCGGGCGCGTGTCCTCGGGTGAGTTCCCTTTTGACCTAGTTGCCTGAGAACTTTTCAGAAGTTCCTCGCGTGGCCGGAGCAGGTGACATTTGTCGCCTTCCTCCTCGGGCTCCCCCCGGGGGCGGGTGCCGGGGCTGCGGCGAGTGCCTGGCGCCGGTCAGGGAGGGAGTGGAGGGATGAGCGAGGAGTGAGGCTCCGTGAGTCATGGACCCCAGGAGGGAGGGAGGGAGGAGGAGGGATTGTGTCGTACGCTCACCTGTTTGTCAGTCACCGTCACACGCAGAGGCCACCGCTGTGAGTCACGGGCGCAGCTACACCGGCCACCCGCGGGCACACGTAGGCTTCTCCCACGCGCGGCCCCCTCCCCAGCACGTACGTCCTCCCTGTCCTCAGTTTCCCCTCCCCGGGGGCCCTTTCATCGGCACGCGCAGTAGAGATGCCCACACCACAGCAGCCGTCACACACTTAGTCACTCCTGCTCCCTGGCACAGTCACACACAGCCCACACTCCTGACACGGGAGGGTCCCTCTTCGGTTCTACTGCCCACCCGACACCTCCACTCAGATGTCTCACAGTCCCGCGAGGTGGAACTCATCACTAGCCCCCAAATCCTTGACATCACTGCCCTCTTCTGTCCCTATATCCAGAGGTCACCAAGTTCCTTTCCCCTTTCTCCTAAGCCTTTGGCCTGTCATCTCTCACCTAGCTCTGGCAGCTCGGTCCAACCGGTCACACCCCCTCCTGTCCCAGTGCTGAGCCATCTTTTTAAAATGCAAATCTGGTCTTGTCACTCCCTACTTAACCCTTCTGTGGCTTCCTGTGCCCTCAGGGTAAAGCCTGCTTCGTCAGCGCTGGCTCCTGAAAAAACCCCTTCCCCCTCACCTCTCTGGCTCTCCCTTCTCAAGTCCCTCGCACCTGCTGTGTCCCTCTCTCTCTTTCTAGAACTTTTCGCACATCCCATCCTTTCCTCTGAGAGACCAGTCTTCACCCCCAGCTGTACCCCTCCTGCCCTCCATCCCAGCAGTCAACAAGATTCCTAACTCTGATTATACTCCTCCCCACTAAACTCAAAGCTTCAAGGTGGCTGCAGGAATGTATGTCTTGCTCCATGTGTGCCCAGGTGTCTGACACAGGGCTTGGCATATCATGGGCCCTCAATAAATGTTTGTTGGGAATGAATGAATGAATGGAAGTGAAGGAGTCTTGGTGGGGGAAGTAGTGGCTGTCAGGTGCAATTTCCCTTCTGCAGGAGCAATTGCCTTATGTAGCCAGCAAACATTTGGCACCTCTCCAGTGCCAGGCCCTGGACGCCAAGGCTGAGGAACTGTCCCCTCCCCCAGGGATCACTTTCAGAGGGAGGGGTGGGGGAGGGGTGTGCCAAGGCTTCCTATCTGCCCTCTCTGGGCTGCCCTGGCTGTTTTTCTAGCCAGCCCCCATGCCCACCCCACCTTCTCCCAGGAAGGAGTTCCTCGGGTCCGAGGTCATGTGACCCCAGGTGTCGGGGGTGGGGGGGTGGGGGGGGAACTGACCTGGCCAAGGCCTGGGGCTGTGAGGTTAAAGGACTCATTCTTCAGGTTCCTGAAAGGGAGTGGAGGCAGCTGAAGGTGCCCCACTTCCCAATAGCAGCTCTGACTGGGTGCTGGGGCTTTGGGACTGCTGAGGTTGAAGAGGAGTTGGTGTGACAATTCAGAGGCCTGAGGATCTCCGCACCCAAATAGCCTTTACTTGCTTGGTGTCTAGGATGAGGTGGCCTTCCCTGAGTTCACAGAGTGTGGTCTGAGGGTGTAGACAGTGGTGGTGAGTTGGATGTGGGGGTCACCCCCTCATCACAGGCTGTCAGCTCCTGTGTGTGGTGGCAGTAGGGCGGCCTGATTCTCAGGGCCCAGGCAGATCCCGGAAGAAGCCTGGTTCTCCTTGATTCAGGGCCTGTCTCCGGGGCTCCTCGGGGGTGTGGTATTTCTGTCTGAGCCAGCTCCTGGGAATTGCTTTTCTTTCCTCCAGGACCCTCGGAGGGGGCTGTGCTCACCCTGGGAACAGTGCCACGGTCAGGAATCTTGATTCCTGGGTAGCTGCTTAGGGCCCCTCCCCCACCCTCTGACTCACTGTCTGACACTTTTCTTGGACTCTTTCACTATCTTTCATTCCTTTTCTGACTTGGCCTCTCCTTGTCTCTGGCTGAGGCTTTTTGTCTCATCTGCCTCTGCCTCTCTCAGCCTCTGGATTCCCAGGTGGGACAGCCAAGCACAAGACCCAGGGGCTCCTCCTCCTCCCCCAGCATCAGGGAGGAGGTAATTTCTCACTTCCAGTTCTGCAGATTTTGCTAGGGGCTCATCACTAGAACCTGCATCATGGCTGTGGCTTCCCTGTGTCCCGGTTTCCCTGTCTACAGCCTTGGAGTTTATAACCCCCTCACCTTAAGCTCTCATTCTGTAGACATCCCTGAGGCAAAGCCAGGGTGTCTGGCTTGAACCTGCATCCTAAGATACCTGTGTTGGCACCTGCTTGCAGCCTGAGCTTCCTGCTCCTGCCCTGAGGGCTGCCCCCTTCTGGGTACTCTTCTTGCTGAAACCTTCTGGCACAGGCTGGGGGATGAGCATGTGCCCTGCCTCCAAACTAACTGTGAAGGAGCAGGAGAAGGGCACACTGACCAATGGCCCCCAGAGCCTGGTGTGCCTAAATCTTATCTCTGTTTATACCTGATCTGCAGTGCCAGCCTGCCTACCCTTGATGGTCCTCAGGTGCTTTGTCTGTGCCAGACTCCATTCCAGGCACAGGCACAGTGACAGCCAGGCAGAAAGGCCCTCAGCCTGGTGTGAGGAAGATGAGCTGTGAGGCCGTTGCAGGAAGGGGCCATAAGGGCTGTGATCGGGGAATCCCAGGGCCCAGGGGAGCCCAGAGAGGCATGTAGTGGGGAGGAGTGAGGGTTTCAGGGAGGTCCTCTTGAAGATGACTTCTAAGGGGGGGTGAGGCAGGGTTCCAGCTTGTGCAGAGGCCAAGGGTTGAGCAGGTCATGGCCATCAGGACAACTGCAAGTTCAGCTGGAGTGTAAAGTGAGGGGGTCGGGAGAGCCTTGCATGATGAGTCTGGAGGGGAGGCAGCAGCCAGATGTGCTTTAGCTTCTCTTGGAATTCTGGGCTTGATCCTGAGGGCAAGCTCCCCTAAGGGGAGCTGAGGAGTGATTCTAAGCCTGAGAGTGGCAGGTAGATATGTGGTTTAATAAGATCACTTTGGCTGCAGGGTAAAGAATGGCTGTGGGGAGAGGACGAGACCAGAGGCAGGGGACATGGGTAGTAGCTGTGGGACAGAGACATAGGGGTAATAAAGCTGCAGAATTGAAGGTGACATATGTAAATGCATAAAGTATATGAGTCCTGTGTGTACAGTGAGATGAATTTTTACAGTTTTAGACACCCACGGAACTACCACCCGGATCAACATAGAACATTTCCAGGGCCCCCCAGAAGATTCCCTTCCGACTGTCCCCAGTGCATGCCCTTCACAGCTGTCGGGGTAACCACAATTCTGACTTGTATTGTCACTGATTGGATTCGCCTTTTCTTAAACTTCATTCACGTGTATTCTTGTGTCTGGCTTCTGTCACTCAGCATAGTATCACAGAGAGTCATCTGTGTTGTGTGTATCCAGAAGCTCGTTCTTTTTTCACAGTGTAGAATGACACATTCACTAAGCAGTTACCACTGTTCTAAGAACTTGACATGTATGGGTTCATGTTTACCTCCCAACCCTATAAGGTTGTAAGACAAAGAATTGAAGACACAGGGGAATTAAGAAACTTGCCCAGGGTCATCCAATGAATTGAGAGCCAAGCCAAGGTTCAAATGGCAGCAGTCTGATTCTGGAGTCAAGTTTCTTAATGCTGGGTGGCCTCCATGATTCCTGCCAAGTCTGTGCCTGGCCCTGTGTGGATTAAATGAGCTAATGTGTGCTTCCAGGACCCGGTGATTGGATGTGGATGGAGGGAGACAGGAAGGGGTTGAGGATGACTGCAGGTTTCTGGCTTGAGTAACTGGGTGGGTGGCAGTGCTGTTACTAAGATAGGGAACACAGGAAGAGGAACAGATGGCATGGGGGGTGGGGAACAGAGACAAGGGGTTCGATTTGAGGCCTGCAGAATTTTGTTTCTAAGGGATGACCAGGCAGAGACCAAGTGGGCATCTGGTTTGGGGGAGTCTCAGGCATGTGATTAGGGAGGCATTCAGCATCCTGTGCACAGCATCTGGAGTTTAGGAAAGGATGGGGTCTCCCAGCAGGATTGTGGTGGGGACGAGATGTGTGGGTGTGGTTTGTCCAAGCGTGTTTGTGCGTCTCAGTGCCTCTGTGCTCTGTCTGCATGTGTGTATATGTGTGCCTGCCTCTGGGCCATGCATTCCCCCATCTCCTGGGAGAGACTTCAAGGTCAGCTGAGAGCTGGGTTGTTTTTGTTTGTGGTTTGACCCTGGGGTGGGGGGTGCCAAGCCTGAGAAACTGCTGAGAAGCCCCCGGAAACACCTGTGTGTCCTCTTCCCCTGGGCCCAGCGTTATTGGAGGATTGGCAAGCCAGGGAGCTTCTCTGGCTGCTCTTGTCCCTGTGGGGAGAGGCTGTCCCTGGGGTGAATTCCATCCAGTAAGTCGATTGACAGCATACCACCCCAGTTTGGGATCCAAGGACTTTGTGGGAGGATAGGCAAGGAGGGATAGGGGTGTTTAGAAAGGACACCTGAGGAGGGGAGATGGCCAGCCTTCTTGTTGGTTTTTCCTGTTCTCTCTCATTTCCTGTGATGGCAGTGGGGGAGGGGCTCCCAAGCACTGGGGCCTCTGCATCGTTTCCCCTTCCTCCTGGTGACCTCCTGGGGCCCAGCCCTGAGTGCCGCAGGACCACAGAGAGACAAGGTAGCTGTGCTCAACCCTAAGGACCGAGTCCTTTGGGGATTCCCAAGCAGTGGGAGGGGCTATTATTTGCTGCAGCATTTAGTGGAAGGAACCCCAAGTCCCCTCCACTCGGAGGAGGCCAGCCGGGCTGTGCGAGTCTCTGGTTGTATTCCCATGGAAGGCTGAGACCCTTAAAGGGAAGACACAGCAAGCAGTGTGTCCTGGGGTCACCCAGCTACAGACAGGAGAGAGTGAGAAATCATCTTGGCCGGTCAGTTTCACTAGAAGAAGGTTTGTTGTGTTTTTTTTTTTTTTAAGAGAAAAAATAATTTCCGTAGGAAGTTTGTAATTCAAACTAACAGGGTTAGATATTGGGAGTGGAGGGCAAGGTGAAGGTGAATTTCGAAGATCAAACAGGAGATACTAAAGAGACACGAAGCCCAGGTGGCTCTGGTCCCACAGTCAGGCCTGGAGGCAGGGGACTTCTGTGTGTGGGGGTTTCTGAGGGAAAGTCTGAGCAGCAACTTCACTGGAGAGGAAGGGCTCAGGAAAGTTCTGCGTCTGGGAATCAGGGCCAGTGTCAAAGCCAGCCTGTTCCCTGACGTGCCCTGGTCAGCCTGGCCCTGAGCAAGGGCCCGCCGCTGGTGTGTGCAGGGTGGCTGGTGTGTGCAGGGTGGCGTATCTGTGGGTGTGCGGGGGGCAGGAGGAGGAGGAAGCCGAGTCACCGTATGAGGGCTGTGCAGGCTGTTGGCGCGCAGACGGCCTCACACACACAAAGGCACACAGATGCAGCCGTGTGAATCACCCAGCCCGTGAGTCAGCCCCCAGGATTCCTGTCGGGGAATGAGTGAGGCCAGGCTGAGGTCTGTCGGTCCATCTGTCGGTCTGGTGTATGCAAGCGTGTAGGTGGGTTGGAGGGGGTTGTGGGGAAGGTGCCTGGCGCTGTCCCAGGAAGGCTTTGGAGCAGAGGTGGCTAGAGTCTGCAAGTGCCAGAATGTGGATTTGGACCTTTGTGCTCTGTCTTGTGCAAAGAAGGAAGCCTCCTGGAGATGGGGCCTGGCATGCAGAGCTCTCCAGGGAGGCCTGGGCCACCTTGGAGGGTGGGAGGGAGAGGTGACAGCGGGGGCTGGGCGCCCATCTCCTGTCCTCAGGCCTGCCATCTAGAGCTTACCCTTTCCCATTCCAGGCTGTGTGTGCCCAGACCCCAGAGCACCCCTCGCCACCATGACCGGGCTGCTGAAGAGGAAGTTTGACCAGCTGGATGAGGACGCCTCCTCGCTCTGCTCGTCCTCCTCCTCTTCGTCCTTCTCCGGCCACCACTCTCCCTCCTGCTCCCCGAGCTCGTCAGCCTCCCCCGCCTGGGACTCCGAGGAGGAGAGCCCCTGGGATCAGATGCCCCCACCTGATCGTGACTTCTGTGGCCCGCGAAGTTTTACCCGTGAGTCCCTCTGCCCCTGGGGACCCTGTCACACACCTCCTTCCTTCCTGAGGCCGAAATCAGGAGGCCCCGTCAAAGTCGTCCCAGCCTCTGGAGGTCGTGTCCCCATGGCTTTAACTCCCCTACTTGGCTCTCCACTTCCTCCACTTCCGTCGCATGGGTCACTCAGGAATGCCCCCTGTCCAGAAGCACTTGGGCCCAACTCAGTTCACCTTTGACCTTGGGACTCTCCAGCTTCGAAGTCATCTGTTCAGGGCAGGGCTGCTCAGTGGCCCTGGGACCTTCCCGCCTGGTTCCGTCTTTTAGTTCTAGTTTCGTTTCTCCAGCTGGAAGGAACCCTTTCCTCTACCAGCTGAGCTGCCCGAGTCCCACGCCTCATGCTTCTCCGCGTTGGGGCCTGTCAGGCTAGTCCCTTGCCTGTCGAAATGCTGTTCGGCTTTGCCTGAATGCAATGAAAAGGTTTTTCCCTAGTTATTTTTCCAGCTTGCATAATTCTGATTCCAAACTGACAAAAGATGGCCCTAGAGTAGTGTTTCTCAACCTTGTTTTTCATTATTGCACCCCCAATTTCAAGGAGCCCAATTAGACATTTTTTCCCTAATCATCCCCACCGTGACATCTTAATACTATGGATATGTCTGTTTATGTACTATATGCATATCTGTGCATTATACGTAGAAAAGAGTAATTTTTAGCAGATAGAATGTAACAGTACGTTAACTGACTAAACTACTATGGGTTTTCTCTGGAAATATAAGGATGTTTAATACTATAAAATCTAATCATATAGTTTACTGTGACTGTGTCAGAGGAGGGAAAATAGGAGAGCTGCTGTAGATACTGAAAGAATATTTTATAAAATGCAACATTCCGTCTAGATAAGACCCTCGCTAGGATAGGAAGAAGAGAATTCTATGCTAAATGGTTAAAAAAAAAAAGAAGAAGAAGAAGATATGTCTCAACCCCAAAACTGGCATTGTGATTAATGAGGAAATACTGGAAGCAGTGCCACTAAGTCAGGAACAAGATGAAGACACTGTCACCACTGTTAGTTAACCTTGTTCAGGAAGTGCTGGCCAATTCAGTTAGCAGAGAGGATGAGAATTAAATATATTGGGTGAGGACAGGCAGAATTGCCATCATTTGCACGTGGTTGACTACCATGTGGTGAATTTAAGTATATGTATACAGGAAACCTAGTAAAGGGAATTCCTTCAAGTAGCTGGATATAATATTAAGTTTAAATATATGGAATTGCCAAGATTTGATTATTTTATGGTAATTTCTTATGGCTCAACCTAATAAAAATCAACAAATACCAATATGCGTATTGAATAAACCAATACATAGCTTACTAATCAATATACTTAATAACTTATAAAGGGTAGACCTTTCAAGGCCTGTTGCAAAATGCAGAAGCCATAAAGGAAAAGAGCAATATATCTTTGATTACATAAACCTTAGAAATTATTTTGTAAAAGGCCATGAGCAAAAATAAAAGACTGAAATATTTGTGTAGATAGGTTAGACACATGATTACCATGTCTAATGTAAAAGCACCTACAAATCCATTTTTTTAAACTATAGAAAACTGTACAAGGGAACTGTAAATGGCTACTAAAGATGGGAAAGATGCTTAATCTTACACATGCTCTCATTTGGACTGATAAATAACAATAAGCCAGTGCTGACAAAGGGTGATACTGGATTTTATCAGCTCCATTCTCAGCCAGGTTGGCTCCTAAACTCAGGTCCATTTCTTTTTTGGGAGGTGGGTGGGGTGGAAGGAGAGATATAGTTCAGCATCATCTTCTAGGGGCCAGGCCCTGCCTCACAGAGAACTAATGCCTGCCCCTCCCCTGCCTGCCCTCCAGCCCTGTCCATCCTGAAGCGGGCTCCCCGGAAGCGCCCAGGCCGCGTAGCCTTCGATGGCATCACCGTCTTCTACTTCCCTCGGTGCCAGGGCTTCACTAGCGTGCCTAGCCGCGGCGGCTGCACTCTGGGTATGGCCCCTCGCCACAGTGCCTGCCGCCGCTTCTCGTTGGCTGAGTTTACGCAGGAGCAAGCCCGGGCACGGCATGAGAAGCTGCGCCTGCGCTTGAAGGAAGAGAAGCTGGAGGTGCTACGATGGAAGGTGGGGAGACCCTCCGTGGCCCACGCCCCGGGGCAGCTCTGAAGTCCTGGCCTGGGTGGGGGGAATGGGCACAGGCGTGGGGAGGTGGATGCTGATTTGCTCGTTGTGTATGTGGGGAAAGAGGTCTGGGGGGGCTGTGATTGGCTTGATCAGGGTCTGCTGCTGAATTATCTGCAGACAGATGTGTTTGCTTGCTGCAGGGCAGGGGGTGTAGTGCCCGAATCTGTCTGACCTCACTGGGGATGGGGAGTGGATAGGACTTGGGGGTTGGTGTATCTGTCTGGCTGTGGGAGGGGGTATGTCCATGAACTGGGGAGTGACAGAACAGGAAATCTCTTTGCAAATGCCCCGAGGGTGTGCTTTTGGCTCTTCGTTTGCCATGGCATCCACAAGTCCCCAACCTGGGGGGCATTTAAGTGACCGATGGCGTGCCTCTCAAATCCCTCCTGTCTCCCTGGACACAGCTTTCAGAGGCTGGGGTACCCAAGACGGAGGCCGGCCTGCCGCTTACAGTGGATGCCATAGACGATGCCTCTGTGGAGGAGGACTTGGCAGTGGCCGTGGCAGGCGGCCGGTTGGAGGAAATGACCTTCCTACAGCCCTACCCAGCCCGGCAGCGGCGGGCTCTGCTGCGGACTGCGGGTGTGCGGAGGATCGATCGTGAGGAGAAGCGAGAGCTCCAGGCTCTGCGCCAGTCCCGGGAGGACTGCGGCTGTCGCTGTGACAGGGTCTGTGATCCTGAGACCTGCAGCTGCAGCCTGGCGGGCATCAAGTGTCAGGTACGGGGGCCGGGCTGGGCTGGGCTGGGCTGGGAGGGTGAGCCTGAGTTGGGGGCTTCTCCGAGCTCCACTGGATCCTCACCCTACCCCCACACCTTTGCTGTCTTTGCAGATGGACCACACAGCATTCCCCTGTGGCTGCTGCAGGGAGGGCTGTGAGAACCCCAAGGGCCGTGTGGAATTTAACCAGGCTCGAGTTCAGACCCATTTTATCCACACGCTTACCCGCCTACAGCTAGAGCAGGGAGCCGAGAGCCTTGGGGAGCTGGAGGCCTCAGCCCAGGGTGGTGTACCCAGCCCTGGGGAGCAGGCCTTGGCCTCCACATTCCCGCTGGCCAAGCCCCCCGTGAGCAGTGAGCTGGGAGACAACAGCTGCAGCAGCGACATGACCGATTCGTCCACAGCCTCGGGCACCAGCGAGGCCCCTGATGGCCCTGCCCACCCGGCCCTGCCCGGCCCTGGCTTCCAGCCTGGTGTGGACGACGACAACCTGGCTCGGATCCTGAGCTTCAGTGACTCTGACCTGGGCGGAGAGGAGGAGGAGGAGGAGGAAGGGGGTGTGGGCGGCCTGGACAACCTCAGCTGCTTCCACCCAGCTGACATCTTTGGTACCAGTGACCCCGCTGGCCTGGCCAGCTGGACCCATAGCTATTCCAGCTCCAGCCTTACATCAGGCATCCTGGATGAGAACGCCAACCTGGACGCCAGCTGCTTCCTCAACAGTGGCCTTGAAGGGTCAGGGGAAGGCAGCCTCCCTGGCCCCCCAGTGCCAACCAGCACGGATGCCCACCAGAGCAGCTCAGTGGACCTCAGCTTGTCTTCCTGTGACTCCTTTGAGCTGCTCCAGGCCTTGCCGGACTATAGTCTGGGGCCCCACTACACCTCCCGGAAGGTGTCTGACAGCCTTGACCACCTTGAGGTGCCCCACTTTGCCTTGCCTGCCTTTTCTCCCCCCGGGGATGCCAGTACTTGCTTCCTGGAGTCCATCATGGGCTTGTCTGAGCCAGCTGCGGAGGCCCTGGCTCCCTTTGTGGACAGCCAATTGTTTGAGGACACTGCCCCGGCCTCACTGGTGGAGCCTGTGCTGGTGTGAGGGCTACAGTGCCTTTTTCCGGCGCCAAGAGTCCTGTTGCTGCTTCATTGTAATTTGGGGGCTCCCTGAGGTCTTTCTGTATGTATTGGCCGGCTCCCATGTGGGCACTCCTAATTTTCGTGCAACACTCTGGATTGATTTATTTATTTTTGTAACTTTCTGTGCTGAGGGGGGTGGGGGGGGTCCCCTTTTGGCTGCCCAGCCCCCCTTGCCCACACCATCTCCTCCATTTCTACGGCACGGGCCAGGAAGAAATGTGGCTCCCCTGGAGCTTTGTAGACTCCTCTTCTGTCTTGTATAATGTTCCTCAGCCCAAAGACAGCCAGACGGGGAGGAAATCAGCCACTTCTTATGGCTTCTCCTGCCACTCTGAGCCCTAGACCCATGGGTGGCTGAATCTTCTGGACTGTGAAAACTGTAATTTATTTCCATAATTTATTTGGAGATTAGGTGGTTTTGGCCTCTCCTCTCTGACTGGTGGGCAATGCTGGGCTTAGGGTGGGGCACAGACCCCCTGTGAGTCTTTTTGCCTTGTAGTCCTGCAGCCCTGCCCTGTCCGGGCTTTGGGGTAGACCAGGCGTGGATTTGAGCCCTCTGTCTAATATGGCAGCTTCCTGGCTCTGGATGGCTGAGCAAGCAGGGGCTGGCCCAGGACAGTGTCTGGGCAGGGGGAGGGGCTGGGCTGACCAACCGTGACCAAACCCTCTTCTGCCCCATGCAGCCCCCTCTGCTTCCTGTCCTCGGCCCTGCCTCCCTCCTTCCCCACCAAAGTCCACAGCCTTTATCCTGCGCCCATCAACGCAGGAGGGGGAAGCAGGAGGCCCAGAGAAGGTAAGGGGCTGCCTCAGGGCCCATCGCACGCCCCTCAGGGCCTTCTGGGCACTGCACTCCAGCCTGGTCCACCTGCCTGCACCCTAAGGCCAGATGGCTGGGGCGAAGGGTGACTATGGCTTTTATGCCATTTGTTTGCTGATGTTGAATTTTGCATCATAATTTCTATATTGTCCCTGAGTATTAGAACTATAATTTATTCATTTTTCTGTGTCTGTGCCAAGAAGCCCAGGCTCTGGGCCTGCCCTCTTGCCTAGGAGGCCTTGCCAGCCTGTGAGCTTGTGGGAACACCTTGTACCTGAGCTTACAGGTACCAATAAAGAGACTCTATTTTTAACTGTGCTCTGCGTTTGTGGATCTGGGAACACATTTTTGGGACTGGGAGCACGGGTACACCCTCCGGAGGCAGTGGGGAGAGACGGGGAGGCAGCGGAGAGGGAGAGGGAGACAGGCCCTGCCGGGCAGTACAGACACTAAGGCTGTGTTGGGGACAGAAGTGGGGGACACAACACATTGGGCCTCTTCCCATGCCAGTCAGTTAACTTGGAGACAGGAAGCCAGCTAGAAGAGGCTGGCCAGGCAGATGGAGCCGTTTTCCCCTTGGATGAACCCATCTCCAGTGGTCACCTGGGCAGAGGTAGGGAGCAGAAGCAGGGCAGTCTTCTGGGACAGGGCTACCTGCTTGGGATGGGTGAGGGCATACTTGCTGCTCACCCACACTGAGCTGGGTCCTGGCCCTAGGATGAAGTCATACCCTCTCGGTGGGGGCGGGCAGTGGGATTGTGGCTGGTGGAGGCCTTGTGTGGGACTGAGTGGCTGAGGTCCCTGGGGACTTGAGCACCGGAAGCAGCAGAACCTCATCCATCTGCACCAACCAGACCTGTCTGACCTGTCCCTGGCAGCTCGGGCCAAAGGCCAGAAGAGCAGGCTGCACCCTGCCCTGGGGAGCCCCAGTCTAGGGGCCTGTGGAGCAAGGTCGACCTCCCCTCTAGGAATGGTCGTGATTTATACAAGCACTGGGAGGGGGCACCAAAAAGAGACCTGACTTGGGTCTCCATTTCTTGCTCTAATTATCTGCCTCTGGGCTCCCCTCATTTCTTCTCTATGGATTACTGGTTAAGAGCAGAGATCCAGAGAGCTGGGGTTCAAATCCCAGCTCTTCTACTAACTAGTGAGGTGACTTGTGCAAATTACATCCCCTCTCTGTTCCTGAGTGTCCCCAATATTGTCCAAATAATCACACTGCTCACCTCATGTGCTTGCTCAGTTCATACGCACCCAGCACTCAGAGGAGGCCCTGGAATGTGCAAGCCTCGTGTGCATGTTTGAGGCTTAAGTTGTTTTCCTGTGTCTGCCTCTGTTTCTATATGTTTTATCCTCCTCTTTGGCAGTTCTGTCACCCTTTAGGTATCTATCTCTTGCCATGGTCACATGGCCATATCGTCAGTGGCCATTAGAGAGCTCAGGGATTGGAGTCTGGCCTGTGGTGGGGCAGCCTGTCCCTGTAACCAGCTTGGGTGGGGACAGCCGGGTCTTAGGCTTCTCAGGGTGGAGTACCTCGGTGCATCAAGCTGCCTTGTGTCCCATCACACTGATCCCTGGGAACTCTTTTGCAGAGATTGCTCCAGCATGCATATTCCAAAACCAGCCTGGGGATCTGGGCGGCAGCCCCCCACAGCTCCAATACCCTAGCAGGAAGCCCCTGCAGGCTCCCAACCCAAGGACACAGCCCGTGGCTGGACTAAGCCTGTCCGCTCCCCATCTAGGGCCACAGGATCACTTCTTGTTTTTTGTTTTTTTTTTCTCTCAACAGAACCCACTCTAAGAAACTAGGCTGTAAAGCAGGTCATAATTAAGGCAGCTGGCTTCCCATAGGAATGATGGGAGTTACCTGGGGAAAGAGTTCCAGATCATTGACTCATACCAAGAGGCCATGTACCTGATCAGCAATATGTTACAAAAACACAGCTCGCAGCCATCAAGGACAACTCGGGCTAGAAGGGATCCTTACCCGTTCACTGTCACCAAACCTTCGTCACTGGACAACTTTGCCACATCTGCGTTCTACTCATACTAAGTATTTTACTTTGTATCAGTTTTATCAATATGCTTAAAAGTTAGAACCATTCTATGCCACAACACCCACGAATTCTCAAGTTTGTTGTGCTATTTTTCTCTGTTATATAAAGAAGATACTTAAACACACAGTTATTAAACTTAAAAATGTTTGCTGGATATCACTGGCAGGGATTTGTCATGATTGGGAACACACAGACCTAGTCTAATTTCCTGCCATAGAGGGGGACACAGACCCAGAGGGGAAGGTCACCTGGGGAGACTCTAGGCCTCCCAATTCAGAGTTCCTTCCCATGAGATCAGACTGGCCCATTACTGCCATCCTGAAAAACAGGAAGAGAGGTATTGGGAACACAGCAAAGGTGACTGCTGTCACCCTCTTGTCAGTGACAATCAACATTATTCATCTAACTAGGGACCACTGGTTTTGTCCCCTTAGGTTTTAAAAGGGTTTCTGGAGGATGAATTAGTTGGTCACTGTCTTTTACAAAAGCTGAAATGGGAACTAGTTTTCCTTGGGATGCATGTTCCTGCCCAAAGCAAGAATAATCAGGTTTGTCCCAAACTGATAAGGACCAGCAGAGGCCCGCTTAAGACATGGGGAGGAGGAGACAGAATGTATGGACAGAGTAGGACTTCTGGGCCACTGCCAGGAAGGATGCAGTGGGCAGCTTGGCAGGGAGAAGCGGTTGCTTCTTTAATCCAGGATTCTGGGGACCAGACAGGAGAGGGGAGGCATTTATGGGCTGACATAAAAATATTAAAATAGCTGTAGGGTATTTTTTTTAATCACCTCTTTGTTCCTCTCTGCTCCCTGAGAGTCTGGGATAGAAGGGGGGCCCATTAGAAGTTGTCCAATAAGCCCAGCAGAAGCTAAGGTGGCTGATCTCTTTCTTCCCCAGAGCAAAACTGCTTCTTGTGCCTTAAAAACACAAAGCCTTGGGGTGCCCCTTAGACCAGATGAGGCATGATTCAAATTAACCACACACAATAAAGAAATGGGGAAGAATATGTTATTCTCTGAACCTCTTCTCCCCTGACCCACTTCCCACTCCTCCATGAAACTTCTGTAGGTTGATGGCTTCTACCCACCCTGGTTCCCACTGACCACATCTATGGCCGCAGAGACCCTTGGGCCTTTTCCAGAATTTCTTCTCTGATTTTGGGGTAGTGGGGGTGCTCCCTGAGGACCTGGGACAGAGAGAGAAGGGGTGTGAAACATCAGGCAGGGGGCCCCGCCGCTGTACCAAGCCCCCCGCCACTGCCAGCAGCTCACATTGTGGCAGACTTCGATGGCCTCCACGAACCTCTTGTCCTTCAAGTAGTTGAAAGCGAGTCTGAAGCCTGTCCCGGGGCAGGGAGAATACAGATAAGGGCTGGCACCTGGATGACCCGAAAACTCCTCGGGTTCCCACAACAGTCAGAACACAGGCTTTGTGCCCACCTCCCTCCTGTACCAGGTACACCTGGCCTGGCTGCCTTACCAATGGTGGGGTTGGTGTGATGGCTGTACTTCCAGGCCAGCTCGTAGTTGGTGGCTGCATCCTTGTAGGAATGCTCCCTCTCCATGATGAAGCCCATGTACTCGTAGGCCTTGCAGCAGGACTGCAGGGAAAGCCGGTCAGAGCCTCCGCGGAGGGGAAGCCACATCCCGTCCCAGCGCTGGGGTGGGACACAGTGGGAGCCAGGGATGGGCAGTGGGCTGCATTAGCCCAAACCACTAGGAGACCCCAGCAGCACCTCGCATTCTTGGCGAGGGGTGACCGTGAGCCCCCTTCTCAGTTATTCTGAAACTAATGTGTCCAGTTCTGACCTGCCAAAGCCTCTCCAGGCTCCACCCACCCCTCCCGGCAGGCCCCTCGACCTTGAGGCCCTTTCCCATTTCTCTTCCCCTTTCCCTGTCCCTGGTCGGGGGCTACCTTGCTCCCCATGCTCTGTGGTGCATGTGCCCCGGCTTGTCCCACCTCTTTCATCCCCAAAGCCCACTCGTCCCGACGGCGGCGCACTCCTCGCCTTGTTGTACTGCACGCAGCGCCGCAGCAGCTCCGAGGCCAGGTCGAACTTGCTGCCCTGGCAGTAGATGTCGGCCAGCAGGAGCCAGCTCTTCTCCAGGTCCTCAGCCTCGGCCAGTGCCCACGGAGCCTTGGCCAGACGCTTCAACTGCGTGCGCGCCTTGGGGACCTGCTTCAGCAGCATGTAGGCCTGCGCCATGGCCAGCAGAGCGGGGACGCTGTCCTTCTGTGGGGGTGGGAAGCAGGCATTGTCGTGCCGGGCCCTGGGACCCTCCCCGCCTGCCTGCCCTCCTGCCTGCCCTCCCTTCCCAGTAGCCCGCGCACCTCGGCCTGGGCCATCTCAATGAAGGTGCCCAGGGCCGCCTCCACATTAGCCTTCTCCCTGGTGGCCAGCAGGCACAGGCTCTGCAGCAGCCGCAGCTGGGTCTGGCCCCAGGCGGAGTGCGGGTAGAACTCCCGCAGCAGCTTCTCTGCGGTGCGCACGCCGTGCTGCTCCCATTCCTTCCTGCTGGTGGAGCCGCAGGCATCAGACGCTGAGCTGGAGGGCGTCAGCCTGCCGTTGTGACCCTCACCGGGCCTCGACCCAGAGGCCATAGGCTCTCCGTGCCTCCCCCAGGGTCCCGCCCCTGCCTCGCCGCCCAGCCAGGCCCTCACTTGCTCTCAGCCACCAGGTTCTCGAAAGCTTCTCCACCCATGATCTCGTTGTCTGGGTTCAAACAGATCTGCACCATGTAATAGGTGGCGCTCTGGCCCCAAGTGCTGTCCCTGCGCGCTTTGTTCAGGAACTTCAGGGCTTCATTGGGCTGCCCTAGGTACCTGTGGTGGACGAGAGAAGCACCAAGAATCAGATAGGGAATCTGGCCTGGAGACTGCAGGGACATACAAGGCTCACTCTGGGAATCTGCATAAAGCAGGGGCAGGATCGCTGGTCTCCCTACTTCCAGATCTGGAAACTGAGTTTCTGCTTCCCTAGCAAAGCCCTGTACGTCTGTTAGGGAGAGCCTCCTGCGCATAACTGCAGACACCGCCCCCCTACAACCCACCAGCAGTAGATGCCCCTGCAGTAGTTGAACCCTGGCTCCCAAGGCACCCGGCTGGACATCTTCTTGGCCAATTCAAAGAAGGCAGGGGCATCTTCAAGTTTGCCACTTCTTCGCAGCAGATCGATTAGTTTGTTCAATACAGGAAAATTGTCTAAAAGAAGAGAGCAGAAATCTCCAGGCTGTGATAACCAATTGCTAATTCAGGCAGGGTGCTCTGTGACCTGGCAGGGAGAGGGGAGGGAGGACCAGGAGACACTACTCATCTGAACTGAGCAGGGATATCCCAGCAGCTCCAGTGTCTCCACTGGTCTCCAGTGAGACACAATGAAGTAAGTACTCTTATTGTCCCCATTTTACAGATGAGGCGACTGAGGAACAAAGAAGTGCAGCAATCTGCCAAAGGTTACATAGCTGGTAAGTGAAAGACCAGGATTCTTACCTAGCTGGTCTGGCTCCAGGACCCACACTGCTAACGGCTACAATCTGCTGGGCCTCTGGGCGACTCTGCTGTGGGCCTGACTGGGGCTCCAGCCTGAGTCTCCTGTTCGGCTCAAGCCTTCTCCAGCAAGAAAAGGTGGTTTTATGCTGCAGTGAGTGGGAATGGAGCTGTATATCGAGGTAAATTTCTAGCCACCTTCAGGTGGCTGTGACCTCAAAAAGGGACTTCTGTTGAGCCCCAGTGTCTGTGATTTGGGGACAGACAGGCTGTCTCGGGTCCAGTGCCAACTGCTGCCCTGCCTGAGACCAGGAACTGGCCCCTTGGACTTGGGAAGGGCCAGCATGTTCCACTGGGACTTTATCAGCTTCCTGCCTCTCTGGGAACAATCAGAGAGGAAGGGGCTTCCCTGCCCGGTCAGGAAGGAGGGGAGAGGGCCCACCCTTCTAGGAGAGAGCAGCCCTGGCTTGGTGGGAACTGACACAGGCAGTCTCAGTGGGCAGCTCCAGGCAGGCAGTTACCTGGCGCTTTCTCCAGGACTTGGTGGTAGAGATTGATGGCAGCTTCATATTTCTGTTTTCTAAACATCAGGTCAGCCATCATCTATCAGAAAAACCCACAATGCTGGGACAGCCACTTGCATGGGCGTGTTGGGGAGGCTGTGGGGAGCAGTAAGGAGGGAAAGTGGGAGAGGACTTCCTTCCTGTCGCCTCTCTGGGCACTGGGAGAAGCTGCCACAGGAGAAGCCCAAGAGGCGGGGCGACCCTGGGGAAGGGGAAGGTGGGTGAGGATGGAAGTGGGAAGGAAAAGCCAGGGGTAGACACCCACGGAACCGGTCCCTCCGCCCCCATCTGAGAACTGCCAGCTCCAGGTGATGAGGTGGAATGGGGATTCTCCACCTCCGCTGGGGCAGCCCTGGAGGTGGTCTGGGTGACCAGGAAGAGAGAGGTGGCACTGGGGAGGGCTGTTCCCACACACTTCCCGAAGCCCCAGGAACCTGGCCCACCCATGCCTTCACCCGTGGGTGTGGTTTCCCCTGGAGTGAATCAGCCTCCCCACCTTCCCTCAGAGTGGCCTGGGAGGTCGATGCTGCCCCCTGCTGCCAGCCCACCCCTCCTGTCCGAAGGACAGCAGGTCCAGTGCTGAGTCCACTTTTGGGGGCAGGTCAGCCAGGCATCTGGGGTTATGGGGCTAGGAAGTAGCCGGCATGTGGTCACAGGGCTGGGGAGGGCAGGGAAGAGGTCCCGGAGCCTCTCACCACAGAGGCCATCTCATGGTTGTTCTCGGTCTGCAGGAGGATGGCGCACTGCTGCTCGCACAAGTCCAGGTGCCCCTGCAGGAGGTAGAGCCGCGCCAGCTCCAGCTCCACCTGGACAAGATTGGATATGATAACTAAGCAATGAGCATCATGGGAAAACTTGGGGACTGATGCCTTGTTCCTGCATCAGCTCTGCCTTCCAAATATGTCTTTGATCTGCTAGGAAAATGTCTCTGGTCCTCCTAGTCTCCCACCCAATACTCCAGTCACACCAGGCCTTTTACTAACCTCTGACAGTCAGGATCTGGTTAACTCATACTCATCCTTCAGCTTTAGCTCTGACCTCACCTCCTCCAGGAGGCCCTCTGAGACCAGACTCTGGGACAGGTGCCCCTCTTCTGAGTTCCTATAGTGCCCTGAGCCCCCTGCGGGTATCACATGGTATTAGAACTGTGTATGTACTTGTCTGTACCCTGTGCCTGAGGGCAGCCTGTGGGCAAGGAGTAGGTACAGGGCCTAGCACAGTACCTGGCACACACCGGGAACCTGTTCAGTGAGAGCATATTAAATACACGAGTGGGTCTGTCACTAAGCTCTTCATCTACTCCTTAGCGTGAACTCCAGCTACCTGAAGCCACACCTGCTGAGCAACGCTAAACCTCCTTGGAAGCTTAGCCTGGGCTTCACACCCAAAGAGCCCCTGCCAACTACCCTCTCATCGTCTCTCCACCTATAAGGGGGACCTGAAAACGCCAGACTAACCTGCAGTGTCTTTCAGTAATGCCTTCCCTGCTCCACCCACCATGTATGGCTGTCCAAAGATGGGCTTCCAGCCTTGCTCTGAGGGCTGCAGTGGGTGGGGGCCCAGGGGTCCCTGCCCCTTGCACCTGCAGCTCCTCAGGGAGACACAGAGAGGGAGCTGGCCTCCACTCCTGGACAGGGAGCTCTGCAAGGCTCTGTGCCCCAAGAGACGGAACAGGGTCTCACTCTAATGATCCCACCTTATTGTCAGTGGGCGAGTAGGAGAGGGCGTCCTTGTAAGACCGCACTGCCTTGGTGAACTCCTTCTCGGCCAGGTAGTACTCCCCAAACTGGATGCAGATGGAGGATGCTAGTTGCTTCTGGGAGGGGATCATTTCCGGTTGCTCCAGGGGGACACGCTTCAAGATCCGAGACTGGAGGTCCATGGCCTTGGGAAACCAGCAAACTCAGCATCAGAAACCTGGAGCCTGATGTGCCAGATCTCAGGCCAATTCACAGTAAGTCCCCAAGCTCTCATCTCAGGGCCAGCCGTCTTAGAAGGGGCATCTCAAGGGCGCTTGAGCAAATGTAGGTCACTCCGGACAGGCGAGACCACTGGCTGAGTACTCAGGAGGCGAGCTGGCACTGCCTCTGGGGCAGGAGCAGAAGCAAAGGCACTTGAACAAAACACTCTATTGTACTCAACTTGTTTACCTGTTTCCATCACACCTTGGCACTCATTACGTCTAATTTGCTTCAGCTGTCCTACAGGCTAGACCAAGCACACAGTAGGTACTCAACACAGGCTGCATTTTGATGGGTGTATTCATTCTGAATAATGCCCTGCTTGGGATCTGAGGCAGCCCCCACCAATGTGCACGACATACAATGATCCAGTGAGTAAACAGAGAGCATCAGGGCAAGAGGAAATGATGATGCCAGCGTTAAGTTTTGGGAAGCGGGCACAAGTCTGCCCTTGGTTCACCGAGGGCCAAACAGAGGAATGGAAAGCCAGTGGGAAACAAAAGAATACGTCATCTCAAGCAGAGATGCTCTCCAACCACAGAACACACCCCAGGGGTAAGTGCCAGGCCACATGCTCAGATAGAGGAGTGAGGAGGGCGTGGCAAGAATGGCCAGGAGTCTCCCGTCAGGAGCAGCCCAGTGGGGAGAGTGTGGGTTGGGACAAGCCAGACCCAGTTCAAATCTCAGTCCCACCACTTACTAGCAGTGACTTTGGGTATATTTCTTAACTTCTTTGAGCCTTACCTGTCAAATAGAATGTCACAGAGCTCATCTCAAAGAGCTACTGTGAGAATTAAATAAGAAAACAAAAAGCCGAGTACAGAACTCAGCACAGAGCATTCAGTGCAAGGGAGCTGCTGGCATTGTCTGTTACCATCAGCATCAGCATCCTTGAGGACAAAGGCACTGTCTGACCCCCTGCCTTCTCCAGCCCAGCTCAGCTGGGCTCAGAGGACTTGAGTGCACCATCAGTAAAAGAGCAAGGGCGGGGGAATGAATGGAAGGTGGAGGGCAGAGTGGTAACCTAGATCCTCTTTTGAGGACCAGGCCTGGAGCCTTCCAGTCCTATCTATTCTATCCTATCTTCAGCTCCCATCAGGAAATAGCAGATAAAGAGCTTGCATCTACTTGTCAATTACCTTGTTCAAAGTTTCTACCACATCTTCTTTTTTATGGCTCTTGTAAACCTTTGCCAGCAAAAGTAAGCACTTGACATCATTCATCATGGATGGGATGTCTTTGACTGCAAAATGGAAACTCAAATTAGTGCTTTCTGGCCCCTGGGAAGCGGGGGATGGACCAAGGATGGGGACTAGGTTCAGAGCCCGTCCCCTGCACCATTCTGCAGGAGAAGAGGGTGTGGGCCGAGGGCAGTCTGTCTGCTCCGAATGCTAGGGGACTGAGTTACAGTGCTGCCTCACCAAAGTCATGATCCAGTGCCTGCTTCAGAATTCTTTCTGCTTTGTTGAACTTCTTCAGCTTCAGAAGCAGTTCAGCCAGATCACAGCACAGAAAGTCCTGTCCACTAATCTTCTGAGCAGCCTCATAATAATTAATTGCCTTGGTGCCAACAGGAAATGTCGGCATCAGGGCTGGTTATACGCTTGAGCACCGCACACTGCGTGCCCCTCCAGAACACAGAAGCCTCTGAGGTGAAGGCCTCCTGGCTGGCACATGACTCAAACCTCAGCCTCAGTACGTGGGGGTGGGGGGTGGGGAGTTGCTGAGTTTTCCCCTTGGCACCCAGTTCAGCAGGGTCTCCCCTCCCATGCAGCCCCTCACCCGTGCACCCTCCTCCATCTTCCCTGCTGGGCTGGCCCTCCCCACCCGAGTCCAGCCTGACCTTGGTGTACTGGTGGGTCTTCACGTAAGCTTGCCCAATCCTGCTGACCAGCGATGCATCGTGTGGGTTCTTTCTGTAGGCTTCGTTGTAGACCTCCAGGGCCTTCTCAGGCTATGGGGGAAAGGGTCAGGGGTCTCTCTCGTCTCTCTCATGGGAGAAGTGAGACTGGGGGTCCACTTGGCAAGGCCATGAGGCCTTCACTCACCTCCTGAATGTTCATGAAAGCATCACCCAGTAGCAGACTGGTGTGGGGGCTGGGCAGATGTTCACAGAGCTCCCTGCAAAAGTAAGCACCTGCACTTAGACCTGTGTGTCCTTCCTATTCCTGAATCCACTGCCTCCTCTTTCCCGTTCATTCTGGCTGACATTCATTCATTCATTCAGTCACTCATCATCCAATACTTATTAGTTCATATGAGGCAGGTGCTGGAGCCCTTCGTCCGGGCTCCCCTCATCTGTCATCTGGACCACTGCCAGCACTTCCACCCATTCCTCTGACCTCCGCTCCCAGCCCCTCAACCCTCTTCACGAGGCAGCCTGCTCTTTCTAAACCTCCAGTGTGACTGTCACCCCACTGTTTACTGGTTTCCCACTGCTCTTGGCATCACCTCCCCAATGCCCCAGACAGCACTCTCCTTCCACCTGACCTGCAGAGATGGAGTTTTGCCTGAGAAAGGGGACAGGGAAGGGACCCTTGAGGTCCCAATGTCAAGTCGGAGAGGCAGCAGCTTGGGGCTATCCACCCGTGCTCTCCATCCTCCTTTGCTCACATCGGTCACATCTGAGTTGCTGAACATTTCCTCAAGGAGTAGTGGGGCCAGGGGCCAGGGCAGAACCATGGTTCCCCCAGGATGTGAGACATGGTGGCATGGGCAAGCATGACTCAGGGCAGATGCAGCCCTGTATCCTCACAACTCAGCAGCAAGGCGACAGGACCGACCCATCACGCTCAAATTCTAACCCATGGGAAAGTCCATACTTTCCTCAAACACACTCTGAAGACCCAGATTGCAGGGGACAATCTGGAGAAAACACTCCCTAAGACGCTCCTGGGGCGGAGGCTGTCAGAGCTCACCGGTAGCACCCGATGTAGAGGCGGACGTCCTTGCGCGTCTGCAGGTAGATGCTGGCCATCTTCTCCTTGGCCTCCGTGTAGCAGGGCTGCTTGGGTGTGACGTTCCTCAGCACGCTCAGCGCCAGGTCCACGTCCCCCTTGCTCAGGGCCAAGTCCACGTTGGCGATGGTGATGCGGATCTCCTCTGGCGTACCGCTGAACTCGATGATGGCGTCCTGCATGATCTTGGTGGCCTCGTGCTAAGACATGGGGAGCCAACAGACCTCCATCTGCCGTCACCCACCACATGTGGCCTGACAACACTTAAAACCTCTTCTGGGAAGCTTAAAGCCGCCCTCCCGTTTCCACTCTTGCCCCCAGAGAGACACGGGACACGGAGACAGCTGGGAGCTATCCTGCAACACAGAAGCCAAGACACAATGGCCCACCTCCACCTCAGAGCGGCAGGAAGGAGAGAGAGCCCTTGCGTGTCCATGGCCACTGTTCCTGGAGGGTGGGGTCAGCTGGGGTGCACCAAAGCCCTGACTGTGAGCACCTGCCCTGGGCATCCCAAAGTCTGTTGTCAATTCAGCAAGGGCAAGCCTACTTCCTAGGTTTCTCAAGGGACTGCATTTTATAATTTTATAATGCTATCATTGTTTCCTGGGGCTGCTTTCTTTAACTCTGCCAGCTGACCTATCATCTTTCCCTGTTTTACTAGGACCCCTTTGTTGATCTCTTATGCTCTACTTTGAGCTGGTTTTACAAGATTCCATGTTCTTTTTATTTTCCTTGAGTGCAGTAAAGTTTCCTGAAAAAATATTTCTTCTATTTTTTATAGTATTCTTTCTCCCAAAGTGTAATTTCTACTTGTCTTTTTCTTGTTATTTCTCTTTCCTTTCTCTCTCTTCTCTTGCTTTCCTCCCCTCCACCCTCCCTTCTTTTTCCTCTCTTTCATTTCTCCCATCCCTCCCTCCCTCCCTCCCTTTCTCATAACCATCTATAGTTCCATGTTGGACCCCTTCCCATCACCACTCATCCTCTAAGGGGAACAGCTCCATCTAACCCTGCCCTTTTCTCAAGAACCAGGCTGGGGAGAGAGCGCCCTGGCACAGCGGCCCTGGGAGCACATCTCCCCTTAGCTTTCTGTGGGTCCTCCCTTTGGCGGTGAGAAGCTGGGCTCAGGATGGACCCCATGGCTCCCAGGGAAGGCCACAGCTCACAGATCTGTTATTTTAGCAAAGCAAGCTGCAAAACTGGTTTTCAGGTTACTTCCCTCCTTTCTTTCCTCTGGCCCATCTCTTCTAGACAGGAGCCCAGGGCAGAGAAAACCACGGACACATTTCAACAGGGAGTTCCTGGTCAGTAACCCTCCCTGGAGCTGGGTTCCTTTAGGGATGCCCCTGTTTTTCCTGGTGTGACCACATCTCCAGTTCAGAGTTTCAAGCAAATGCAGGAACCTCACTCCCCCTCACTGCACCCTGACTTCTCTCTCTTCCCCTGATGGGAACTTGTGAAAGGATAGGACTCTTGCTGGCCTGTTCTCCTTTACCCCCAGGCCCCACCGCAGCGCCTGGCATAGATAGCAGGCCCTCAATCAACAGCTGAATACATTTTGTTACAGATGGAGATTCCTTCTCTACTCTTAATTCTTGTGTTCTTTTTTTGACAGATTTAAAGGAGGAAAGTACAATAAACAGGATTTCACACTCCCATCTTTGCCATTTTTAACTTTAAGGAGAAAAGGCCACATGGGCTGGTTTCTTCTCTATGCCAGGATCATCACAGGAGAAAGTCCAATGTCCCAGGAGCTCTGCTGGCAAACACCCTCCCGGTGAGCAGGTGAGCAGGTGAGCAGGTGAGGCCAGTGAGGCCAAGGGAGTACGTGGAATCCAGCTCCCCTAGGCTTTGCCCCTGACTCTGTGTTCCCCATTGCTCCTGTGTACCAGCATAGGATGCCCAGGTGCTCCCCGCCTTTGCTCAGCCATTCCATCCAAGGCCCCAGGGCTGCCTCATACAGTTGAGCAGGCTGTACACTGCAAAATTCCAAGGGGACACAACCGGCATCCACTGGAACAGTGTACTGCCCAACCTGCACAACCATCTGTGGTGGCCCTGATGGGCCTGTGTGCTCTGCCTCCCTGAGATCCTCATGCGGACAGTGGGGTAGGCAGGGGACAGATCATGCAGGGCTCAGCAGGGCGTGGACTTGATCTTGAGGTCAATGGGAGTCACTGAAGCCTTTTAGGCAGGGGAGAAATAGGCTCCCAAATGAATAAAGACTCAAATAAAGCACAAGGAGACATCAGCCAGAATCAAAGAGCCTGGTTCCCAGGCCCACTCTGGACCTCCAGCCTGCCCGAGCACCAAGGAAGAGAGTGTGGCATTTCTTACCAGTTCCCCATTCATCCGGAGGGCATCTGCCAGTTCCAGTAGGATGGATACCCGCTCACTGGGCCGCACCGAGGGCCCACGGAACTTCTTGCTTTCTTCCATCTTCTGAGTTGGTAATTTTACGATCATCTTCAGTGCCTTTATGGCTTCTGGGTAGTCCCCAGACTTGTTGAGGGCCCTGGCCTTGATGAAATGGTAGAGGGGGTGGTCTCGGACCTAGAGGAACAGAGCAGAGGTGGGGCTCCAGCACCCAGAGGACAGAAAGCCACAGGGGCCCACAGAGCCTGTGCAGCAGAAGGGACTGGGGGATACAGGCAGCTCCTAGGGCTGCTTTCCCAAGGCAAGTGAAGGCTGCAGCTAACTGAGCTGTGTGACGCTGAGTGGGTGACAGGGCAGAGGGGTTTGCACCTGGAAGTTGTGGCTGACGCCCAGCTCCAAGCAGTGGGAGCACATGGCAAAGTTGCCCTGAGCCAGGTAGATCTGGGCCATGAGGAGGTGGGCGTCCACGAAGGTGGGGTCCAGCTCTAGGCAACGCTGCAGGATGCTCTGGGCATTCTCCAACTCTCCTAGAAACAATAAACAAAGCTCTACATCCAGGGATGCTTGGGGACTCTCAGGACTGGATATGTAAAGGCAGAATAAATTTTACATGTCCTTTTCCCCAGAAATACCCAAGTTGGGCATTTTATCCAGCTCTGTTCTGCTCCACTTAGAGGTCTCTTCCTAAAATTAGAACTGCACAGTTTTTGCCTTGACCCAGACAAAAGCCAGGAAACTCAAGCCTTGGTGTGACCCCTCCCTTCTCCCTGTACCCTCAGGGAGATGGCTAAGTCACTGCACTGCTCCATCTGGAAGCTCGGGGAAACACTTAAGTCTCGATTCCCACCCCTAAGAGCAGAACAAAACCTAATAATAATAGCAACTATAATAGCCACAACCGAAGAAACACCTGCTCTGTGCCAACACAGGCAAAGCACTTCAGAAAGGCTAGTTTAATACCTGCCTGTCACTCACTGCAGGCTTGGTATTACCATGCTTGTCTTTTACACGTAGGACTGAAACTTCAGTGATGTAAGTTACTCTCTTAGAAGGGACAAACTCAGCAGTTAAATCCAGGGCCACTGGCTTCTGAAGCTGAGCTCTGAATGCCTGGGCACCATGGGCTGAGAAGCCCCCCCTGCAGCCTGGCTGGCCCTTCGCAGGCAGCAGTGGCAGCCCAGGGGTCAGGTCCAGTGAGGTGGTGGGAAAGCCCTCCTCTCTCTGCAGTCAGGTCCCTCAACAGCTCCTGCTCGGGGTCTATAACCCGGGCACTGGCTTCTGGGTCCCAGACTCCCTGCTCCTTCCTTGTGTACTGCAGAAATGTGAAGATGTCACCATGGCAACCTAAGCAGCTGGAGACCTTGCTTTGTCCCTAAAGCTGCTGGCAGCTGGCGGCACCCCTGTGGGGTTGGGGGGATGGAGGGTGGTGGCAGGGGTTCTGTCCTTGCCTTGTACCCAGGAGACCTTGAAGCTGTGGGTAAACCTGGCACCCAGATGGACACTGGGAGGACTGAGGGTGAAGACAGGGGAGCTCTTAGCAGAGGGCAACCCACACAGAGCCAGAGCACATAGGCACGCCACAGCATTCTGGATTCTTTGGAAGCCTCTGGACAAGAGATCAGCTTGGCTTTCAGGCAGACAGGGGTAAAAGGCCGAAGGGAGAGAGTATTTCAGAGGGTAACAGGCACCCATGGAAGGCTCCCCTCTCCTTCTCTCTCTGGGATCTGGGCCTTGATATGAGAGGGTGGACGGGTACCATTCTGGCTGCTGGAGGCTCTGAAAATCGAATGGTACAGGGTCTCACTTCCCCATGAGACCTTCCTGACCACCTTTTAAAAACTGCAACCCTGTCACCCCCGCACCCCTTCCTCACTTTACTTTTCTCCAGTGCAAGACTACGTTTATTGTCTATGTCCCCTACATCCTTACATGGAGGATGCAAACTCCATGATGAACTTCTTGCCTGTTGTGAGTACTGTTGTAGCCCAGGATTAGAGCAGTGCCTGCACCTAACGCAAGTTCAGTGATTATTACCTGGCACAGATCAAGTCAGCAATCAGCAAAAGGGCTGAGTGGGAGAGACCCCTGCTGGTGGGGAGTCAGGACGGAGTCTTGGGGATTGGAGGCTGGAAGGAGTGGGCAGGTCTGGTGAGGGTGAGGGTGTGTGCGTGGAGTAGCCCAGGCATGAAGCCTGTGGACGCTAACCCAGGGGCCCCACTGGCCACAAGGGCCCACAGGCTCACCTGAGAGATACTTGACCTGGGCCATGACATACAGCGGGTCGATCAGAGCTGGTGCTGCCTTGACTACAGGATTCAGGATCGCAGCAACTTGTTTAAGAAGCGGAGACACGATCTGGCCTGGCAACCGGGGCTGTAGGAACACGGGGGTCTGGCTGCATGGTTTCCACTATGCCAAGAGAGACTCTTGGAGCACTCAGAAAACAGCAAAGGAATTTTACTTTATTCCACACATATTCATCATCCACTCTGTACCATCTCTCGTACATTTGCTAGAACATAAGCTCCAGAGAATGAGGACTTCCTTTTGTTCACTGTGTGTCCCCACTACCTGCATGGCGTCTGGCACATGGTACTGCACTCAATAAATATTTGTGGAAAGACTCATTATAAGGCACTAGGGGGATATTAAGGCCTGTAAGATACGACCCTTGCCCACAAGGAATCTCAACTGGCTGGGAAAGCAGGACAAACAAGTAAAGACCAATATATTTCTTAGAAGACGTCTGGGAAAAAGGGAGCCCAGGTCTTCTTTAGGATAAATGCAGGGGCCTGGGCCAGTGCCCTGCTCCTTCACGGCGGGCCCTGAACCACAAGCATCAGCATCACCTGGCAGATGGAGGGCTCGCACGCTGCTTCCCAGAAGCTTGGCTCGCTGCACCTGTGAGTGTGGAGAGCACTGGGCTCCCCAGCCACCTGAGGCTCAGAGCAGCCAGGTGTCTGGCAAGGTGAGGTCCTGCCTCTGTCCAGACCTGTCCTCCAGACCCCTCCCCATGAAGAAGTACCTTCCTCTAACCTGCTTGGGGCAGAAGAACAAGTACTCCTTGGCGATGCAGACCAGGAAGAAGGGGTCGAGCCTTTCGAAGTACTCAGGGCCCAGGGGGAGGGCCTGCATGTTGGAGAAGTGCAGCTCGGCTGCCTCCTTCAGCAGCGCTGTGGTCTCCTGCTCCCCCTTGTGCTTCCTGGACGCCAGGAGGGCTTGGAGGAAAACCAGCACCTGTGGGAGGCAGGCCCTGGTCTTGCAAGCCACGCCCACTGGGCAGAGTCAGCAGGCCCGCAGGGCGAGGGAGACGCCTAGGCCGTCTTGGCTGCTCTACTGGAAGCTGGGGTTGGGAGGAGGGAGGGCGACACGATCCTGGAGCAACCCAGGCCCCCAGAGAGCTCTGACCTCAGACTTCCCAAGGGACTGCTGCACCTCCTTCAGGAATTCCAGCTGGTGCTCGGCCTCCTCCAGGTGGCCCTCTAAGATCTGGCCCCAGATGATCCCTGGGAAGGGGACAGAAGAAGGATGAGCATCCAGCTCCGAAGCAGAGCCAGCAGTCCAGCAGGCCAAGGCGCAGGGATGAGACAGCGGACGGCAGGGGAACTTCCAACATCTTCATAAAGTTAAAGAGTAATAAATGCTTATAGTAAAGAATTCAAATAGTACAGGGAACTATTTTCAATACCTTGTAATGGTTTGCAGTGAAAAAGAATATCAAAAGGAACACACACATATATGTATGTGTATATATATATGTGTGTGTATATATATTTATATATATATATATGAATCACTGTACTGTACACCAGAAATACATTGTAAATTGACTATACGTCAATTAAAAAAAAAGAATTCAAATTACAAGGCAAGAAAAACACCCCCAACTCACACTCTGGCTTTAACCGTGTCTCTCTCTAGAGGAACACTATTAACAGTTTGAAGATATATTCCTTCAAACATCTTTCAAAGCATTTCACATTATCAGTGTTTACCACATTTTCCCATCCGTTCATACAAATCTACCCCATGCTCTTTAATGATTTAATACTCCACTGTGGATGTAACCATTTATTTAACTATTGCCCTTTTGAAGGCCTCCTCATTTCATATTTGGTTTGTCTTGCAATGCCATGGTCAGCATTTTTGTGTGTTCTGCATCCTGAAATAGAGTAGGCGGGTCAAAGGGCCCGCGTATCTAAAACGTTGCTACGTGAGGTCAGCTTGCCCTCCAAGGATATTTAAATTAATCTTACTGCCGAGAATTTGAAAGTGTCCTTTCTTTTCCCACAACCTCACAAACACGTTTTGCTCTTTACCACTCTAAAAAGTGAGTAGTAACTCATTTTAATTCATTTTACTTTTTATTTATTAGGGAGAATGAGCATCTTTTCATATACTTAATAGCCTTTTCTTTTCTACTGTGAATTTCCTGTTCATAGCCTTTTTTTTTATTCTGTTCTTTTTTTTTCTGTTCTGTTCCTAGCCTTTGGCTGATTTTCTCTGGACTGATTTCTTTCTCTCTTTCTCTATACATATATACACACACACACATGTATTTTCTTTATATATATGTATATTATATAATAAACATTTAATATTTTATATGTAAATATATAAATGTATTATATATATTTATAAATGTTTATATTCTCTTTATATATACCTTTTATTGCAAACATTTTCCATTAGTTTGCCATTTACCTTTTAACTATTTTTACAGTGTATTTTGCCATCCATTGGTTTTACATTTGACATAGTCAAATTAGTAAAATATTTTCCTTTACAGCTTCTGAGTTTGTGGTCAGGCTTAGAATCCCCCAGGGACGCCAAGTCCAATTTAATGTTTATGTTTAAATGCCTAATTCATCTGGAACTGATTTTTGAGTACGGTGTAAGAAGGGCATTTACCTTCATGCTTTTCAGAAGGATAGCCAGGTGTCCGACTACGAGTTGTTGGAACTCCATTGGTTTGAAATGTCATTTTTATCATAAGACCTGTTTCTGTCCCATTTATCTATTTGTTTATTCCAGCGTTGACCTCAAACTGACTTCACTACTCTTGTGATATGTTTTGCTGTTGGGGAGGACAAATCCCTTCTGCCCCCACTGTTCTTCTTTTATAAGATACATTCCTTGGCCATTTTGATGCATTTATTCCTGTCTTCCTAATCACCACCTTGGTTTTCGATTGTATCCGTCCCACTATTTGGCTCATCTATGGAATTTTTTACTTTGCGGTCTCATTTTTAATCTCCAGCCACTCTTTTTTGTGCTCTGTATATTTTCATAGACGCGTGTTCCTTCCACACTGACATCACAGCCTCTCGAGCCAGCCAGCGCGGGAGGTTTTTCAGGGGAGGGGGGCTTTTTCTGTATCTGGCCTTAACTTTGCTCCTCAGATGGCCACTGCTTTGCATGTTCCACTCGGCCCCTCTCTCAAACTGCCAGCAGATTTATAAATGGACTAGAGTGATGAGTATTAGCAACCGGGCCAGATTTCCCAAACTATTAAGGTCACTGGTTTCCTCAGCCAGGCCAGATAAGATGGGTGAGCCGCGGATCCCCTCCATGCCTGGGCTGGAGTGTGTGAGGCAGACGTTCTGACCAGTGGACTTCCCTCCTGGCTGGCCAGCTGGGGCTCTCCCTTGAATGAGGAAGTGGCGAAGGTCTCAGCCTGGTGGAGGAGTGTTTCGGGGGATTTTGCCTCTGTGTCTTTTTGTTCTTCAAGTCCCTGATGGCGGTGGAACGTCATCAGGGGCTCTGTTCTGCTGCCTCCTGCCCCATCACCCATAAGAGTCCCCTTGGCCCCATCCTCTGACCTGCGATAACTCTCCTGTTGTCTCGCGAACTGCCCCACAGCGTGTTCTGCTCCCAGTCTCTGGGGACCCTGAGCTTATGTTTTCCAGTTTTTGTTTTTCCTGGAGCCCTTTGGGGGAAAGCTGATCTACTCATTTCTTTAGCTGACCCAGCTCTGCCCATGCTGGCTTATAAGTTTCTAGCCCTGCTTGGGGTTTCCATGTGTTGGGTGCAATCTGCTTTATCTCTTCAGGAAATGCAAAGTTCTTCAAAGTTTTTGGTGCACTGAAGGTACCTTGTCCTCTTCCTGGGGCTGCAGTGGGGACTTATTAACTTTTTAAAACGTCATCCATCACTTTGGTGGGATTTGGGGAGGGAGGAAAAGGCAATGACTGAGGAGTCAGCCTGACGTGCTGAACCAGGAATCAAGACCAAACACTCTGCTGCACAGATGGGGAGCCTGGAGCATCGAGAGAAGTCACTTTTGCAAAAAGACCCAACTCCTCAGAGCCAGGACAAGAAGCTGGCCTGCCTGGAGCACTGATCATAAGGCTACCTCCATGAAAATCAAACACTGCTGGTTCAGGATTTACCAGAGACCACAGATTTGAGGGCTGTGTGTAAAAATGAAAATTGGACTCTGGAAAATTCATGACATTTATATAAAGTGAGGGGTGGGTGGGGGAAGCATTGGGACAGACAGGGAAGTAAAACTCTCAAAACTACTAACTCTGATGGCCTTTCAGCTCAGAGGCCTGCAGAGGGAAACTCTACAGAGGTGAGGCTAGAGGCTTTGGGGAGAGGGTGCCCTGGGAGCAGGACTATCTCCAACATTGGCCTGTGAGGCCTGAGAAGAGGCAGAGCTGACCAAGCGTGACGGGCAGGCCATCGGTCTTCTGGGGGCTCAGAGTGTGGATACTGGAGGTCTGGTGTAGATCATAATGGCCTTGAGCACTTTCAAGAATTCCTGTGCTTCTTACGTCTATACTTGTAGATTTGTGGAAAGACACCCCATCATACAATGCGCCCCCAAACTCACACACTCTCTTAGGAGAATGCTTTCTAGCCTCTCATCTGGACCCATGGAGGCCACCCTGCTTGGATCCTGTCCCCTACCCTGCCCAGCCTGCACAGACCTGTCAAGGCGGCCACACTGCTCACATCCAGTTTCATGGCCTCCGAGTACCACAGAGCCGCCTCCCTCACTTGGTCCTGCAGGATGAGGAGATAGCCCAGCTCGGTGGCCACGTGGGCGTAGGAGGATGTGGCCTTGAAGTTTCGCTCAATGAAGCTACACACTAGCTGCAGAATCGTCTGGTGCCTCCCACACTGCAAAGGACAGAGACAGGAATGGGAAACCAGTCAGTCCAGCCTGTCTGAGCAAGGCCACGTCACCAATGGGGGGCACTTTGGCAGGCCTGAGGGGGTTCCCAAGAGGTACCCTAGTTTGGTCAGCTGGGTCCGAGTAGCTGTTTAGCTCCCCAAGATCCCCCACTGGGCACATCTGTGGAAGCTGCCTCCAGCCACGGGGTCCTCCAAGGGGCCCATCCCTTGTCTGGCCATAGTCATTGGTCTGAGTCACCAGGAGGATCTTCACAAATTGAAGCTGGGTGCGAGAAGCTCTTCATGTCCCACTGGTGGGGAGTGGCCCTGAAGGCTTCAAGCAGCCACATTCCCTGCCATGTGTGGAAAGTGAGGCAGAGAGAATCAGACACAGATGTGGAGGGAGAGGTGATGTCCCAGTGGCTTCGACTCCCAGACCTGCCCTTGTTCTTATGGCAATTCCTTCCAGTAAATCTTGCTCTGGGGCTGAAGTGTCAGATAGAGACAGACGGTTTGGCAGACTGGTCTGTCTGCACTTTGCCTGGTGTTTGAGAGGCCTAGGCAGGCCAGCCTTCCCAGCTCACTTCCACAGAGAGAATATGGGAGTCCGGTGCCCCAGCACCCCTAGGCTGGAGCCGGGCGTGGCTCTGCTGGACCACAGCTGTGACACTGCCCTCCTTCCTCAAACACGGCGCCTCCGACTCTGAAAGGGCTTCTAGACCTCATCTCCTGGCTCTTCATAGCATCTCTGAGGGGCATGTGGACACAGGATACAGAGTCCACAAGATACAGTTATTGACTAGGGGCCAGCAGGGGCCCTGGGGTCTGGGCCATCAGCCTCAGAGGCCAAGTTTGAGCTAGAGAGTGGAGGGGCAGGGTCCTCAGGGAGCTTCTGATGAGGGGTGGGGGCCCCCAGGTCTCCCCAAGGAACTCAACGAGAGGCTCTAGTTCAGAAACCAGGAAGGAACCTTCTTACCAGTCTGCCCACTACAAGAATTTTTTTAAGATGGAGGCTTGGATTTTGGGGCTCTCTTGTCTCCAGCGCCTTAATCAGATTTCTAATGTGCTCGGCAGCCTGCAGGGACAAAACAGACAATATCAAAGGCAGTATGTACCATAGAATTGGTTATTAACCCTAGCTTCCCACAAGCAGCAGCTGGGAGATTTTAAAAACACCTGGGCCCATATGCCAGCCCCAGAAATACAGATTCAACTGGCCTCGGGGGGGGGGGGGGCGGCTTCAGGATGACGTTGGAGCCCCATAGGTGGAGCTTTCAGGAACGTTATTCCCCCAAGAGCTGGCACTGCCCCTCTGTTCATGAATGCGTGAAGAGCAGTTGCCCTTTTGGACGCACCAAGCTGGGGCAGGAGCCAACTGTCACTGTGCCCACAGCACAGCCTACTAAGCTGGCTGCAAAACACCTGGGCTGGCCCCTGGAGCCAGTGGTCAGGGCAGGTCCCTGGCCCCAAACCTCTGCTCCGTTTTGACGTGAGTCACCACATCGGTGCCTCTCTGTCATTCTGGCGAATCCTCCCAAGGGCCCTGTAAGTCAGTGTAACAACCCGCATTTTCCAGTCCGGCAGAGGAAGGGTCAGAAGGGTTAGGTAAATCGCCTGCGGTTACCCAGCCAACTAGGTGGCTGACTTGAGTCCAAAGCCTGTGTTCTTTCCAGTGGCCTCACCTGCCTGCTCTCTCTGCAGGGGTAGGGAGCTCTTAGTTCCCAGATGCAAAGAAGTGTCACAGGAAAGACCTGGATCGGGTGGAGCCTCTCCGCTCAGCAAGCTGAGTACTGAGCAGCAAGGCCGGGCAAGGGAAGCAGAGTCCAGGGATTGAGGTCGGGGGACGAAGGAGGGGCATTAACTACTAACTCCGCCCTTGGGACTAACCCTCAGGCCAAGCCTTAGGAAGGCCTGCCCAGGGCTCTGGGATCTCAGGGAGCTGAGGACAGGCCTGTTCTCTTATTCCTCCCCAGAGACAGTGTCAGGGCTTTTTGAGGGTTCCTCCCAAAGACGGACAGTGCCCTGCACCTCACCCCACCCTGCAAAATCCACAATCTCAGAGCTGGGCAGAAGGAACCAGAAACATCCTCTTCCCACCATGACCCCCGAAGAGCCTCTTGATTTTTCACACTTTCCACAGAGGTGATATATTTATTCAGAAGGCAATGCTTTGGCTGAAAACAAAGACTCTTTTTGCAAATCAGAACCTGTCTGGGCATTGAGGTTTTCACTGAGAATTCTAGGTGTTGCCGACTGCATCTGAGGGCTGTTAGGGGTTTCTTTGGAAAACGACAAGGCTTAGGAGTAAGTTTGGGGCCAGGTACTGCCTGGTCAATAACTGAGCAACTCCAATCATTCCCTTAAAAGAAAAAAAAGGGCATTTCCAGAAATCTGAAGCAGAATTGTGACGTCTATCAGTTAACATGGAGCCAATTATTTTAGTGTAGCGGGCACTGTTCCAAGTTGTCCCACCTGTCATCTCATTCAGTCCTTATAACAACCTCACAGAGTGGGTGGAATGATCTGCATTTTACAAATGCAGATCTGGGCTCATCCAGGTGAAGATACCTGCCCAACCGGGGTCACATAGCCTCACTACCTGCCTTTGGAACCGTGTGGCTCAAAGGCCAAACAGGAGGAGACCTCCTTGGCCGGCAGTGTTGGGGAGTGAGAGGGAGCTGAGACCCAGGAAGGGCCCTCCAAGGCCAAGGGGATGGAGGTGCTACGAGGGGTTCCTCCTTGGCTGTGTTTGTTCCCAGGCTCAGCTTCTGAGTCTCGAAAGCACTTACCGTGGTGATGTTTCCTTCTCTTGCAAGCTCATGCAGAGCTAGAATTTGGCAGGCATCAATATTGCTTTCATCCTTTTCTAGGATTCTGAAACAGGGAGAGGAGCCACATGAATTGAAGGTTTTCCTAGGCAAGGCTAGGATGGTGTGGTGGCAACTTCTAATTGTCTTCTTTTTGTTTTAACTGGATGAAAGATTTGTTAAACTCTGTAGTGCTTTACAATTTTCAAGTTTCACCCACATGATTTCATATAATCCCATACTACCTCCTTTTTCTCCTCCCACACCTGTATTGCCCCTCCCCCTCTAACTGTCTTCTAATAGCTGTTCTCCCCTTCTCCTTTTAATAATAGAACCCCCAAACTGGTGGGACACATGGCTACCAGAATAAAGACTCCATTGCCCAGCTTCCCTTTGTAGGTGTGATCATGTGATTAAGTTCTGGCCAATAGGATGTAAGTGAAAGTGCCCAGTGTGTGTCCAGTGGTGCCCCCTTTTATGCTCTTTTATGCTTCCATTTATTCTCTTCTCTCCTTCCTGAAGGCTGGAATGCAATATCCTAGGAATAAGAGAGTGTGAGACAGAAAGGGTCTGGGACCCTCCAGAGGTAAGCTGTTATCCCAGCCCTGGCCCAGCACCCAAACTTTTCCCTGAGAGAGGGGTAACCTCTTGCCATTTAAGTCATGTATTTTGGGGTGTCTTTGTGACAGTAGCCCATTTATAACCCAACGAACACAGGCATGACCATGACACCATGGTCTGGGGGGTGGCCAGAGCACTGCTTAGGGGAGGAGGGTGGGCAGTCTGAAGCTGTAAGATGGAAAAGGAACGTTAGTTTCCATCATGTGTCATTGTGAATCTGCAGCTTCTGATCACACAATGGGGTTTTCAATATTCTGTATCTTTATAGGAAATCTTATACTTTTCAGCCTGGTCAGGGAAAGGCCCTTCTTCTTAACAGAGGGTTACTCTAATTGACGTGTAAAATTCCAACATGATTAGACACAGTCAACATTCAGAGTTCTAAGCATTTATGATAATTTTGAAGGCACTGTGAAGCTCATACTTTGGAAATTAAAAAAAAAAACACTTTTAAATGACATATAGAGCAAAATAGAATCAGAATGGATATTAGAAAATTCTTAGAGCCAAATGATACTGAAGACACTACACATGCAAATGTGTAGGTACCATTAGATGGGACCTCAAGGGCCATCCAGAGACTTCAATGCTTATATCCTAAAGAAGACTGAGAATGGATGGGCGGGCATCCAGCTTGAGAGTCAGAAAATAACAGCAGAGTCACTCCACAGGAAGTAGTTGGCAGAAAATAATAAAGAACAGAAACGAACAAATTAGAAAACAAAGATATAACAGCATCAACAAAACTCAAAGCTGGTTCTTTAACAAGACTGACAAAAGAGACGAATGATTTCCGTACTGGTGAAGAAAAACAAGGGAGAAGGGAAAAATAAGCAATATTAGGGATGAAAAGAGAAAGACACATAGAGAGAGCAGAGATTTCAAGGACGTTAAATTTTAAGTTAAAGGGGGAACTCAGCTGTGAAAGCCTCCGTTGGGCCTTGAACTCAATTTGCTGGCACAACATCGTCTCCCTGCAGGTGGGGGCGGCAAGGCCTGGGAGAGGGAGGACAAGCACACCCACCGATGGGCATGGCCTTCAGCCAGGTGCCTCCAGGTACCCTGTGGGCCCCAGGCGGGGCCTCCAAGGCAAGCTCTTGACCCAACTCCTGCCAAGGCGTAAACTGTGAGGGAGGGAGTCTGATGGCCCAGGGCTGACACAGGCTGGAATCGCTTCCAGTCTCCTACAGCACCCCTCAGATTCCAGGTCTCGTCAGAGGAGTTATCATCCCTCCGCACCGAAGGAAGACGTTTGTTTGTGTTTCGGTTTTTTTCCATACCACTTAGTAACAATTTGCAGTGGTGACTTGTCGTCACTCAGAAGAAAAAACATAGTCCATTGACTCTTTTTAGGAAGAAAATCAGTACTATACATTTGAGGGTTACTGGGATAAAAAATAGTTAAAGCTTTAGAGTTTAAAGAGATAAGCTTTAGTTATCCAGAAAATTCCATTTTCAAAAAACCCTCCATCAAACATCCCTCCTCCAAAGCCATCTTCATCTCTATTCACAACCAAAATGCTTCAAGATCACCCTCTACTTGGCGTCTGGCTTCCAAAAGTCCCAGTTTCTCCTGAACCCTCTGCTGTCTTCCTGATGCACCCAGCCTGCAACTAAAGTCTTCTCTCGGCCAGTGATGACTTTTGTCCCCTGAAGTTTGTAGTCCATCACACCCATAGTTTTTTTAACTGTGTTTTATTTATATATTTATGTGTGTATATATTTATTTCTTAAATTGAAGTATAGTTGATTTACAATGTTGTGTTAGTTTCAGGTGTACAGCAAAGTGATTCAGTTATACCTATATATTTCAGAATCTTTTCCATTATAGTTTATTATGAGATACTGAATATAGTTCCCTGTGCTATATACAGTAGGACCCTGTTGTTTATATGTTTTATATGTAGTAGTTTGTATCTGCTAATCCCAAACTCCTACTTTATCCCCAACCCCATTTTCCCTTTGGTAACTATAAATTTGTTTTCTGTGAATTTGTTTGTTTTATAAATAAGTTCATTTGCATCATTTTTTAGATTCCACATATAAGTGATATCATATAATATTTTTCTTTCTCTGTCTGACTTATTTCACTTAGTATGATAATCTCTAGGTCCTTCCATGCTGCTGCCAATGGCAGTATTTCATTTTTTTTTTAAATGGAGGTACTGGGGATTGAACCCAGCACCTTGTGCATGTAAAACATGCACTCTGTCACGGAGTTATAACTGCCCCCTGCCCATTTCATTCTTTTTTGTGGCTGAGTAATATTCCATTGTGTATATATACATCACATCTTCATCCAGTCATCTGTTGATGGACATTTAGGTTGCTTTCATATCTTAGCTATTGTAAATAGTGTTGCTATGAACACTGGGGTGCATGTATCTTTTCAAATTAGGGTTTTCTCTGGATATATGCCCAGGAGTGGGATTGCTAGACCATATGGTAACTCTATTTTTAGTTTTTTAAGGAACCGCCATACTGTTTTGCATAGTAGCTGCACCAATTTACATTCCTACCAACAGTGTGGGAGGGTTCCCTTTTCTCCACAGCCTCTCCAGCCTTTATCATTTGTGGACTTTGGAATGATGGCCATTCTGACTGGTGTGAGATGATACATCATTGTAATTTTGATTTGCATTTCTGTAGTAATTAGTGATGCTGAACATCTTTTCACGTGTCTGTTGGCCATCTGTATGTCTTCAGAGAAATGTTTATTCAGGTCTTCTGCCCATTTTTTGATTGACACCCATACTTTTAAAAATTAAATAATACAATAATCCCTTTCTCCCTTTACTCTCCCCTCCCCTGCACTCCTCAAAGACAACTGCTTTCCAGCCTGTAACTCTTGTTGCTTTGGGTTCCTTTGGTAGTTCCCTCCATCTCTCTCTTAAACACTATGCTTATACCTCTCAATATGCCTATTTCTTTTTTTTTTCATATTTATTGATCCTAATTTTATTTTATGCTAAATATTTATTTATTTATTTGATACCCCTATTTCCTGACTCTGCCATCGCAGGCCTCTGCTGCTGGCTTCCTGCTACAACGGGTTCTCGTTCACATCCATTCTCCCTCTCCTGTCCCTCCCAGTATGATCATATCACTATTCCTAACTCCTCTGGTGACAACACTGACTTTTATGTCTCGTTTCATCAACTGCACAGTATCTCCCATCCCACACCTGGTAAGATGGGAACCTATTAGCCCCCTAGGCTGGCAAAGGAAGGAAGCAGCAGGTGGGCCCCGTCCCTCACCTGTGTCCCATTTCTACCGTCTGGTCCCAGTCCTGCCGAGCCAAGAACAGCCGCATTTTTAGGACCAAGGCGGGCAGGAAGCTCCCCGAGATGACAGTGATCTGGTTCACCACCTCCAGAGCCCCTGAGTAATTCTGCAGCATCATGAAGTAAGTTGCCTGTCAAAAGCCAACAAGAAGAGCCCTGTCAGTGCCCACAAAGGATTGGGGGTTGGGTGGGCAGTGTCAGTGTTCCCACCAGGACAGGAGCAGGGCCTGATACACGGGCAGGAAGTCATCACTCTGAGTGACAAATCAGGGTCCACGGAGGTCTTGGGTTCCTGCACAGGCAAGGCAGGGGCTCCAGCAGACAGCTGAGCCCCAAGCCCACCTAGGATAAAGCAAGGCTATTGGGGGGATGGGGAGCAGGGAGAGCCACCTCTGGCGGGGAAGATGGGGTTGCTGGGAAATTTCCAAGTCCACAACAAGACCCTCATCCCATTTGCTTTTCTGAAGTTCACTGAAAACTCTCATCGAGGCCAGTGCAGCAACTTGGAGTCAGTTAGGGTTTGCAGGTAACCCCCTCCCCGCCATAGCAAAGCTGCAATACTTCCCCCCAACCCCGTCAAGGCCCACCCGGCTGGGGTCATGGCCCTTGCAGGCAGCCAGCCAGCAGGCTCTCCTGGGTGACTCATGACACAGATGCCTGAGGGGCAGAGGACAGTGTTCACAAAAGGCTTGAAACTGGACTCTGAAAGGATGGCTTAAGCCTTACAGTCAGCTTCCATTAAGAGACATTAAAAACCAGAGTAAGATTCTTCTCAATAAAGATTTATGCACAGAGGTGTTTACTGTAGCACTTTCTACGTGTGCGACTGAAAACAATTTCAATATCTAAAGGGCAGGCGGTTAGGCTGGCAAGTCACATTAGGCCCTCACAGCAGGAGACCGGCTTCATATAGAAAGTTCAAAATGGCATGTGCTTATGACAGCACCTGACACGAAGAGAAAGAAACTAAACTGTAGGACACCCCCGTGATTACAACTAGATGAAAAAACCACACTATCTCCCATCCACGGTGCGGCTGTGTGTGAGCTCCTTCTGGACCAGGGGAGTTGGCAGTTTCTGGGATCACCCGTGGCTAAAGGGAGCTGCCTGGTACCAAGTCACACCCCTCCCCCAGGGCACCCACAGCCAGCATCTTGCCTGTGAGGGCGTCAGTGAAGGGCCATCCCAGCACCACAATTCCAAGCAGAGCTGGCTGCGGCCTCTGCTGGGACTGCTTCACTGCCCAGACTCTCCCTCCACCCAGTCCTACTCCTTTCCCTTTCCCCACAGGTGTTGGTCCCAAGAGCACAACCTGCTAAGCCTCCTGCATGATAACCTCACAGCCTCTGCTTCCCAGAAAACCACCTAAGCACACCCTGAACCAATGCGGAGAAGAAAGACTCCGAGACAGTGCCCTCCCATATTAACAGGGGTTATTAGGGGGCAGTAGGGCTAAGGGTGCCATTTTAATTCATCTTTTGACTTTTTTAGACTTCTGGGTTTTTTTTTTATGAGTACATATTCATATTGTACGAAAGTTATATACAAACAGAAGTGAATAAGTGGATGGTTTTTCTCTCATAGATTGATTCAATGAGGGTCATATCAGAAAAAAGGAACTTACTTTAAATTAAGATCAGAAAATACAAGACCTCCCTTCTCTTACGGCCAAGTATGTGGATTTAACAAGTGAGATGAGAGAGTATGAAAGAAGGATGCAGAGAAAAGGGGCAGTGGGTGAAACCAGTAGGCAAAGAGGGAAAGCCCCCAAGAGCCCAGGAAGCCCAGCCCCCGAGAAGACCCCACACAGAAGAGGATGGAAACTCCAACAGGGCAGGATGCAGGGAGGACTGGAGTGGGCCCGGGGCTGCTCTGTGACCCTGACTGTCTCGGGATCCACCAGGTGGGAGGCATGGAGACTGAAGTCCCAGGGTGGGGACACTACCACTCCATCCCCTGCACCAATGCCCACCTTTCCCATCAGCCCCAGCACATCGTTGGTGTCCTGAATTCCTTGCTCCAGGTACTTGATAGACTTCTTCACTGTGTGAGGCTTGTCCGAACTGAGGTCCACCCAGCCTCTGAGCACACAGCCCTGGCATAAGAACAAGAGGAAATATGACGTCCTCCTCACGCCTGCCTCTCCTGCCTCCTGTCCTGCCCTTTGTCACTCCACTCCCCGAGGCCCTGCCAGTAACCAATGCTCCCAGATCCCAGGGCAGCCCTGCTCTCTCACTGCCAGGCATTTGTACCTCATGTTCCTTCACCTGGGATGCCCTGCCCAGCACATGCCGCCGCAAACCAAATCCTGTCATTTGATAAACTACCACAGTCTTTCAAACTCAGCCTAGGGCCCCTCCTATAGGAGGCCGTCTTTGACCTTCCTTGACCTTCCAGGCTGGGGCTGGGCCCTCCCCATGACCCGCCATAGTTCTCTGGACCCTTACAGAGATGGTACCACCTGTCTTGTCATTGCCAGTTTACTTTACATTGGGGTCAAGAGGTCAACGCAGGGCACCAGGGCAGGGCTGCCCCGGCTCTCTCCACAGTTTAGACCAGTGCAAGTCCCGGCCTGTCCAGGAAGCCAGGAATGCCCTGTGGGTGGGCAAATGGCCTACCAGACTCCTCTGTCTTCATCCTTCACCGCCTCTCCCGGCAGAGGCAGGTGCAGGTGCAACAGGTGCAGCAGGCCAGGCCTGGGAGGTAGGATCAGAGGGGCCTCGGAAGACCCTGCCCTCAACCATCCCTCATGGCCTGGAGCATGTTTCTCAACTCTTTTCCATTACTGCCCTCCTAAGGAGCCTTTTTAGACATTCCTCCCCTAATCGTTCCCCCTCTTCTCCTAGAAATGTTAATAACACAGATACATGCTTTCTGTGCTGTATGTATATCTGTGTTTTACATATAAGATTTTTTCACCCCCTCCTCCAAGAACCAATTTTCACCCCCTTGGCAGGGGTGTGGGGATGGGATGTGATATGTCTTCTGCTGAGATGTATGCCCTAGAGAGGCTTCAAATTCTACCATTAGTACAATTCTACCACATAAGAGATCTACTGTATATGACTCCACCACATATGAGATCTACTGCAGTGCACTCCACTGGTACCGAGAACATCACTGCATGAAGGGAATGCAGGCCCAGTGGAGCCAGTTCATCTAGTTTTTAAAAAGAACCAGGACATCTGGAATTTTAGGCAAAAATCTGATTTCTAAAGGTCAGCAACTAATTCAAGATTCTAAAAATATATAGTGCAGACTTTATTTTCTTAGTGTGGGAGTTTATTTTTGCAAACACTGATGAATATGGCTAATTTTTCACTGTTTCTCTAACTTAAAATATCTTTACTCCAGTTTGAGATCGAATAAAACTGCTTTGAGCATCTGTGTAAAACAGACACACACGCGTATATATATAGAGAGTGCAGGCCATAAAACACCTATCCACAGATCATACTGTATGGAAAAAGGCCAGTGTGTACTCGGCCAAACCCAGCCAACGTGGGTCTTGTCGGTGCCTAGGTGTGGCCCTCCCCCAGCCCCAGGGCCCTCCGTGGGGCTAAGGGCCACCCTTTATGATGTGTTTGGAGGCTGCTTTCTTCGGCTGTTACCCCTACAATGCCTGTGGCAGGTACCTCTCTGGAGCTGCTGGAGATCTTCAGCATGCGGTCAGTGTACTCCTTGGCCTTGTCATGGTAGCCTATGAGCCAGAGGAAGAGGCCGGCATAGTACAGGGCAGTTCTGCTGGCTGTCTTGCGGGTTTCCTTCAGGCTGCTCTCCAGCTCCTGAATCTCTTTTTGGTCTGGGAATCCCAGAGAGGAGGAAGTAGGCAAGTTAGGGTGAGGAAGTCTGTCTGGTCCTGCAGGGGACACTGAGGGCCCAGGGAACTGCCCCTGGACAGTCTGGGCCTCCCTGTACACATGTAGCCAACTACCCCACAGCCCAGGGCCTGGGAACCAGCAACACTAGCTCCTGCGATGTCAGGGGCTGCCCATGCCTGGACTTGGGTTTGCTGGCTGGGATTTACCTTTTCTCCTCTCGGCTCAGCAGTTTGCTAAGCAGACAGATCAAACCTGAATCCCCACCTCAGGCCCAGAGTCTATTTTGGGTAGTGAAACAGTCTGTCCACAGTCTCTTGGAATCTCTCCCTGACTCCAGAGGGGTGGAGATTAGGGGTAGAATTATTTCTATCAGCTTAATTTTTCTTGACAATATCCTGGCAAAGGAAAGCAGGGTGTCTCCCCAGTCTTTGGGATCTGGAAGGAGGCCCCCCCGCTCTCTGTTATGCTCTCTGCCTGTGGCTCCCATTCAATTGGGCCCAGGCATGGGGTTTTTTCTGAGGTCTCTGGGGTGGGGAGGGGAGCACAGCCACTCCTCACTACTGGCCAACAGCATCTGCAGTCATAACTGCACACACATCCTGAAGTAGCCTTCAGCGGGGCTATGTCTCTGGGGTGGGGTGGGCTCTGTTTTCTCTGCTAAGCCAGGCCCAGCGGAGCGTGGCTGCACTCACCAATGGTTTTGCAGCACTTGTGAGCATAAATAAGGGCCATGATGGAGCACAGGGACACATCTGGGTGATTCCGGATGCTCTCCAGGCTGCTGATGGCATCCTGGATGCGCTCTGTGGAGAGAGCCCACATGGTTATGCTCTTGGTCTCCATGCTCAGAGGGCAGGAGGCTCCATGGCAGACACAGGCTGACCCAAGACTTGGACTAATGGGTCCAAAAGGTCCCAAATGGCTCAAATTCCCTGAAGACTGAAGCTTCCTGAAAGGGCTGCTAGCACCATGGTCCGGGCTGCCAGGGGATGGAGGGCTTGGAGCTGAGAGATGTACCTGTGAGTACTTGCAGGGATACCTGTGGGTCGGTTCTGAAGAACGACCTCTGGGCATTCCAAGCCAGCTGCTCAGAGCCACCATTTACCTTTCTCCTTCCATGTCCACTAACACTGGCCATGGACAGCTCAGCTGCCTGCCACCCCCAGGACTACCTTCTGAATGTCAGTGAGTCAGCACCTGCATGGGCCCCACTCCTCTCTCTGCTCCTGTCCCATATCTGCCTGGATTCACACCCATCACTTCCCCTTTTTCTGCACTACTGGCTCTCTGTTTCCAAGCCTGGGATTGATTCAGTAACTGCAGTCATCTCTCCACCAACTCATTTTACACACAGGGAAACTCAGGGGCAGAGCAGGGGTAGTGAGCTCTCTAAGGTCTCAAAAGTCAACTAGATATGGATCACACAGCCTTCTGTGGATTAACCTGGGAATCTAGCCACTGAGTGTAAGACTGTTTCCATGGGAACACAGCTAGGGTAGAAGGAGACATCAAGGTGGAGTCAGCAAGTCAGTGCTGGGCTAGCGCCTTGGGTTAGGAGGCCAACACTGATAAGCCCTTACCTTCCCCGAGGACTCCATAGGCTTTAAAGAACTGCAGCACGGGGTCATTGCTGAATTTTTCCAGGCCCATGGCTGCGCCTTGCTGCACATGGCGAAAGTACTTTTCTCGGCTGTAGTAAATGATCCCAGCCTGCGGGGAGAAAGACATAGTTGCGATAGCCCCAGTTCCTTCTCTGTCTCTGTTCTGACCTGCCCTCTCCCCTATTCTCTGATCCTCCTCAGCTCTGTAAAGAGAAGAGAAAGACTATCCAGGCCTCATCCTGCTTCTCCTCAGCCCCAGGAACAACTCCAGAAGTTTCCCTGGGAAGGAGTCTGGAGATGTTTGTTTTGGAATTATCCAGATTCTGGTTCAAAGGTGATGGAGAATTCAACACAGGTTTTGCCTTAGGAAGGAAATAAGGGGAAAGAGAGAGGACCAATAATGAGAATCATTGCACCAGTAGTTTAAGAGTTACAAGTTATTGTGGGCTAATCACCCATTGGAAACTGTATCAAGGGCTTTACACACATTATCTTATGCATTATCCTCTCCATATCCTTCAGAGTTAAGGAAGCCAAAGCCCATGCAGACAGTGGCTTGCCAAAGGTCATGCAACAATAGGGGCTGAGATTTCCAAGCAAAGTCTCACTTCCCCTAAGGTTTGTGGGTGCTGGGGTTGGGGATAGATGTGGTTGGATTGTAAACTGCCTTGTGGGCCATATGAAAGGGCTCAGACATCATCCTGAGGCTAACAGGAAGCAGTTGGAATGGTTTTGAGTGTGGAGGCAGTAGGGGTATGGGTGTGTTCAGAGGGGTGTTCTTGCAAAAACCACTCTGGCTGCTGTGTGTGTGTTGGGGTGTTTGGTAGTGGTGGGGCGGGGTCTGCAGGTGAAGACAGCTGAAGCAGAGAAACCAGTTAGGAGGGGAACTGTCGCAGGTGCCCAGGGAGGATATGGTGGTGATCCTGGGCTATGAGATAAAGTGGGTGATCTCAGGAGGACATTTAGGAGCTGACATTTCCTGCCGATAGACAGCATCTGGAGATGGGTATGGGGAAGAGTAATGGCTGGGGGATCAAACGGTGGTGCCATCCACTGGGGTGAAGGATACGAAAGAGGCACAGGCAGAGAGGGGAGATAATGGCAAGATGGTGGAGGTGGGTTTTGGATGCTTTGGTCTGGGGAAGCTTGGAACGGACTGGGTGGGGATGACGACTGGGGGCTCAGGGTGCACACAGAACACTAGAGAGGATGCAATTGCCAGGGAGAGTGAGGCGAGAAGGGACCAAGACCGCTTGCAGCGGCCGGGGACAGCAAAAGGCGGGCAGAGGGGACAGCAGGAGCGGTCAGAGTGGTGGCAGGAGAGCTGCAGGGCGCGGGGGTCACCGGACAGGGTCGAAGAGTCCCGGAGGGAGCAGCTGGGCAGTGCCTGGGCCACGCACCATAAGGGAGGAGTCATTGCTGCCCATCTCCGGGCGTCCCGGCTCGTCCGAGTCTAGGTCTGGTGGTGCCGCGCGGAGCGGGATTCCCAAGTTAGGGTCCTGGGCACGCCTCTCGCGGCCGGAAGTTGGAGGCGCGCGCGTCCTTGGAAACGGAACTGCCACCAGCTGTCCAGAGCGTCTCTGTAAAGGGTGGGCGTGGCCATGCGCTCACGTGACAAGGCGAGGGTAATCGAGCGCCGAGAGGGCGAGTCCGCGCTGGTGGCGCTGGGTCGGCCTCCCCGCTAGGCACCGCGGTCCCGGGCACAGGTGCCGGAGCCGGCGGTGACCATGGGCCTGGGCGCCAGTGCCGAGCAGCCTGCGGGCGGTGCCGAGGGCTTCCACCTGCACGGGGTGAGTCGTCCCCGCGGCGCCAGTGACCTTGGCCTGGCGCCGGCACCGACGAGCTGGGACTCCCGATTGCCGGCGGGGGGGCGACAGTGGCGGGGTCCCGGCCCTAGTGCGGCCGCCGGGGGAGACGGTGGTGCCACTTTCCAGTGGAAGCCACGGGCGAGAGGCGGTCCCGCGGCACTTCTGGGCCCCGGCCCGTCTGTGGCCGCTGTCGGCCCGGTGCCAGCCCCGAGTGCCAGCTCTGCAGGAAGCGGAGCGTTTCCTGGTCAGGTTGGGCCGCCCCGGAATGGCACTTATCCCAGGTGAAGAGTGAGTGCACCAGGTCCAGTCGATACGCCTTTATGCACTTGAGTCACATTTATGATCGCCTGCTGTGCACCGCGCTCCGCACTGGGCCTGGGGAGAGAGCCGACAACGCTCAAGTCCCGGCCTTGGATCCAGGGGGTCGGGGTAGCCAAGTGGACGCCACCTTTTAGGGGAGCCCGCTGGCGCGTATCCCGCTCATCGTGAGGTCGATAGCATCTGGAGATGGGTATGGGGAAGAGTAATGGCTGGGGGATCAAATGGTGGTGCCATCCGCTGGGGTGAGGTAGAGGATCAGGGAGAACCATCCAGAGAAAATGGGAGCAGGAGAGCCAAGAGAGTGCGATAGAGGGTTCGGAAAGAGAGTTTGCAGCAAGGGGAGGGTCCCTAGGTGGAACATTGCGGAGAAGCGCGGTAAAGGTCTGCGGCTGAGAATGTGCCCTCGGTGTCGCCACAGAGAGGTCTAGGTGAGCAATCCCGGGGAAAGTGGAGATGCAGTGGGTTCCTAGAGTACGAAGGTGAGGAGAGGGGCCTGCGTCCAGATGGAGATTTGGGGTGCTTTGTACTGCTGAGAAGGAGGGGCTATAACGTAGATGAGAGGGGCTGGAAGGTCTCTGCCCCTAGAGCCAGGACTCCTTTTTCTCTTTTGCATGGTGGATGGCTGCAGAGATGGGCATAGATAGGCTGTCAATTTGGTGCCTGGCTGTTGAGTGGTCTCTGTATTGTGATGGGAGGCTCTGTTACCAACCAGGAGATGGAGGCTGAGGAGCTAAAGAAGGGGTTTTCTAAAAGGAAAGCCAGGATGGCTTCAGAACCCAGAGGTGACAGGATTTGTGCTCCGTGATGGACTTTCCCTAGTGGACATCATGGAGAGGCACCAGACAGCAAAGGTGGACAGGGGAATGCATGCGGCGGAGAATGTTTTCCAGGAAGGCAAATTGAGGATATTGACAAGGCTTGGGGACCATGGTGGGAGTGAAGACAGGAAGGGCCTGTTGGAGGGGGACAGAGAGGAGAGATTGAGGGATTGGAGGTCTTCGTTCACAGAACAGTGATTTTTGAGCACATACTCGGTGGTGGGCAGCGTTCTAGGCCCCGGAGATAAAGCAGTGAACAGAACAGACACTGTCCCTATTCTCATTTGGATGCTGGCAGGGAGGAAAGGGAGGCAGACAAGAAATAGAAATATATGGTAGGTGGTGATCATTGCTAGGGAGAAAAATAAAGCAGGTAGGGGGAATCCAGAGTGATGAGTGGGTGCTGTTTTGGATAGAGGGGTCAGGAAAGGCCTCTGATCAAGTAACATTTGAACAGACACATTGCAAGGAAGAAAGGAGTGGACAGTACAGATATTTGGGGGAAGAGCATACTGGGCAGAGGGAGGCCCTGAGGTGCAACTGTGTTTTCTGTGCTTGAGGAGAAGCAGGGACGTGGGGCTGGTGTGCTTAGATGGCGTGGCCCCTCTGAGGAGAGTGGTAAAGGACGAGGCCAGGTTGTGTTGGGCCTTGCGTGCTGTTCTGAGGATTTAAGATTTTATTCCAAGATGTGGAGTCATTGGAAGGTTTTAAGTGGAAGTATGACATTACCTACTTAACGTTTTTAAAAACCAAAGAACACGTGTGCTGCCTTCTGTAAATATTGGCGTTCCCACTGTGTCCCAGGCATGCTGGCGACGTCCCTTCCCTCAGCAAACTTAGAACAGTGGAGGATTCACCAGGAAACGGCTGTTCCTGGGGGCTGTGGGCAGGAGCAGGCTCTGGATCATATTTCCTGGGGTCAGATTGTTGTTGAATAACTGAGTACTTTTCCTCCTGTGTCTGTTGGGGTTAGTGAGAGGGTAAAATGACAGAAGAAGCAGGTGGTGCAGGCTCTGGCGCCCAGCCAACCCTCAGGAAGTGTAAGCTGCTGTCCTTGTTAATCAGGTGCCCTGATGGGGAACTCTAGGGGAGTGCTATGAAAGCAGCATGTGTTGTGGGGCTGCGGGGTTGGGTGTAATGGGAGCCCCCATGGGATAGCCAGACAGAGGGCGGTGCTGGTTGCAGGCCTGTGTGTGCAAGGAGGCAGTGGCATAGGTGATTTCTGCTGTGGAGACAAGAGTGGGCGATGACAAGGCCCACGACAAGAGTAGTGGAGTAGGGCCAGACCGAGGACTAGGCCACAGGAGAGGGTAGGCAGAGGCGCTGGATGGGCTGGGAGAGGGCCGGGCATGTGCTCTGGACTCCGAGCTTCTGGGCCTCATTAATGACAGGGTGACTGACACACGGCACTGAGGAGGGTAGAGAGCTAGCAGGGAGCGTCTCCCTGCTAGCTTTCTCTGATTAACTGTCCTCTGATTTTCAAAAGACACCTCATCCCGGCTTCCCTGGAAGAGACAGGGCAGGCTCTGAGCAGCTGCCCTCCGGGCCAGGCCACCTAGGGCTGGAGTTGGTTTTTGAACTCATTCTCAGTGGAAGCCGTGACAGCTTCTGGAGATGGCAGGGAGGGGCTCTGTTGCTGACACTGCTAGAAGGAGTCCCGATTCCAGGGGCAAATTGGCCTCTTCTTCTGTCTGGGGACTCCAAGACTGGAGGGGCTGGTGGTTGGCAGAAGCCATGGGCCCTTCCCCTCAAGGAGGCATCCAGAACCTGAGGCCACATGAGCCCTGTGCCCTGTGGGCCGGGGCCTGGCTGAGACCTGACCGGCAGGGCATCAAATGCTCACAGCCAAAGGCCTGAGGGTGTGGGGCCCACCTTCAGTCCAGACCTGAGGATAAAGACCACATTGTCTGAGCAGGGCTCTGTGAATGGGGCCTTTGAGATGGAGTTCCACCATGGCTACAAGCCTGGTTGTTGTGCTTTTGGAGATAGCAGTGAGTTTGGGAGTTGAGGGCAGGGCAGAGAGCACCCTTGGGCCAGGAATGGCTCCTGGAGGAGCCGTCCTGTGTAGGATGAGGTTAGATTGTGAGGGGGACTTGGCGCTACTTCCGGGCTGCAAGCTCCGTGGCTCAGACTCATTCCAGACCCTGGGGTCTGCTTTCCTTAGCCTCCCCGCCTCAATAGCTCCCATCACCTGCAGGCCTGAGCTTGAATCTGTTACCACAGGGTCTGGGGCCCTCTGGGATCTGGCCCCAGGCTGCCTTCCCCATTCGGTCTTTCTGGGCACAGCCCTGGTTCTGTCCATTGGGGTACTCCCTTCCTGTCCTCATCTAAAGCTTTCTGGTCAACCCCTCTGGCTTTCTAGCGGCCCCTGACCAGCCCCCCGGGGGAGTATCTGCGTTGCCCTGTCTCTGTGTGGCCTACTGCCCTGGGCTGTCCTTGGAGGCATCTCTGGAAGCATGGTCTGTGGAACAGGTTCAGGAAAGAGTCATTTTCCAAAAGAGGAAAACTTGTGCCAGGGAAGGTAGTGAGAGGATGGAGTGAACTTTGACCACACCCACACGTGGCCTCCTCAGAACAGTTCATGCCAGTGTATGTGTCTAGATGTATGCCAATGTATGTCTAGAATTTGAGGGCTGGGGGCTCCTGGGAGAGTCTTGGGCTGGGTGCAGTGACTGTGGCCTCTGCCCGTTGCAGGTGCAGGAGAACTCCCCTGCCCAGCAGGCAGGCCTGGAGCCCTACTTCGACTTCATCATCACCATCGGGCACTTGCGGCTGGTGAGGAGCCCCTGTCCTGCCTCTGCTTTGCTTGTGTGTGTGCATGTGTCTCCTTCTGTCCCTCAGGGGGCCCCAGCACCCTTTTCTGCTGGAGGGAGGCCGAGCCCCATGTCCCCTTCTCCCAGGGCATCACTGAGCCTGACTGGGGTCCGGCCTGGAGCTCAGCTCCTGGGCCCTTGGGAGTGGACTGGAGGCAGATGGACTCTTGGAACTGGCTGCAAGGCCTATGTGGCCTGCCAAGAGGGGCCTGAGAGGTGTGGGGACTCTGAGACGGGCAGTGCCTCAGTGCTCTAGACCCAGGGGCTCTTGGGTTATGTTGTGTTTTCTGGCAGGGGACTGAGGGAGGAAGGTTTAGCAGGGCTTAGGGGTGCTGGGGGTCACAGTGGCCACAGGCCCAGGCCCGACCTGTGGACCCGGGGCCCAGCCACTGCCCCGGCCCAGCCCTGCATCAGGCCCTGCAGGGGCAGCTGGCCACCAACATCCTCACCCCATCTCAGACCCACACTCGTCTGGGGGGCCTGGCTGGGTGCGGGGGTGCCCTGGAGTCAGCCCCGCTGCCCCTGCAGAACAAGGAGAATGACACGCTCAAGGCCCTGCTGAAGGCCAACGTGGAGAAGCCCGTGAAGCTGGAGGTGTTCAACATGAAGACTATGAAGGTGCGCGAGGTGGAGGTGGTGCCCAGCAACATGTGGGGCGGCCAGGGCCTGCTGGGCGCCAGCGTGCGCTTCTGCAGCTTCCGCAGGGCCAGCGAGCACGTGTGGCACGTGCTGGTGAGTGGGGGCGGGGCACGTGGGGGTGGGGCGGGGTGGCACCTGGGAGAGGCCAACAGCCAACAGGTCTGTTAAGAGGGTTGGGAGGGGCAGGTGTGGTCTCACCTGCTCCAGTGTCCCAGAGAGGACAACTCACTGTCCCCTGAACAGTGCACGCTGCTTCTTGTTTGCCCTGTGACTCTGGGCCATTTCTTGCCCTCTAGAGCTTGGTTTCTTCTTTTGGATGGTGGGGGTGCCACCTCCTGGAAGCATGCTTGTGCTGCCAGAATGCTGCTACTGCTGCTAGGAGTCTTTATCTGTAGTGTGCTTTCTGGTATATTCTATGGTAGACCAGTATCATGGTTCTTTGGGCAGGTCCCCCGAGAGCACCTTTGGGCACTGGGCTGGTGCCTGGGGCCTGAACCTTAATGAAGCTCCATGACTGGGTTGTCCCAGATGTGTCTGTTAGTGTCTGTTCATCGCACATTCACTGATGGTCCCCTAAGTTCTCGAATGGTCAGTCCCAAGGCTTGGTGAACAGAGGATGCCCTGAGCTGGAAATTGATTTGGTTTCTAGCCCTCACTATTGCTCGCTGACTTCTTGCCAGAGACTTCTCAGCCTTTTCAGCCTGCCTCAATTTGTCCATGAGTGCAGTGGGAGTGATGATGTAAATCCCTTTACATTTCCCTGGGAGACTGGGAGTGGTGGAGCTTCCCAAGGGAGAAGGCAATCCTCGTACCCACTTCTCACTGTCCTCGCCTCCAGCCTCACCTGGGGGTCTTCAGCCATATGCCTGCGGCAGTAACAGCAATGCAGTTGGGTACTTACTGTGGGCCAAGGTGTGGCTTTCATTCTGGACATATATACATATATTTTTTTAATCTTCTCAGCAACCCTGTGAGTAAGTACTATGTATCCCACTTATAGTTGTGGGGAAACGGAGGCTGAGGGGTTAAGTGTCCACAGCACCCCAGCGAGCAGCTGGTGAAAGCTGGAGTTTGCGCCAGGTCGAGTCCGGAGCTCAGCACCATGACACAGTGCTGCCCTCTGCTGGACAGGCTGTGGACCTGGGGGAGGCTGAGGAATTACGCGCTAGTGGGAGAGTCAGAGTTTGAGATCCTGGCCTAGGGACAGAGGACAGGTGTCTTATTTACCACCTGGGGAGGCAGCTCCCCCAGCCCCTGTCCCCCAGCAAGGCTGATGATTTAATTGTTCTTGATTCTTTCCTCAGGATGTGGAACCCTCTTCACCTGCCTCCCTTGCTGGCCTGCGCCCCTACACAGACTATGTGATTGGCTCAGACCAGATCCTCCAGGAGGTGAGGAACCTGTGGCTGGCCCCCTCAGTCCCTGGCCCCTTGGATGGGGCATGGAGAGATGGGTACTGTCTATGAGAACTGTCTTGTTTTGCTGAGGCTTCCAACCCCAGTGTCGGGAGCAGGGCTCAGGCGCCATGTGTCTGTTGTAGTCTGAGGACTTCTTCTCGCTCATTGAGTCCCACGAGGGGAAGCCCTTGAAGCTGATGATTTATAACTCCGAGTCTGACTCCTGCCGGGAGGTGACTGTCACTCCCAATGCAGCTTGGGGTGGAGAGGGCAGGTACTTCCTGGGGTTGGAGGGCTGCAGGGTGGGGCCCTGGTGGGGCTGTGGTGGGCCTGGCCATTGGGCATGGACCTTGAATCCCACAGTAGGGGTGGAGGGCTGGGTCCTGGGCCCAGGGGTCCTGAGGTTGACTGGTGGTCTGGGAGGCCCCTCACTGCTAGTGGGTTGGGGTGGCAGAGATAGGAAGGGCTGTAGGACAAGCCCCTGGAGCGAATGTTTTCTGGCCTTTGGCAGTCTGGGGTGCGGTATTGGCTACGGGTATCTGCACCGGATCCCAACCCAGCCCCCAAGCTACCACAAGAAGCCAACTGGTGCCCCACCACCTGGTGCCCCGCCACCTGGGACCCAACCACCTGGGACCCAACCACCTGGGACCCCACCACCTGGACCCACCCCGCAGGACTCTCCTGCCCCTCCTGGCCTGGAGGCAGGCTCCAAGCAGGGTGACTACGTAGAGGTACATGGGGAGCACCTGCCAGCTGGGGGAAGAGGGAGCTTCATCTGGGCAGAGGAGCCTACAGCTGGGAAGAGAGAAGACTCTGGAGGCTGCCTCACCAGGGGCCTGTCTTTGGAGCCCTTGGGAGGCCCAGCTGCTTATGGGAACCAGTGGGAGCAGATATACCCCTCCTGGGACAGCTGAAACCTACTTTGGTTCTCCTGCCACTTGGGTCTGGAGATGAGGGCACTGGTGAGGTGCTGGTTGTTATTTTCATTTCACGAGTGGGAAACTGAGTTTCAGAGGTGGGCAGAGCCTTGTTCTCTGCCTCCGTGTCTTTGGTAAAGTTGGGCCAGGGTCTGGGTGTTCAGGGGTGGTCTGTCTGGCCAGGTCTCAGCCTGGTCATGGCTGTTGAACAGGTCCCTTAAGTCCCCCCTGAGCACTGGGCTGGTGCCTGGGGTCTGCACGGAGGGTACCGGAGGACTGCTCCCCAGGCATGGACTCTTCCTGTGGGCCCCTGGGGCTGTTCAATAGAGTGGACAGAGTGCCCCCAACTGTATCAGCACCACATGGGAGGTCAGCCAGGCCCCTCTTGCCTGATTTCACACCCATTGTAGAGGAAGCAACACCACGGCTGTGTGCTCCCTCCAGCTGAGTGGTGCTCTGGGGTGGGTGTGGGCTGGGGGTGACGTGAGACTACACTGTCTCGATTGGCCCCTCCTGTTCCTCTTTTCCCCTGGCTCCCCGCAGGCCCTACTGCAGGCACCTGGTTCCTCCACGGAGGAACAGCTTCCTGGGCCTGAGAGTCCCAGCCATGGTGCTCTAGACCTTGGCGATCTTGCACGTTCCATGGAGATTCCTCTCCAGCCTCCGCCTCCAGTGCAGAGAGTCATGGACCCAGGTACTGAGCAGGCCGAGAGGAGGCTGAGGGGCCCTGGGCTCAGGGCTGGACTTGGCCGGATCCGCTGAGCCCTCCTATCTCTTACCTGCCAAGATGGTTGCAGATGATCTGACCAGTGTATGGATGGGGAGACTGCCATCCAGACAAGAGAGGCAGCCTGCTTAAGGTCACACAGCACACTGGGCACAGAGTGGGGTCTGGGCCCTCTGCCATTGGGCTATCCCCATGATACCCAGCCTCTTTGTTTCCTCAGAAACGGGCAGTGGGGAACCTCTGGGGTTGTGTGGGGGCATTGCCACGGGCTGAGGAGATTACAGTCCCCTGATGCCCCGGGAGCAGGGCAGAGTGCAGGGTGCTGGCCTTCCCACGGTGAGGGATTTGTGCTGGCAGAGAACTGCGCCCCCTCCCCTAGGCTTCCTGGACGTGTCGGGCATCTCCCTCTTGGACAGCAGCAACACCAGCGTCTGGCCCAGCCTGCCCTCCTCCACAGAGCTGACCTCCACAGCGGTCTCAGCCTCAGGCCCGGAGGACGTCTGCTCCAGCAGCGGTTCTCACGAGCATGGCGGTGAGTGGCCGGCACCTTCTGAAACCTTCTGGGAAGGACCCCGGGTTGTGGGGAAGGCTGCCCTGACTCTCAGTGGGGTTAGAGACGGGCCTGCGGTGGAATACAGCTACATCAAGGCATCTGTACACTAGCTCTCCCACCCCCCATCAATGCCAGGGGTGGGAGCTGCAGTGGGGTTACTGGCCCAGGCCACACTGGCCCTGTTCTGCAGGCCTCCTCAGCCCCACCCTGTGTGTTTCAGGTGAGGCCACATGGTCTGGGTCAGAGTTTGAGGTCTCCTTCCCAGACAGCCCAGGCGCCCAGGTGCCGCCGGACCACCTGCCTCAGCTGACACTTCCCGACAGCCTCACCTCTGCAGCCTCACCAGAAGACGGGCTGTCTGCCGAGCTGCTCGAAGCTCAGGCTGAGGAGGAGCCCGCACGCACAGGGAGCCCAGATTCTGTGGCAGAGGCTGAGGGGGCAGCCAGCCAGGCCCAGCTCTCCACCCCTCAATGAAACCCTGCACTGTGACACGGTGGGCTTTGATGGCATTTCATGAGGCCTGGCAGCAGGGAAGCAGCTCGGGCCACACTGTGCGGCCCAGCCCCCTGCGTTAAGCTCCCCAGGCTGCGGCTCCGAGGCCGTGCAGGGGCTGCTGCTGGCAGGGGGTTTGTGTCCACTCAGACTCTACTGGTCTCCAGCAGATGACCTTCCAGCATTATTTTGCCTGATGGTCCTGGCTTTGGGGTATTGGGCACTTGTTTGAGAATCTCAAACAAGTGCTTTTGGGGTGCTAGGGGGCTGGGAGAAACTCCCAGAGTAAGTTAGTTTTCCAGGAGCTAGGGTAGGAAAGGATTCTTTGTGCTTGGGTGGGGCATGGAGCCTCAGTGGGAGAGTAAAAGAGGGCCTTGAGGAAGGGCATCTTTTGGCCATGGACCCTCAGGTCCAGTGCTTGCTCCTGCTCTGGTCACTACGGCTGCATGGGAGGTGGCAGAGTCCAGGCTGGACCAGGTGTGAAGATGGGGTAAGGGAGGAAGGGGTTGGTGTGGGGTGTTTGCCTGGTTGCTTTGTAGGGCTTGCCTTGATTCTTCCTGCGTAGCTCAGCCAGCCTGAGCTGTAATGGAAGGCACCCCCAAGCCCTGGGAACCTCTGTGGCCCCATCCCTCCGCTACACTGCACAGTTGGCTCAGGCTGACTGCAGATTCCAGTTGCGGTTGGAGAAGAAAACTTGCCAACGTCTCCTGAGGGAGGAGGGCTGGAAATTCTAGGCCCTTTAGCAGAGACTCACCTGCGCCTGGACTGCAATGCTGCTTCTTCCCCAGGGCTTGCATCCCTCAGACCTAGTATCCCCAGCTGTGATTCCTGTCTGCTCCCAAACTTGGTTGTAACCATCTCTTCTAAATATACAAGTCAGCCAGCCAGCCCCAGTGGTGAATAAAAGTTACAAACTTAAGTTCCCCATCCTAAGCAGACGCTCAAAGCCAGTCCTCCTGACAGGGCCTCTTTACAAAGAACTCCTACCCCAAAGGGGACGCAGGGCCTGGACAAGAGTGGGTGAAAGCACTTTCCCACAGCAATGGGGAAGCCTTTCCCTTCACCTCCAGTGCTGCGGAAAGCTAAGATTAGGTTGGGTCTTCTGCTCTGCCTGGTTCCTGCAGGAAGAGGAGGCTCCAACCAAGGATGGCCCCTCACCAAAGTCCTCTCCTCTTTGGCTAGAGTCCCTCACCTTCCCACACCCCTTGCTGATTACCATGAAAGCTGCCCTTGGCCTTGCCTTCTAGCCTTGGCCCAGTCAAATGTCCCAACTTTACCAGTTGTTTTGGAATATCTACACTTACAGGGAATTCAGAGCTCTGTTAGGCTCATAGGACAAGGACTGCTGTGGGGGGCAAAGACCAAGTATATGGAAGGAGGGCACCAAATTAGCCAACACTTCAAGTTTCTAGCACTGTGACTGCATTTAAAAAGCAAGCCTTTGTCAAGTCTACCAGAGCAGCTGATAAGCCTGCAGAACAGAGAGGCATTGTGTCCAAGCCAGTGCCGGAGCCTGGTTCCTGGATTGTCTGGGAGCCCGGTGTCTGCCTGCAGGAATCCAGGAAGCAGAATGGAATCACCACGGGACTGTTCTGAGGCCAGCTTCCCTTCACTGACCTAGAGTCACTCTCCCCCAAGAGACCTGGTTCTTTCCTCCCTCACTTTTACACCCGCCCTTCCCTAAATTGGGGGATAAAATGGATACCAATGCTAATTATTTCCAGGGTAAACCAGAAGTTTCTTACTTTCTCTGTAACCTGCTATGAAGGAAAATGACAAATGAAAAAATAAATAAATGTGTACTACACTCTGAAATATTTTAACTAAAGCCTTTATTCTATACAACTGTGAAATACAGATTTTTACCCTTTTGGCATTGCAGACTGTCAGATTTTCTGGAAACTATTACTGGTTTGACTGGAACAACAACAAAAAAAATCACAACCATGCTTGGGGGACAGACCTATGACAGAAAGGGAGCGTGGCCACCCTCAGGATCAGCACACAGGCAGCATGGCCCGGCCAGACCCATTCCTTCAGCCCAAGGGCCCCTCATGCAAACACAACTCAGGGCTGGTAAATGAGGTTTTTTTTTGTTTTTTTTTCTTTTTTTGCCATTAGTTCACAACTATTGCTAAAAAATTTGCACCAAAAGTACACTGTTGTATTCAACAGATAGAAAGTATTTTTAAAAAAAGAAGCCGGTTGCTCTCTGCGTAAGGGAGAAAGACTCACTGGAAATGTGGTGTGTCTTTGCTCACTTCATCGAAGTGCTGGAGGCAATGACTTGTCCACTTTCCAAAGGAGGCTGACCAGCAGTGAGGGAACCCTGTCTCTACGGTTGTGCGGATCAGAGTATCTCAAATAGTAAGGTCTGGACCCAGGTCAGCTGCCTCCAGCTGAACCTGTGAAGATGTAGAAAAGGGAAAGCCTGCCCCACCCCCTCCTTCCCCAGTCCCTGCTGTTGTAGGGACAGGCTGCACACAAGCTGGGGAGGCAACTGGTCTGGAATAAACTGCCCTCTGAAGGCACTTGTGCTTCTGGCTTCATACAGGAGGCTTGTCTTATGTAGTTTTACGGGGGTGGGCCATTGTTCTCTCCCAAATACAAATGACCTTGGGGAGAATCCAAAGTATTTTTTTCTGCCAAAAGTTGAAGTGTTTATACCCAATAAGTTATATTCTGTACAAGATCCAAATGATTCTATGAAAGCTTTAGATTGTTAGAAAGAACAGTGAAAAGAAATCTGGATACAGGTACAACAACAACAAAAACCTGCATATAAAACTGGAAAAAATAAACATGTACACTTTCAGAATATGAATATCAAATCAACCCACTATGAAATCCTTTCAGTCTGACACCATAAATATTAGGTAGCATTTCAATGAAATTAAAATTTCACCATGGTCTTAAGTTTGGATGGTATCAAGCTGCTCACCAGAGCAAGAGCCTGTGATGTCACCTGACTCTGCCCATAAATAAAACGACACAGTGGAGGAAGGAGTCACACAGCCGCACCTCCCTGTGGCTGCCACAGCCTGGGCACTGTTGGGGGCGGCATCGCTGGGCGTGCTCTAGTCTGGCAGTCCAAGTGCTACGATCCCGCACCTGGAATTCCAACGGGTCTTCCTACAAGAACATATCTGAGATACAATATTAAAAAGAAGCCCAACAATAATCATTTATTATTAAATGGGCTGGCTCTCGAATTGTGCAGCAGTAAATTCCTATTAAAAATAACTGTCTTAAACGGCAAAAACAACTTTTTTTTTTAATGACAAACTTGGAAAAAGCCTTCATAGATACTGCATGAATGGAATGTACTCTTAGAAAAGCTAGAGTGTATGGGTTCAGAGTTGAAACACAGTGATAGATGTGGCCCTACCAGTGTGTCTCTAACAAGTGCTAACAGATCAAGATAAGGTCCTTTGAAACAAAAGGAGGAAGCAAAGTCTGTCCTGGCCTGTCGTCAGTTCTCTGTACATCACAAGACACAGTCTGCTCGGGCACTCTGCCTTCCTGGGGACAGCTTAATCTACACATGGAGACTGGTTTCTATATTACATCTCGATTAGTCACTTCAATTAAAAAGAATCTCGGTCCATATCACAACGGCCGTTAGAAGTCTTGTTCCCGCTGGGGCTCAGTGGGCTTCCTAGGACTACTCTTGGGGCCATAGAGGAAGGTCAGTAAATGAATAGCCAGAAGTGTTTGCCCACCCTTCACGTGGACTTCTGACGGTAATGGAGGGTGAGGTCACCACCACTCTTCCATATGAAGTGTTTCACTGTTCGAAGGTCCATATTTGGATCCAAAACCTGATTAGCAAAAAATAAATAATAAAAAAGGTATCTAAGAGCCAACAGTTATTGTTAACTCTGGCACTCTCCTCACCTATGCCTGGTGGCCTGTTCCTGTTGACACAGCTGCCTTGCACTCAGGCATGAACCTGGGTGCAGTGAGACGTGCAGCTTGTGTGGCTAAGCCAGACACACCGTGTTCAGCCATTCCTCTGAAGAAATGCACTGAATGCATCCTCATTTACAACATCTCCACCACTACTCCACCCACCACCACTTCAGATCTTCAAAACTAACACGGCAGACACTGTTCTGCAAATCAAGACGAGCATGCGTTTTTCTTGTCAGGCAAAAAATGTCACCAGCACATCCACAATGGTCTGTGTGTACACTGAAATCTCCATGTCCCTTTCCTGAAAACTGCCCTGGGGTAAATAGAAGCTTTATGGTGGGCTGAAGAGCCCCTCAAGAAGGGGCCTCACAAATGGGTGGGAAAGACCCAGTGCTCCTTATAGTCTCTCTAAAAGCAGAAACCCCCCATAGGCAACAGACTTGGAGACCACAATCCCACTACATGATGAAATTCTGAGAACCAGCGCTGGAAAAAATGGGGCAGTGTCCTCAAGTCCACTTACCTGATCCTGGCACAGAAGTTCAATTTTCTCCTCTGCCAACACAGCAATATCCTCTTCTTTTTCCTGTTCTCCTGGTTTTTCATTATTAGAAGAGCTAGTGGTTTGAGACTCATTATCCAAATTGATGATTTTCTCATAGACATGTTCCATTACTTTCCGGACTTGAAGCATGTCACTAGCAGAAAGTCTGTCTCTGTAAAAAGCAAGGGCAGATTGTGATATCAGGAAATCACTGGATACTATCTTTTCCATATTCTTTGGTGTTAACATTTGATAAAGATAAAACATACCACAGAAACATAAACCATTAAATGTTCTCAGTCACTGCTTCAATCCATTATTAGAACTGCCAACAGGTTTTCTATAGTGTCCTAAGACACAAGTTACGTGCAACTAAGTGAGATTAAATACACATTCTTAAACCCTACATATACATACAGAATAGGCTTCTGGGTTTTATTCCCTTAAAGACTTTCCCAGAGCACGGGCAAACTAAACGTTCCTGGAAGGGAAGGCAGCCCCCAGTGCTTACCAGGCTCCGATCATGCATGTGCTCATTTCTCACAGGGCTTTCTCCTACACCTAAGACCTTCAGTTTCAACTGCCTGCTTGATCTCCAGACCAACAAACCCAAAAGCTGGCTGGGCATCTCCAGCTGGATGTCCCAAGGGCATCTCAAACTCTACATGTCCAAAACTAGATTCAGCAACTTCCTTACCCCTCAACCTACTTCCCTATTTTTTGACATCAGTTAACAAAGTAGCTCAAGCTCAGGAAAGCCACCTTGAACTTCAGTCATTAAATCTATTTGAAGTGATACTTGGAATTTGCTTTAAAATAATCCCGTGTGTGCATGTGAGTGTTTGTGTGTGTAGGTAGGTGGGCTCAGTGGGAGGGAAGGTAGGTAGAGGTATAGATGAAACAAAATGTTTAGCCATATGTTGATAATTACTTAAGCTGTTTGATGGGATAATGGGGGTTCATTCTCCCATTCTCTTTTTTTGCATACATTTGTACATTTCCCTAACAGAAGGTTTTCAAGTCTGGTTGACTTTACTTGCTGGGATACACATCAATGAAACTTTTCCTTTCCTTTCTGACTGCCTTCCTTTCGGCCACCCCTCCACCCTATGCTGCAGCTACATAGGTCCTCGCTAACTTATCTTATGCATGCTCCTCCTTCCATATCCCCGATCAAACCATTTTCTAGACCTGGAATATTTCTCTTTTGAAGTTCTATCCATCCTTACACGTCTAGTTCAAATTCCATGTCCTTCAAAAAACTTTTCTGGAAAGCACCAGCCAAAAATTTATTTCTTTCTCCCTACTCTCATCATTCTCTAAGTATTCATAAAAACAGAGTTATTATACACAGACTGTGTCCTAACTTACGCATTATGACAAGAGACAAAATCTATGTCTTATTTATTTTGAACATCTGTAACCAGCCACAGTAGGTACTTGGTAAATGGTTAAATTATATAAACTTTCAATATTATGAACTTAGCCTTAGATCTTGTACTTGTCTCCTCTGCTATAAAAGCAACTATAGGGAATTTAAACAAATCTCTCTGGTAATTAATTAGATCAAGGTTATCACATGACACTCCATTTACTTACTTTTTTAAGGTTTTTGCTCCTGAAGATGCATGAGGTTGGAGGTAGAAAGGAATTTTGTTGAATTTGGGCATATTTTTCTGAAATATTAAAGTGAAAAAAGTGTAATAGTTTCTATTAGCTGATAAAATAAAATGATGTCAATAGGAAAATATGATTTACAAGTTAACAGTTATTTTACAATTAAAAGTGACTTTCTATTAAATTTATAGTAAGCTATCAAATTATCTACATCAGCCTTAGAGAACAGAAAAGTATAATGTTTCATTTTGTAGTAAAAGATAACATAAAGACAATTATATGCATTGTCAGTCAATATGAAATTGCAGCATCGCTATTCTCAAGTAACAATTCAAAGTATTAAAGGGAAACAAACTTTATGAATTAAATGATTTAAGCCATACAAACCAAAAATCTCCATTGTACAATAAATGCCCAAATAAAAAAGTAATTGTCTTAGAGAAACCCAGAACATTCACTTTTGAGCAAAACCATACTCTACACTGGTGAGGCCCATTATCCAAAACTGAAAAGGCCAATCAAGTCCTCTCCCACTTTCTTCCCTCTGACATCAGAGTGAGGTCTGAAGTTTAAACAAGAGTAGAAACTTCAACCAACCACCTAGATGTCTACCATGAAGTAAACAACATAGTTAGATGAAGGATAAAATTAACTGGTCATCTTTTCTCTGGGTGTTAATCTCCTCTGAGCCTCCACGTCATATCCTGTCTTTGAATGTCTCCTCTGAGGAATAAGCCACAGGCCTAAAGTCAACAATGCATCCTAGGTGAGTTTTACACTCAAAGGAAGTAGTGGTTTATGGGCGACTCAGACTTAGAGAAGACTATAGAATATCCATCAGGTGTCAGACTGGTTTTAAGTTCTTGGAGGTGTATCTGGGACAGAAAACAAATTTTCTGAAGGTTCTAGAGATTAAATCTCTTTTCATATGGCTTTAGAAATTTAAAAGATAGGTCAACAGCACAAAAGAGAGTCTAGAAACAGACCCGTGTGTACACAGAAATTTAGTATATGATAAAGACAGCATTTCTAATTAGAAGGAAAAGGGCAAATTATTCAGTAAACTGTTGGCACACTGGCTATCCATTTGGAGAAAGTTAGCATCCAACTTTACACCAATCATAATGAATTCTAATAGATTAAAGACCTAGATGTAAACCATTATCATAAATATACTAGAAGAGAATACAAGAGAACATTTTTGTTACTTTGGAGTAGGAAATACCTAAGCAAGACATGAAACTCAGAGCCATAAAAGATCAATCTGGTCATATAAAAAATGAAAACATTTTGCCTGACAAAAGACACTATAAACAAAGTAAAAATTCAATTGAGAGGCAGGACAGTAGTCAAAGGGTTAATATTCAATACAAAGAACTCCTACAAATCAATAAGAAGGATAAATAACCCAATAGAAAACTGAGTAAAGAATACAGACAATTCACAAAAGAAATATAAATGGCCAATATGAAAAGGTGCTTAACCTCATTACACACACACAAAAATAACAACCCCAAAACACACATTAAAACAATGAGATAATATCTGCCTATCTTTCAGCAAAGATTTTAAGTATCCAGCGTTGGTGAGGGTGTGGGGTACTGGGTACTCATATACTGTTGGTGAGAGTGGAAACTGATACAGCCTTTCTGGAGGGCAATTTGGCAATATCTATCGAAATTTAAAATGTGCATACCCTTTGATCCAGCAATTCCACTTCTAGGAATTTATCCTAAAAAGTACACAAAGATATATGTACAAGGGTGTTCACTGAAGCATTGTTTGTAATAGAAAACATTGGATACAACCTAAACGTCCATTAATAGGAACTGGTTAAATAAATCATGGTACATTTATACAATGGAATACTATGCAGTCATTAAAAAGGAATGATCCATATGCAAACATGAAAAAAAAGTTCAAGATGTTTTTTAAGTGGAAAAAAAAAAAAACCCCAAAAAACCAAGTTGCAGAACAGTATAATATACATAATATAATATATATTATATACTTATTAAATACATGTATTAAAAATCTATATATAATAGATTTTGTACAAAATAAAATGAGCTATACACACACACATATATACACACATTAATAATATATGCTTGTGTAGGCATAGAAAAAGGTACTAGAAGCTACATATTAAACTATTAATAGTTATTACTTCTAGGGAGAACAGGGAGTGAGTAGAATAGAAGGAGTGATTGGGAAAGAGATGGGAATTTCACCTTATTTTTTTTCTTTGATAAGCATATATTATTTATATGATTAAAAGTAAAGATAAATATAATCATGAATACTTCTGCAACTTTGGAACTGCAGGGAAGCAGAAGAGGATTCCACTTGGCAGTCTAGTTTTTATTAGAACTAGAACTCCAACTAGAACAGTCTAAAGCAGTTCTTAATTTTCTTCATGGTTTGGAAAAAAATAAAAGGGCAAAATGGGAGTGGAGGACACTTACATCCACAGTGATGTCAATTACCCATTGTGGCACCGTCTCATTAAGAAGCATGGACTCAGTCTCACCCCCGGAGTCTCGGCAGAGCAGCCTAAACATAATTCATCAGGTAGTAAGTGACACAAACACAGATAACAAAGTCACTGTCAGCCAACATTGGAGGGAGGGACCCTTACAGAGTTCATTTAGGATAACCCCCACCTGACAGCTGAGGAAACAAAGCACAACCAGGCAGAATGACTCACTGTGTTAAGAGAGCGAGCAAGGCCCTAACACCCAGGCCCCCGATTCTGAGGCCAGGCATACAGTGCAGCTGCCTCTCTGAGGCCCTGGGTGATGACAGGAAACCTGGGTGGAGGCAAAGCACTCAAGAAAGGTCGCCCGCCAGTGCTACAGTGCAGAGCACAGGCCTCCACACGTAATGGGTCAGGATATTTTTGGTAACCACACTCTCAGGAAACCACCATAAAGGAAGAGAATCCTGGCCTCAAGGGCAAGACAAACATTTTTCGTACTTCTGGCCCTATAGACGACTCTAGAAGGCTCTCCCCTATGACTCTCCCTGGGCCCTGCTGGCAACCTGGACGGGAAGCCAGTCCAGCTCTTGCCTGCAGGGCCTCACAAGGACTGCCTCGCACCTCAGGCTGGTCTACCGTTGGGCACAACAGTTCCCAGGAGCAGCCCAACCCATCTTACCTGGCCCAGCCTGAGGGAAATTATCTACTCTGATGCTGTCCTGTGGGTGGGGACTTCTGGTGATTCTATCTTTTCCCTGACCCTGGCAGTTATGCTGGCTGTGAAAAAATGAGTTTCTTGCAGTAACTGCTAAGAAGCTGCTTTGAGGCAAGGTTCAATTAGAATGTGACCCAACAGCATCAGACACTTAACTGTTTCATGAAGCTAAAAATGCTTCCAAACCCCTGACACCCCTAGAAGTTGATGATAAACAATGTGTAACATCTGCTTGAATCAATACTTCTTGGCAAACAGGATGCATTCTTAGCCTTCATGACCCATACCTGAACAGGGTGCGACCTCCAGCTTCACCGAAGATCACAGGGGTGTGTGGGGGCACTTGAAAATAGCCATTTCCCTTCTGAACTCGGTTCTCCTGCTCCCCATTTACTAGGAAAAGGTACAGATGGTGTCAGTACCCAGAGTTAGTGCTAAAAACACAGATTCTAAATATTTTGTTTCCACAGAGTTCAACCACTGCAAGATTTTTAAAATCAAAAGCCCTGTAAGTCAGCCAGAGTCAGAAACAAAGGCCAAAAAAAAAAAAAAAAAGCTGAATTCCTGAAAATAAGAAATACTGTAACTTGCGATGTACCTCTTAAGAAATGACTACATTTTAGAGGATTTTAATAGAAGAGATCAATGTTTGAGATTTGAAACAAAAACATAACCATTTCAGCCACAGGGATGTCTAGGGCAGCCTCTTTATAAACGATGATCTGCTTCTTTTGGGGCGGTCGGTGGGGGGAGTTGCATCAAATACCAAGCTCAGAAAAGTTTCTTGTGCCAGAAAAAAAAAATTGTGTTTACTGGCAGCCATAACTAATGGCAGAGGTGTCAGTAAAAAATAAAAATCTCAAAGCAGTCATTATCTCATTTTTACTGTTCTGTAGATTTCATTCCACTCTGCTGCCTTTGTAATCTCGTGAACCAAGTGCAGGGGACCCCCCAACTCAAGCACCAATTTGTTCACATTTCCCTAATGAATCTGGAAACAACCTCACTGTCTGAAATCCCTCCTACAGCACTCTCAGAACCTCTCTCATAGCACCAACCCTCTCATCTCAATGCTTGATGTAAGCGGCCCTTTGCCCAACTGGAAAGCCAGTCTCTGAAGGATGGGGTCCTTGCCCATTTATCTTTTTTACCCCCACCTGCAACTCACTACAGGACTCTGAATACTTGAGCAGCTCATCAAGTACAATCTAAGCAACTCTTGAGTATCCACTGAGTACGGGGCAGGAGTAGCAGATTACTGGACAGGTACAGCATGTGGTGTCCTGAACTCTGCCTGGGATCTTGGGTGGGCCCTGCCCTGCCTTTACTACGGCAGTTTGATTTTAAGGATGATTTGGGGTTTCCCGTGACTTCTTCCTTATTCCCTGAACCAAAGCCTGGATCCAAGAGGTGCTGTTTTTTGATTATTTAATCTATTGGCTACTTGGGCCTCTGAGGGCACCCTGTCATGTTACAGATGGAGAAAAACAAACCAAGAACAGGAAATGACATGCCCATAGCTATACAGCTGATAAATGGCAGAGCCCATACCAGAATCTAGCCCTCTCAATCCTCTGTGAAGAGACCTTACCATTGAGTTTCTCTGGCTCACAGTCTGCAGTACAATTCTGAAGGGAAATGAGGTGGGCCAGGTGACATAAAAGAAAAGCCATCATGGGAGGGGTCAGTGCTCTCTCTCTGAGATCAGGAGACTGGCTTTCAAAGAGCCATGTCATCCTTGCAAAAGAGATTTCAACTACAAAAATCATTATGGATGAATCAGTCAGCCAGAACAAAGTCTCTGGCAGGAGGTCCTTGTCACTGTCACAGGTGGGCAATCAATCTTCAGCAGAATAAGTCCTCGGTGGGTGGGACTCAAGGACTCTTCAACCAGCTGTAGGTAACATATGACTTCTGAACTTTTAAGTTTTTTCCCCCCCGTTCTTTAATCAAACTGAGCCAAACTCATACGTTCAAAATTCTCCTCTGCTGCCCAGAGAAAGGTACTGCCACTGCCTGTGGTACACACAGCTTTTGAATGTCCTCAATGACATGAATTCTTTATACATACTCATTTACTTACCCTGACAATTCTGAGTTGGGGATCTGATTTTTTTGAAACATTCAGAGCCAACATCAGGTAGATTATAGAGTAGGTGATATCTACATTTCAGGCCAATGTGAAGTATGACCACACAAGGACAAATCAGGCTTTCTGATGCAGCTCGTTAGCTAGCCTGGAGGTAAATCCAGCAGGTCCACCTTTGGAATAAGCTGGCTAAGCTGCCTTCTTCTAAGGACAAAGGTCATCTGAATACACAAGGTTTATTCTATACGTCCTGTGTAGTCTCACTAATTAAAAGCTCTCTTGGAATCTCAGTCAAGACTGGATGTATGTTCTTACTTTAGGAAGGGAGGGCTTAATAAACTGGAAACACCACAAATACTATGTCACACTTTAGCAAATGCTTAAAAATTTTTTAAACATTCTCAGGATAATAATAAACATTACTTCTAAGTAATTTTTAAATCAATTATTGTGATATAAAAACACGAACCATGGTTTACTTCATTTTCTTCTTCGTCCATTGGATTCACATGTGTTCTAGGCCAATATTCTAGAAGTGCCTGGAGTAGAAGTCCACCTAAGTTCACTGCAAAAGAGTTATTAAAAAAAGGAAAGGAATGGAAAAAAGAATTATTAGCTTTAACCTAAAAATAGAGGGAAAGAAATAAAAATTAAAAGTTTCCACATACTCTTTTTTGCGGGGGTGTAATTAGGTTTATTTATTTATTTATTTTACTGGAGGTACTAGGGATTGAACCCAGGACCTCGTGCATGCTAAGCATGCTCTCTACCACTTAAGCTATACCATCCCTCTAAAAGTTTCACGTATTCTGATGTTACGTTCTTAACCCAATGCCAATGATGTTTAAAAGACTTCAGAGATTTTATGTTTATTAAATTTTATCTTAGAATGTTTAAAGCAGTGATAACATGGAGCAAACATATATTCCATTTGGTTGTTCAGATGTAGTCATTATTTAAAAATGAACAAACAAAAATAGCAATTATATTCTTTAAAGAGCTATTTCCATATAAAGCCACTAAACTACATTTATATACATCAGGTATTTCTACATGCTACATTATTAGAATACAGATCAAAGACATAATTGACAAAATAAAGTAGACTCTTAAGAAGACAAGTCTCTTCTCACTGCACACAAAAATTAACTCAACATGAATTAAAGACTTGGATGTAAGACCCGAAACCACAAAACTCCTAGAAGAAAATGTGGATGGTAAGCTTGCTGACATTGGTCTTGACAATGGTTTTTTTGGATCTTAAACCAAAGGCAAAAGCAATGAAGGCAAAAATAAACAAGGAGGACTACATCAAACTAAAAAGCTTCTGCACAGCAAAGGAAATCATCAAGAAAATGAAAAGGCAGCTTACTGAATGGGAGAAAATATTTGCAAATCATTTATCTAAGAAGGGTTATAATATCCAAAATATATAAAGAACTCCTACAACTCAATAGCAAAAAACTTACAAATCCAATTAAAAAACAGGCAGAAGATCTGAATAGACATTTTTCCAAAGAAGACAAACAGATAGATAGCCAACAGGTACATGAAAAGATGCTCAACATCACTAATCACCAGGGAAACGCAAATCAAAACCACAATGAGATATTCCCTCACACCTGTTAGAATGGCTTTTATCAAAGAGGTAAGAAATAACGAATGTTGGAGAGTATGTGGAGAAAAGGGAATCTGTTGCACTGTTGATGGGAATGTAAACTGGTGCAGCCACTGTGGAAAACAGTATGGTGGTTCCTCAAAAATAAAACTATCATATAATCTAGTAATTCCACTTCTGAGTATTTATCTAAAGAAAATGAGAACACTAATTCAAAATACTATATACACCTCCATGTTCACTGCAGCATAATTTATAATAACCAAGATATTAGAAACAACCTTATTGTCTACTGATGGATGAATGGATAAAGAAAATGTCACACACAGAGAGAAATATTATTCACTTATAAAAAAGAATGAAGTCTTGCCATGTGTGACAGTAGGGATGAACCTTAAAGGTACTATGTTAAGTGAAATAAGTCGATGTTAGAAAGACAAGTATCATATGATCTCACTTATATGTGGAATCTAAAAGCAAAAAAAGCAAAAAAAAAAAAAACCCAGAAAAACTCAAGCTCATAGATATAGAGACCAGATTGATGTCTGCCAGAGATGGGGCCTAGGGTGATTGGCAAAATGGGTGAAGGGGGTCAAAAGGTACAAACTTTCAGTTATAAAATAGATAAGTCAGGGGGATGTAATATACAGCATGGGTGACCATAGTTAATAACACTATATTGCATATTTGAAAGTTGCTAAGAGAGTAAATCATAAAAATTCTCATCAAGAAAAAAAAATTTTCCTAACTATATATGGTAATGAATGCTAACTAGACTTACTGTAGTGATTATTTTGCAATATATACAAATACTGAATCATTATGTTGTACATCTGAAACTAGCACATATCAATTACACTTCAATACATTTTTTTTTAAATTGGGGAAACTATTTTCCAGCTTCACTTTTCTTAACTGAACAGATTTCCAGAGTGGTTTAAGGGTAGAAAGTTTGCTGCATATTTAATTGTTAAAGGTAAATCATGATTGTGAGAAAAATAAAGATCCCCAAAACATTTAAAATGGAATAGTATTTTCCATTTCCATATGAGAGAATATATGGATTTCTTTCCCCACCCCACCCCCAACTATGACTCCAAGTATGGCCACTTGAGCTCTATGTGGAACCCTTAGGCTCCAACATCCAGGTAGAGAAACACTAAAAGAGAGAGAGAAACACTAAAAGAGAGAGAGAAACACAAAGTGATGGCCCGCACAAGATTTACTAAATAACCGTGGCAAATTTTAATTATGTACAAGGACACAGTTAAGTGAAGAGAAAAGAGACCCAGACTCTATTTCTTTGCATTTTTCCATAAACCATATACGTATAGAGAGGAGCACTGGGGAAGAAGGAAACAGTTGAGGGGTTGGCTCTCTGTAGGCTGGAGGAAGCAGAATTAGGACTACTTCCCTTTTTCTGTCTTGAGAGAATATATAGATTTCTTGAAAAATGATTTTTTTAAACCCCAAATATTATTTAAAAAAAAAAAAGATGAACACATAGCAAAAAAACAGCAAAGATACACCTTCTGTTTTGGAAGGAGGAAGTGAAGGAAGGACACAAACTCACACTTTGGATCTGAGCCATCGGGGCTGCTGAAGCCAGCATCTTTTGCAGAAACCCAAGCAGCAAAACAGTCACTCTCATCCAAAGTAATTGTCAACATCTATCAAGAGAAAAAATTGTTAGTGGCATTCCATTTGAATACATCCTTGAAATAAGTCTCTAAACCCCCCTTATTTATTTGTACTATTTGACTGAAGTGCGAAGCCACAGATTCAGAACCAAAATGTGTTTCATGTGATTCAATGCAACTACAATTTAATCTATTGGGATACAAAGAGGCATTAAAACTGCATAAGATTTTTTTCCTTTCACACCTAAATGTAGGTCTGTGTAACTATTAATACTTGATTATGAGCTATATTAGAAATTTTCAACTATCCCAAACTGCACAAGTATCAATTGCTAACTTACCCCAGTTTTTAAGTCTACTGAGAACCAATTTGGTACGTATACCATCTTAAATCTTTTCTTAATTTCATCTTCAAAATCCACTTTACCCAGATCTTCAACTTTACATGCCTGTACATCAAAAAGAAAGTAAGATAATTATCAATATTAAGTGGTCTACTGATTTGATTCTGACTTAGCTACTCAAAATTTTATAGATCTGTCTAAATAATATGGACTCTAAAATACATTTTAAGAAGAATGTGGTCAAATATTTTTATCTTAAAGCATTTACCCTCAAATAACTACCTCCTATTAAAGTTTTAAATTAAACACAAAATGTTCTTTTTTTGGAAACTGTAATTTTGCTGAAATTGATATACCACATGTATCTGGAAGCAAAAAAATCTTCAAGGAATAAATAACAATTTCTAAGCACTTTAAGAGAATTGTGACGCTACCTTCAGACAACAGCTATAACATAGGCAGCAATTTTAAGTTTCTCTTTCTTGACCATTGTAATCTTTCTTATTCATTCCCTAAATATGTATGCTTCCCAAAAGTACGCCATGAACTTTTCTTGGTGCCACAGAACATTTCCAATCCCAGTACATCTCAATCTTGAACTGTATCACAGAATGCTCCCTCCACCTCTTCATCCTAACAGCAACCTGGCTCTTTCCTGATGGTCCTACCTCGTTAGTCATCTTCTCAAAGGGTGACTTTGTATACTTATTCTTCCTTCATCCCCCAAATATCTGGCAACGTCTAGAGACGTTTTTGGTTGTCACAAATTAAGTGGGAGGCGGGGATGAAGGTGGTTACTTGTATCTACGGGGTACAGGCTAAGCGATGTTCCTAAACATTCTACAATGCACAGAACAAACCCCGCTCCCCTCTCCTACCCACAACAAGGACTTATCAGGCCTAAAATGTCAATAGTGTCAAGGATGACAAACTCCGACATATTCATTTTAAGGGAAGGCAGCATAACACAGTTTTATAATACACTAAATAGAGAACATGGTTCCATTCAAATTCTAGGTAACTAAAAAGATAAACTACGTTCTCATCTAATATTCACATAAAAAAGTATCCACCCCAAAATTAGGCTGCAATTAAATCTTTATATATTTACTATCCTGGTTATTATACACACACACATATACAACACACACAAATTACAATAAAAAATAAAGGGATATATAATCCAGTAACCTATATTTAATTACAAAAAGATACTCACCTTCAATACATCCCAATATGCCACATTATTATTGGTGTCTTTGGTTAATATATGCCTCTTATCATTAAGAATGTGACACTGAATAATACTAGCACCCCCTAAAAAAAAAAATCCACACAATTAGCAAACCAATCCTACACTTAACATTAGTGCAGTACTGTGAATTTAACTGGCATGTAACAGAATGTAAACCATACTAGCCTCCAGAAAGAAGGTAAATCAGAAGACTATATAATTATATCTAAGTTATATATATATATAAAATAATAATATATCTTTTTATATATATATATAAAAATTTAATATATATAAAAATTATGTCTAAGGCAATTGACTCTTTACTTCAAGGGACTACAAGTAGAAAATTGTTAAGGGCAAACAGTTTTATCCACTGAAAAAAGTCCAAATGATGACAGGAAATCTCTGAATTAGTCCCATCTCTTACCAGTTTTTGCTTTCTATCTTCCTTCTCTTTTTTCCTTCTCATTTATGTCTACTAAATGGACATCCTGTCCTCAATGCACTGACATCTAACTACAGATAAATGTGTCATTCAATACTCTAATTCCAGACTGTGACATTGAAGTCAGAGCTGCCACTCCCAGTTGTAACGTGCAGAATTCTAGGACCAGATCTGACCCTTTCTGGTTGTGCCAAAAGACAACATCAAACTTTACACCTTTTACAAAGACTTTTACCAAGACCATGATTATCCTAATGCTGGGCAAAAAGGTTAACTCAAGAAAGCTCAACTTTTAAAGTCACTAAAAAGCATTAAAATTTTTTTTCTTCTATTAAAAATATACCAATATACTATTAGTCTTTTGTTGACATCAGAATTACACTTAAAAGAAGGTCATCTCCTTTATTTTTGTCAGTCTCTTAGTAACTATAATTAACCTCGATAAAAGGTACAATCCCTCCCAATACCCTTACTTACCTTTAATAACCTGGTCAGACTGTGTACAAAGGGGTGTTATAGGATTTGTACAGTCGTTGTCATAATCTCCAGAGGCTCTAAAATTATGAATTCCCTTCAATATCTAAAGGAATAAAATTAATTATTTAATCATTATATACTTTATAAGCTTTGCCAATTTGTTCAAAGTGGCAAGAAAAACAAAGAACAAATGAGAAAAACCCAACAATAACAACATTAATCAAAAAAATAGTCACAAAGTACAACTATCTACCGTGATTGAAAAAATATAAAAAAATATTAAAAAGGGAATATTGTCTTTTTGGAGAGAACACTAGGCATTCTTTCAGGTAAAGCTATATTTATCTCAAACTGGCACAATGAAATTTAGAGAGGATATATAGCTTTTCTTTTAATTACAGGTACAGAGAAAGACAACCTGATTGGTATATAAACAGAAATGAATGCAAACACTTTCTCTTCTGCTTTTCATAAGAAGTCTGTTAAGCAAGAAAATGTAAAATCTTTAAGATTTAAAAATTAATAGTACTTTTGATGACTTCTCTCTATTTCTATCCCTGTTCTTTATGCTACGAAGAAAAAGGAAATGAATTTGAAAAAACAATTTTCTGCTTTCTCTTATGTTTAGAAAAACAGAATCCTAATGAGTCTCCCTGCCGTGCTGGTACTCGGCCTGCCTCTTTTCAAATGCAGCTTCGTGAGGTCAGAAGCTGTACTAGTCTTCGCTGGCTTTATCAAGGAACAGTGCCTATTGTGAGCACATCAAACGTATATCTTGGCTCCTGACAAAGAAGTCAGAAGCTGCATTTTGACTAAGACCTTAATTTTTGTACAATTCTTAGGATTATACCTGCATTCGCTGGGGCTTTTAGATCTTTGCCACAGCCCAAAACCACGCTGAAAGTCAGGCTTATACTGAGCATTTGCCACTGGTACCTAGCAGGCCTGTCATAACAAACCATGTTTAAAATCCTCTGCTAGTGGTTCACTTACCCATTTATTTACTGTAGACTTCGTTGTTGCGACCCAGATTGCAGGAGGGGGATCAGCTGATCTATCAAGCTCCATCTGAAACAAACCACAAAAATACTGCTTTGTGGAATATTCGCTCTTTGACATTTGTGTGTTGACTATACCATGGCATGTGTTAACAGCCAGGGATGCACAGAAAAATGAGAGTCTCTTTGCTAAAGGAACTCATGGCCATATAAACGTGTAATAGAGGTGACTTTTACCAAAGACAGTAGCTTAGAGTTTTAAGAGTGGTTAATTTAAGGGTTCTAAATGGGTACAGTGAAAAGGATGACTTACCATAACTTTTTGGCTTTGCCATCCTTTTGTTTTGTTTTTATGCTTTTAGTAACAAGGAAATATGTTTCTTTTTTCTTTGAAAATGTTTGTAGCAAAAAAGAAAGAAAGAAAAAAACCCCCTCAAAACCCAAAACCATTCTAACAATAAAGCAAAAGTAAAAAGTACCAATAAAATTCACCCCCCCTACCTTGTCTCAGGAACACAGCTGCACCCTGTAGACAGTTTATTATGTCCTCCTGTATTTTTAATATACTATCAATATAAAATATACATATACCCATGTATATATCACACAGATGGAATCACTCTGCACTTGCCCACCATTCCTCCTGCAACAGGAAACTGCAGGTTTGGAGACATGGGGACAGGGCTGAACCACTGGCAAGAAGGAATCCTCTTCAGTTCAAAGGGATGTTCCTTGTAACATGGTTATGTCTATGCTAAATTCTTCTAGTCTTTTTCTCCACAACCAAGAGATCCTGGCAGCTGCAGGAGTCAAGACACAGTGTTTCTCCGCCACACTTATCTCTCCCCACCAGCGTGCTTCCTGCACACATGCTGTGTCTGTGTGACTGCAGCTTCAACTCTCCTGTTTCTCTAAAGGATTATTGCTTGCGTCTATTAGGTTGTGTCATCTCTTTTAAATAACTTACTTGGCCAAGTTTATGTGAGCTCTTAGACCACAGGCATCCTCTCAATGCCTCATTTGACCTCCACTCCCCTTTAGCCCTTCCTTCTACACTGTGGTCTGGGTTTCAGATGTCACTTAGTTTCGTAAATGATGGGTATCTGCAGTTGTTTCTTGCTTTCCTTGTTTTCAGATGATTTCTGAGAAGAGTGAATACCGCTGTCTTCATGCCTCCATTTTAAATCTGGAAATCTCCTCACTGTTGTTTTAATGTACAGTTCTGTGGATATCAGTGAGACTGAACATCTCGTCAGATGATGACTGGCCAAGTTTTAGTCTAGGCTTCATTTTTAGGAAGTGTCAACATGGATGGCTTCTCAAGTACCCTTTTACCCACCTCCCAGGACTACTGTGAGGCAGCAGTGGTTTGGAATATGAACCAGCTCGTTCTCCCTTCTTCAGGAGCAGTCCTTCACATCCTCTTGAGGCAGTGGATACATTTCTGCTTTGCTGTCTGCTCACAGACACCTGAACTCCTCACACTCCTGCTCTAAGGCCAGGTTAGGAGAGCCAGGGAGCTCAGGAACACTGTGGGGCCACCTCACTAGGATTTGCCAGTGGGGGAGCCATCCATCCCTGATGTACCCAAGAAGTCAACATTTCTTCTACAGGTGACTAATAATTATGTTAAAGTATCTCTCTTACAACCCCACAGTTGACTTGTGTTTTTAATATTGATTTAGCTGTATTTGGCTAGCACATGTAACAATCTTAATTGTAAAACTAAAATATATGACATACCTTGAGAACTGGTGCTTTTTCTTCACAAATCAGCACCCGAATGTCAGGGTTTCTTAGGTCTGTACAATAAATCTTCCTGTCCCTTCCTCCAGAGTAAACGTGTGTGAAGGCGTCATTGACCTGCAGAGCCCAAACACCTTCGTCATGGACTCGGTACGTTGCTATACATCTCTGCTGGCCAAGGGACCAAAGGCGAATTGTCCCATCAGAACTGCCAGAAAGGCACTGGGAACAAAGAAAGCTAAGGTTAGAAACCTGCCCAGAAGTTCCTGCTTTCTTGTGTTTTGCACTTGGCTTCTCTCTTGACTCCATGTCGTTAACACAGCTCTAACAACCTGTACTCCTGCCTCCGATAAAGATTTCTGACAAGCATGTACCACAGACTGAAATGACCAAAGGCAACAGCGTAGGCTCAAGGAGGGGAAACCTCTGAGCCAACCTCCTTTATCCTCTGTATCTGGCCACCAGCAGCATCAGCATCCCTTGGGAACATTTTAAAAATGTAAATTCCTGGGTTCCATTCCAGACCTATTGAGGCAGAAACTCTGGCAGGGGTCCAGCAATCTGTGGAGATTCTGACACTCTCTCCAGGTATGCCAAGTCTGACAGGCAGTGCACTAGGCCACAAACCTTCTGGAGCTCTGAGTCACAACTCTGTCTCATTCCCTCCCTCACGGCTCTGGATTCCTGATGGCCTGCCAGGTCTCTTAGGTTACTGACAAAAGCCAAAAGCAAAATCCAGGCTTACCACTCACTCTCTGTGACCTTGAGTACTTCCCATATAAGCCTCAAGTTCAACATCCATTAGTACAAAGCGTGGACCCTCAGCATTCAGAGTTAACCCTGACAATTTTGACAGCTTCTACAGGCTCAGCAGCGTTAACTACATGGAAGTCTCTGGCTCACAGTCAGGACTGAGCACACTGTGAGTCTGACAGAGACAGACGGAATCCGCCACCCCACATTCACATTCAGCATACCTGGTGTTCCCTACCAGTTACTCTGGTGACTTGAAGAAGAGGACAAAAACTTATTTCTTTGGGGAAAACATGGCCCCGAGGAGAAAGCAACTGGTGTTGGCATATGAAATTAAGTGGGCAAAGATTTTCAAAGGAGAGAAGACAGTTGAGGGGTTTGGAGATCTGGACAGTGTTTGAACAGATGAGGCCTTCAGGAATATTAAGGATTTACTGGCCTGCTCTGTGACTTGAAGGTGCCTTCAAAACTCTGGCCATGTTTAATTAAACAAACACTTACTAACAGACTCCACCACAAGCTGTCAGGATCATCAGTGTTTTAATCACCTATTACAACTAGTTCACAAGAGAACCAAGAGACTAACCAATGAAGAATCTGTCAGGAGTAAGGTCACAATCAGATCTTCATCATGTGTGCAGGAGCACTGTGGCAGGCTGATGGGGAGAAGGCAGGAGCTCTCCATTCCAGGAAGAGATGCTACTCTGCGGTGGCAAAGCTATGAGTAAAGCTATGCTCACTCAGACCCTAGACCATGTAGCTACAGGGAGTAGGGTCTGAGAACTTTAGAACAAGGAAGGCAAAGATGATGGGCTGGAAGTCCTCACAGCCTGGGTGACTTGCAACAATACAGAGCTAAGTCCCAAACCCAGAATACATAGCTGAAAGTGGATGAAGAAACACAGAGTATATCAGAGTTCTGTATCAATATTGATACAGAACACAAAATAACCTTTGATGGTAGTCAGTATTCTAAGACTGCTAAAAATCAGGCCCACAAATAGATGGTAATCACTTTTAAAACATAATGTTGGCGAACATCTTCGCAGCATTTGGTAGTATAGTTGAAGTATGTGTCTATTTTATAGGCTTTCTAGTGCCTGATATTCTGTAGGAGCTAGAGGAATCATGAAAACATTTCCCACCCCCTCCACCCTTCCACTGGATAAACGTGAAGACCCCTTCATTATGGGGTGGCTTTTGGGACTAAGACAGAATGCCCTAAAAGGTTCTGCTAAGTCATATGTAGGGGAACAGACTCTACAGCCTGATCAGGTGCTCTGTGTTTCTGCCAACAGAGATGAGTGGTACCAGGGTATTGGGGCCAGGATGCTGTCAATGTACACAAAGTGTTTGGGATGGTCACTCATACACGACTGTAAATGCCAATAGTGAGCAGCCCAGTGGGCAAATCAGGGGCAAGGAGTGGCCTAATGCTTAGAGACCCCCAGACCCAAAGCTAGGATCAGCAGGACTTGTCCCACCAAGGAAAATATTGTGAGTGACACACAAGGACGTGACTGACTCAGGGCAAGATGGTAGGTTGCTCCAGCTCCTCTAGCAACAGCCCAAGCAGGTACTGGCTCAGCCCAGTAAAGCTGGCACCAAGCAAAACAACTACAACGGTGACAGACCTCAAAGAGTAGGATTTGCTAAATATCTTACTACGACAAAGGAAGTGAGGCAATAGGCTGACACCCATGGGATTCACTGGCCTATTATACATATCTGATCACAAGTCAGATACGATGCCATCAGAGACCCTACATGAGAAGCTTGCAGGCAACTCTGCAGGATGCAATATATACTCTGGCCCAGTAACTGATAACTATCTCTTCTGTATTACAAGACTTTCAGAATAAGTAAGTAAAAATTTCTTTCTCCCTCCTCTCTTTTTCCCAATTGAGTAGTTACTATTTTCTTGATCAATTCCCTAATGTAAAAATGCCCTGTTATTATTGGTGGTTAAATTTACATTTAGTCTCTAGTTGCCAGTAGGGAAAATGAATGGAGGAGGAAACAGAGGAGGAAAAAGGTAAAAGCATATTCATAATTGTATGTACAGGAAACAAGGCATGGAGTGTAGCAGACAGGAGGAGATTTAAGAAAGCCCACCAGGCCCACAGCCCACTTCTGGAAACCATCTTGTCTACAGCCCCTTCTTAAGGGCAGTCCCATGGAGATGGTATGACACAGATCAACCCTGGACACAGCTAACAGAATATGGCATGGATGACCATCTCATGTGCAGTGTAGCAGCTACTACAAAACAGTGAGGAACTGACTGCACTGGGCTTTTTAGACTCAAATGAAAATGCTGCTGCAAGGAAACTCAGGAGATTTAGAAAATGCTGTGGCTTACAGATAAGAATATACCTCTTACTTCCACTCCTCTCACCAACCATACTAACTAAATACTATGATTCCCACTTTGCAGATGAGCAATCTATGGACAAGTAAAGAAGAGTCCTCTCCTCAAGGCCACACAATACATTAACATCAAGACCCGCCCACATCTCCAAAGACCCCTATGGGCATCTTTAAGCCTCTCTGCCTGGTTCTGAGAAATGATTTCCTTCCTTTAGCTAGTTTTTCAAACTTTCCTTTCACCTCTGGAGACAAAGGCTTCTCTAACTCATGTGTGAGGCAATTTCCATGCTGTACTTTCCACAGGAGTAACGGGCTGACAGCGTTTTTCATCTCATCACATCCCTACCCTCCTTCTTCTAACCCCATCACAATCAATTCCAAGTATCCCTGTCCTATGAAAAGAATGGCAGGGGCACATGTTAGAGGTGTGTCATAACATTAAATGGTGCTCAGTTTTTGTTTTTTATTATCTACACTGATGAAAGATAATTTTGTCTACTGCTACACAACAGATAGAACTGTGATTTATAATTAATTCACAAATTACGTGGCCAACAGAGTGCTAATACATGTTCAAACATGACTTGAATGTTTTTCTTTGAAATGTTGGCTCTAAGTACTGTTTTAGACAACTAAACTTATAGACCATATCTACATAGTCAACAGACAAGATCTGCCCCGAAACCAGACCCACTGAGGAAATCTTCCATTTACTACACTGCCAGAAAGCACTCAATACCAGTTTCCTTCTGCTTTACACAAAGGAACATTTTAAATTATTTTAGTCCATACATATCATAATTGCACATACTCACCTGCATAAAGAATTATTCTTAGGAAATTCCTTATTTTAGGAAATTCCTTTGTTTAAAAGTGATGTAAACAGAGTAATTTCAAAATGTGGATTATTATATGTGCAACTGAGTATTTTAAGGATTTAAAAATTAGACCACAGTTTATGTGTGGCTTTTGGTTCAATCAACTGTGCAGCAATATAGAAAGTGGGGGAATTTCTGCCATATTAAATTTTTGACAAGGTCAGTAGGTAAGTGCTCATTTAACACTGCCTACCTGTGTGCCATCTCTGTTCAACAGCAATGCTTTCACATTATCTGTGTGCCCTTTCAGCTTCATCAGTTTTGCACATGTTCTTGGATCCCATACTCTTAACACCTGTGAGTTTTAACAAAGTATCACACAAACTGAGCATATACATGATCAAATTTAAATAACAGATGGCTTTTATAAATCAAATGACAACTATTAGACTCTGAAAGGGAAGTAATACTTCTGCCAATAGACAGTGTCCAAGGCTCCTAACTTTTTCAGGTAGGAAGAAGCGTTTTTAATGTCCAAAAATGCACAGGCCACCCCTCCACGCCATCCTCCACACCCATCACCACACATGACAGTAATTATACAGTTGTACTCTCATTTGTTCAAATGAAACCTTTCTTTTAGCATCTACCAAGCAAAAACACTGTCTATATATTTTATAATTACATAGATCAAACTATTTTGGTTTCTTTGTTTTCTAGTGTTAAAATACACCCTTTAAGCTCCTCTTACCTTCTCAGTGGACCCTGATACAATGATTGTTCCCAGTTGATTCATTGCCAGGCTATAAATGGAATCTTTGTTTCCACTTAAAGAAGAAGCTATTAAAAATAAATGGAGCTAAATGTTAAAGTCATCAGCTGCTGAGCAGCTAGTCAGCACAAACTGTAAGTTTATTATTTGATTTAGAAAATCTTATCTTTCTGAGTATTTCTAAGGAAAAGAAATCTATCTATAATGGGGATAATTCTAGATAATATTATTGTTAACCAAACTTACATCTCTTCTGGATTTGAGAATACACATGTGCTCAATAAATATTTGTTAAATTCAATTGCACTGCCATTTAAAAACAATTCACGTAAGTCATGTAGTTTTAAAGATACACATGTGCCAATAAATATGAAAACTATGGCTAAATGCACTATTTACAAGAAAACACAAATCAAAATAAAAATACAAGTTTCACCTACCAAATCAGATTAAAAAAACAAAGCAATACTTAATTCTTAAAAAATAGTTAAAATGGCACTCTCATCTATTACTTGTGGAAGGATAATTTGGTACAACACCTCTGGAAGGAAATTAGACAATGTATAGCAAGAATCATATTCACGCCCTTTGATTCAGAACTCAATACCACTGAAGTATGTATATAAAACTCTACATAGCATGATTCTAATTTTACAACAAAGAATAAGTACAAACAAACAAACATGTTAAAGAGTAAAGGAAAGTACATGTATTTAGAAAAGTAACTGCTTGTATTAAGTCCTCAATAAATGTTAGCTATTATTATTATTCCCATAATTATAAAAAATTGATTTGATATCTTCTCTAAACAAGTCTAAGCAAAACATATCTGTTGCAGAATCTATAATCACTAAGCCTGATCTCTGACCCTGGCACAATCCTGCTTTTTTGTTTTGTTTTGTTTTGTTCTCTCTTACTAGTGTCTCTTTCAGGCAGGCCTTACATCTAGAGAGAACTAAATGATGTATTGTGACAGCCCCCAGTAGGCACCAGCTGCTGAATCTCTGAGATTGTGTACAGGTGAAAAATCATGGAGAACAAGGTGTTCAGACTTTCATGTATTTCTTGAGAAAAAGGGCAAAATAACATTCAAGATATTATAAACCCCAGTCTCCCAACCTGCCCTTCATGGCATATACTAGGTTATATTAGAACCGTTAGTTAATGTCAATGTGAGTATTCCACAGAGTCATGACAAACTGGACCTATTATGTAGGGATCTAGATAGTTCAGGCCCATATCCTGAACACAGACCTTTTAGGCCAGGCTTAGCTGAACATGTGCTCTTAAAAGTCTCTACCAACACCTGGCCCAGAGAACTCCAGTAGGCTGGGCCAAGTGTGAGGCTGAGTTTCAAGTCTAGACCTGTCTCGGTCTAACTGGGTAATCTGAGATCTCCTAGCTGATGAGGTAGCCATGCTATTAAGGTGCTGTGAATGTCTCTGAATTGCCTCTAGAAGCACCCTGGCCTCCCTGAATTCTTCTGTGATTGGCTCAATTCCTTAGGGCTGCTCTGAGATGCTCCCATAATATTGGCACTAAAAATCTTTCTTTGGGTGTTTTCCAACTTGGCTATTAACTCAAAGGCTCCTAGTATATAGTAGCACTTTTAAAAGTCAAAAGTTGCCTACTTTGCCAGGTAATCACCACTTCTATCAATAATATCTGTCTAGAATGTGGCTTTGGGTTAGGCAAAACTGTGGGGGATACAAAATAGTAATAAGACAGACACTTCTGCCCTGTAGGAGCTTACACTTTAGCTAGGGAGCTAATACATGCACATTTTCAAAAATAACCAGGTTACACCTGGAGAAGTTACCCTTTTTAGACTATAGTGAGGAACTAGCTCCTTGTTGTTCAATCATACTCTTGGGGGCTAGAACGCTGTAGGTAGAAGCACTCTCAAAATATGAACCACTGTCTTGATGCAAACTTATCAAAGATGTTTTATAATCCATTCTTTATTTATGTCAATTTGGATCACTTTCAATGAAATATTCTTCAAACACCTTACTTGTGACAGTGTTATTTGAGGCAGTCAATGCTGTCAGAGTATTCACATCCCACAGGAATATTTGTCTGTCCAACCCAGCCGATGCTACCAGTTCTTTATCCTTGGCATAAGCTAAGGCCTTTACGTAATCCTGTAACAGAACACAAATACTATAATCTACTCTGTAGATATAATCAAGTGAGCCACATAAAATACTGAGATCCCAGTATTACATTAAAGATATTGCAAACTATGTTAACTGTTTTACCTTATGTGTCCTTAATGTTGACATGCAAAATCCCTTATGTGCATTCCATACTTTTACTGTCGTGTCAGAAGAAGCAGATATTACTAGAAGAGGCAAAGAATTAATAAACCCCTTAGTAGTGTGACTTATCACCATTTTAAAGACTTAAAACAATGTAACATTGTCTCAAACTCTCATACATACATACAAAATGGTCATACATAAATATATATTTGAGTATTTATAATTTATTTATAATATTCCTAACATTAATTCAAACATTTTAATATTCATACACATACGTACACATATAGCTAAAAGCTCTTTCTAGAAACCTATTGTATTTTGTCTCAAATATTTTTTGAAATAGGAAGGGAAAACGTTTTTAATGTTCCAGTTGAAGGCACAACTAATTTGAGAAAAATTGCTCTAACACAGACTGCAAAACCAGTAAGTTGATCTTACCATAATAACAAAAAGATACTAATAAGGCTAAAAGAAGAATACATACTGTACGAGTCTATTTATATACAGTGCAAATGCAGGCAAACTAACCAAGAGTGTTTAGAAGACATGAGAGCGGTTATCTTGGGGCAAGGAGTAGTGACTGAAAGGGCAGCATAAAGAGGTTCTGATAATCTGTTTCTTAATACGGGTGTTCACGTTGTAAAATTTTATTAAGCTGTACTCTCAAAGTTTGTGTGCTTTTCTGTATATATGCTATACTCCAATAAAACACTCACATGAAAAATAAAAAAAAATCAAATTGAATTAAAAACTTCCAGAAGCCCAATAATCCAAAGAAATACTTACATGTTTTCCCATTACAACAGAGAACAATGTCATTTACCCAATCAGTATGGTGTTCCATAGATGCTATATATGGATCTTGCTGAAATTAAAAATCGTAAGAATGTCATTAGAGGATAAAATATATTACCAGATATAGATAGAAGTTTAGGTTCTTCAATTAATGTGATACATTGCTCTAAGGTCTTAAAACCGACAACTGAATTCAGAGTAGAATTTCATCAAACAATTGATGCTTCCAATATGACAGATGCAAATGGAAGTTTTGTTTCAGGACAGTTTTATTATGGACGAAAGTCTAGGTTTCCAGGACAAATGCTTAATTTTTAATGCCTTGAGTTAGTAAAGGTAACAAGACCTGGACTACACATTGTGTATGAAACAGGAAAGGGTTTACTAGAAAGGACAGGACAGGAACAAATCTTCAGGCTGGGGGGATATGAATCAGCAGTGATAAAGGCTCAGAGCAGACAGCAGGGGCAGAAAGGAAGCTGATGAGAGCGGTGAGAAGCCTCTAATGGTTGCAGAGGGAGATGCACACTTCTGCTCTTAGCTTCTTATTGCTGTTTCTACCTGTGAACTTAATGTTTTCTTCACAGTATCTACAGTCCTTCTGAGAAGAATGGAAGCCAAGGGCTAAAGGATCACCATTTCAGTTCTGTAACTCAAGATTTTTCTATTCCTGTCACTTGGCTTAACTACCAGGAGAGGCCTTTTAAAGAAGAGTATTTAGTTACCTCCTACATCTAAGACAGGCACATTCAAAATGCTTCATGGCAAAGAGAACAGCTCTCTACAAGTCTATTTGAGAAATGATGCTATTCAATCTTGTCATAAAATGAAGACCAGAAAAAGAGATGTCTGAAAGCAGGATAGGCAGCTTTCTAGATTCTTTCAGGTTAGCTCTTGTGAGTGCTTTCCTTAATTTGTTTGAAATACTGTAAATGCCCAGAAAGGTGACTTTCCAATTCAAATATAAGTTCCAAAAAGCATTTCAGAGCCATAGTTTTCTTACTTTCCATGTTTTAAACATTATGCCACTACTGTTTCCACTGCTTAAAGAATTCAAAGCCCACTGGACTAAAGTCCATTTAAAGAAACCATCCAGCAACTGTGCAAAGTAGTGGTTCTTTTTTAGACTGAACATCAGACTTGTAGAGCTTGCTAAAGACACAGACTTTTAAAACAAAGTCTAGCATCAGGGTTTCAAGGTTAGATTGGGTTCTAACTCTCTGTCACTAAGTAGCTATTTAACCATGGGTTTCTCTGAACCTGTTTTCCCATCTATGAAACTGGATCATAAGGATTATTTTGAGAATTAAAACCATACTGGACATAAAAGTGCTAAGAGTGTCTGGTACATAGCTAGGAGTTCAAGAAATGCTCCTTCTTCCCTGAATCTTCCTTTCTCTTGTCATTCATGATACAGGCAGTCAAACAAAATACAAAGAGAGTTCCTTTCCATTTGACTGGGGATTTATCTTTACATATACTTAAGTCCTGCTCCCTGTTTCCATATTTTTTACACCAACTTTATACTACATAATAAGGCCCTATGGGTTTTGTGGGCACTCTAATCACCTTTAAATAAAAGTTCAAGATTAATTATAAATGTAAAAGCATATACAGTCTTTTTTTAGTACCACTGGAAATTCGGGTTGCCATGAAGCTTTTCGGGCACACATTTAAAACAGAAAAACTGTTGAAAAAAATCCCCCTACCAGATGAATCTCTTTGTTCCTTTGTAGCAAAGAACTCTTACTGCAAACCTAGTTTACGGAGTCCCTGTCTTAGCTAAAACACTTCTGAAACTCTCCTAGGAGTGTTTTCGCAGAGGCTTACTGAATTCTGAGTGTACCACATACCTCAGTGCTCAAAGAAATTAAATCTGAAACTGTGAAAGGCATTGTATTAGACAGACCAAAACTTACTGAGTAGAGATTTAAAATATAGACTCAATCCCTGTCTTACCTTGTGCTGACTGACACTCCATATTCTTATGATGGAGTCTCGACCAGCCGTGAAAAGTCTGTTTAGCGCTGGGTCCAGCTGCAGGGCATTGACTCCATTTCGGTTGTACTTCTCCACCTCATCGCGAATAACATAGGAGACCTGACAAATATGTCAAGATTGGCTGTTCATGAAGTTATAAAACATGCAATAATAAAATGTAGCCTACTAGTGGCCCATTTGAAATTCAAAATCCCATGTTTTCCAATACAAAACTTATTCCCCAATCCAATAAAAATTTTTGTTTACTCCATAGAGACTGAAGGGCTGAGGAGAAAACAAGGGTGACAGTCATAACAGCCTTGCCCAAGACAAGCAAGTTTGAGGCTAAACTACTACAAATGCCTCCGAACTGGACTCCTCTCCCATCCTTGCTTGTCTTTAATCCATCTTCCACAAAGCAGCTGGATGAATCTTTAAAAAACAGAAACAGGAATGTCTTTAAAAATTGTAAATAGTGATGTTGTCATCGTCCCCATCCTCCTCCATCAAAAAGCCTGTCTGGCTGCTGACTCTGCTAGACTCACAATCTGATTTAAATCCTCAACAGGGCCTCCAGCCCTCTCCTGACACTCATCTTTGCTCACTGCTTCCCATCCTTGCACACACTGTGCCTCTGAAACGGCACATGCGCTGGTCCCCTCGTCTGGAAGCTCTTCCTCCCACTCTGTCTGGCTAACTCCTACTGCAGTCTTTAGATTTGTTGAAAAGATGCTTCCTCAAAAAGGCCTTCTCTGATCTGCCAAAGCAAAATGAGATTTTGTGCTCCAATAACACACTAAACTTTTCCTTCAGGGTGCTTTCCCCTACTTTGTTATTGTCGGTAATCTCTGTCTGCTCCACTTGAAAACTCAAGAGGACCAACCAAAAGCAATTATAATTAAGAAAAACTCAACAAGCTGACTGGCAGCCAAAACCAAAACTTTTCTATTCTAATAAAATAATCAGGATATAATGGGGGGGGGGGAATTAAAAACAGCAACAAAAATAAATATCTAGAAATACACTTTGTAAAGAAGATACACAATCAAGGGGACAAGGTACATAAAAGAAAAACCTGAATAAAGGAGACATGCCATATTGGGGCACAGAAAATTCAAAATAAACATTTTTTTCCCCTAAATTTGTGAATTCAACCCAACTTTAGTTAGAGTCTCACTGGATTTCTTTCTAGAAGTTGACCAAATATATAGTACAATCTTTGAGGGAATACCCAGTCATTTTTTTAAATGAAAGGATAATTTTAAAGATCTTAAAAGGTATTATAAGGTTACCAGAATTACAATGGAGGACCACAATAGGAATACATAAAAGGATCAACAGAATAAAACAGAATTTGGAAACATTTTCCCATGATACATTTTTTATTTTGATATAAACAGCATGTCAAATCAATGAGGGCATAATAAATTATTTAATAAATTATTTAGGAGCATCTAGTTATTCTACTGGGAAAAATTATATCCTTTCTCCAAATCGTAAACCAAAATGAATTTTCATATGAACCAAAGATCAAAATTTAATACTCTAATCATACAAATACTTTAAAAAAGACAGACAAGTATTTATATAGTCTCTACATAGAGAAGGCTTTGGTAACTTGACAAGAAAGTGATCTTTATGAAGGAAAAGAGCAAAGTTGATCTGACCAAACACAAGCCAAAACTCTCTGTACATACACAAATGTTCACTGCAGCATTATTCACAATAGCCAAAAAGTGGAAACAACTCAAATGGCCATCAACTGACAAAGGATAAACAAACTGTGGTATACTCACACAATGGAATATTACTCAGCCATAAAAGGAGTGATACGCTGATAAATGCCACAACATGGATGAATCTTAAAACAATATGCTATGTAAAAGAAGCATGTTACAAAAGGCCACATATTTTATGATTCTATCTATATGAAATGTCCAGAATAAGTAAATCCACAGAGATAGAAAGTAGATCAATGGTTACCAGGCTTGGAGGAGAGGAGAATAGGGAATGACTACTACTGGTATGGGATTTCTTTTTTGGGGTGATGAAGATGTTCTGGAATTAGGTGATTAACACACTTTGTAAAAAGCATCAGTGAATTGTACACGTTAACAGGGTGAATTTGTGTGAATTTTATCTCATTAAAGCTGTTATTTAAAACAAAACCAACTTCTGAACGTCAAAAAATAATGCAAGGTTACAAGGGAAACATCTAACTGGGAAAAAAAAATGAAGTAAATACAAAAGACAAAAGTTTGCTCTGACAACACACAAAGATTTCTTAGAAAACACTAAGAAAAACTTAGTCAAACTCTCCAACAGAAAGAGGAACAAAGATTATGAAGAGGAAATTTTTTTAAAAGAAAAGAAAATGGCCAACAAACACATAAATAATCAGACATAGAAAGGGTCAGAGTTGTAAACACAAAGGCAAGGATGTTATCTTAACCAAGCCTTTTGTATGCAAGTAACTGTCACTGAAATCTACTCAAACTAGCTTAATTTTTTTTTTAAAAGGAGAATTTAACAAGGATATCTCACAAAGCCCAAGGGCAGGAAATACTGTCATGACTCATAAGGGACATTTTAAAAATAAAATCATGACATTTCTTTGCTGAAGCTTTTCACTGCTCTTAGAGTCAAGTCCAAATTCCTCATAGGCTTTGGTTCTGCCCTGCATCCTCACACTAACCTCCCCTACCCTCTTTCATGACAATCACACCAAACTCCTTTCTGTTCCCTAAACACATCAAGCTCTTTTCCATCCTAGGGTCTCCAATTTACTCTTCCCTGCGCCAAGAGGATTCCTCACCTCTCCAATCTCCACAGCAATACTCTTCCCCCAGCATTTATTTTGTCTGGCTCACCCTCACCCTCCAGGTCTTAATAGAAAAGTCACTTCCTCTAAAAGCCCTTCCCCATTTCCTTCCCCTACTCATATCTTTTACAGTTCTCTCACCACACTCCATGGTTATCTTTTTTGTAGTATCTTCTCCATTAGAATAAAAGCTACAAGAGGGCAAGGAAGTTGTCTGCCTTGTCCCTCCCACCACTGTACCCTAATTATAGTATCTGGCATATAATAAACATTTCATAAATATTTCTTGCGTGAATCTGATATTGAAAAGCCATCAGGAAACAAGCTGGTTTCAATGCCAATTTTAGTCTCTCTCAATGTCTCTTTCTCTGGGGCTTCAAGGCCCCCTTATCTGTTGTTTCTACTAGACAGCTACAGCATTTCTTTGAATATTGTGTTATTCTACAACTTTCTGGTTTATCCATTTAGACACTGCCTATCTGCTCAAGCTATACTAGATTAGGATGTCTCTCTGACACTTCCCTCAATAACTTCCCCTCTCTCTTCTAATATAGATAGATCTATCACTATTTTGGTTAAATAAATAATCAATGCTACACTGACTGTAACTGCTGTCTACTGTCTAGCCAAGTACTATATTACGAACACATTTTCCTCCTCAGAGAGCCCTTTGTTTTCCCTAGAGTTCCTTCTTTTCTTCAATGATTTCCTTTACTTTAACTTCAATTTTCTTTAATTGCTGGACCATATTAGACAGTCCAGCAAGAACTCATTTCTACCCTCCTTTTCCCAGAAGGCTTCCCCTTCAGAATCCTTCATGTTCTCACTCCAATCTGGGCTTGCTGCCCTCTCAGTCTGTTAGCACAGTTGTCACCTCTCGTGTGTCCCTCTACTGCTTTACTAGGGTAGAGCCATTGTTTCCTGAATTCCAGTGTCTCCATTCTTTGTTCACTTCTCAGTTTGGCAGCAGTACACTCCCAGGACCTTAAGAAACTAACCTGAAGAAGGTACATGGAGGGGAGTTAGCCCTTGCATGTCTGAAAAGGTCTTTACCTTTACACTTGACTTGGCAGAATAAAGAAGTCCATGCAGAAAAAACTTAGCTTTTGGGGGGAGGGTATAGCTCACTGGTAAAGTGCATGCCTAGCATGAGCGAGGTCCTGGTTCAATCCCCAGTATCTCTAGTAAAAATAAATAAACCTAATCATCTCCCCTCCAAAAACAAAAAACAAAATAGAAAAAGCTCAGCTTTTGAAGGCTTTACTCAAACTTCCTCTAGCATCAGTGCCGCCACTGAATTCAGTGCCATTCTGTTTCATTCATCTATAAGGTGATCCCATTTTTATTTTCTCCTGCACCATCACCTACACACCCTTCCCCAAGATTTTAGGATCTTCTTTTTACTTGGTGGGTTTTTTTTGGGGGGGGGCGGGAGTTCTTTATCATTATCATTTTTGGTCATTTTATCATTAATTTTGCTATGCATTTTGAAAGGTCTTTCAATCTAGAAACTTGCAGCTGAGGGAAATCTTCTTGTATCAATTCATTAATAACTGTTTTCTTTGCTCCTTCTTAACTCTTATCAGTCATGTGTTGGAACTTTCAAACTGATTCTTCATCTTTTACTCATTCTGTATTATCTATCTCTGTCCTTTTGCTTACTTTTGTAAAACTTATTTTCCTTTTCCTTTACTATTTCATAATTCTATTAATTTTTAAAGTAAATTTTAGTATGATGGACAAAATAACAGTATCTTCAATAAGGAAATGGCTAGATCAATTACAGTACATCCATTCTACATGATTATTAGAGAATGAACTACATACAATGGTATATTCCAAGACATAACTACATTAACAACTTGTTAAAGAAAAAAAATTTGGTTGTAGACAGAAGAAAAATAGGATTCAAGCCTTTCAACAAATACTGATTAAGCATCCCCAGTTGCCAGGCTCTATTCTAAATGCTGAGGATACAATAGTGAGCACAGAGGCCCTCCTGGAGCTTTTATTATAGTGGGGGAAAGAACATAACTAGGAGTGACAGCAAGTTTTTTTCCTTCTTCTCAAGATACAGGCGAGTTCTGCAGGCAGAAGATATGGAAGTAAAAGAAAAAGAAAAGTCGAAGGTGCTGGAGACAGAACCAACAGATGAGTGAACAAAGTTCTGGAAAAACTTCATTTAGGCAAAGTTAAGAGTACAGGCAAAGCCAGAGGAGATGAAGATATACCTGTTTTGATTTGCTTTAAAAAAATTTTTTTTAAAAGGAAGAAGGAGAAGGTACTATAGGGAATCTGCAAAGCATGGGAAGCCAGACCTTCAGCATGAAGCATGTACTTGGAAGAGACAATTAAAGGGATTCTGACAGGGAGAAAAATAACAGGGCAGTCCCCCAGCAGCAAATATCCAGTTAGGTTACACTGGGACAGCCTGCTTTCAAGCTCATCCAGCTTAGTGGTTGAATTCAGCTCCCTGTAGTTGTAGTTGTAGGTTTGAGGGCCCTGTTTCCTTGCTGGCTGTCAGCTAGGGCTCGATCCTTGCTCCCAGAGGCTGCCTGCAATCCCTCTCATGCTTTCTATGTGCTCTCTCTTGCAACAGACGGTCCCTCTCATGCCTCATATCTCTCTGATTTCTGTCTCCAGTGAGAAAGTTCACTGCTCTTAAGGGCTCATGTGATTAAACTGGGCCCACTGGGATAATCCAGGATAATCCCCCTATTTTAAGGTCTGTAACCTTAATTACACCTGCAAAATCTTTTTTTTAATCATATAACCATAACATATTCACAAATTCCAGGGATTAGGGCATGGGCATTTTGGTATGGGGGGGCATTCTGCCCACCATAGTAACTAAACAATTTTTTGTATGAAAACAAATGTGGATCTATTATGGAATGAGTCCAAAATCACAGTATTTTTAAGAAAAGAAGGGAGACTTAAAAACATTTCAGCCTCACAAAGGGGACACTCTGGGTTATTTCCACAGGCTTTCCGGAGGTGTGCATTAACTCATTAACTTGTCCCCACATGGGTGTCTAACAGACATCTTAATCACGGCACGTCCCAAACTGAGCTCCTGATAGTCCTCTCCCAATAAGCTTTTCCTGCAGTCTTCCTTGCTGATGGAGTTAATAGCAACTCCATTCTTCCAGTAGCTCAGGCCCAAAACCTTAATGCCATTCTTACTTCAACTTCTCTCATCCCACAACCTGTCAGCAAGTCTTGTCATCCAGAACTCAACCACTTGTCACCACCCTGGGTGGGGCCACTATCATACAGCATCTGGATTTCTTACATAGCTACTGGTCTCTTTGCTCTGCCCTTGCTCACCTGCAGTCAGGTGATCCTAAAAAAAACACATTTTTTCTGCTCAAAATTCACCAGCGGCTTCTCATCTCACTCAAGAGTAAAAGCCAAAGCCCGTACTAGGGCCTACGGGACTCTACATGATCTGGCCTGCAGTGACCTCTCTGATTTCATCTCCTACTCCTCTTCCCATCACTCACTCATGGAAGCCACAAAGGCATCTTCATTGTTCCAAACAGGCAGATACATTCCCACCTCAGGACTTTTGCATTTGATATTCTCACTGGAATGCTCTTCTCCCAGATGGCGATCTTGTTTCCTCATTTTCTTCAGGTCCTGACTCAAAAGTCAGCCTCTCAATAAGGCCTTCTCTGGCTACAGCTAAAAATTGTCTTCCCCAGCCTCTGCTGCCTATCAGTATCTAATCATTTTTTGACCTCTAAAGGTTATTTTCCCCCAATGTTTTATTATGAAAAATTTAGAGCATATACAAAAGTTGAAAGAATTACACAGCAAACATCCATGTACTCACCACGTATATTCTACAACGAACATTTTCTATACTTGCTTATTGCATACCCATCCATCCATTTGATCCATGTTATTTTTTGATGGCTTTCAAAGTAAGTTGCACATCATAAATAACATTTCCCCTTAAGTACTTCAGCATGTATATCATTGACCAGAGTTCATTATTTATTTATGCCTTTCTTAAAGGTAAAATTTACATACAGTGAAATGTAAAAAATTTAATATACATAGATAATTCTGACAAATACACCCGTGTAATACAAAACCCTACCTAGAGATACAAAACATCAAGAACCTTAGAAAGTTCTCTCATCCTCTTCCCAATCTCTATACCCTACCCCTTGACAATCTAGAACTGACTTTTTTCACCATAGATTAGTTCTACCATAGATTAGTTCTGCCATAGATCTAAGAGTCTGGAAATAGAAGTAGACAACTTGTAGGCAGCCCAATGGTAAAGATGACTTTATATCACTTCTTAGGGTAGAGAGTCATAGTGAGTCTGCTGGTTCAAGATTTGCATGAAACTAGCACCACCTCTTGAGTTATCATTCACAAGAGCCAATACATATCTTTATTATGTGAACCTGGTTATGGTGGATTTGTGGTCATTTCCAACCAAAAGAATCCTCCAGTTATGAAAGACTAAGTATTTCTATTCTTGAACTAACACCGAGTAGTAGGGCATGGTTACTACTCCCAAACCAGGAATACTAGTGACTTTGGTCCAACTCCATCCCAACAGTTCTGAAGCAAGAAAGGAAAGAGGCCACAGTTGAGTCAAAGATGGAGACACAGGAGTTGACTAACAGACCCAGATTGTTGGAAAACCATAACGCTAAAGGGATTGCCAGGGAATGAAAAGACTTTCTCTGATATCTTGATTACCAGGAGAAAAGCTGCATTATATACCTAAATTCACACAATTGTCTGATCATGTTTCTGACAAACACAAATCCACCCCACCTCCTTATACTCACCTCCAGCCTCCTTAGAAGTTGAAGACGGAAGGACATGTGCTCATTCTTCATTATGTCTATAATTGATAAGTAGTATGTTTGGACCCTTCTCCACTGGTTATTTATCAATATTGTTAAGTCTCAAGGGTTCTTTCTAGCCTACTATTTGATAATAGAGCTCAGGGCTACTGCCTCTTGGTACAAGACACAGAGAGCCAAACAGCAAAATATATATCTGTGTAGCCACATATATTTTTTCCAAAATGGATTTATTTATAAGCGTGAAGAATATTGTAAAAAGGTTTATGTAGTTTAAAGTAAAAGATACCCTCTTTCCTGCCTTACCTATAATCACACAATCTAATAACCCAGAAATAATCACTATTGATATCCTTCCAGACTTTGAAAAGGCATTACTTCCTTTGTGGAAATGGGACTATGCTATGTTAATTTCCTATTTTGACTTCTGGGTATCTTTCCTTTTTAATAATATAGATCTAGCTTATCTTTCTAACTGCAAATTAATCTATTATATAAACGTACCTAACTTATCTACCACTTGACTTCTGATGAAGAACATTCCTATAATAAACACCCATGTATAACGAGAGAAAGATAAATGCATACGTACTTTTGTAAAACAATTTTTTTAGATAAGGAATTGCTGGGTCAAGAACGTGTATTTAAAATTTTGACAAACAGCAAGACGTGAAACTGAATACCATGACTCTATTCAGAATAAAAAAATCAAATAAGCCTGGTACACAAAGAGGTACAGAACATTAGTTTTCAACCAGTGACAACTCTGCCCTCCAGGGGACATTTGAAAATGTCTAGTCAATTCTGGTTGTCACAACTGGGAAGGTGCCAACGTCTAGTGGGAAGGTAAGATGATGCAAAACAACAGCCCTCCCACCATCAAGAATAGTCTGGCCCAAAATGCCAAAAGTGCTCAGAACAAAAAACTCTGGTCCAGGATTATATATCACTGTCCACGATAGTTTTCTCTGAAGAGTTAAGGACAATTATCATTTATACTTTTGTATTGTTTGGGGGGGGGGTTGCACTGCAAGTTTAAAAAACACTGCCATAACGAAAGTTCTCCCTCATGTTGAGGTAAAATCAATCTCTATGGCTTCCCATATTAGTTCTATTCCTTAGAGATCAATTCTGAAACCAGCTAACAAGACTCAATAAATCTTCCCTTCAGCAGGCTGGTCTTAAGACAGTTCTTCTGAATGCTCTTCCTAAGAAATAGCTTCAAGTCACTTCACCAATCTAATTGCTACACCTATTAAGAACAAGGTGCTCAGTACTGATCCCCAAACTCTAGTTTTTCACTCTGATTAGTGAAGAGTGAAATTGTCATCACCCTCATTCTGCATACAATGGCTCACATTCAGCTTATTAAAATACTCAGTTTTTCCACACATGCTGCAGCTAATTTACATTTTCCCCATCCTGTACTTTTAAACTGCCTTTTAAGTCTAAAGGCAAAAAAACTAAGACTAACTCTTCTTACTACCTACCACTCTAGCGTCTAGAATACAATTAAGTTATGATTTTGAGTTACATTTTAGTCAGGAACAGACATTTTCACCACCTGACTTGGATGCTGGGATTACTTAATCTCCTCACTGATGCACTTAAAGTCACCTAACAGAGTAAGCTATTTTAGATTTTTATTCATGTCACTCAATTCAACAAACATCTAGTGAGTGCTTAGTACACTGTACTGATCAATGAGATCAATTGAAAAAAAAATGAACTGGCCAGAAGACTTTATAACCCACAGCCACGTCCTGGGTTTTACCTCAATGGAGGAATTCCTTGTCTTGACTACCTAGTAAACACTCACTGATTTCAACGTGTAAAACTACATACAATGCTGTGTTTTATAAAGAAAGCCTGGGTGTTACTGATTCCTACACTCTCAATTCTTTGCACATTTTAGAGCCTAAACTAAGTACTCAGTAAATGTTTAATGAATAAGTGCACCATACTATCACCACGACATACAATATACATGCAAATAAACACCTGTAATAGGGTTTTTCTCCCTGTATCGCTGAAAATAATAGGCAGCAATAACTCCTAAATGTATCCAAAACAAAAATGGATTCACGAAGGCATAAAGCACACCCATAAGGGTTATGATAACTCTTTACCTCTGGATAATACATTAGAGAAACAAAAAGATTCAAGGATGCACACTGAAGATGGAAAAACGGTGAAGACGAAATTAAATTCCAAGAGAATGAAAATAACAATTCCCCCACTAGCACCAGCACACTCCCACGTCGTTTCCACCTCACCCGCGAGCAAGCTCCAGCATAAAAGAAGGCCGGGGCTTCCACGTGCAGAACACAGCGCAGGAACCCCACAGGGCTCAGTCGCCCCACCACGCCCCCGCACTGGCCCACCCACGCCGCGCCAAGCGAGAAAGCGCCTGGAGGCCTCCGCTCCGACGAGGCTAGGGCAGAGCGCTTTGGAGACAGCAAGGGAAGGGGGAGGTAGGTGGGAGGGGAACGAGCCCAGCCCGACCCCGCAAACCCAAGTCTACGAGAAAGCGGGCAAACTGCAACGCCGGGCTCCCAACCGCGAGCCCGAGGGTCGCAAGACTGGGCCCAACAGGTCCAGTCGGCCGCCCTCCCGCCCCTTCCTCAAGCCGTTAACGCCGCGGCCCCACCCCTCGCCGCCGGCCGCGCCCCGTCCCGCTCGCGCCAAGCCGCTACCCTGGTCGACCACTGCCCGAGGCATCTACTCGCTCGAGGTGGGCCTGGGGCTGCCAGCCACGCCCGGGAGGTCGAGGAGCCGGGCTTCGCTACCTGCACTTTCCTCCGCCCTGCCGTGTTCTGCCGGTGATGAGCCGCCATCTTGCATGTTGACACTCCTACGTCACTTCCGAAAGTGGCTCAGACCGGGCGGATGTCCCGCCTCTTCCTCTTTGGCCAAGGGCAGGTGGTGTGAGGCCCAAGGGCTGTCTGTCGCTGTGGCCGGAGGCCTTGTGGTGAGGTAAAAACACGTGAAAACTGTTGCTTGCATATAATGCTGGCGGAGAGAGAGCCGATTTTTGAGCCGAGGGAGTAACCAGAATCCACTTCTGTTTGGGCCTGAACCCTGGCTTGCGCTGTTCTCCGAGCGTCTCCTCCTGAGGCCCAAGCGGACAAAGGAAAAGCGCTGACAGAATTAATAATGTTAGATACGGGCGTCTTGGACGCCAGCCCGACAAACTTTATTAGGCAGCCAAGGGAATCCCCATGAATTTGCCAGAAGTACTTAAAATTGCGGCGAATTTTAAATTGGCCTGGAAGGAGGAGAAATGGAAGGGTTTGCAAAGGAGGTAGCCCCGATGTTCAGGAGGAGCGAAGTATCCACATAAATAAATGGATGTTATAGGAAGGAGAAAAAAACCCCACACTAGTTAAAATTGTTTACAGAGACAGTTTTCTAAGTTCCAGGTCCTTAAGGAGTTGGGACTCACTCCCATGTCGTTTATCTGATACCTGGTTTAATTCATCTCTCTCTTTTTAAAGAAATTTAATTATTCTTTTTGAGCATTTTTTTTTATAAGTTCACATTTTCATTTTTTGGGAGTAGGGAAGGAGGTAATTAGGTTCGTTTGTTTGTTTATTTACTTATTTATTTAGTAAAGTTAGATTTATTTAGAGAGATACATACTGCTTAGAGTGTAGGCTGTTCCAAAGGCAAGATAAAGGCCACGAGGTGATGCATTCCATAGACTGAGTGAAGTTGGCGAGGCAGCCAGGTTATTATTTATTTTTAACCGGAGGTGCTAGGGGTTGAACCCAGAACCTTGTGCATGCTAGGCATGGGCTCTACCACTGAGCTATACCTCCCCGGCTAAATCATCTCTTATACTGGGGCAGTTAGACCTTTCTGGATGAAGGTTTGGCTTGAGGAAGTTTTCCTGACTCTAATTATAGGTCTTGGGTTACAAGGTCCAAGGTTAATTTTTTGGCCAGTTGATCAAGGACTTGGAAAGAGCAAGACTGGAGAACTGGTGACAAGGGGAACTTGGGAAGGGATAGGGTGGTGGACTTTGCAGAATGAATCTTAAGAATCATGGATGAAATGAACCGTTTTGTGGATTAAACTCAGCCTCCTTTTCCAGGCTCAGTGCTTGCTAGTGGAATCATGAATGAAGTGGCGGTGAAAACAAGATTGGAGCTATACATAGATCACCAAGCCACTGCTGAGTGTTCAGGTTGCTCGCAGCAGTGACCAGACCTGAGTTGGTGATGTACCTCATGCTCCAGGAGGCTCAGGCAACCACTTGGAGGCGAGTGGCTTTCATTGGCCCACCTTGATCACTGTGGAATCCGTATTTGTCCTCTCTGAGATACACTTAGAGTAAGTTTAGGTTTGCTTTCCCTTCTTGCTGTGCTCTGTCAGCACCACCTTCTGGGGACTTACTGAATGCTCCTTACACTGACATTGTGTCCGGCTCTATATTGCTTCTGACCAAGAAGCTCACTCTACTGAAAGAAGCAATGCAATGGGCTATTGCCCACAGAATTGATTGGTCTAATTGAATAGTCTATCACCAAGAAGCACCTGGTCTTATTGAAGATGTAGTTATGGTGCTTTCTGGGAGATAACCATTTTTGATGCTGTCTTACAGGATACAGTATGTGCTTTGAACTAGTGTCCAATATTTGGTGCTCTTCCTGTTCCTTTTATCTGTTGCTGTATAACCACCCAAAACTTAGTTGTTTAAGACAACTTCAACATTTACTTTGCTCACAAATCTGTAATTTATGTAGGGCTTAGTGGGGACAGTTTATCTCAGCTCCACTTTCCACTTGACGCCAGTTGGAGTAACTAAAAGTTGGGACCTGCAATCATCTGAAGGCCCACTCCTTAACATGCCTGGTGACTGATGCTGAATCTGAGGCCAGAACACCTACTCATGGCCTTTCCACTGTGCTGTTTGCTTCCTCCGCATGGTAGCTAGGTTCCAAGGGCAGGCATCCCAAAAGAGAGAAATCCACGTGGAACCTGTAATGTCTTTTTTTTTTTTTTTAAGTAGTAATGCTTTTTCTAAACTAATAATGGAAGTCCTGTTGGTGTCACTTCAGGCCACATTCAGTTCATTAGGACTTAGTCACTAAGGCTGCTTATATCTAAGGAGACTCCTTTTTTTCTTTAATGGGAGAAATGTGAAAGACTCTGTGGATATGTTTTGAAAGTACTACACTTCCATAGGTAAAATTAGTGGATTTATAAACAAAGGGAAATTATACCCAATGACCCCCCCACTTTATTTTTTTCAACTGTTATTCTCTGAGATTCTGGGCTTTGCTGGTTTAAAGGTTATCCATAAAAGGAAATCTACCAACAAAGTTGAACAATGGTTCCATTAATTTGGAGCTGGGACTGCCATCTCACCATTTTGTATGTCTTGTGTCACTGACTAGGCAAGAGGAAGAGAAGAACAAGGTTATGATTTTGGTGGGAGTAATTAACCCTGATCATTAAGTAGAAATAAGTTTGTTGATATAGCTTTAAACAGGCCTATCAAATAGATCCCTTAGAAATGAAGGTGTTGGTTGAAGGTAAAGGGAAAACAGAGCAGCTGGTGGAAAAGAAGTCATGGAGAGAAGTGAAGTCCTCATGATCAGGGGAAGAAACAAAAGCAGTCATCTTTCCTTTCTTGGTGTGTCATGTATACTTTTAAATGTTTTAACTTTTATTTTCTTTCTTTACTCTTTATTTCGCTATTATATGTGGGGTATACTACTGTTGGTGAACTTCATTATTTAGTCCATAAGTTGCAGAGGAATGTCAGCTAGAGGTTCTAGACTTAGAAATGGGTGATAGATGTGGTAACTGCTGAAATACTGAGTTGACTCTCTTGGAGGGTGACAGAATTGAGGGCATCTTTGACCATGTAAATGATAGTTGCAGTATTTTAAGTGGCAACTTTTTTTTTTGAAGTATAAGCATTGAGAGCAGTGGTTATATTGGTGCTGGACAGCCAGAGGTTTGAATTTATGTTTGACGTTTTTGTGGTTTTGTTTTCTGCTGTCCATCATTCTCTTTCTGTGTTTGGGGAATTCCCCACTGTGTGTCTCAGTGGTGGTGAGCACTGCTTACAGAAAATGAAAAAAGACAGTTACTCAGTTTTTCTAGCCTTCTTATAGCGAGAGTGTGTGCATGTGACCTTGACTTGATTAATCAGATGACATCCTGACTGTCACTTGATGAGAAGCTCTGAGCCAGCACTGTTCAGTTAAACTGCTCCCAGATTCCTGCCACTACAGAAACTGTGTAAGATAATAAATGTTTACTGTTACCGGATAATTGTGGGTTCATTTGTTATGCAGCAGCAGATAACTAATCACTCTCCCTTCTCCACCAGAAGAGGAAACATCACAGCACTTTCACAACTTTACAAAGATATTCTATCAGCTTCTTCAGTCTCCATTTAATTCTTTGTCTTCTCTCCTGTAATTGTCAGGAGGCTTATTCTGGCAGAATTCCTCCATCAATCTCTCAATTTCCTACACAGGAAGATTGGCATCTTTATTCAAATTTAAGAAGCCTTGACACCTACTATATTGTTCTCAGATTTTGAGTCTGTTTAAAGTCCTACACAACATGAAAACTTTAGTATCCTGAAAAAAAATCAACACACATATTAAATTAAAATACAATCAATTTAAAAAGTAAGTAAGAGTTCTGGAAGACTTCTACTTCCAAATAAACCAGACTTCTTAAATCTTGCTCTGGAGGTTGACCCTTTGCTCTGCGAGTTACTTGAGCAAGTTAATTAATTTCTGGCATCTTCAATTTTTTAATGTGTAAAATGGAATAGCAACAGTAACCTATTTCATATAGTTTTAAAAAATTTTTTTATTGAAGTATAGTCAGTTTACGATGTCTTAATTTCTGCTATACAGTATAGTGATTCGGTTATCCATATATATATTCTTTTCCATATTTTTTCATTATAGACTATTACAAGGTATTAAATATAGTTCCCTGTACTATTCAGTGGGACCTTGCTGTCTATCTATTTTATATATAGTATTTAGTATCTGCAAATTCCAAACTCCCAATTTATCTCTCCACCCCTCTTTCCCTCCTAGTAACCACAAGTTTGTTTTCTGTGTCTGTAATCATGTGGTGCTTATAAAATAATCTTAGCACAGTACTTAGTAGGTAGGAAATATTCAGTATATTTTAGGTATCATTTTTAATGATCACCTTGCTCAGGAAACATTGCCAAGGTATTATAACACTGCCAAAGTGCTGTAATTTCCTAGGGTAGATGTCCTTCTAAGTTTTATGTAATGTAGCCTGTATCACTTTTTAAAGTTTGAAATTTCATCTTTTGTTCTTGCTTCTTGTTTTCAGCAGCCTAGAAAAAGATTCATGAAGTGATAAGGCCTTTTAACAGATTGTCCACATGCTGAAATACATGTTTTCTGGCTCCGTGATCAATCCATTTTCTGGTGGAAGTGATGGTGATCTGGTATGTACCATACCTCAAACTTACCCTAGACCGCCACTGGGTGGGAGACGTGAATGTTTTCATGTTTTTTGTTTTGATTGTTTAAGAGGAATTAATATGGTTTGAAAATTTATTTAAAAACATGCAATCATGTAGAGTCTTGGTTTGCAACTACTACTGTCTGCTAGGGCTTAAATGCATTGATTTGGGTATTTTAAAGGTGAATTTTAAAAAGAATAGAATTTTAAGCCTCATGTAGGTAATGCAGAAGTGATAAATAAACTTTTTCATGCAAGCCTGTCATGATACCAACCAGATTTCATGGAGAAATTGAAAAGCTGCATAATTTCCATATAATTCTTCGATGATTCCCTAAAACAGTGCTTCCCTAGAGAAATTGGGTGTTATATGGTAGATTACAAGAGCATAATTAAATAAGTATGTATAAGTGAAGCAGTATTATATAAACATAGAGGCTCAGAATGCTTAAGATGCTTATGTCAAAAGTTATATGCTATTTTGTGTCTTGTCAGCAAATCCTGAGGTTTAAGTACAGTCTTGTAGAAGGCATGGTACTAAATGACTCATTACTCAACATTAACTTATTTCTCAACACACTAGGAAATAAATATCCTTTAGTTCTTTTTGTCTCTTTCTGTCTGTATTTTTACATGCCAACATTAGAAATGCAAACCAGTCTCTTTTCCATTCCAAAAATGTTTTGACCTCTATCTCGCTTTCCCACTGGAGGGCAGTAGAGAACCATCCAGGCCATCCCTGATTTTGAACCTCACTGACTCTAGTGTGACAAGTCAGACCTTAAAATTCTTAATACATATTTCCTCCTGATAAAATGTCATAATCAAAATGCCTTTTCAGGAAGCCTGTTCACTCCTATAAAAAACACATAATTGATTGTGAGAATAAAAATAAAACAAACTGTGTGCATTTATAAATATTTACTAAATAGGCAAAAAAAGAAAATTAAAACTACATTGCAAATGTTGTTTTTTGTGGTGGGATTTTTTTTGTATAGGAGCTGAACTGACTGAGGCTTCCTAATATACTAGTCCAAAAAAGTACAGTGGGTGTGATTCTTACTCCAAGACTCTGATAATATATCATGTTAGATTATTAAAATTAAATTAATTATAATTTTGAGCTTCTCGATGGCCAAAATGATTGGAAAGTCAACCTCAGTCATTGGTAAGACTCCCCTGACTACCTTGATCCACCGTAAGGTCACTCGTAGATCCCATGGGTCGTACACTGGGAGGCACAACGGTCCTCAGGCCACAGTGGTTAGGGCTGAGGTATCCAGTGAGCTTTGAAAGTGGCCAGGCCTCTGTTCTGTACCTCCATTGTGACTGGGGTTTTTTGTTACAGTTGAAAATCCCAGTCCCTAGGGCCCCACCTCCGTAAGATTTCCAGCCACCATTGACCAGTTTCTGTCACCAACCAGGATGCTTTTAACAGTGGTCACAAGTCTTCACTGCTTGCAGAACATTTCCTCCTGCATTCAGTGACTACTTCTTGGCTCTACAAAGAGAATGCATTTTTCCCCTGGACACCCTTTCCCACCTAGACTCCTAGCTTAATCTTTTCAGTGAGCTTGGACTTTCACTAAAGGCAAAGCCAGAGGTAGATTTAGGCCCACCATTATGAACTGTTCTTGAGATCAGCAAGCACTATAGACTGGCAACCATCAGCAGAAGGTGGAGGAGGGAAAATTGCAGCAAAAACAAAATACCCACTAATGTCTCAACAAATTACCCTGTGCAGAAGCTGGAACCCAAGACAATTCTTTTCCTAGTGATCTTCCTATAGAAACCACAGGTATTCTTTGTGCCTCCAAACACCTTTAAACTGCATTCAGAATTAGGGTTGTGAGTCTGGTAATCTTCCTTTGATAATTTGTTGTACATGAATGTCTGCAGAAGCCTTTGAATGGTGAATGCTGTGGGAGGAGCTGTTTCCATGGTAACTTTTCAATGCACCCCTTTTCTTGCACTTCAATTAGATCTTCATTGCTGAGCTGCTGTGAATGAGTAGGTAACAGCTCAGTTAAGGCCAGAGGAGATGTGAACTACAGCCTTTCTAGAAACAGTGCATTCTGAATCCACTGAGTTGTACTACACTTGTCTTGCCCCATCTCTTCATGGTAGCCCCATCATGGGAAAATATATTTGCAGCACACATGACAAAGGACCAATTTCCTTCATATACAAAGAGAACTTACAAGTTAATATGAGCAATACCAAAACAATAGAAAAAAGTGAGCAAAGGACACAAATAGGCAGCTTACAGAAAAAGAAAATTAATGGCTTATATTGTATGAAAATGGTTTTTAATCTTATTCATAATGAAGGAAATGCATATTTAAATTAGATTCCATTTTTCACCTACCAGATTGGAAGAGATCTAAAAGTTTGATAACGTACTCTGTTCAAAGAATGTGGAAGACCCATCATTTTATAGTGGGCTTTTAGTGGGAGGGTAAATTGGTATAATCTCTTTGGAGAGTGATTTAGCAGTTTCTTTTCTAGAAATTCATCCTATAAGTATAATTACATTTGACTTAAAAATACAAGTAAAAGACTATTGAAGCATTGTTGGTGCAAATCGAGTGGGACAGATTAAGCAAGTTATTGATACATCCAGACAGTTGTTCACACTAGACAATGAGAGACAAAAATAAAGTTGGGTTTTCCTCAAATCCCAGAGTTGTATGTTCAACCTATTTGCTAAACATTGTTAAAGGGTAACTCAAAAAAAAAAAAAAAAAAAAAGAAAGAAAGGAAAAGGAAAATCATGACTCTCATACAGATGTAAATTGAACAAGTGTTAAAGATTTCATTTTGCTCATAGTGAAGGAACTGTTGTTGAACCTAATTTTGTGTGCTCAACACACAGTGAGGCCAGACAAATCAAAACATTGGCATTTGGAGCAGAGAAAGGTTTATTGCAAGGGCCAAGCAAGGATATCAGGTGTTTAGTGCTCAAAAGACCTGAATTCGCTGATGGCTTTCAGGCAAGGGTTTTTCAAGACAGTGTTAGGGGAGAGGGTCATAGAATGCCCGATCAGCTTATGGACCTTCTTCTGATTGGTTGGTAGTAAGGTTACATGGTGATGTTTCCTGAGTCTCAACCTCTGGTTCCAACCAGACTGGGGTCTGTGTGCTTATGATCTGCATGTAGTCACCATCCTCTACCTGGGTGAGGGTCTTAGTGTCTGCAGAATAACTCAAAAGATATGCATCAGATTGTTGTCTATATCCAGTCAGGGGGTCCTGTGATTCTATTGTCCTAATCTTTAACTGCTTGAGCCTGCCCCTTGGAACATCAGGAAGGCCTAGGAGACTGAGGCCTTTTTTCTACAAATAAGAAACGGGGACACAGAAAGACTTTTGTACTTAGGAGGGCCCCGCAGGGTCCTGCTAAGTTTCAGAACTAGGCAGATATCATAACTGGCTCAAAGGACAAGTCAAAGAAGTACAGATTTATGTGCAGTAAGGAATGTTGAAATCAGTGTGCAAATAGGGGCCAAACTGGTTTTTCACAGGTTGGGGAGGTTGTCTCTGCACCTGACAGAATTGATTTGCATGTCTATAGACAGGAGTTATTTTGCCTTGTTTTCAGTTATCTGTAATTTGCAGAGTTGTAAGATAGCTTTCATAGAAACAGAATCAGTAATGCTGCAGGGTTGACCAAAGTGTGTAGTGTTCCATTGAAGCTATTTTCTATATAAGATATAAGTGATAAATGCAAGGAGTCTAACAGTGTAAAATCCTGTGGTCCCAATTACATACATTAAAAAAAAAGGATGTTCAAGTATATGTACATCAGTATGGCATTGGTGGTATAGTGGTGAGCATAGCTGCCTTCCAAGTATATGTATGTGTGTACATACATATGTTCACATACACATTGACTATTCCTTGGTGGAGACAGAAGAAATTAGTAATTGTGTCTGGCACTCTGGAGGGGACTGAAAGTTGGGAATGAAAGGGAAATCTGTTTTTCATTCTATACGCTTTTATACTGCTTGATTTCTTTTGTTTTGCCATGAACTTTTTTTTTAAGGAAAAGGAAATCTTTCATAAACTTAGTGTGACAAATAATAAAGCAATGAATTATATAAATCAAGCATTGCAGAAAATACAAGAAGAAATGGATAGAAATGCAGTTGCCATGGGAGGAGAGCCCTTAGGAGACCTCTTTCAGGTCTTGGCAATTGAGCAGGCAAAAAAAATCATTAAGGCTGTAATATGCCGTTTTTAACATGTGCTGCCTATTAAGAACAATGAGGGAGCTTAGAAGAGCTTTTTTATTTCAAACATATGCAAGAGTAGACAGACCAAGCTAATGAACCCACGTGACCCACCACCCAACTTCAACAGTTACCAGTTTATGACCAACTTTCCTCTCTTCTGTATTATATGAAAGCAAATCCCAGGAATTGTATCATTTAACCTATAAACATTTCCTCCAGTGAGTATCTCTAAAATATAAGGAATCTTTTTAAAAAACATAACCACAATACCATTATCACTTTTTTAAAATTAAAAATTCGTAGGCACAATATCATTATTCCACCTAAAAAAAGCAGTAATACTTTAACTTCATCAAAGATTCAGTATTAAAATTTCCAATTATTTTATAAAGATCATTTTTACAAATAGTTGTGTTTGAATTAGGATTTGAATAAGGTCCATGCATTTTGCTTAGGTGATGTGTCTTTCAAGTCTCTTATTATAATCTATACATTACCTGGGAACTTGTAGAAATAATGTAGTCCAGGCTTCATCCTGACAATATTGAATTTTGCCTGAGCCCTGTGCTCCTGGAAAACGGTGACAGTTAAAGAAGTACACACACGCACATGCACATGCACACAGAGCCTCTTCTGTGTTTTGGGAAAGACTGCAAAGAATAATCATCTTCCATGTGACTTAGGTAAGACTCATGTGTGCCCCCTTGTTTACCTATGACAAGACTAGACACAGACTCTCTAAGTTCCCATTTTTGGCCTCATAAATGATTAACTGAACTGCTTATCCCCATTGACCAATCAGAACAAAATTCTTGTTGACCAAATATTGGTTAAGATTCTGTCCTTCCAGGTCCCTGAGCCCACCCCCAGACTGAGCCAGCACACAGCTCCTTGTGAACTAAAAAAGAATGAAGAATGTCCCTCACCATCTGCTTCTACAAGGGTTAAGTCACAGCCCACTGCAGTCACCTACCTATAATGCGCCCTGCAGGGAATTAGGATGAAAAACCAAAATGAGGCATTCTGTTCTTTGAATAAACATAACTGGGCCCCTAGATAGTTAAGATGCATATCTCAGGAAGAAATTCAGCGATCTCAGATTCTTGCATCTTCTTATATATGCAAAAGCACTGAAATCATTAACTTGATTTTGTTTGTGATTAGCACTAATCTTTTAGAGAGATGTATGGTTGACTACATATATTTTCTAGCCAAAAAATTTAGAAAAATACTGGCTCCTCCCCTACCTCTTTGGAGCAGAGCTACTGAGTGGCAGGCTCCCAGGCTATAGTTCTCAGTGAGACCGTGAAGAAAACTTAAACTCACAAATCTCATATTGTGCATTTTTCTTAAAGTCAGTATCCTTAACAACCTCTCCTGAGAAAAGGCTGGCTTCAGGGTACAACATTCTCTGATCTACTCCCATCAGGTCATTGTTGAGGCCCAGGGCAGGCTATCCCAAAATACACCCCAAATGGCATATTGATTATTTTGAGTTAAACTTACCTAAGGAATGGCCAGGGCAAAAGGGACACTGACCCTCCTCTCTGTCTCTCTAAAAACAGGAAATAATTATCCTTATGAAAGTTTCCCTCTCTGTACCAGTAGGTAGAAAGGGAATCCTTATCATTAGAAAGAGAGAATTTAGGACTGAGAAGCCTATGCAAACAAACTTTGTTACTTCACTAATTTACTACCCAAACCCAAACTATGCTTAAATTCCTTACTCATTAAGGCCCCAAAGCCCAAGTTTCTTTGTCCTGTCAAATCCTCACAAATGTATTATTTCTCTTTAAAAAATATCAAAGCTGCCTGCTTTGGCCACTTCTTAGATCCCATTTCTATGAGACCTCCACGTGCACAAATTATAATTGGTTTCTTTTTCTCCTGTTAATCTGTCTTGTGTCAATTTTAGTATTAGTCCAGGTACAGGGACTCAAAAGGGGTAGTGGGGGAAATTTCCCTCTTCCCAGCATCACTCTTTCACCCCATTTTCCCACACCTGGTTCTTTCTAGACTTGTTTACTCTCCTCTATAAAAGAAAAACTCTTTTTGCCTAACCCTTGAGATCTTATGGTCAGAGCATCTCCCTATTCTAATAGTTCTCCTCCCCTTAGTGCAAAGGTCTCTCCCACCCACCTTTGCAATAATCCTTTTTTTAAAAAAAATTTTGTGTGTGTATTTGTACTGAAGTATAGTCACTTTACAATGTTGTGTCAATTTCTGGTGTACAGCATAATGCTTCATTCTTATATTCATTTTCATGTTCTTTTTCACCATAAGTTACTACAAGATGCTGTAGTAACTGTGGTATACAGTATGAACTTGTTTATTTATTTTATTTATATTAGTATCTGCAAATCTCTTAACTCCCAATTTATCCCTTCCCACCTCCTTCCCTCCCTGGTAACTATAAGTTTGTTTTCTATGTCTTTGAGTCTGTTTCTGTTTTGTAAATAAGTTCAATTGTCTTTTTTTTTTTAAGATTCCTCATATAAGTGATATCATATGGTATTTTTCTTTCTTTTTCTGGCTTTCTTCACTTTGAATGACATTCTCCAGGTCCATCTATGTTGCTGCAAATGGCATTATTGTATTCTTTTTCAAGGCTGAGTATTCCATTGTATAAATATATCACAACTTCTTTATCCATTCCTCTGTTGATGGACATTTAGGTTGTTTCCATGTATTGGCTATTGTATATAGTGCTGTTATGAACATTGGGGTGCATGTATCTTTTTGAAACACAGTTCTCTCCAGGTATATGCCCAGGAGTGGGAATGCTGGATCATATGATAAGTCTATTTTTATTCTTTTTAGGAATCTCTATATTGTTTTCCATAATGGCTATACCAAACTACATTCCTACCAGCAGAGTAGGAGGGGTCCCTTTTATCCACAGCCTTTCCAGCATTTATCATTTGTGGACTTTTGAATGATGGCCATTCTGACTGGTGTGAGGTGATACCTTATTGTAGTTTTGATTTGCGTTTCTCTGGTAATTAGTGATATTGAGCTTTTTTTTTTTCAATGTGCCTTTTGGCCATTTGTATGTCTTCATTGGAGAACTGTTTATTTAAGTCTTCTGCCCATTTTTGGATTGGGTTGTTTGTTTGTTTTCTTCTTAAGTTGTATGAGCTGTTTATATACTGGAAATTATGCCCTTGTCAGTCTCGTCTTTTGCAAATATTTTTTCCCATTCTGTAGGTAGTCTTTTTGTTTGCTTATGGTTTCCTTTGCTGTGAAAAAGCTTATAAGTTTAATTAGGTCTCATTGGTTTATTTTTGTTTTTATTTCTATTGCCTGGGTAGACTGCCCTAGGAGAACATTGCTAAGATTTATGTGAGATAATGTTTTGCCTATGTTTTCTTCTAAGAGGTTTATAGTGTCTTATGTTTAAGTCTTTAAGCCATTTTGAGTTTATTTTTGTGTATGGTATGAGGGAGTATTCTAACTTCATTGATTTACATGCAGTTGTCCAGTTATCCCAGTACCACTTGCTGAAGAGACTACAGTAATCCTTTACATAAAGTCTCTCTTTACTAAATCTGGATTTATCTTTTTATTTGACAAGCCCCAGAAATTTTGATATATTTTTCACCAGTTGATTATAATATGAAATGAGATTTGAGAACCTCTCCTTAGAGGATGTGAACAATACAATTACTAGGATAATCTAATACATATGTAACTGTGTTAGTCTGTGTTCCTCCAGAAGGCAGATTCTGTGTGAGGTCTTAGTGCAACTGGTTTATTTAGGAAGTAATCTCAGGAAGCACAAGGAAAAGAACATGGATAGTAAGACAGAAAGGAGGAAAACCCCAGCCAGAATTAAATGAGCATGTTTCCTCTGTGGGTAACTGAAGCTTAGTTCCTCTGGGGATTCTCTGAGGAACATATGGTATGCACCTTAACTTTGATCTATGAAGGGACAGCAAAGATGGGGTATTTGTCCAATTTCTCCTGTCCCTCCTTGAGTGAGAATTATTTCTAAAGGTCTGAAGTCCCAAACCCTGCTGGATAGCTTCAGTAGAGAAGCAAGGATATATAGGTCCATGAAGGGACTGTCAGCACACTGTCCCCTACAGCTGCAGGCAAATTCAGAGAGGGCCAAGGGGCTATGGAGCTGGGATCAAGACATGTGCTGCCAAATTGAATTTTACACTTACAGAGAACATCCTTTTTCGTAATTCTTGCAAGTGCCACTTGAACAGCAAAAGTTAACTACAAAGAATCCCTCTATAAATTCCCCCAAATAGAATTAACTAAGTTTTGTTGAACACTTACTGTGTGTTTTACATGAATTATCATAATTTAACTCTCAAGGCAACCATCTGAGGTAGGTATTATTATTATCTCAATTTTACAAATGAAGAAATTGAACCTTAAATTAAATACTCTGCCTAAGGTCATAGCTAGAAAAAGACGGAGCAGGAATTTAAACCCTAGCGTTCTAACTCAAGAATGCAAGCTGCTAACCACTATGGGATGTGCTTCCCCACAGCCTTTAATCATAATGTGGCTTTCCCACATGTTAATAATAACAATGATATAAATGATCCACCAATAAATATGCCAACCATTTGGGAATTAAAGAATTTCTCTACAGAGAAAAATAGAAGCAATGATAAGAAAAACCCTACATGGCAAAATTTATGAGTTATTGTTAAAGCTGTGATAAAAAAGAATATCGTTATAAATAACAGTGATGTTATATGAATTAAACATTCTACTCAAAAGTTTAGGAAAAGAACAAATTAACCTTAGACGTAAGGAAGTAAGAAATTAATACAAATGACAAAAGAGAGGACTTCTAATTCGGGTCAAGATGAAATAACAGGAAATGAATGTAATCTCTTGCGTGAACAATCAAAAAACAGACAAAACATTAAACAGTGGTTTTTAAGATACTCAGTGTCAGGCAACAAAGGACAGGAATCCCTGATGGGAAACAGGAATTGAGCCTTTCTTTGAATTTCCAGGTATTGGTACAGGAGGGGAACCCAGGTAGAGCCGCAGACTCCTTGAGTTGAGGAGAAGAAACTTATAGTTTGAAGGAGAATAAGACAGCAAGAGTTCTCAGGACAGGCTCCCAAAGAGGGGAGAACTGCACACAGAGAGAAACCAGAGGCTTGTAGAGGATTCTCTTCAAGTATTCAGCAGAATACTGATCAGCGAATGTATGTGAAAAAACAACCCGAGGCCAGGGAAAGAAGTACCAAAGAGGAGGAGAGGTAACAATGCCCAGTGCTCAAACAGAGCCAGGAACAGTGTGTGTTCCCACCAGCCAGACTAAGAAACTTCAAAGTTCAGCAGGCACTGGGTAGACTACATAGAAGAATCTTTCCTCAGTAATGACAGGAAATAATTAGCCCTAAAATGAACACTGTTAAAGTCCCACCTAACAAATCTTAAAAGCGAGACCCAAAAGGATCAAACTCTTTCCAGGTTACTTAACAGTGTCTCAAAACAAAACACAGGGATATTTATAGAGAGATAAATTTCCGTACTTTGTTAGGTAAATTCTACCATATCTGCCATCCTATAAAATGTCATCAGGCAATGCAAAGAAGTAGGAAGATATGACCCATAATGAGAAGACAAATTACTCAGTTGAAATCACCCAGAATGGGCACAGACATTTGAATGAGCAGAAAGGGTATTAAAAGTTATTGACAGTGTACATATATTCAAAAAGTTAAGTGAAGGCATGGAAGAAATTTTTTTAAAAGATGTAAACAGAGCTTTGAGAGTAATGTAGGAGGACTGTAGAACAACTTCAAGCAGCCTAATATAAGTATAGTTGGAGTCCCCAAAGGAGAGGAAAGAGGCAAAGACAGAAAGACTATTTAAAGAAATGATGGCTGGAAATTTCCCAAATTTGATGGAAACTGTAAACCTATATATTGAAGAAAGTCCACAAGTACTCAAGCACAAGAAACATGAAGAAAACAACACTAAGGCACATCATAATCATATTGCTTAAAACCAGTGATAAAGAGAAAATCTTAAGAACAGCCAGAGAAAAAAAGGCATGCTACATTTAGAGAAACAAGGATTAGAATAACTTCAGGCTTCTTGTTGTAAACAATGCAAGTGAGAAGATAATGGGGCAATACCTTTAAAGAACTAAAAGAAAAAAAACCCTATCAACCGAGAAATCTATACCCAGTAAGAATCTTTCAAAACTGAAAGTGAAATAAAGATGTTTTCAGACTTATACAGGCCAAAAGAATTAATCACTACTACGTAACACAAATGTTAAAAGATGTCCTTCAGGTAGAAGGAAAGTAATATGATAGAAATCTGAATCTATACAAGAGAATGAAAACCACTAGAATGGGATTCTTTTAATGCTTGGTTTGGGTGCACATCTCTGAGCTGACGTGGGTGCTCAGGCAATGCTTCATACTTACAGCTTCATCAGGATGATTACCCTTGAGCAATTGAAGCTATTTTATCCAGCGGTGCCTGGGAATTAGTCTGCCTTCCCTACCCTGGTAGCCCATAGCCAATGTAAAAGCCCTTTCCTTTGGCTCAACGCGGGAAAATTCTCTGGTACAATTTACCCCTCAGAGCTCCCCGTGGGATCAGGACAAAGCTAGGCTTCACCTGAAACCACATTCTTGCACAGTTCCAATCCCTTCCCTATTCTGCCTCCCTCACTCCCTTATAAGACTCTCCTGAGAGTGCTCTAAAAATATATCACAATATATGAACCTCTGTCTCAAGCTCTACTTCTGGGAAACCTGGCCTAGGAGAGGCACAGAGTATCAAGTTGTCTGTACCCAATGTAAATACTGGCCAAAAAACATTTATATCAGTGGAGCCTCACAGTAATGTGGTGGACAGGATGATCATCCTGTGGATGTAATTTAGTTCTCTTTTTCAGCCACTCTGTTGCTTACTCAGGTTTATGAATAAAGTGGCCATGACATTAGGAATGCAGGCCATGCTTGGGCTCAACAGCATGGACTTTCTTACACTAAGGTTGATCTGTCTACCACTACTGTTGAGTGCACAGTATGCCAACAGCAAAGGTCAATTCCGAGTCCTTCATATGGCTTCATTTCCTTGGGGACCAGCCTACCACCTGGTGGTAGGTCAGGTACATTGGAGCCCTTCCATCATTAAGTGGGCAGCAGTTTGCCCTCATTGATTTTTTCTGAACATAGTTTATTTTTCTTTGTCCGTTAGCTTCTGCCAGCACCATTATCCAGGGACTTATGTCATTCCCATTCATCATCACACAACATTGCTTCCATCCAAAGAACTGTTATCATAAGCAACTGCAGCAAGAGATTCAACTAGTCTTTCCATGTGTCCCCAAATCTAGAAGCAGTTGGCCTAATGAAATGTTGGAATAATCTGCTGAAGACTCCACTGTGGCACCTTACCAAGTTGGGGTGTTGTCTTATAGAATATGATTTGAACCAACAAATACATTGCATCTCTCATGGCAAGAGCACATAGATTGGGAACAAAGGGATAAAAGTGACAGGGACTTCTCACAGCTAGTAACCTATGTGGAAGAGTTTGGCTTCTCATCTCTGTGACCTTGGCTTCTCTTATCTAGAAGTCTTTATTCCCAAAAGTGAAATGCTTCCATCAGGATAAACAACAATGATTCTATTGATGTGGGGGAATTTATATACTATGGAGACAGATAAGGCTGTGTCTGGAATCAGAGGATTCATTCACTTCTTAGTATTTGCATTTCAATCAGAGAGAAGAGAACCTAGGCTCTGTCTTTGTTAGGGTCTCATGGTAGGGTGTCCAGGGTTTCATGGGTTCACTCTTTGTTGGCTAATTTAAAGCACAAGAGTAGGAAATAGGGCACGGGAAGGGAGAAGCAGGTCACTCAAGTGGTCAGTTACCTAGGTTCTCTGGGGCTCTCTGAAAGAGGGAACTTCATGGGTGGTGGTAGCCTATCTGGTTGTTATCTGGTTATCTGGTTGTTTTGCCAGTAGCTGTGTCATACAACTGGCAATATGCTTATTCAAGATGTATATCTTTTGAAATGGATGCCTCAGCGATCAAAATCCTAATGCCAGGCACTTAGACTACAATTAAAAAGCCTAATGTCGGACACTTAGACTATCGTCTTGTGTTAGGCAGAAGCACAAAGTCGTTTCAGAGAGTTAAGTGTGGGTAGAAGGATGAGGGTGAATGCTGAGTAGCCAAAGGGGTGGCCTGTGCGGATCCTGTGCTTGTTTATGCCCCACCCTGATTGACTGGGATTCCCCGCTGCAGGCTACGTTTTCCAGAATCTCTTGTCAGCTGGCTTCTGGCTGGGGTCAGCACTACCAGGAAACTGGAGAAAAAAGAAAGGAAGAAGCCAAGGAATTTTTTCCTTTCTGTCCTGAGCATCATCTCTGGTAAGGGCTGTGTCTCCACCATAGGTCAACTATGGCACATACAGAGTTTTATGCATGTGAAAGTTTGTGTGTGTGCTAAGACTTTGAAATGTGTCTCTAGGCCACTGTGCTTGCTATAGCTCCAGGAGAAGGAATGGAGACACTATTAATGATGTAGTCTATTAAGGGTGGTTTTCTCCAAGTGGTTAGCATTATTGATGACTTTTCCTCATTTGGTTACTTTTAAAACAGAAAAAGAAATATGTTCTCTCACCTTCATTAATGCTCTTTGATGAATAGTGCAAACTATCACCTGGTATTTATTTTCATGAACCCCTAATTGCAGCTAATCAAGCATTTACCTTGCATTTACAAGCTCTTGCTGCAGGGGCATTTTAAGGCATCTGTAGTAAAGAAATATAAGTGTAGTGGATCACAGAAATGAAAAGAGAAAAAGAAATGAGTGTCATCACTTACTGCTTAAGCATGATTCCTTTTTTTCTAGCCACATGGAGATCAGGAAGAGAAAATAACATCTAAATAGAATTTATGAAGCAGGGAAGCTGTTGGCAAGGAGTAAAATAAAAACACCATAGCATTTTCATGTAAAGAAACTATCAAGTACAACTTATTTTATTCAACAAATAGAATTATATATTATTTAACTGATAAATCTCAAAGCCCAAATCAAATATTACTTTCTTTTCCAAAATGTTTTTATTTCTATTTTAAGGATAAAAATTTCCTTGTCTAGATCATTCTGACTTGCCTTTGCCGTTCAGAATATTGGTAGAACATAAAACAATTTTTAGACTTAATTGTAATCTTAGTGACCATCAAGTGCAACCCTCTCCATTTAATAGGAAATTGAAACCAAATGACTTGGTTTGGTGAGTAATTGGCAAAACCAGAACCATAAACCATCCTCTTGACTCTACCTTTTTTGCTTCCTATAAATATTAGTGGTTCTTAAACAGTGGTTTTCTCAAACTACAGGTACCCTTGTTCAACATTCTTGTAATTCTCTTATGTTCCCTCCTCCAGTTGAAAACCAACATTTTATAATCTTCCATTTCTCAAATCAAAATGTAAAAATCCCAAGTTAACTATGATGGTAGTCTCTGCATCGTAAGATTAAGCTGCTATCTCTTATGAACAAATCAATCCCATTTTCCAGATTCTATTCTTTTTTTCCACAGAAAAATATATATGCAAGATATAGAAATAACTTGATCATCTCCATGTTAATCTGAAACAAATTGGATCATAGCTGCATGATAGGGGCTATAGATAACTTGAAATACCTTTTCTTAAGAAAACTTGTATTTATCTGTTTCTTTTCATTCATTTCCTAAGTTTACATTCATGCCCCAGGCTCTGTGATGGGCTCCAGAGGCACAGATCCTGCTGTTCATTCAGGAGCTTATTGTTTATGCAGAGGTTTTCAAATGGGGGTCAAGAAAAAAACACTAAAACTTCTACTTGTATTATCTTCTTTCAATTTTCAGTTTTTATCTTTAACAAAACTATGCATGATTAGAATCAAAGAGTCAAATAGCTCCGCTGGGCTTCTTGGAAAAATTGTTACTGAACCAAACTTGGGTTCATTCATCCATGTGCAGGAAAGCCAACCTGTTGACATAGAGTTGCAGAAAAGAAAGTGCAGCATTTACTACAAAGCTCAGCAAGGAGTATGGATGGCTAATGCTCAAAAGATTCAAGTTCCCCAATGACTTTCAGGGGAAGGCTTTTAAAAGATAAGATGAAGGAGAAGGTCACAGTGTGCCTGATCAGCTCATGGATGTTTTTCTGATTAAGTGGTGCTGAGGCAATTGGGAGTCAACATCACAGCCTAGTTCCAACCAGTCTGGGGTCTACATGCTGGCTGTCAGCATGCAGTTAACTCCTTCCCCCTGGTGGGGGTTTTAATATCTGCAAAACAGCTCAAGGATATGGCTCAGAATATTATCTACAGTCCATGAGAGCACTTAAAGATCTTTGATTTTGTTTTATGATTATTTTTTCCTTTTCTGTTCAATTCAGTTTTTTTCCTTTCCTCTGGAGTTTTAATTGTCTTGTTTGTTTTATTTGCTTAGGTCTGCTTAACACAAAGTCAATCCAAACACTCCATTCATTGTCTGAGTCAGCAGTTCTCAAACTTTCTGGTCTCAGGATCTTTTCACTGTTAATATTATAGATGATCCCAAAGAGTTTTTGTTTATGTGGATCATATCTATTGACATGTACCATAGTAGAAATCAAAACTGAAAAAATATTTAAATATTTATTTATTTATACATTAGAACAGTAATAAACCCATTTCATATTAACAATAACATGTTTATGAAATGTAACTATATTTTATAAAACAAAACAACTTTAATAAGAAGAGTGATACTGTTTTACATATTTCCAAGTCCCTTTAATGTTGGGCTTATTAGTAGATAGCTGGGTTCTTATTTCTGCTTTTGCATTCCATCTGTTATATATATGTTCTGTATTATGTGGCCTCTGGAAAACTTCACTGTATGCTTATGAGACAATGAGATATGTGAAAATGCATACTATTGACCTTGCAGATTGCCTGACAGGGTCTTGAGGACCCCCTAGGGTCACTGGACCTCACTTTGAGAATTACTGATCTAAATATATTTAGATACAACAGGTGTTCTAACAATTTAATCTTTTAGAAAATTGCTTTGAATCCTTCTGACTGGTCCAGTGTGGACTGGTTTCCCTCTATATCTGGTGCCCAGCTATTATCCTGGGATTTCCCTTTACCAAAATCCAAGGGATTCTCTTCACTTCTCTCCTGTTCTGTATCCTCTGCTTCCTAGATTCCAAGAATTTCTCTATCTTGCTTTGGTAGAGTACATTTTGCAGTAGCCTTCTGTGAAATGATTTCATGGAAGATAACGCTTTTCCAAATCTTGCATGTCTGAAAATGACTTTATTCTTATTCTCATACTTCATTGAGAACTTGGCTGAATTTATAATAACTTGAAAATGATTTTTCCATCATTATTTTGAATGCATTAATCCATTATTTTAGCTTCCTATGTTGCTGTTGAGAAGTCAAAAGCTATGTTGATTCCTGGTCCTATTTATTTGACTTTAGAGAACCTTGTTCTCAGTGTTCTGAAGCTTCACAATGATAAATCCTGGTGTGAGCTCACTGTGCTGGCATTTTCTGAGTCCTTAATTTCAGAAATTCTGTCTTTCTGTGATATTGTGATATAATAAATATATATTTGATCTTCATCTCTGTTTCCTGGCTCAGAGCTTTTAAAACCTTTGGAAATTCTTGAACAGTAGGGTTGAGAGGAACATCTTTTGTTATTTGTAACAAATCCTTTTCAACCATATCTTAGTTTGTGCTGATGTAGAGACTCTTGAAAGATGAGAGCTGATTGCCAGAGGAAACCAACCATGTGATTATAGGGTTGGAACTTTCAGTCTCAACCCCTCAACTTCCTCAGAGGGGAGAGGGACTGGGAATTGAGTTAATTACTAATGACCAATGACCAATTGTTTAATTAGTGCCTATATAATGGAACCGCCATGAAAACCTAAATGAAGGGGTTTGGAAAGCTTACTCATTGGTGAAGCTGAGTGGGTGGTGCACCCCAAACTCCATGGAAACAGAAATTCCTTGGGATCCTTGTGGACCCCACTCTATGTACCTCTTCATCTGGCTGCTCATTTGTATCCTTTGTAATATCCTTTGTAATACACCAGTAATATTAAGGAAAGTGTTTTCCTGAGTTCTTTGAGTCATTATAGCAAACTGTCTACTCTGAGAAGAGGGTTGTGCGAACCTCCAGTTTGTAACCATATCAGATAGAAGGATGGGTAACCCGGGGACCTCTTCTTTGTGACTGGCGTCTGAAGTGGGGCGAAGTCCTGTGGGATTGAGCCCTTAACCTGTGGGGTCTCTACTGACCCTAAGTACTTAGTGTCAGAATTGCTTGATGTGATGAAAAAACACACACATTTGATGTCAGAAGTGTTGGGAGTGTGGAAAAACACTTTTCCCTTTATTTTCCTTTCTGTGAAATATTCTTGAATTTTTCCTTTGTTGATAGTCTCACGTAAATCTTTTCTCTTTCTGAAACTACTGTTCAGATCTTGGGCCTTCTGGGCTGGTTTACTAATCATCCTCCCCTTCCATTTTTTAGAAATATCTAGTTTATTTTTGTTCTACTTTTTTAAGATTTTCTCAATTTTATTTTTCAATTCTTCTATTGAATTAAATTTTTTATCTTCTAATTGCATTAAAGTCCTCTGAATGTTTCTTTTTAAAATAGTGTATTTATATTGTTCCTTGGCTACAATATCTTCTCCTAGTGTTCTGATGATATTGATGACTTTTTTTTCCTGTTTTCTTCTCCCTTCAGAATCTCTCTTTCCTCTAGTTTTTTTATTTTTTATTTTTGTCTCTATCTCTCATGTTGAAAATTCTCTCTAGATGTCTGGTGATTCTTGGTTGGTTATATAATGGTGGGCCATGAAAACCCTTGATCAGACATTTCAAATGTGGGCTTCACTGGAGGATTATATGGCTGGGTCATTTGTCAAGGAAACCTCAATGTTGGTATCATTAAATCTTTCTTATTGGGCTAATCAGATTCCCCAGAGAAGCCTCTTTCAATCTCCTGCCTAGAGGGTTGTAAAGGAAAAACATTCCTTGCTATGGTCTAAATGCTTGTGTTTCTCAAATTCATACGTTGAAATTTTAGCTCCCAGTGTGATGGTATAAGGAGACTAGGGCCTTTAGGAGGTGATTAGGGCAGGGCCCTCATAAATAAGATTAATGCCCTTATAAACGAGGCCCAGGGGAGCACCTTTGTCTCTTCTGCCATGTAAGGGTACAATAAGTCTGGCCTGGAAGAGGACTCTTAGCAGAACCCAATCATGCTGGTTCTCTGGTCTCCAGCCTCCAGAACTGTGAGAAATAAATTTCTGTTGTGTAAGCCACCCAATCTGGTATTTAGTTATAGCAAAACAAGACTAATCACTCTTCTTTTTCCTTTGCTATTCTTGATTCTGGTCACCAAGTGTGTGGTTTTTTTTTTTTTTTTTTCCACATCAAGCAATTTTCCAGCTCTTTGCTGGAACTGACTGAATGTCCTATGACTTAACTGAATTCTAACGCTATCTATCTGGAGATCATGTCAGATCACACAGGTTAAGGGTTCAGTCCCATAAGACTTCCTGTATTAAGACTCCAGTGATAAGTCCAGGTTGTCCAGGTTCTGACATGCTATAAATTGAAGGTTTCCACAACCCCCTCCTCAGGTTTGATTAATTTGCTAAAGCAGCTCAGAGAATTTAAGAAAACAGTTTACTTACCATTACCAATGGAAGAGATGCATTGGACAAAGTATGGCAGAAGGGGTGTGGAGCTCCATGTTCTCTTGAGGTGCACTCCTTCCCAGCAATTCTAGGTTGTTAACAACCTGGCAATCCTCTGAACCTTGTCTTTTTGAGTTTGTATGGAGACTTCATTATGTAAGCATGACTGATTGAATTATTGGTCATCAGTGATTAACTCGACCTCAAGTCCCTCTTTGCTATATGGACGTCAGGGGGTGAGGATGAAAGTTCCAACTCTCTAGGTGCTCCCTGGCAACCAGCCCCTATCCTGAGGCTATCTAGGGGCTTTCCAAAAATCACCTCATTAACATAAACTCAAGTGTGATTGAAAGGAACTTGTTAGGAATGATAAAAGATATCCCTTTCACCTATAGGGTTAATAGCTCCCTTTGGAACTATTTTGGGAACCAAGGACAAAAGACCAAATATTATAGTTAAAGATGCTACCATAACTCTTTGTCACTTAGGAAATTACAAGTGTTTGAGGAGATCTGTGTCAGGAACAGGACAAAGGTCAAATACATGTTTCTTATTATAAATCACAGTCTCACAAGAGTATAGATCTGGCTACCAGTGTTCTGGAGCACCACAGAAGAAGCCCACTAGAAATCTTAGCATTCAGCAAGTAAATATTCAGTCCTTCTAATTTGAGGATGGTGCCTATTACAGGTACTATCAGTCCACCCAGTACCCCTCAAATATTTTTTTTAATTTTAAAATTTTAAGTAAACTTTATTTTCTAAGGTTCACAGCAAAATTAAGCAGAAGGTACCCAAATACCTTTTGCCCCCACACAAGCATAGCTTCTTCCACTATCAACATCCCAAACCAGCATGGTACATCTGTTAAATCAATGAACCTACACTGACATATCATTATCACCCAAAGTCCATAGTTAACACTAGGGTTCACTCTTGGTAATGTACATTCTATGGATTTTGACAAATGTATAATGTCATGTATTCAACGTTATAGTATCATACAGAATAGTTTCACTGCCATACAGATACTCTGTGCTGGATCTAGTCATCCCTCCCTGACTCCTAACCCCTTGCAAACACTGGTATTTTTACTGTCTTCATAGTTTCACCTTTTCCAGGTTGTCATATAGTTGGAATTGTATAGTTTGTAGCCTTTTAGATTGGCTTCTTTCACTTAGTAATATGCCTTTATGTTTCCTCCATGTCTTTTCATGGCTTTATAGTTTATTTCTTTTTAAATACTGCATAATATTCCATTGCCTAGATGTACCACAGTTTATTTATCCATTCACCCACTAAAGGACATCTTGGTTACTTCGAAGTTTTTATGGTCCTTTTTGCCCATGGGCTTTTGCTTGAATGAATCATCCCAGCTGGTGAAACTCAGCTCTCTTTTTACTTCACAAAAATATTCCATTTACACAAAGTATCTGTGAGTAAGGAAAATTTATCGTAGCACTGGTCATGGGGCATATTACAGGCAAAATAAACTTACAAGTACACATTTCACAATATTTGTATCTCATTTAGACTTCTTTGTACCTTACTGGTTAATAATCATTGGTCAGATTTCAAAACTTACTGCACACTACAGTAATCAAAATATTGTGCTAATGGTAGAAGGATGGGCATAGAGATGAATGGAATAGAATTGAAAGTCCATAAGTAAATCCATATATCTGTGATCAGCTGATTTTTGACAAGGATGCCAAGAGTATTCATTGAGGGAAAAAAATGACCTTTTCAACAAATGCTGCTGGAACAGCTCAATAGCCCCATGCAAAATAAGGAAATTGGACTCCCTACCTCATGCCTTTTATAAAAATTAATTCAAAATGGATCAAAGGCCTAAATGGAAGTAGTGAAACTATAAAACTCTTAGAGAGTAGCATATCTATAAATCTTCATGACCTTGGACTGGGCAATGATTTCTTAAGTATGACACCAAAATCACAAATAATAAAAAGAAAAATAGGTAAATCGGATTTCCTCAAAATTAAAACTTTGTGCATTAAAGGACACTACCAAGAAAGTGAAAAGGCAACTCATAGAATGGGGAAAATATTGTAAATCATAGGATCTGATAAGGGTCTCATATCCAGCTAAACAACAAAGAGACAAACAGCTCAGTAGCATTTCTTCTAGGAAGATATACATGTAGGGGAAGAAAAGTAATTTTCCCTCTATGCTTCTAGGTTTTTTCTGACACCCTCTCCCATCCCTCCCATCCCCCTGGCAATAAGACAGATTAACAGGAGAAAAACAAATTTAATTAAGTATATATGTATGAGAACTCCACAAATATATGAGACTCAAAGAAGTCACCAAAGGAAGAAGCTCTTATATCTTTTAGACAAAGAAACAATATATCTTTGAAGAATTGACAAGACAAAGGGGTTTGGCCTAAGGGTAGTGAAATGGTGAAGAAGTAACAAGGTTTGTTATAGAGCCCCCTTGGCCCTAAGTTCCCTGTCTTGGGTGTTAAGGATGTCTTCTACCCTCCTGGTACATGGAGAGTACCTTTCACCTGAGAGATTTATCTCCTGCTTTCAGGGGGACAGAGGAGGGTCAGAGTGTCCTTCTTGCACTGGCTGTTTTTCAGATACCTTTAATTCAACATAATCAGTATGCCAAAGTGACATATTTTGGGGTGACATATTCTGAGCTGACATATTCTGAGCCCCTACATACAAATGGCCAATAAACACATGATAATGCTCAACATCGTTAGTCATTAAAGAAATGCAAATCGAGACTGCAATGAGATACCGCTTTATATCCACTTGAATGGCTATAATCCTAGTGCACAACATTGTAAATATACTAAAAGCCATTGACTGTACACTTTAAAATGATTTAAATGGTGAACTTTACGTCATTAAAAAACTAAGTTCGGGAGGCTGATGTAACCTTGGGTCATTTGACATGAGCATGGTGTTTATTCATTCATTTAATAAATGTTTAGTGAGTATCTTCAGTGTGCTAGGTAGTGAAACGCACATACTAACAAGGTTAAATCATGACTGTTGTACCCAAAAATGGTTTAGTCTAGAGGAGGAAGTGACTATTAAATAATTAAGTTGCATATGGTAAGTGTTGTAATAGAACCGAGTAAAACTTATCCAAGCACAGAAGAAAGGGTGAACAACTTTGGGGAGATTGAGAAAGCCTTTCTAGAGGATACATTTGAACTTAATCTTGAAGGAGAACAGTTTGCCAAGTGGAGAAGTGGGTGAGCAGTATAAGGAATATGTGCAAAGTCAGACTTAAAAGGATGAACCATATTCCAAGAATGAATTTCCCAATTACTGTGCAAGCCTTGAAGACTTGTAGAGCCAGACCTCACCCAGTCCAGGCCAAACCAGACACAAATCCAGAATCTCTCAACAGGAAGAAGGGCTTTTAAGCCTTGCCAGACCTTGCAAAGCTCTTCTGACCTGTTTAGAGCTAAGCTAATGTATCCAAGTGATTGGACTGCAATGCATTGGTCCCAAGAGTCAGTTACAGTGTCAGTAATAGTAAAATTGGAAGTGAAGCTTAATTTCAGTAGATGGCAGTAGTGACAAAGCAGATATTTGTATTTCTTTTCAGTTATTTTAGCTTTAGGTGTTGACCACAGCTTTAGGGCTTAAGTGCACTGGGTCTGGAAGCCAGGGCCTGTAGGGACCTTAGTCAATCCTCAGCCAGCATCACAAAGTTTACAGTTGACCACCTTCATCAGTGGTAGTCTCATCACACTTTCCCCAGTGGAGTCTTTTCACCCAGAAACTACAATACTAATTCCTGTTTTTGAGTGCAAGGGAACCTCATTCCCAGAGTACTTACTGCTGGAGTACCCATAATTACAAGTTGGGAAGTAAAGTCCATCATAATATGAAATGTTCACTATTAAATCAATCCATATAAAGATAGTCCCCATTCACACCTCCTCTGGTTTAACACTGGTATCTACACCCCACCCAACATAACTGTCAGATGTTGTCACTGTGATTACCATGCCAACCAATTGCAAAGTGAAATTGCCAGTCTTGCAAAAGATGCAGGATTTCATAAAAATAATGAAAGTGATGGTAGAGGACTGATTCAATAATTGTCAGAAAACCTCCAAGAAATGATAATGTGGCAGAGTTTGTCTGGTTACAACTGAAAAAGAGAAAATCACCAAAGATGATGATATAATAGAGGTTTCAGAAGGAGATGATTGGAAATTCAAAAGGTTCAGAGAAGTCCTGGGGAAAAGTGATGAACCCCTTGACTATTTTGCAAAATTTGCTTCTTAAAAACCTTTCTGTGACCGTCAAATGAAAAGTGATTGATGTCATATTTTGCTGTCTTACAATTTTTTTTTTCAGGAAAAAAGCATTCCCCAAACGAGTCTTAAATCATTTTTCTGTTCTAAGAATTAGTCCATTTTTTGCAGTTACAATCAAAATGTAATCCAATATAAAAATAAATTTACTATCATAATTTTTAGTTCTTTTTAAGATGAAATCCCAATTCACACTCCTTCTACTCCCTCCCACACTATTTGTTCTAAAATGTTGCTTCTCATTTAAGTGGATTCACTTAAAGTGACCTTTCCCCAGGGTTAATTATCCTCAGAAACTTTTCTTCTAAGAACTCCTTAATTCTACCCCATATGAGCTTATAAGGTGCACATGTTCCATTGCAATGTGATTATGCAGCTTCCTCCATCACCAGAAATAGAATCTGTTTCTCTAACTCTTATATCTGGGCTTGGCTATGTCTTGCTTTGACCAGTAGGACATTGGTAAATGTGATACAAATAGAGGTTTAAGAAATGTTTGCACACTGGGGCTTGCTTTCCCTTGCTGAGCTGGAAATGTGAGACCACCATGTGAACAAGCTTCAAGCTAGCCTCCCAGCAAATAAAAGGCCATCCTCACCTCAGCTGATAGCCAAAAAGTTGCCAGATATTTTAGTGACATAATAGTGTCAAACAGATGATCTGAGATCATCCAGCATCCAGCCAACCCAACAGTTGATGATAGCAAGCCCAGGAAAGATCAGTCAAACCAGCCTGAGAGATAAAGAGGTGCCCCAGGAGAACTGAATTTTCCTTTCCTCTTCTCATTGCAGCCCATTCTCTGGGGCTGGTGGGCCAAGTGCAGCATTATCCACTGCTCCTGAGAATCAACCAAACTCTCCCTGTCCTTGGAAATCAAGAAAAAGCACCGGATGAGAGTCAGGTGCCAGCTGGGCTGTGTGATGCTTGACAAGTCACTTAACCTATCTGTGGATTGGTCACCTAATCTCAAAAGTAGTGACTATGCCACTCTGATGGGGTTTCTGTAAGGAGTAAGTGAGATTAAAGGTGTGAGAGTTTTAGCAGGACACAATGACTGTAAAGGTTTTTTTTTTTTTTTTTTTTTAACTATTTAAAAGGTATCAGGTAGAAGGTAAAGGAATTCCTCCTTTCATTGAATCATGTAGACTGTGTGAGCAGGAGAGGGATGTAATGGGAAGTTGAATGTCAAGAAGGGGAAGATCAACCAGCCAGAGGGATGCAGATGGTCTGTAAGACAGATACAGAAGTCAGTAGTCATATTTAGTAAAACTATAGGCTGAGGGGAGAGCAGTCTGCTGTCTATCAGTGTTTTGAGGCAAAAATCACAGCACGTTCTTGACGAAGATTGAGTATTGAGCTCCATGAATGATTTGGCCACAGCCAGTCCTGGATGGGTTGAAATCTAGGTCTTTATTCTGTTACTTAACTATGATGAGTCAGTTCATCAGGCCTTCGGTGAAAAGCTTCACTGTTAGAGCATGTGTGAATTGCAAAGGCTGTGTTGGACTTGGTTTCATCACTTAAGGATCTTGGGGAGAACAGAACTGTGAAACAACTGGAGATTATTTTGCAGTCTAAACCACAGACCGCAAGTTCAACTGCTTACCGGGACCCAGCAGGTGATGTATCTAAGGAAGCACGCCAGTTGTAAGAAAACAATTGCATGGATGGAATCTAAATGACATTGGACCTTAATGTGAAAATATCAGGAATGGTGAAGACAGAGCAAACAGAGCTTGAGTCATGTCAAAGGGGCAGTAGCCCCAGCTCAGCTTCCAAGTTGCTCGGAGAGAATGCAGACTTAGAATTGCCAGATGATCTGGTTTGGTTTAAAGAAGAAAGAAATCTAGATGTTTACATGGAATTTCTCAATTTTTTACAGCTCTTTAATAAAATGGCAAAACATGGATCTGCAGCTTTCTTTGTGACCTCTGCAAACACAGGGTGATGGGTGGAAAGCTGGGGAAGTTCAGAGAAGAGATAAGAGAGGGTGGCAGTGAGCCTGGACTCCTGGGCCTGAGTGATGGACACTTCCTGTCAGGAGGGCTGGTCGTCGGCTCTCTGTGGATGGAGGACAGGATGTAGAGGTGCGTCTTCCTAGCACACTCCTGTAGCCCAGGGACTGGCTCTGACTTGGTCTGCTCCCTGCACATAGCAGCGATTTCCTTGAGGGAAACAGTGGGCACATGGAGAGAAGAGTCTTTCCTTTGTTTATTTTTTACAAAACAATGTGGAATTGTCAAAGTGATTCAAGGCAACATTTTCTAACATTTGGAGAGTAGAAAATAAAAAGTGAGAGCTCTCCTCCCATCTCTCTCCTCCTCTCCATTTCCATTTCTAAGAAGTAATCACTGATAACATTTTTTGTCTATTATTCCAGAAACTTTCTAAGCATATAAAACCCTACACATGATTTCTTTTTTTTTCTTCTAGGAGGCAGAGGAGAAATGTGATAGGCCACTGAACAGAGAGCACAGTCCCATCTCTGTGTCTTTATGTCTATAGTGTCTCCTGCTTGGAAGGCCTCTCTCCTCTTCTCCTTGCGTGAATGCCTTTAAAGGCAGCGCAGTGCAGAACACATACCCCAAGTCAGACTTTCTGGCTCCACATCCTGGCTCTCCCATTTACTAGCTCAGTTTCTAGCTGAAATTACTCATGCCATGATTTTCTCATCTATGAAAAGGGCACTGAAAGTAGAATCTGTCTCAAAGGGTTGTTATTATATTGAAATTAAATGTGTTAAGATATATGAAGGGCTTGGGGCAAGATTTGGCACAGATCAAGTGGTGTATGGGTGTTTACTATTATTATTGTTCTCAAAGGTCTAGCATTTGTTTCCTTTCTACTACGAAACCTTTCTCAATCATCCCTAGTTCTTGCTCCTCTCTCCTTCTCCACCTTACCTCCTTTAGGACTAATTATGCCACCAAATTTTCTCAACATGGGTCATATGTGCCTGCGCATTGTTGACCTGTCGAGGGCAGGTGTCATGCCTCTCACTTCTTTGTGTCTTTGCAGAGGCATTGCATGAACAGAGGTGGGGCAGGAATGTAGGTGCGAGGACCTCCAGGTCTGTGTCCTGCTTGCTGGCTTTCACTGAGAGGTCAGGGAGCTCAAGACCCAGCTGCCCCTCCCCTTGGTGCTGAAGGGGAGAGGGGAATCGAGTGCTTCCCTTGCTTTGAGCTCCTCTTTATATTCCCCACAAGATGCCTTGCCAAAAGTTAGAGCAGTTTTAGAAACTCTCTGCTAGTAACAGGGCCCTAAGGGTGACAATGCTCGGCACTTTTCCTCTCCCCAGGGAGCCTCTGAGATCATCTCAGTAAAACTTTAATGCCTGGAAGTCAATTAGAGTGGAGAATTCTCCTGTAATCAAAAGAGGCAAGGCTTTTATTGGAAAGGTGAAAACAAGAGGGGAAGGATGGCAGCTGTGTGAGGCTCTGCAGAGCTAATGGCTTGGGCTGGGAAAATTATTTCAGCAGAGTCAGACCATATCTACCAGGCTTCAAGGCAAAAGGAGGGGCTGTGGCGTGGGCAGAGAGGGGAAACAGGCTATAGGTGGCCTTCATGATTATCCTTAAAGTGTGCTGAAGGGTTCTCAGAGCAGGTTTACGCCTTTGCTTTCCTAGATCATCCAACAGATCCATGCAGTAAGAATTGCTCTCCATCTCTCATTTTAGAGAGGAGGCCCAGAACTTCAGAGAGTTTAATATCACACTGGAATTAACACCCTAGCCTGTCCACTTCTTTCAGAAAGCAGACCTGGCTAAAGTGAGGAGTGTGGATGAGTAGGGAGGAAACCCTGCTCTAAGCACATTCTCCAAAAGTGGCACCTCCTTGGTTCCTGGTAAGAGAATTCTGAAAAGCTGTTAGAGGAAGTCATGTCAAATTTGTGACTTCAATATTAGTGGACAGATGCATGGGTTGTATGTGTCTGTTCCATTTACTGCTGCATAACAAATCACCCCAAAACTGATTGTCCTCCAACAACCATCTTATATTCACAGATCCTGTGAGTCGGGAATTCAGGCAGGGCAACAATGAGGATGGCTTGTCTGCTTCATGATGTCTGGGGCCTCAGCTGAAAGGACATGTATTCCCTGCTTGACAGGGTTCACTTGACAGCTGGAGGCTGGAATCTTCTGGTCTTTGCATTTTTAAGGTAAGACTCAGTAAAGCTGATCAATTAGCATTCACTAAAATGTCAGTGCACAGAATGAGTTTGATGGTTTTCATAGGTTGACCAACTTGGGGGTGAAGTTAGAGTCTTTCAGATGACATGGGCAGATAGCTGCCTCCTTCATGTGAGGCCTGGTCTTGGGAGGCAACTTTTGAGTCTCAGAGTTGGGGAGATCACTTCCTTCTTCAGTAGTCAACCCACATTCCTTCATGAGTCTCTGGGAGAGTTCAGGCGTTGGAGAGACCCTGTCATGTAAGGAAAAAGCCATAAGCTAGGGATATGGACCCCAGGCACGCCTGTACCACTAGCCAGCCCAGCAGAGTGACAGTGATCCCTGTAAAACAGGAGGGGTGTGTGTGTGTGTGTGTGTGTGTGTGTGTGTGTGTGTGTGTGTGTGTGTATGTATGTATGTATCAGAAAGAAAGAGAAAGAGAAAGAGAGAGAGAGAGAAATGCTTGCACCTTGACAATGATTAGTAGCCTTGGTCAATTTCCTTTACATCTTTAGCTGGAACTTCCATTAATTCCTTTTCCTTCAATTGGTCATGTCGCCCATTCATTAACTCTGGTGGGTCCCTTTGTACATTCTGAACTCCAAGCAGGAATCTATGAAGAGTTTGAAAAACAGGGCAGAAGCAGGGTCTGTCCAGCCAAACTCTTCCTTGAATGGGGAACATCTAGCCCCACTGAAGTCTATTCTACACATCTGGAACCACTCCCTTGGACCCATTTGTACCTCTCAGAACCTCACCACTCCACTTCAGCCCTACCTATTCTCCACTTTCTCTCTGCTGGTCGGGTCCATCTGACACACCTACTGGCTGTATCTGCACTTCCTTCTGGCATCTGTGTGGACAGTGTGGGAGCCAGCCACCAGATAGCCTCTAGTCATTCTTGCCCCCTGGGATCACGCCCCTGTGTAGTCTCCTCTCACACTGAATAGGGCTGAGCTGTGTAATCAAGAGGAAACTGTGGGAATAACAAAGTGTGACTTCTGAGGCTAGGCCATAAGAGAGATTGTGGCTTTTCCTTACTTTCTTACATCATTTATTCTGGGTAAGGCAGCTGTCATGTGTGTGGACACTCAAGCAGACTGTGGAAAGATCCAGGTAGTGGGGAATCGAAGTTTCCCACCAACAGCCAGCACAACCTGCCAGCCAGTGAGTGAGCCACCTGTGAAGCAGATCCTCCAGCCCCAGTCAAGACTTTGGATGACAACAGCCCATGTCTTGGCTGCAGCCTCATGAGAGACCATGAGCTAGAAGCACCTAGTAAGCCACATTTGAATTCCTGACCAACAGAAACTGTGAGATAATAACAGTTGACTGTTATTTTAAGCCTCTAAGTTTTATGGTCATTTCTCATGTAGCAGTAGATGACTAATACAGACTATTAAATGATGTCTATCTCGCCCACAGTTTTTCCCATCTTAGCAAATGGCAGCTCCATCTACTTCAGCAGTCTACCTAGATCCTTCTCTTCCCCTCACATCCCACATCAGCAAGTCCTTTAAGACAGCTTTTCCTGAAAACTGCATTATAAGTCTGTCTGCTCTTCTCTACCTTCACTGCCATGGCCACTGTCACCTCTTGCCTGGACTCCTGGAGCAGTGTTTTCATTCATTTTTCTATTTCTACACTTGTCTCCTGTAGTCAGTTCTCAAGACAACTAGCCGGAAAGATATATTTTTTAAAAATCAGCTTACGTCACTCCTCTGTTCAGGCCCTCTGGTGGCTAATGCCACATCATAAAGCAAACTCCTCACTGCGGCCCAGAGACACTCCATGATTCAGTTCTTGCCTAGCTCTCTGCCCTCATCTCCTAACCACTTTCTTGCTCCCTCACTTGGCTGTAGCCGCATTGGCCTTCCTTACTGCTCCTTGACTATCCCACCTCAATAAATTTGCATTTGCTGTTACCTTCCTAGAATGCTCCTCCCCAGGTCTTCATCTGCCTTGTTCCCACATTTTATTGAAGGCTCAGCATAAATTTCACCTCCTTAGAAAGGCCTTTCTCAACAATTCAATATAAACACTTCCCTTTCCCATCTACTCCCTTGCTCTCACCACTGAGGTACCATATCAGTTCTTGGGTTGCAAACAACGGAAACTGACTCTTTCCTATTTAAAATAGCAATGGTGGAAAGATGGGAGAAGAGTTCATTTGATTGAAGGCAATGTTGAAGAGCCAGGAAAAGCCAGATAACAGGCGGCTCTGAACATCTCTAGCTGGACATGGTACCATTCCAATGGGGGGACTTCAGTTGAAGAATGAATAAGCCCAACTTGGGGAGTGCAGTCTGAGAGCTCTTATTAAAAAAGACCTGCTGGTCACAGAGCAGGACTACTCTGGGATTCCTCCTATGGCCTGGTGGTCAAGGAGCCGACACAGTCAGGAGGAAAGAAGAGCTTGGAGAAGGATGACTCGTGTAGAAACCTTCCCGAAGTAATTAGACTAAAAAGAATTAGAAATGTGATGAGCAGGACTTCATTTTACCCCATTCTCCTGGGAACAAATCAATGAACTGATCATTATCTTCACCAGAGGCCCATTTAGAAACAGAACATAGAAAAAGCACATAGAACCAAAGGACATGTAATGTGTAAATATATCTCTAAGTAATTTCTGTCTTTAACTTCCTGGTGGGTGAAACCCAACACAAGCTTAGCTTAAGCAGAAAGTGGCTTTGTTTTTTAAATAGAGAGAAATCATTCTTCCATGAAACCACTGGTCATTCATAATGGCCAAAGGCTAGAACCAGAAAATTCAGAGTCCTTAGTAACTCAGAGGGGTTCTACTCTATTTCTCACAACCCCCCTGTGAGCTAGGAGCTATTATTAACTCATAGGTGAGGAAACTGAGGCATAGAGAGGTTAAGTAATCGCCTTTTCTTGCTCCTAGAATAGATGGGTTATCATTTGTCTGAGCCTAGCCCTTGGGGGTTTCAGGATTTCCTTGCTCATTCTTCCATTACTTCCTTTCTCCATTCGAGTGAGACTCAAGCTCCCAGCACAGGGGAGGGCAGGCTGTAGAGGACCCAGTGTCCACTGAAACTATCTTATAGGGCACAGCAGTGCCCTTCTCAGTCCGCAGTGTTTCTGCTTCTTGGGAGTCCTCAAGTGGGGGAGTCCAGTGTCCTGTGCTCTTTGTCTGAGGCCTGACCACTCTGGACAAAGTGACACAGAGAAAAGAGCATCAGCTTTCATGGAGGAGAAATCACTGAGACCATGTAATCCAGGGGCCTTAGGCCCACAGGCTGCAAGAGCCACTCAGGTACTAAGTGCCTTGAGCAAAATAAGCGGGACAAGAGGCATGTAAGGGCTGCGGCTGATGGCCTCATCTAAAACAACCTGGCTTCTTCTCAGCGCTGGCTTATTCTGCCATGTTGGACTGGTACCCAACGTTGTCAGATTTTCTGATTTTTCAAGAGAAGCCAGACCTTTTTTTCTCCTACCTCATGAGATTATTCTGACAATTAAATGAAGTAATCCAGCTAAAGTACTTGGAACATGCATGTGGTATGTTGAGGAAGGTCTCAGTAAGTGTTGGTTCTGTCATTATTATTGCACTTCATGGATATGGAAGCCAAGGCCCAGAAGGGACTCCACAGGTTCACAGTGGTAGATACTACAGGTTGGCCCACCCAGGCTTCTGACCCTGGGCTGGGGCTCTTCCTTCCTGGTTTCCCTCTCCTGCCCCAACTCTGTCCTGGGCCATCAACCACCTTCATTGTGTAGCATGACACATTTAGGTAACCACATGCTACTTGCCACTGTATTTCTGCTGATTTCCTATTTTTAGAGAAATCTCCTTCCCTGAATAAACGAAACCTTTCTTTAAATTTGTTTCAGCAGACAACCCGCAAAGTTCTTTCTTCTGCCTTTAAGTTCACATAGGACTATCAGCTTTGAAGCACCTCCCTCCCTATTTTACTAACTCCAAGGGCCTATATTGTACAAACTCAGACTTCTCTATTTAAGCCAGGGGCTCACCTACTGTTTACCCAGGGCCATTAAACCATTAAGAAAAATGCTGCTTCGTGGGCTAGGACGATTTATGCACTTTGTTGAGAGTGAAGCTAATTTCCTCTTGCTCTGTGGAAAATGCTGTTTACACTCATTAAAGGTTCCGGGACTTCTGCATCCTGAGCTCATCCAGGTGTGGTCCCAACAGAGCAGGCAACAGGACTACCATTTCCCCCTGAGCACTCGGCTTTTTGGCCCTAACAGCTCCAAACAGGACCTAGTATTGGCCTCAGTCTCTACTTTTGACCTATACTTATTCTTGTGGTTCTGAGCTAATGCCACCTCACTTTCTCTCCCTGTCAGATTCATCTCCCTCACTAGAACGTCTCAGGTTGAATGGGAGCACTCTCTGCCCCTCTTGGTTTTTGAACTGGAATTCTCCCTGTGGATTGCCCTGTTGCCTCCTTCTTTGCCTTGCGGAAGGCCACCATGGCACTTGACCCCCCCCAAATCTGCCATAGTCAGATGGCCTGCTGCCCTTTCCAGAGATGAAGAGTATAAGAAGAGAACCTGAAGACCTATCTCTAAAGACACCACATGGTGCTGGGCCCGGTAGCCACTGGTTTCCCCTGGTTTTCAAGTTTGCCACTTTTTCCTCAGCTGGCAGAGCTGTATTTCCTATTGGAGCCAACTGTAAGCCATTTTCCAGGTCTGTTTTTCTGAACTACTTCTGGGAAATGTAATTTTGGTGGAAGGGGAGACAGCTGCACTCTTTGCATTTGCCCATCAGGTCAGGAAGTGACATTCTTGGATAATAAGAATTTCCATAATAGATGGAAGGTCCAACTCCAGAGAAGGCTTGTAGTTGATGAGATTAAGGTTTTTCTGAATGAGAAGATAAGGAGCCACATAAAGTGAACTGTAACGTTGGAAATTGTGACGCACGCAGACAGATGTAGGGAGAAGGGTGGAAGTAGACAAAGGAAGACCAGAGATCGATCAGTGTCAAGTTTTGTTCCTCCCTGCTAGACACAATCACCTACCAGAAACGCAGAAAACCCCCATAACTCTCCTGGGTTCAGAGACACCTGAAGACTCTCACACGTCTCTCCTTGTCCTCTTGCCTTTCCCATGGTGTTCAGTTTGTAGTCTCCATACTGCAGACTTGGAGAGGGAAGTGGCCTGCCTGGGCTCCTGCTGTCAGCACATGTGGTAGCTGCATCTCCTGATTCCCCTTAATGACTGAGATCACTGTACACAGTTGACTGCACTGGTTCTGGGTATTTTGTTGCACTGCTCACCCATTAACTTCTCTCCTTGGAAAGATGTTTAAAAAACCACTTTGCCTCTGGAAGTGGGCTATTGGCATGCTGCAGGCCTGGGTTAAATCTCAGGGTGACCACAGAACAGCTTTCTTATTGAGGAAAGAGGCCAAGTGGTGAGGTTAGTGCCATGCTGAGGAGGATCTTAAATGTTTGCTGGGGAATTCTTGAAGAGATTTTGTAGCGAATTGGGAGACTTCAGTTTTTTTAGCTAAGCGATAACCTGCCCATATATGAATTTTTGACTGTGTAGAGAATCGATCAGAGAAGACAAGGGCTGGAGGGGTCTATTATAATGGTCCATATGCCAGAGGACGGGAGCAGGATTGGCACTGGTGATGGAGAAAAAAAGTTAGAAGAGATTTCAGAGGAGCTATATGCAGACTTAGCAGAGAAGTATTTTATGAACGGTGAAGTTTAAAAGGTTGATGGAAGTCCGTTGAAAATTTTATTAGTTATGTGTTTATTTTTATGTGTTGAAGTCCCTGCCTGTCATGGTCTCACATGAATGACATGGTGGAGGTCTGCTGAAAATGGATATGGAAATGGTAGTGTCTCGAGTACTCAAAAGGTTCAGAAAGCTCTGATTCTCAAAACCTGGGAGCAGCACACCCTGCTGTGCCTTTGTGGTCCCAGGAAGCAGTTCTGGCCTCACTGAAGAAAGCTTGCAGTATCTCCCATGCCTCATTATCAAAATGGAAACAGAGAGGCTGAATAAGGAAGATAAAAGTTATATCCACAAGGAATTGCAGGACTCTACAACTTTATATCTCAAAAATCTAAGATTCATTCACTCATTAATTCATCCACTCATTCATTCATCCACTCATTCATTCAACAAATACCATCAAGTGCCTACGAAGTATCAGGCACCGTGCCTGATTATGGAAATTTAATGGTGAGCAAAACCAGGAATGGTCAGAGCCCTCGTGCAATTTACATAATCTGGAGGGAAAGACAGATGTTAACCAATCTCATAAACAAATGGAAAACTGCCATTGGGATAAGTTCTAGGGGGAGACTCCCAGTGCTCTAAGGTCTGAGAGTGGGAGGATTTGGCCCAATCAGGGAGGTCTGTGAAGGTTTTCTCAAGAAAATATCTTAGACTGGAAGGAGTTCAGGTGAGCTAAGAGGGTGGGAAAGAGGGTTCTGAGGTTGGGGTGGGGGAACAGCGTGTGCAAAAATCCTGTGGAGACTTGGAGAGCAGTAAGGACAGAAAGAAAGCTGTTGTGGCCAGAGTGGAAAGGGCAAGGGGAAGAATGAAGGGACAGGAGGCTGGAGAGGGCAGGGCCAGACCCCACCAGGCCTGTGAGCCACGATGATAAGGGGCTTGTCTTTATCCTTGCTCATTGTGTTTAAAGTCTGATCACATCATGTTGTCTTCACTGTATTACTTTTTTTAGGATTACTTTCTATTTATGGCAAGTATTATTGGTTTCTAATGGATAATGGTGACATACAGATTCTTTAGAAAAATATATTTAAGATGGAAAGCTGACTTGAGTTAAGTAAAAATAGTAAGCTAATTGTTATATGGGTGGCAGGCAGAACTGGCAAGAATCACAAACGTGGCACAGAGAACTCTTGTGGAAGGACAGTGGATGCTGGAGGGAGCAGGCCTGGTTTGAAATCCTGGCCCCTGCACCACCAGCTCTGTGACCTGGGCACTGAGCACCAGTTTTCTTTTCTGTAAAATAGGGATGATAATACCTGCTTTGTGTGAGTGGCTGCGATGAGTAATGAAACATTGTAGAAGGTTCTCACAGTGCCTGGCACATCACAGACAATCAGAGAATGTTCTTCGAAGGAGAAAAAGTTTTCTGGAAGCATCCAGGATGGTGATGGTGGGGAGAGGCTGAGGGCAGTTTGACTATTCACATATTCCTGGAAAGAAGTGACACATTGTGACACAGGGTGGTAGCAAGAAGAGGAAAGACTGGAGAGAAGGTAACACTGGAGTTATGTCTTTAAAAAATGGCCAATCTGCTTGTTAATCAATATGTAGAGAGAAAAAACACCAAAAAACACCCTGCATCCCAAGTGGAAGATACAGTGAGTACAGGTGCAGAAGTGCGATCATCGGCACGTTCAGGGGAGTGGAGATGATCCAATTTGGGTTAGAGTGGGAAATGAGTCCAGAAAGGCAGGTGAGGGTAGAGTCATACTGTGCAGCTTAATCTGAAGGGTAGGTAACTATGACCAAAACAAGACTGAGCGAAAAGAAAAATAACACTAACAATAGTAATGGCTCACATCTGTGGAGCACTTATGATGTGTCAGGCAATGTTCTAAATATTTTTCAAATATTAACTCTTCATTCTCATATCAATCTCATGACCTCATGTCAATGACTGTTTTCTCTAATTTACAGATGAGGAAACTGAGGCACAGAGAGGTTAAGATGCTTGTTCAAGATTATGTAACTCAATCAGTAGCTAATGGGGAGTCCTCCAGGCCTTCTGAGCAGCTCTGGTCTCCGAAGTGGCATGTGCAGGGTGGATGGAGGGCAGGAGGATTGGGAGGCAGGCTGGCCAGAGAGGCAACTGTGGTAACATTTCAGATAACTTATAAGAACCAGTCTAGGCTGGTGGAAATTCAGAGTGGAGCAGAAACCCACTCTTCTTTTTTTTCTGTTTTTATTTTTTAGTAACTACTATGTACTCAGCAACAATTCAATAATTCCTTTTGTTGTCTCTGTTATTGAACAGAAATGCTTTATGGATCTAAATTCACCATAGGACATCTTATCTCTGAAGAGAAACTTTTAAGGGAGCTTATATCTCATTCCTGGTTTAGGAACCACTGCTCTGAAATGATCCACACTCTGAACAGATATTAAATATCTCCCTGGCTACTCCTAGTCATACATGTAATGATAAATCACTACCTTCTGAGGAGCAAGGCTCTTGGTAAGTAAAAAGCCTGGATTTGGGTAGAGAGCCTGGAGAAAGCTGAATTGCTCAGCATGAAGAGCAGGAAGAGCTGATCCTGGTGCAAATGAGACAGGGAGATAGGAGAACCAGGGAGATCGTGTGAGATGGGGGATTTGGGGAAGGTGACCAAAGAGCTGTTCAGATCAGGGGTGTGCAATCTTTGATGTGAAATGGCTTGTTTTCCTGTTACATAAAACCCCTGCCCTCGTCTCTCCAGGCCTTCAGTCAAGTCCCCTGCATTCAAAAATGTCTTACATGAAGTGTGAGTGGATGGTTTTGAGTGTGTGAAAATGGAAACAATCCTCATAAATATGGGAACTTGGTTTATGATAGTATATGTATTTCTGTTGTTTAACTTTCAGTATTTCTGTTTTCTTTTAGTTATATCTCATAACAAGCATATAACTGGACTTTTTACTTTAAATCTAATACAATGTTATTTGAAACTGGAGAGTTCAGCCTATTTGCCTTTATAGTGGTTACTGATAGATTGATATATTTCTACTAATTTATTATGTTTCTTTTTATATTGCACTTTCTGTTTTCTTATTTTTTAAACCAACTCTATTGTCTTTTTTTAAAAAAGAAAAAATTGTGGTAAAATACACATAACAAAATTTATCATCTTTTTTATTATGTAAGTTTCAGGTGTACAGCATTATAATTCAACATTTGTATACAGTACAAAGTGATCACAAGTTTAGTTACCACCCATCATGACACAGTTGACCCCTCTCACTCATTTCACCCACCCCCAATCCCCTTCCCCTCTGGTAACTATTAATCTGTTCTCTGTATCTGTGAGTTTGGTTTTGTTTTATTTTGTTTGCTCAATTTTTTGTTTGTTTCTTTCTGTTTTTAGATTCCACATATGAATGAAATCATATAGTATTTGTCTTTATCCATCTGACTTATTTCACTTAGCATCATGCCTTCAAAGTCCATTCATGTTGTTGCAAATGGCGGGGTCTTCTTATTTTTTTATGGCTGAGTAGTGTTCCATTGTATATGTACCACATCCTTATCCAGTCATCTATTGATGGGCTCTTAGGTTGTTTACATATCTTGGCTATTATAAATAAAAGTTATAATTTGCACTTTCTGTGTCTATTTCTTTAGCAAGTTATTTTAACATTCCTACACTAGTCTGAAGTTAACATTTTAATCCCCGTGCTGAATTAGACAATGATCGTCTCCCAGTTATCCAATGTTTTACTTCTAGCCTTCCTTTTCACCCCTCAAATTAGGCATTATTATTATTATTATCATCATCATTATTATCATTAGCGTTATTATTAATTTCAGAGTCAGTGTTTGCTTAGTTAAGCCACATATTAGTATATTTTTACTTATCATTTTTACATGTGTCTTAGCCTTTCTATCTGGGAAAAATTTTCTTCAGCTTGAAGTGTATTTTTTAGGATTTTCTTTAGGGAGGATCTTTTTATGATAAACTTTTCTTAGTTTTTGTCTGAAATTGTCTGTATTTCACTGTTGTTCTTGAAAGATAGTTTTACCAGCATAGAATTTTAGGTTGACAGGTTTTTGTTTTTTTTCTCACTCTCAGTGCATTAGGCATTTTATTCTGTTCCCTTCTGTATTCCTTTATTGCTGCTGAGGTGTCAGCCATCAATTCAGTTGTCCATTCATTGGTACATGATCTGTTTTTTCTCTGTGGCAGCTTTCAAAACCTAGTTGCCTTGGATGTTGTAAAGGTTTTTTTTAAAAGATTTAAAAATCTTTCTTTGGATTTATTGAGCTTCTTGGACTCAAATATTGTGTTTTTCTAACAATTTTGGGAATTTCTCCGTTATTATAATGCACTTTGTTGTCTTTTTATCTTTGTCTCTATTATTTCTTTTTGGAACTTTGATTGGAATTAGGATGTGTAACTTCCAAATAAGTTGAGGAGAAAATGATGGTAAGAAAAAGAAAAGGAGTAAAGAATGGAGATTGTTGGACATTATGCAAAGTGAAATAAGCCAGTCACAAAAAGACAAATGCTGTATGATTCTACTTATATGAGGTACCTATGAGTAGTGAATTTAGAGACAGAAAGTAGAATGGTGGTTGGCAGGACTGGAGGGAGGGGAGAATAGGGAGATGTTTAATGGGTACAGAGTTTCAGTTTTGCGAGATGAAAAGAATTCTGAAGGTTGGTCTCACAACAATGTGAATGCTTAACACTATTGAAATTTGTATTTAAAAGATGGTAAATTTTCATTCACAATAGCCAAAATACAGAAATAACCTAAGTGCCCATTTAATTGGACTAATATTAGACTTTCTTGATCTATCTTCCATGTCTCTTAACTCCTCTTTTTGTTTTGCATCATTTTGTGTTCCTGTGCTGCACTTTGGTTTAATTTCTTTATATTTACCTTCCATTTAAAAATTTGTCTCTGCTTGTGTGTCTAATCTGCTATTTAACCTACATATTCATTTCTACTTGCAGTTGCTAAATATTTTAAATCCTAGTCATTCTATTTGTTTCACTTTAAAATTTGCCAAGATCATTCTTTACAGTCTCTTGTTCCCTCATATGCTTTCTGTTAGTTCTTAAATTTTCTGTCTGATAATTCCAGTACCTGAAATCTTTGTGTTGTCCATTGTTTTGACTGGCTCTCACAAATGGTGACTTATTTCCTTCTATGTTTTATGATTTTGATTGTGAACTGCTAATTTTTATTAAAACTTTATTTGTGGGAATTGCTTGAGGTCGGGATAAAAGTTGAATTTCTCCAGAAAGGATTTGTTTTTGTGTCTGCTAGCCTCTTTCTAGAGGCAAATTTTATCTCTTGCTCACCTTATTTTGTAGGTATGGCCCTTTGATGCTCCAGTTTTACACAGTGGACTCCTCTTAAACATCCCACTTTAGAGGGCCCCAGACCTTCTGTCCTGCTCCACACTCTGTGTGGTCATCTAAATGGACGCATAAGGTCTTGAGGGTGTGGCAGAGACCCTTCCAGTAAAAGGTAGTGCCAACACTCTCTTCCATCCAAGGCCTTCTATTATCTCTTTATCTCTAAAGTTCTCAGAGCTTTTTAAATGTTTTAATTCTTCATCTTTTAATATTTTATCCAATATTTTAGTTGTTTCAATTGCAAGAATTATTTAAGGTATCTAACTCTCTATACTGATGGAAATGTCACTCCAGGGTCATCTTGAAGCTTCACATTTTCTTTATATAAAAGCCATTATCTCATACTCCTTTCTTTGTTAGCATTTTGATTTGAGATATGTATATATGTATATATATAGTTTCAGTACTGACTCCTGACTTTAAGAAGAACCTGTGAGCCTCTAATTAACAGGCTTGTGAAAAAGTTTTTTTCTCTTGAGAGTACATTTATTTACACAAAAGCTTCATGGAAAGGAATATAGCAATTAATATTTTGTGTGTGTGATAAAACTGAAGGTTGAGAATAGTCTTTAAACATAAAATTAAATATAAATTTATATGAGTGTTTAGGAAAAGGAACATGGCCTTCAAACTTCTACCTGTGCTATGTCTTAAAACTCTCTTTTTCTAGTTCTGTAATCATAAAAGTGTCTTTTGCTAATGTTTGTTAAACTGTCTCATAGACACGTGGACTTCCACATTTGAATGTCATCTGCCATATCATGTAACTGTAACTCTCCAGGTCTTGCTAATAACTGTCGTATAAGCATTACTTGTGAAATCCAGGTCTGTAACAGTTCTATATGTTTCTTAATTTCTTTCTTTGTTGATGGTGTCAGATTCACTTTGCCTCTTCTGTCTTTGACCATGGAAATATTAATTTATTCCCAGACTATAACACATTCTTTGTCATAAAGTGAATGTTTGAAAGGTTTTTTTTTTTCTGTGCAGCCCACAGTGAGTTCAATATGCTTGTATATACCCTCTCAACTGAGTGAAGATAGAAGCTGTGTTTTACTCATTTCTGTGTCTAAGTGCTTTATAATTTAGTAGGAACTCATGAATATGATGAATAGAATAGAAACATAAGAAGAAAAACAGAGTCAAAATCCAAGTTTTTGAATAGTAATTAAATCTGCTATTGAGGCCACTTGGCTTTCTTTAGGGTGCGAGACATCTGAGTGGGGCCCAGCAGCGGCAAAGCTGGTGTTCAAAGCCTGGGGAATCTTGAGGTGATCTCCTGCCACTCAGCCCACCCCTCTGATTCTCTCTCTCTTAGGCCACCTGTCTGCCAACAGCCCCAGCCAAAGGGGCATCGGAGTGTTGGTAAATGGGCCTTGGCCACTGCAGGGGGCTGGGGAGGGAGGTTGGCCCAATACCTGTCATCTCTGCATGATGGCTATGTGGTCCTGGAGAAGCTACAAGTCTGAGACTGCTCCCACCTCCCCTCCTCATTCAGGCAGGCCCAGCATTTTGTTCCCTCCAATTAACTGTGCATAATAACAAGGAGTGAAACCAAGTGATTTAAGTAATAATTTATCATATTCAGTTCACCATTAACAGCCATCTAGTGTTTCCTTTGCCCTTTTAAATGAGTCTTTGTTCTGATGCTCAGCTCTTTTGTGTATTCCATAAGCTTTTAGCGAGTGTTTTCCCTCCCTCCCTCCACTTTCCCTCCCTCCTCCTGCCTTCTTGAGCTTTGAAGCACTAGTGTCTTTCTGGAAGCAGCTGAGCCACCTCTCCTCTAGCATCCTTATCCCATTTAATAGGGAGCTTAAGTGTTAATTTATGAGCATGAACTCCAAGCTGGGTGCTGAGAGGTGCAAGGGAAGAGGGTACTGTCTTTACCCTGGACCAGCTTTCAGCCTAACTGGGGAGATGAGACTTATCCAACACGAAGCAGTGAGAGGAGGACGGAGGGGACTGTATTTGTCAGTGTCAGCACAGTAAGGCTGTGAGAAAAGCTCCCTGGATGAAAGGACTGAAACTGAGTTCTGAATGTCATTGTGGATTTGGGGAGGCAGTAGAGGAGAGGGCAGCCTACGCAGGGGCCCTGTGGGCACACAGGTGTGGATTTGGGCAATCTGGCATGAGGGCAGGTAAGGTGAGGTCAGGGATGTGAACCTTATCCAGGCTAGTGCTTGTTAGGGGCCTTTTGTCTGCCTGCTTGCTAGTTTATCTTATCTTTGGGATCACCTGACCTGTGAGCCTTCTTTCCTTAACCCCAAGGTTTCTAGGGTGTGGACAGCCCAACCTTGCAGAGGAAGTCAGGCAGTGGCCCCAGTGAAGTTTTAGGTCTTCTGGGTCTATTTACTTTCAGTGCTGTATTCTGGGCTGTATGTAGTTGCATGTGTGTGTGTGTGTGTGTGTGTGTGTGTGTGTGTGTGTGTGTTTGTGTGTGTGTGTCTGTGTGTGTCTGTGTGTGTGTATGAGTGATCGAGTGCATATGAATGCACACCTTGACTCTCAGGGACTCTCATCACACACTTGTGTTTCTGGATTTGAGGCTGGAGTGGTAATAACAGAACTGGGGCAGCAGGGACCATAGCATTGAGTCACTGAGGCTATAAGACCCTGGGCCCCCAAGAGGCCCTGATAGCAGGCAGATCTGTCTCTACCTGCAGCCTGGTCAGCTCCCCGATGGTGGAGTTTGGGGCTCAGGATGGGGAGATAGGGAAGCCTGGACCTTCAGAGGGGCTGGGGGAGCACCCAGTGCAGATCCCTCCTCTTGAGCAAGGTCCCAGGGCTCGGAGGGCACATTTAAGATCCCATGGTCAGTGTGCCCATAGCCCAGCACAATGACCCCTTTTCAGAAGGAAACAATGTGCTGGGGGAGGGGTCCCACTGGACTTCCAAGGAGCCAAGGCACTAAGAGGCAGCACTGCCCAAGACACAGATCATCCCAGAGAGTGAGCTGAGGAGGGAGAAACTGTGGACAGACCTCAGAGGTCTGACTCTCCAGGCATCTAGGAGCCTGTACTCATGTTCTCACTTCAAGGTGTCTCTTGGCTAAAATGTCTTAAAAATGAGGCCTCAGAGGGAAGAAAAAATTAAGATTTCTGGTATTTATTTTAATTTCTAAAATTAAATGTAAAATTGAGACCAAATAAAAGAAGACAACATTCCCTTTAATTCAAAATTATGGGAATCCAATGAAGTGGAGACATATTTCTTTACTAAAATTTCTTTTGGGGAAAGCATATTATTTATTTGAAAAAAATACTCAGATAAATTGCTTGAGATGGCAGTTAAGACCCCAAGGGCAGGCATGTAAAAAAATAGAGAGGGGCATCTTTGAAGCTGTTACACTCAAGACATCTAAAGAAGTTTTTCTCATTTCTGAGAGGAAAGGCAGTAGGAAATTTAGATGAATAGAAAGAATTGAGGGTCCAGTGGTGTCAGGGAAGGCCAAGAGAGCTCCTCCAGGGCCAGAAGCAAGGGGCGGCAGGAGTGGACACAGGTGACAGCAGAGGGACAGGCAGCTAACACAGGCACTACAGATAAAAGGACACATTCTTTTAATGTAATAGATGGCCACAGGTTCAAGCACGCCTGGGGGTTTTGGTTGAGCCACCTTACATGGAGGTAGCCAGGGAGGTTTTGTGCTCGTGGAGAGAGAACTGAGTCTCAGCCAGTTTAGGGTTTTGACTTGAAGCAGTTAACCTGGGGCCACGTGGTGAACTGAGGAGGAAGGTCTTCCGATTTCTGTGACGCCCAGTCATTCTATTTCTGAACTTGAGCCTCAGCAGATATTGTATCTCTTCCAGGTACATTGTGAATTCATTTCCAGAAGACTTTGAATTTGCTGTAGAAATAGCAACATCCACTTTCTGCCTCATCAGGAAAAAGCAGAGAAAGAAAGCTGACATGTCATCTCAGGGGACACTGAACTGCATCCCCTGGACCACCTTCAGCCTCCAAGGGATGTTGGGGAGGGGGCAGAGAGGGAGGATGGGAAGGAGGAGGTCAGGACGGCAGCTTCACAGTCAGTTCAGATGTGTTTCTTCCTGTCACTATAGCTCAACTCCCTTCCTCTGTGTTCCCTAAGGAGTGACTGTGCAGATATCTGATGTCACTGCAAGCCACTGAGTTTTTGTTCAAAACCTAGACCCATTCCTCCCTTTTACAAGCTTGGTGGTGCTGCTTCTTTAAGACTTTATGTTGTCTTTTCCTCTTCCCTTCCTCCCCAACAAGAGCAAACGGAGAAGAATGAAGCCAGGGTAAATTGAAAAATGTTTGAAACCTATTAAGCGTGGCTACAAGTTTATTGTAATTCTTAAGTTAATTATATCCTTTTTGACTTCCAGCCAGTCCCTTCATTGGCCTTCCTTATAGACTTGGCCACCTATCCCAGCCTCAGGCTGGCGGCGTGCCTATCTGCCTGCCTTGTTCCTTCCCTCCCTCCTCCCCACCACCTCTTCCCTCCTCCCTCCTGCACAAGTAAGTCAGCAATCCTCTGTAGCTACGACCTCCTAGAGCTTAAATGTGGTTGTGGCTGTGGTGGGTATAAAGAATTTGGAGTGTGTGTGTATTTGTACGCATGTGAAGGATAGGGACATGGTAGTTAGTGGAAGATGCCATATATAAATGCTAACTCTTACTGCAGACACATGCATTTATTTCAGCTTGTACCTTACAAAGTGTTATCTCCTGAATATTTTAATCTCACGAATCCTTTGTGCAGTAGGTTTTATCAGTTTCTGGATGAAGAAACTGAGGCTCAGAGAAGTTTTACAAAAAGATTGATCACAGATCTATTAGGTGGCAGAACAAGATGGGATTCAGACCAAGTCTTTGATTCTAAGATGTGTGTGTGTATGTGTTTCCTCTCTACACTATACTGGTTCTCAAATAATAATAGAGCTGTACTTTTGTATAACTTGAGTTTCTCTCTGCTCCATGCTCTGAAGGCCTCTGTTTGCATCTTGCTTTCAACTCCCTGATGCTCTCTTTCTTGCTTTATAGTTCTGTGTACACCTTTCTTTGTCATAAAGAGACTGCAGGCTACTCAAAGGTTCAGGTCTTGTTTTGGTATTGCTCTGCAGTAGTGGAGGTTCAATGTCATCTTTGCTAAATCAACAGATGGGAGGCGTGGCTGCTGCTGAAGCCGCTGCCCCATACTTGGCCACTGATGCTGAAGCTGATCAGCGTATCAGATGGTGGTGAGACTGGCAAGGTCTTGCTGCCTGCAGCACTTGAGGGAAGCGGCGATGCTGTATGGCTTGAGGTATGCAAATGTGGGTGCTCTGGTGTTGGCATATCTTCCAAGGAGGATCCAGCACAGGTGCTCTGCTCCATCTTTCAAATGCATGTTTGCCTTCCCTAAGTTCTCCATAGGAGAGGGGAGTCTGGGGAAAGTCCTGAACGCAAACCCCAAATGGCTTAGGCAGCCTGTGTTTTTGTATTACTCTTTGTCGCTTCAGTCCTTGCATTTCGAATCATTTTCACTTGCTTGAAGATGGAGCTGGAAAGATTCTTTTAAACTTCAGAGTGGGAAGTCTGAATCTGACTTAATAGCTTAGGAAAATAATATTTGCAAAGAGTTTATATTAAAAAAAGGTCAGGCCTCTTAAGATAATGGATTTAGAGGCCTCCTTTACCTCTTCAAATGCACACATTTTTATCCATGTAAAAAATGCTTATTAACTCTAAGTATTTCGCTTATTCTTTGATCTTCCCTTATTCCGAGAGTCACCCTGAAATCAGACAAAGGTTTAGAATTTCTGATCACTGCCTTAAAAAGTCAGGTCATATACGCTGTGCCAGGCCTGGTTCTAATCCCATCCGATGTCTGTGATTTCATCCTTTCCATGGGGTCCAGATGTTGAGTCAGTAGGGGGAGAAAAGCAACCAGGCCTTTTCTCTGTTAAATTAAGGTACTTATATCTAGTGCTTGCAAAGTGTTTTTACAGCTGTTATCACATTTGCTTCTTAAGACTAAGGTGATTTGAAAGATTATCCCATTTTATAGGAAGAAAATTAAGGTTCAGAGAAATTGAATGACCCTTCCAATATCACACAGCTTACAGTGGTAGAGCCCAGTTCTTTTGACTAGTATTCAGTGCCCTTTCTGGCAGGACCAAAATCTGCCTGTGATTCCAATCCGACACTCCTTTAAATACCTACTTCCTACCTCCTGACTTCTTATAAACACACGTCCTCTGTCTTTTACCTCAGTTGGCTTTCAGCTAGCCTCTGGAAGGTGACGTGGTTGAGAATTTCTTATGCTTACACTGCCCAGAGAAATTTCAATTTTCCCCAAGCATTAACAAAACAGAAGCCTACATGGGAGAGTTTTGGGTATGGTGACAGGTCCATTGCAATGTTGCTTTGGTGGCCAAGGGGTCTTCTTAGTGTCCCTTACGACAAACACATAAGCAAACGTGTATTTTCATAGGTCTGAACCCAAGTGTTGATGGCATAAGAAAAAAGCAAGGAGGAGGAAATGAATGGGTGCTTTGTGAACAGTTTCACATTGTGGACCTTGGGAGGTCCTGGGGGGCAGGACCCTAGGGGGCCCCGAGTTAGGCTGCCTGCAGACTAAGCTGAATACAGAAACAGCATGGCTTTTCAGATAGACTTTTCTGTATTTTCGCACCCACTTGGATGAGACCAAAGGAAAAAAAAACCAACCTGTTTCTTTATTAATGATGCTTTCTGCAGAGTTAGATTAAGCACTGATTAAAGGCAGATGCTTCCAAAGTATAAATGTAAGTACCATCTCAGTCACTTCTCCAGTTACAGGGTTTCCTACACGATTCTTTAAAATCACTTTGGCTCTCTTCCCATCTGCCCTCCTCCGTGCTCTCCACCCAGCTTTGGAGCCGCCCCTCCTAGAAGGGCTTCAACTGCCAGGAGCAGGAGCTCGGACTCCGTGAGGGACTTGCTCTGTGGAGAGTTTCACGAGGTACACCCAGGGCTGCTGCCTGGAGCCATCTTACCAGAAGGCAGGTAAGTCCTCTGGGCTGGGGGCAGCCCTGTTCTTCTGTCCTTCCAAGGCTGGACCTGCCACTATGGAACTTGCTCTGTTTTTTCATTTGGATGGAGTACAGGCCTTTTGTAACCTTTTCCTGTTCAAATAAGAGGCAGAGAGCAGGTACAAGATATGTGGCTCGGGTGATGAGGTGGTTTTCCTCCTTTCAAATGCTTGAAGGCATGGAGACCAGATGGCTGGCCTGATAGGTGCTCGCAACCCTGGACTTTGTGTCAGGAATTGCACTTTTCTAGAAATGATGTGCTCAACTCTTGTCTCCATCGGAGGCTGTAGTGCAAATCCTCCAAATATTTTCTGAATTCCCTGTGGCCAGTTAACTTAATCAGAAATTTATGTATGCAAGGGTTTTTGTTTGTTTGTTTCTTGTTTTGTTTTTCTGAAGGGCTAGCAACCTAATCTTGGGATTGGCTTTGGACTGAGATCAAATTGTGTTAAAGTCTGTTCATGTTCCTTTGCTTTCTGATTTTCTTTTGGGATCTATGAAGGAGGAAGAGTATATATATATATATATTTGTAACCCACATTAACAAGCATGGCTATGTGTCACCAAAATTAGGAACGTGTTATACAAACCAGCACCCAAAAATGGATGAAGGATTTGGATGGATGGATGCCCCTTCCTGTAGGATGCATCCACCATTGGGCTGTCTGGCTTGGGTGAGTGGGAGGGTGACATGGTGGGGCCAGTGGAATGCCTGTGGGAGTGACATGTGGATGGGGAGGTGGCAGCGACGCTGATGTCGAGGGAAGAACATCACCCCCACCGAGGGTGCCATCAACCCAGCCCAGCCCTGCTGGAAGCTGTGTGGCTTTCTCCTCCGGACTCCCTCCTCTCACCTCCGTGGGATGTCTTAGCTTGAGTATGAAGAACTAGGCATGTAGGTGGAATTGCATGGTGGTGATTGTTTGGGGTTGAGATGCTCCAGCACTCACAGGATCATAGGCAAGTGTCTCCATTTCTCTAAGCCCTAGTGTTTCTCTTCTGTAAAATATGGGTGATGTAATAATATCTACCCTGTAGCTTTCTTGGGAAATTGTGAAAGATAATCCATTTAAAGCGTTTGACTCTGCTTAGCCCATAGCTCAGAACTCTCACTAACCTCAGCATGGACCTTGGGCATTTTGGCTTGTGACAGCCGGATCCATGCTAAAACGTTTTGGCTGTGCAGGTATAATCCTTTTGTGACTTTTCTCACCGGTTAGGGTAAAGTGTAAGGGTCAGGTTGTCTAGTTTGGCTCCTTGCTTGGAGGAAAAACTAGAGCAAAACACTAGTAAAAGGAAGATGTAGGGTTAATTTACCTCTGCCGCTTAGGAGAAGAATTAACCTTAATTCCAGTTGAGTATTTCCTTTCAGAAATCCCCCAAGGATAATATTTATCTCATGAGATTACTCTGAGGATTAAATGAGATAATATATATCAACACACTCAAGATTTTGCCTGGAACAGGGTAGACACCATTAAATGACATCTATTATTGTGAAAAAGTTTGTGATTAATTAATCACAAGGTAAAATTGCATATGCATCACAAATGACAGTTATATAAACATATTCACGAAAAGACTATGGAAAAGTACACCAGAATGTTGTAACATGAATGTGTTAGGTAGCTTTGTTTTGTGGGTGATCATTTCCTTTTCTTGTTTTCTAAACTTTATTTAATAAATGATTCTATCAGCCAGGGCCCTGGCAGGAAACATGTGATGCATTCAAACTGGGCATTTTGAGGATGTTGTATTGAAGGATATTTTACAAAAGTTGAAGCACAGTTACAGTAACAGAAATAAATGAGAGTGCTATTCTCAGGGGTTGTGGGAGTGGGGTGCCATTACATCCCACATGTGAAGGGGCAGGGGAGGGAGCTACTAAAGAACTGGAGAGAAAGCTGTGTGGACGGGCCATCTGACAGGAGCTGTGGCACAAGGCCACCATCAGGAAGAGAGATGGGAAAGAGATCCCTGACCTCACTCCCCACCATTCTCTGGGTCTCTTTCTGGTGCCTCCCATCAGCCAAATTCAACCAGAAGCCAGAGTTCAAGGGGCCCCAGTGAGGCGTCCATGTGAATCAGCTTCACAGGCACTCATGGAGAAGGATGGTGAAGAGATCTGGAGGGCAAACTGAAGGTGGCCAGCACAGTAAGGTTATGTAACTTTTGTAATTATAGATAAAGTCATAAATACGAAACAAAAGCCCTTTGCTACGCTCAGTGCTTTCATACATGCGTACACCTCCCTCTCTCCTCCCAGCTCAGTGACTTCCAGTCTTCATAACCATGCCCTTCTTTGCACCACAGCACTCAGTGCTTCCCTAGTGCAGCCACACCCATTGTGTGGTTTCATCCGTCCTCCCTGATTTACCTGATTCCCCATAAGTGTTTGTTTTCTGTCTGTTCAGTGGGAAGTGGACCCGGGAGACTGCTGAGCCCAAGCCAGTCCTCAGAGAAGCATGGTAACAGGTAGTTTCCCACCTCCCTTGCAAGTCTAGCCCATCACTCCATGTCTCCATGATTTCCAGTGTCAAATCATAATTCACATGCCACTGGCCTCCTGGCTTAGGACTGCAAATAGCTTGTTTCCTTTATGACTCAAAGAGATTTAGAACCTGTCATTATATCTGATATTTTGACTCTCTACTTTTTTTTATTTAACCGGAGGTACTGGGGATTGAACCCTGGATCTCGTGCATGCTAAGCACACACTCTACCATTGAGCTATATCCCCACCCCTCAACTCTACTTTGAATCAGAGGATGTTCTGAGCCTTTGAAGGATTTTTACAATCCTTTTGCAGTCCTATAAATGTGACATGTACATGCAGGTAACTCAAATAGCTCAGATGGGGAAAATGTTGGGAAGGATATAACATAAAAAATAAAATATCTCCATCTTCACCTATATGCCCAGTCCCATTTTAACCATTTGAGTTTTCATTCTTCTGGTCATTGTCTTGCTAACTCTACATGATTCTTTTATACTTCTATTTATTGATTTGTCAAGTTTAAGTAGAAGTTACTGAATTGTCTGTATGTGAGATGAGTTTAGCTTATTGACAGCAATCTTTCTGCCCTCCTCATGATTTCTTCCAGTTTTTGTTGCTTATACTTCAAATTTGGTTTTGCACTTGATTACCTGATAATTTTAACAGATAGACTTACACCTGTATTGCTTGATCCATTGAACTTCCATAAAATGTCTTGATTCTCCAAGTGTTTAAGATGAGGAAATTGATGCCTCTGAACTTCCCTTAATCTTTTCTCTCCAACTCTGGCTTGCAAAACAAAATTTTATAACATTTATAACAGTTGAAGTATACTCTGTAATTATAATTAATTCTTTATCTATCAGATGATTGTTAAAAATCAAAAACTAATATATAACCTTTATGATACAATGGCTTTGTAGCTACTAGTCTCTAAAACCAAGTACTATATTTGGACCCATAAACAAGGGGATGGATTCTGATGTCAGTGACCTTCTGCTGCATAAGGGAGAATGTTCTGAGTGTGAGGGTCAAGTGGACTCTCTTCTTTTCCTCTTCTTATATTCCATCAACTGCTCAGATTGTTTAGTTGGCTTCATATGTAAAACATGACTTTCTGAAGAACATTTTGTTTTCATGGAATTTCCAATTACCTTTCTTTTTTCACCTGTTAAGAAATCAGTTTCTTTGTTACAGAAAATTTACTTTATTCTTGAAGAATTTTTCTTGGGGCTTTCTGACTTCTAATTCTACTTGGATCAATTGCTTTTCAGGACAGTTGAGGTGCTGTCACCCTGGAATATTTTTAGTGCACTCTTGGATTGGGTACACTATGTCTTGGATTCCATGCACTCTCCATTTTTTGGATTCCCTTATCATTGTTTAGGAGCATATGCGCAAATAATTTTTTTGTAAAGAGACATTTAGTGTCTGAAAAATTTGCCTTCATATGTGAGTAATAGTGAGGCTTAGGAAATAATTGCACTTAGCCAATTTAATTGTGTAACTAATTTTCCAAGCAATGCAATTATTTTCTGTACAGAAATTTTCAGAATTAAGTATTTATGTATAAATTTCACAGTGAAGATTTGAATATTTCCAAATGTTATCATTTACAATATGTGCCATATTGATGCTTATTACTTCATTAATTTAATTTTGCATGTGCAGCCTCTATTTCCACAGTCCAGTTTTCCCGAGTCTACTTTTACTAAAAAAAATTTTGATTCTTCTATCAATTTTTTTCACTTAATTGGAAAATTTTACTCCATGTGATTTTATTTTGTCAGATTCGAGTTGATAATTTTATAAAGTCCTCGTTTCCCTGGGTCAATTTTTGCTGTTTTCAGTGTTACCTTTAAGGTGTGGTTCTTTAGTTATGACATCATCTATAACAAATTTTTGATGTGTGCAGTTTCGGGGGTTGTCAGTTTTATTTTGCGTTATTTATTTTTATCGAGTCTCTTCAAGAACCCAGGCAGAATACCCCAGGGTCAGAACAGCAGGGTCAGAGTGTCCAGTTTCTTTTCTAGTGGTCTCATTATTGTGGCAGCAGCCCTCCACTGGATTCCTTGCTGCAACTTAGCATAAAGTCCAGTTTTTACCATTCAGGTTCTTTCTAGGCTCATCCATTTTAAAGGATCAGCTAACATTTCTATGCTGCTTACTGAAAAAGACTTCATCCTTGTCTTAAATGTCTTTTATGAGATCTAGAGCCAAATACAACAGAGTCTCATTATACCCTCACTTCATTTATACAAATTTAATTATATATGTTTAAGAGAGAGAGAAAGAGAGGAGTGAAGTGGAGTGGGAGCAGAATGGAGGAGAGGGGAATGGAAAGCGAGTAATTTACATAGTATGGCCAATTCCATCATCCAGGCTCATCCATTAAGAGCTTGACCCTGAATGAATGCAGGATAGAATGCACTGAATCTGCTGTCCCATATTTGATTTCTGTTGACTTGCGGCTCACACATTGCGACTATCTCATTACCCTTAGTGCGTTTAAAGACACACATATTGCCTTTATTATAGCCCTTAAACACAGTCCAGCTACTTTGAGGCTTCACTAAAGAAAGAGTGACTGGTTCTGGCACTGGAAGAAAAGTTGGCTGTATTGAATTTGTTGACCAGTTTGTTGGGATGCCTCTTCAGTATGGTGCCTTCCTGAGGGATTTGCAAGAGAAGTTTTGATTATGTTTTTGTTTCTGTTTTTTTCTTACATGCTGCTTTCAGAGTCTAACATGTATAAGCTGTGATTTCTCATATTTACGTGCCTCCTGGTTCTCTCCACTTGCAGATTCCATCAGCAGCTTCAACTCCATGTGTTTTAAACTGAATCCCTTCCCCCAGAGCTTCCTCCTTCCCTAGTGCTTTCTATCTGAGTGAGTGGCACAACTGCTGACCCACTTGCCCAAGCTGGGAGTCTTGGCTCCTTCCTATCCCTCAGATCCCTCCCTTCTCGTGAATCCCACTCATGAAGGCTGTTTTTTAGTGGGTCTCAAATCTGTCCATTCCATTAGGTTGTCCTCAGTGATTATGATTTTTTGCAACTATTTCCAAGCTCATTTCTCCTGTTGCAGCCTCCTCAACTCCTTCATTCCCCTATCCCAAGCCCTACCCATTCGCACCAGTAAGTGGGATATTTAAAAAATGATAATGTTACCCCTCTCTAATAATAATAATAATAGTAATAACCCACCCTTTAGCAATTTCTTACTACCCTCAGGGTGAAGTGCATTGTCTTTGCTAGGGATTACAAGCCCCCATATGCTCTCATGCTGACTGGAGCCTTATCTGGACATTCTGCTCCACAAAATCTCCATTTTGGGCAAACAAAACCTGTTGATGGACACCACGTTCTTTTTCACCCATGGATCCTTGTACATGTTCTTTGCTCCCTCTGCAACACTCTAATGTCCCCTTTTTTTCTTCTCTAAGTCTTACATCTCCTTTAGGTCTCAGCTGAGACATTAAAGCTTTGGCAAGCCATCCCTGATTCCACAAAACTGGTTAGATGCTTATCCTATGCACAGACATAGCACCCTCTATTTCTTCCTATAGTAACGTTTGTCTTACTCTATTGTAACTTCCTGTCTTTTATCTGTCTTCTCCACTATATCAGGGCAGCATAGCTGTAGGGCCCAGAGAAGTAACTATGGTTTTTTCACCCATTAGTGCCTGGTAGCACTGTGCCTAGAACAGACACTGAGCACATGGTTGTTGAATGAATAAAACCAGTCGCATGTTGGATTCCCCATTGTAATTCTCCAGAGTGGTTTGGGAGTCAATCCTAGATTGGCATTCAGTAAATTAGAAAGGAAGAGGACTCCTGGCATGGGGAATAAATGCATTCAACTTCAACATTACTGCTTTTTCTCAGAGTCTAGTTTTAAACCTGAGACTGTAGAGAAAGTCCTTGTAGAAAGGAAAGGGGTAGAGACTGGGAGAACTACTATCCCATGATAGAGTGACCATATTAGCCTTGGCAAATCCTTTCTGCTTTCTTGGGGTCTCACTTCTGCCAGGTCTGGGTCTCATAAGTAAGGGAGCTAGCATAGGATCATAGATGTTAATGTAAATGTTCATTTTATGTTTATGGATCTTTTGTTTCCATTCCATCACATTTTAAGAACTTTGCTGACCAAAGTTGAGGAAAGACTCATGCACTCATAGTTTTGATTTTACAACCCACAGCTATGGCTCACTTGATTCCCTATTTCTTCCCCTTCTGGTCACATTGTGGCCATTTGTCTGCCATCTGCAGGTCCCATTTTATATTTCAGCTTGTTCAGCCTTATTGTCTTGCTCAATGCTTGGGTCTCAGTTTTAGAGACTGAACTTCTTCTGCATATTGACCTTGAACTCAACTTCCCACCTATACCCAGGTCTTCCAGGAATGATGCCCTGCTTTGGTCTTGCCAATGCCCAAAGTTCGTGCTATATCCACAGTGGTGGCCACCTCTTCTGACTTTCCCCATAGCTAATGAGCTCCCAAGCTCCCTCACCTCAGTCTCAACTCTTTTAGACTCCATGATATTGTCCTTGGAGAGTGGAATCCCAGGGCAGACAGTGTGATTTCTACCACCCAGAGCTCTCTGAGGGTCTGCTGGTTGTCTCTGCCCCAAGGGAGAAGATGGACGAGAGGTGCTACCCAGTGATCTTCCCAGATGCACGGAATTTCCGCCCCTTCACTCCTGACTCTCTGGCTGCAATTGAGAAGCAGATCGCCATCCAAAACGAGGAAAAGAAGTCCAAAGACCAGAAATCAGCAGAACCCCAGCTTCGACCTCAGCTTGACCTAAAGGTCTCCAGAAAGTTGCCCAAGCTCTATGGAGATATTCCCCCTGAGCTGATAGCAAAACCCCTGGAAGACCTGGACCCATTCTACAGAAATCATAAGGTACCTCTGTGGGGAGTTTGGGGTGTTCTAACCATGTTCTAACCACCGATTATAACTGGTGTTACAAGAATCTCCAAATACTGATCTTGGGGTATAGAGAGGTCAGACCCAGCTTCTCCTTTGCTATCATCCCCTGTCATTGCTTTCATAATTCTTAGAACAGCTTTCAGTACTAATTTTCTCTCTGTAATAATGTGTGTCTTGGAGAAGAAGATGAGGACTAGGAGCAGCAGAGAGATTAAAAGGAGAACAGATAAAACATAAAATGGTGTCAGGAAGGAGGATTGGACTAGCAGTCAGAAAAGTTGGGTGTAGTCCATTTCAAGTGATTGGATTTATAACTTTGGGTGAACCACTTCACTAATTCTCACTTTTCTAATCAGTAACATGGGAATAATGCCTGCTTTCCCTACATTACAGTATAGACATATTGTGGAGGTACTTTATAAAGTATAAAGCATTATACTGATATGAAAGACTAATATCACTGTCCATGAATGTCTGTTTCAGGAACAAGCATTTACCTTGAAAAACTCGTAGACAATAGGCTTTTTAGGCTATTAAATGAGATTTATGAAGTTTAAAGTCCTAGACCAACACTTGACACACAAGAGGAGCTCAATGAATGAAGTTTAAAAATATTGTAATCAAGTGGGCATGTGCAGATTATATGTAAACCACATGCCAATGTGCGACAGGCTTGCTGTTTTATCTACTTGGATGTAGGGAAATTCTCATAAAAGTTCTTCAGAGGGGCTCCTGGGTGAAGAAATGTGAGCTCAGGCTCTCCTGATAGCTGTTTGAAAGGCTGAGATAGTGAGAACAGCCCTTTACAGACCATCCCCTTTCAAGAAAGACTCAGAAGACCGAACCATCATCATCTTACTATGTGATCCAGCAGGGAATGGAAAACCTACTTAGCCAGACTGAGGACAGAGAGGAAGGAGGCTGGGGAGTCTGGGGCAAGTTTTGGAAGATATGGGATACCCAGAACATCCTTCGCTGGCACCAGTGGGAAACTGACCTCTCCAAAGAAAGATTGCCTGGTTTGTATGTCGTTGAATTAGACCAAGCCAAATAGGGACTGTGTGTATAGAGGGAAGTGGGGGATGACTGGGAAGGACAAGAAAGGGGAAAAGAGATGAAGGAGCAAAAACACTCCAATGCTTCTCCTTTTCCTAATGCCCCAGAATTCCAGGGGCTTCTTGGAGGCAGAGCTTTTAGAGGTGAGTTAACTCTTAGAGGCTTCCTTCTGCCTCATGGTTGGGCAGGAGACCCACAAGGCAGGCAGCCTAGTACGTTGTGGATAGTCCTGGGAGGACAGTCTCTTTTCCAACCAGGGTGGATGTTCTAGGACCACCTCTTCTCAGCCTGGGTTCTCCCTTTAAATTAGGAGACATGATACTTGTTCAGAGCTCTGCATACCCATGACCTCGCATGGCCAGTGCTCTAGCAGTTATGTGAGCTGTGTGTAGTGTCGTTAGCACCTTACAGATGAGGAAACCAAAGCCTAGTTGGGAGTGGCTTACACCCAGTCAAACAGCCAATCAGTGGTGGAGCTGGACTCAAACCCAAGGATTCTTTCTGCAGTCGCAATTCACTTCCTTTCTTTCCAAATTTCCATTTTTGAAGCGCTACAAGGAAAGGGGTGGAGAAGTGTCAGCAAGCAGACAGGAGGAGCTGATACCTATCATTTAAATCATTAAAACCCTGGCAAGTGTAGTTAAATACACCATTAGTTGAAATATTGAAAGCAGTCAGAGGAGGCATTAATAAAATATCAAAATCAAAGGGCACAGAAGCAGAGCCATATCATGCTCCCTATTAATCTGGGGTGACCTCTGTCAAGGAGAAGTTTGCTGTCTGCCCTAAAATCGTCTTTCTAGCCAAAGGAAGGGCATAGGATTCCCAAAGTGAGTCTTGGGCCCCTGGGCTCATAGCTTTTAAAGAACCCTGTGGCCCACTTCATTTTGTTATGGAGGCAAAGGAAAATATCCTAGTTCACATTTTCCCTGCAGCCAGGTGGCCAGCAGACAAGCAAAGTCCAGCAACTCAGTGAAGGAAGGTTTGAGGCCTGGCAGTGACTGAAGTTCTGGTACCTCAGCCAAGGCTGCAGCTGCCCCACTGCTTCTGTGCCTGGGTGACAGGACCTGTCTCTCCTGTCTGAGAACATGCTGGATTCTGTGTCAAACATTACTTTTTGCAAATCTGAAAGGACCACAGACACAGGAGATAGGAACGACCCTAGTTCTGTGAAGATTTTTGTAACTAGCAGCCTTAGGGATGCATAAGGAGACAGCCAGATGACAGTTCAATGGAAAGGGGGAGATCTGAGGGTTGATGTTAGAAGTCTGTGAGGGCTAGGTTGTTGTCCAGGGGCAGCTCATGCCCAGAGCCCAGGAAGACATGCAAGGAGGAAATGGCACAAGTTTGGTGTTCTTCATTGGGGCCCAATTAGACACTTTGGGTGGTCAGTGCACCATTTGGCAGGTCTGTCCTGGGTTTGGCATCCCTGGATGTACCCACCAAAGGCCAGTAGATCCTCCAGTGTTTGTGACAGACAACCAAAAACACCCACACACATTTCTAGATGCCTTTTGTGGGGCCTCCCCTTCTGGTTGAAAACTACAGGCAAATTTGCCTATGTCCAGTGGGGAATGGGAGAGCAAGTCTGGGAACCTTGATGACTTTTTTTATTGAAGATCCTCAAGGTTAGAATTGATAGGCAGACTGTTTCACGTAGAACTGCCCAGGCATAACAATATGAACTCTCTAGTTCCCTCACTATTCTAAGATTCATTACAAAGTCTTTATTAGTAATCAAAATAATTTTTAAAAATCTGCCAAATGTGAATGTTCAATTCTACTTCTGTCTCTTTAACTTCTCTTCTAGTCCTTGTCTTCATAAATATCTGCCATGGAGTACAGTACAAAGGGTTTTGTTTGCCACAGTTATTACTCTTCACCCCTACTTTTTTATTTGCAGGGCCCATGTGCTTCATTTCTGGGGCCTCTTGAGTATTCACTGGGTGAACAGTCCACAGCTCAACAGTTATTTTGGGAGTGAGGGCTGCCTTTCAATAGATCAGAGTCATGGGACTCTGAGTCCCAACACTTACCTTGGGACTCTGGGTGAGACCTAAGCCACTTGGGGGTTCTGTTGGCTTCCATAGTAACAGTGGTCAGAAACTACCTCTGGCTTCAGAAGACAGCTCTCCAATCAGAAGTCATAGTCATCATAATGACACACTACGCTTCAACCTGTCGTCCCACCGTATTTTCTCTAAATGAACTCATGGTAAATATTGTTTTGTCATTGCATGTAATTCCTATTGTGTTTGTTTTTTTGCAGACATTTATGGTGTTGAACAAAAAGAGAACAATCTACCGCTTTAGTGCCAAACGAGCCTTGTTCATTTTGGGACCTTTCAATTCAATCAGAAGTTTAGCCATTAGAATCTCAGTCCATTCATATCCTTTTGTTGCTTCTTTTACTAAGTCCAGGTCAGGTGAAGCGTGCACAAGCCCCAGGGTGTTCACATGTTTGTTAAGTGGAAACAGCTCATTCTTACAACAAGTACGGTTGAGTGCCCCTGCTGCTCGGCAGGGCCGTGCTGATGCTGGTTGTGAACAAGGCGTGGCCCCCAGCTGGGACCCTGTGGCCTCAGAGAGAGACAGGTCAAAAGGCAGGCAGTTTCTTTAGTGAGATGAACAATCTGGAAGTGGGAGTGAGGAGAGGTACTGCTGTGCTTTGGAGACATCAAGGATGGCTTCCTGGAGAAAGAAAGATCTAGGTTGAGACCCAAATGAAGATTGAAAACTGTCAACCTGTATACCATGTTTAGCCGATAAATGTGTTAGAACTACAGTCTTTAAAAATATTTTGAAACAGTTTCTAGTGTTAAAAATCTAGATTTCCAGCTTCTCTTGAAATATGGAACCTCTGGCAAGGCTAGGCCTGTATTCCTGCCTGGCAAGAATGGGTGCAGTGAGAAATGGCCGCCTCTTTTAGAGGATGTGCAAGCTCCATTTCACCACATCTCCACCCTCCCTGTGACCCAGCATCAGTCCATTTCTCCCATTTCTGTGATTTATCAGGTTCCTGAGACTTTAAGTTTGCAACCGCAATCTTAGAGGATAGAGACAGGTAGGAAGTCTTAGGCATTTCTTTTGTGTGCAGAAGGTGGGAGACAGTAGGCAGTTTTAGACTGGGGGAAGTGAAAAAGACATGGGTTGGTAGACATAATGGAGTACTCAGGAGAACAGGAAGGGACAACTATTTTAAGTTGGGTTCTCTAGAAGCAGAGCCTGAGATGAGATTTATTTAAGTGATTTAGTAGTGGGTTTGGGGGGTGGTGCTCTCTGGAGAAGGAAAAAGGGAAGCAGCATGGAGCAAAAGGAGGAGCCAAGCAAGGGCAGGGTCTCAGCTGAGCATGCATCAGGCATCAACCTAAGCCCATGGGGAGCCCTGGAGCTGCCCGGCTTGAAAGCCAGAGGCCAGAGTGTGTAGCCCTCCGGGGTTAGGAGACTGTCATGTAGCCAAGGACAGTTCTTCAAGGGCGGAAACAGCTGTGAGTTGTTCTTAGCCAACACTCACAGAAGACAGATGCTTCTGCAGAAAAGGGGCCCTGCAGGGACACCCACAGCCTCCACTACAATGACTAATGACACGTGCCATCCTGCAGTTTACCTGCCTTAACAGACCCCGGTCACATTATTCAGCATGTTCATCATCTGCACCGTCATCATCAACTGCGTGTTTATGGCCTCAGCTCGCGGGGACAGCAGCAATGTAAATATTGAAAGCGCTGAGTAAGTGTTTGTCCTGCACTCACCTGTCCTACGTTTTTAAATGAACAGACCCGAAAGAATTGTGATTACATCAGAGTTTAGCTGTAGAGAAGAAAACGTGACCCGTGATCCCAATTCCCCAACACAAATGCTGGCAGAGTCAGTTTCATTTTTGTGTGTATATATTTACAACTGTCTTTAGAAAGGCCTTTTAAGAAATAAACAGCACACATTCAAATTTTATGTCTAGTTTTAAGTGGTTTTCTTTGTGCTTATATAGGCTTTATAGGAGTCAGTGTTGATGCCTAAACAATATTTTATCTGATGACTGAACCATAATTTACTTATGGGATCCTGTGGCCTCAGAAGGAGATAAGTCAAAAGGCAGGCAGTTACCACTCTTATATTTTACTACTATAAATAGCATTGCAGCAAGCATCATTTGGCATAAAGCTTTTAAAAAATCATTATTTTCTTAGAATGGAATCTTAGAAAAGGGTTTACTAGCTGGATACCCATGGCCCTGACTAGATACCCTAACTGTGGTTGAACTGACAGTTACACACTCCAGAGGGCCTGATTTGCCTGGCGGGTTGAGATCTCCCTATCACGGAGCTTCCAAGCCCTGCTTCCCGCTGGTGGGCATGGTTGTACTCCACATCAGATGTCATCTTGGTCTGCATGTCCCACCAGTGGTCAGGCTTCTGCTGGAATAGAGAGAATGGTAGGAGTGGGAGATGGAAGGTTAAGATGGCCAGCCAGAAATTGCAGTCAGAGTTGGCTGTCTCATTTGTTTGAGATCTAGATGAAGACTTGCAGAATCCCACACATCTGCAATTACAGACTTTTTTCAAGATACCTATAATTTTATCAGTTATATCTGAATTTAAAAGACGGCATTTCAGGGCAGACATTAGTTAATCTGCTGTGTTTATTTGTCACCTAAAAAGTGAGCAGCTTAGAAAAAGGCTGAAGCAGAAGTAGCTCTTACCTACGGCAGCCTCATGACCATTTCTGCTCTTGAACGTGGCTGCTGTGGGATTTTTCAAGTTCCCAAGACCTTAATTCTTTAGTTTTGAGAGCTAACAATGGCTGGATACTCTACCAGAAAAGGTCTACTTCCTTTACTCTGGACTAACAGATTGTTTGAATTGTTTTTGTCCTAAATGTGGAACCTGTGTGTGTGTGATGACCCAGCATTTTTTATTGGGATCATAACAAGAGAGATAGAGTATTGTTTTTTGCTTTTTTGGAGAAGGAGGAAGGAGAAGAAGGGAAATAAACTAGAGGACAGACAATGAAGGACTAAAGGAAGAAAATGGGAATCATTTTTTAAAATTGTGATAAAACACACATTACATAAAATTTACCATCTTAATAATTTTTATGTGCACACATCAGCGGTATTAAGTATATTTACATAGTTGTGCACCATTACCAGTTTCCACCTCCACAACTCTTTCATCTTGCAAAACTGAAACTCTGTACCCATTAAACAATAACTGCCCATTCTTCCCCCACCTCCAGTCCCCCGGCAACCACCATTCTACTTTCTATGTATTCAGTTACTCTAAGTGCTTCATGTAAGTGGAATCATAAAATATTTGTCTTTGCATAACTAATTTATTTTCCTTAGCATATGGCCTCAAGGTTTATCCACACTGTAGCATGTGACAGAATTTTCTTCCTTTTCAAGGTTGAATAATATTCCATTGCATGTATATACCACATTTTATTCATCTATTCATATATCCATGGACATTTGGGTTGCTTCTCTCTCTTGGCTATTGTGAATAGTGCTGCTATGAAAATGGGTGTGCAAATATCTCTTCAAGACTGTGCTTTCTGTTCTTTGTATATATAGCCAGAAGTGGGATTGCTGGATCATATGGTAATTCTATCTTTAATCTTTTCAAGAATTCCCATTTTCTTTTCATGGCAGTTGCACCATTTTACGATTCCACCAGTAGTACATAGGATTTCAATCTCTCCACATTCTCACCAATACTTGTTATTTTCCAGTTTTTTAAAAGTATAGTGATAGCTCATTGTAGCTTTGATTTGCATTTCTCTGATAATTAGTGATAATGAGCATCTTTTCATATGCTTGTTGGCCATTTGTATATCATCTTTGGAGAAATGTCTATTCAAGTCATTTGGCCATTTTTAAGTTGAATTATTTAATTTTTTGTTGTTGAGTTGTAGGGGTTCTTTATATATCCTGAATATTAACCTCTCATCAGACATATGATTTGCAGATATTTTCTTCTATGAGTCTTACAGCTTCAGGTCTTACATTTAGTTCTAATCCATTTTGAGTTAATTTTTGTACGTGGTATAAGGGAAGGGTCCAACTTCATTCTTTTGCATGTGACTATTGAGCTTTCCCAACACCATTTGTTGAAAAGACTGTCCTTTTCCCACTGAATAGTCTTGTTATTCTTGTTGAAAGTCATTTGACTGTACATGTGAAGGCTTATTTCTGGGCTCTCTGTTCTATTCCAGTGGTCTGTATGTCTGCCTTTATGCCAGTACCACACTGTTTTGATTACTGTAGCTTTGTGATAAATTTTGATATAAGAATTTTGATTTAATTTTTTTCAACATTGTCTTGGCTACTCAGGGTCCTTTGAAATTCCATATGAATTTTAGGACAGATTTTTCAATTTCTACAAAAAAATTCCACTGGGATTTTGATAGGGATTGCATTGAATCTTTAGGTCACCTTGAGTAACATAAACATTTTAACAATATTATCTTCCACTCCATGAGCATGAGATGTAGAAAGATCTGGTTTTTAGCCTTGTAATTTACTCTTTTTGTTCCTTTGCCATTGTCCCATTGTGTACATCAGAGAGACAACTCTAGAATAACGGTGACAAACTACAGCCCCCAGTCCTAGGGACCCCTGTTGGCTAAAACTACTCTCAAGAATATAGCTGTGAAGCAAAGCATTGAAAATCAGCTTTACAACTTTATCCATGGGACTGTTTCTCAGAAATCCCAAATACCAGAACTTACTTGAGGACCTTACCTTTCTGAATTCTGGTATGTTAAGACCAGAATGTTAAATGTCACACAGTAAAACTTCATGAAGATCAGATCAGATAGATGGGCTCTCTGTTTTTCACATCTCTTATCATATTTATTCTTGTTCTGAATGATTTGCTTTGTAGGTATGTCTTCATGGGGATTTATATATTTGAAGCATTAATTAAAATATTGGCAAGAGGTTTTATTCTGGATGAGTTTTCTTTCCTTCGAGATCCATGGAACTGGCTGGACTCCATTGTCATTGCAACAGCGTAAGAATGTTAAAAGACTTTTACTGAAGAGACTTGGGGTAGGAAAGAAGCCCTTTGGCTTTTGATGGGGCTCTATGTGGATCCACATGAGTGGCTGAGTGCAGCCAGGTAAAGCCTAGAACTCTTGAGTGCAGCATTGGTTGTTACTAAACTGTACCATGTAGCCAACTGGCCAGAGGCCTTCACACAGACAAATCCATTTCTAGGCCAACATTCATGGTCTTATTTCTTCAGCCATTCACTCATCAAACACTGGCCTGTCATGGGCCAGATTCTCTGCAAGATACAGGGGTTATGATAATGACAAAAAATCATGCATGGTTCCACCCCCTTGAAGCTCATAGTCCAGAGAAGAAGTGAGGCAATAAGTGACCATTGTAACCTGCTACAGTGAGTGCTAGGATAGGAGCTGTGCATGTACCTGACAGTCAGTGTGTAGGAGGAACCAGGGAGTCTAAGATGTCTTTGTCTGCTACAAGGTCACAAAGAGTTTCTCTCATGTTTTCTTCTAGAGATGCTATCATTTTGGCTCTTATGTTTAATTAAGTCCAGATCCATTTTGAGTCAATTATTGCATATGGCATGAGGTGAGAGTTGAAGTTCTTCCTGAAGGAACTCAATTTGGCATCTGAATGATGAGATGCCAAATTTATGAGTCAGCAAAATAAAAAGCAAGAGGAGCAGTGGCCCATTGACAGCACAATAATAGTAAACCTAACATTGTTTAATTTGTGGCAGCCATTATTTTAAGCACTTTGCATATATTTACCTATTTAATATTCACGAAAGCTCTTTGATGTAAGTGCTGTTAATTTCAGAGTTTACCATTTGAAGTTCAACGGTTGTTGAAAGGTGGTGCAGTGCAGTGGTGAAGATGGTGAGCCCTGGAACCAGATGGCCTAGGTTCCTCCTGGGCTTTGCCGCATGGTGAGACCTTAGGAAAGTACACTGGGCCTAGAACTAGGTAGCGAGTCATAAACATTTAAGTTGATTTCTGTTATCCATGGATGTAGCCACAATTGTGGTGACTATTTCAAGGAATCTTCATCTATGTCCAAGTATAAAGATGAGCTGAGAAGAGATTCCTGTGCAATCTAGAGTCCATAGCAACAGAGAGTGGTATTGCCAAGTCCTAAGATAAAGGTGGGGCTGGGAGGTGAGGTTGCGAATTTCCCTCTGGGGGACACAGGCCCCAGGCTGTGCTTCCTTGACGCCTTCATGGAGATGTTCACAGAACTAAGCAAGCCCTGTGCTTTGTCTTGTAGGTTTATATCATATTTACCGAATATCAAGGTCAGTGTGTCATCCCTGCGTACCTTCCGAGTATTCAGAGCTTTGAAAGCAATTTCAGTAGTTTCAGGTAAGACACCCGAACTTTCAACACTGGTTCTTAGCAGAAGAGAATGTTTATTTTATTATAGTTAAAGTTTTTCAATATGTCATACAAACAACAAACTAACAAACAAACCCTGCTTTATTCATTTATTTGCTCTTTCAACAGCTATATATTGAGCACCTAGAATGTCCAGGCGCTGTGCTGGCTGCTTGGGATATAGCAGGGAGCAAACAAAGATCCTTGCCCTCACGGAGTTTACATTCTAGGTGGGGAGCTGGGAGACAGACTTAAGCTGTAACTAAGTAAATTGTATAGCATGCTAGAAAGTGATATGTGCCATGGAGAAATAAAATGGAAAAGTAAACAACATAGGGACTCTTGAAAGTTACAGTGGTTCAGGGAGGCAGGTTGCAGTTTTCAGTGGAGTGGTCAGGATAGGTGTTATTGAGAAGGTGAGATGTGAGCAGATTTGAAGGTGGTAAGGGAGTTTCAGAAGCAGATATGTGAGAAAGAGTGTTCTGAGCATAGGAGGCAGCCAGTTCAAAGACAGAAGAATTAAAAAAGCTGTGGATGGGGCTGGAGCAGACAGAGCAAGGAGCCCGGTGGTGGAGGCAGGACCACAGAGGTGAAGGGGAGGCATAGAAGCACCAGGAGGACTCGGGCTTTGCTCTGAGAGAAATGGGAGCCAAATGAGGGCTTTAGCAGAAGAATCACATGGTCTGACTCAGGTTTTAAAAGGATTACTCTGGCTGTTGTGTGGGGAACAGAATGTGGGGGAGCAAAGGTAGGAGCAGGAAGACCTGATAGGAGGCATGGTGGTCACTATGGAAACGTGCTGCTCAGGTCTCCTGCCTCAGGGAGCACAACTGACTAATGGTCGCAGCTGCCTCCACTCTGGATTCATCACTGCAATCATGGTCATACCAAGATCATGCTCTCCCTGCATGTAGGGAGGACAAGTACTGGCCCCACCCTGAAGGGTATGGGACTCCTCTGTGGGGGTACTTTGGCTCGGGAGCTCCCCAGCAACCTGGTTGAGGCTTTCTCACAGTAGCACTACAGTCTGAGGCTCTTCCTGTCTACCCTGCTTCCTTCCTCCTCTCCTTTCCCAGGTGTCAGCCCTGTGTCACGATCTGAGGCTCTTCTGGCCTCCTCTGCTCCCTCCCCTTTATTCTTCACAGGCATTTCCCCAAGAAATGTCTTGTACATCGGTCCCAGAGAATCTGCTTCTCAGGGGAACCAGACTGACACCCACGACTACTGCCATAGTCCAAGCAAGAGGTGGTGGTGCTCTCAGATCCGGCGGTGGAAGAGGAGTTGGTGGACAGTGGTCAGATTTTGTATAAATTTGAAGGAGGAAACAATAGGATTTCCTGACAGGAAATGATTGTATACATTATGTGAGCAAAAGAAGAGTCAAGGATGAGTCAAGGTTTTTGTCTGAGTGACTAGAAAGATGGAAAAGTAGTCAGTGAGAGAAGCAGGCCTTGGAAGTCAGATTAGGAGTTAGCTTCGGACAAGTTCCATTTGAGATGGCTCTGAGACATACAAGTCAGAGTATCCAAGAGGCAATTAGATATACGAGTCTGGAGTCCCAGGGCTGCAGATACAATTTTTGGAGATTACATGACTATAGATGCTATTTAGAGCCACGAAATCTGATAAAATCACCCAAAAAATGAGCACTGATGGAAGTAGAAGAGGACCAAGGGCTGAGTCCCTGGGTATTGCAGCCTTAAAGGGCAGGGGAGAAAGGGAAACAGCAATGGAGACGACTAGGAGCCACTTGTAAAGTTGGAAGGAGAGCAAAGGTGGTCTTCCAGAAGCCAGGCAAGGAATGGGCTGTGTGGATCAGGATGAAGCCAAGGATGGGTTGTGAATATGAATTCCAGTTTATCAAAAATGAGGTTATTATGGCACACTCTTCTCCTTCCCCTTTCCTCTCTTTCCCTTACAAAAATTTTTTAATTAAAAAATGTTCCCTCCCTGGACTACATTCTCCCCCCTTCTTTTTCTCTTCCCTTCTAGTCTCTTCCATCAAAACCCCAGGCAATTTGGATCCTTTCAATCAGAGGGAGTAGGTTATTTTTGGAAACTCCAGAAGAACAACTGCATAATGATAAAGAAACTGGCAGTCAGAGGACCCTTTATATAGAATTTGTCCCTCTTCTTCTTTCTCTTCCTTTTTGGCAAGGTGGACCTTGGTTTCCCAGGTGGACTTAGAGGCTTTCTGCCTGAGCTGAGTCCCTCGTATTTCATGCGGGTAAAATATACATCCAGGCAGTAACTTTACAGCTTCCATGTTCCCTTCTTTATCTCTAAATGAGCGAACATAGTCTCCATTTTGACTCATGAAACACGTGAGATCACTTGATGCTTTTTGGAAGTAAGGGTATGAGGGACAATCTTTTATGGGACTATGTAAAAATTATTCAGGAATCGCAACCATCTTTCATATAAATCATCTTGCTTTGTAGAAGACTTAAGCCTCTCGTGATAGGTAAAAATCAGGCTTAGATGAGGTTAAGAGTGTTTTTGTGTTTGGTGCCCCTGACCGTGCAGGGAAAGCGTGATCTTGATATGGACACGAATGCAGTGGTGAAACCAGGGAATGTCCCAGCTTGGCCCAAATGTCATCCTCATGGGGCATCACCCTTGGCAGGAAGGTCATCAACTGTGGGCTTGGGGATGGATGCTGCTCTGTGTTCTCAAGTCTACCATTCATGGTTTACGCTGATCAACTGAAACTTTGTCACTTAGTGTCATGCCCCACATTACAGACCTCATCTGGTGGTGGATCTCTCCAGCCGCATTGAGAGCAGAGCCGGTGACTTGGTGGGGCTGACTTGTCCTGGCTCCCCGGCACTGTGCACGTCTTTTTCTAATGCCACATCTAGGGATGTCATGTTGGTAGCTTGAAACCAGCTGGGGGAGAAGGGTGTATGGAGGGAGAAGGATCTACACTGTGGATTCAGCAAACAAGGACATCTGTAAATGCTACAAATGAGGACTTTCCTTGCACCCCCCTCCTCCCCGCAGACAGCTGATTTTAAACATTTACCAGCATGCTACAAGACTATGTCCTTTTTATCTTGTAACTTTGGCAGCCTAACAGTGTACCATGGTCACAATAGGTGCTTAGTAAGTATCTCTTGAACGAATGAAAAAAAAATCCTTATTGTAAGTAATAATCTGAGTTTTTTTTCCTCGGACATTCTTATTATTTGGGTTCAGACAAAGTTCCTCCTTCCAACTCCCTACCCCCACCCCCCCAATTTAGCTATAGCTCATGGTGCCTGTTGTACCTTGTAGTAGGTAGTAGCCATGAAATGTACAGCTCTAGTGCCTTCTCTAGGGAGGCCTCACTTTGGCCTTAACTCTGCCTGTGACCCCCCAGCTGTGGGGGGGCCGGCACAACTGTAACCAAGTTCTGTCTTGTGTCTGTGTGGCATGTGTGGCTCATAGTCTTCTCACCTGCTCTTCAGAGCAGCCTTTTGGCAGACTTGGGGCAGGACAAACAGACTGAGTCCTAGACTGGTGGCCCACTCTGATGACACACAGCTTCTCAGGCACAGGGTTAGAACTAGGACTTATGGCATCAGAGTCCCAGGTCAGGCCAGTCTCCAGTTCCCGCCCCAGTGAGACAACTTTCGAGGCCACACTGTTTCATCTCTGCTCCTTGTCTGCATCTGGTGTGAGTGTGTGTCCTCCACACCTGTCCTCCTCCTCAGGTCTGAAGGTCATTGTTGGGGCCTTGCTGCGCTCTGTGAAGAAACTTGTCGATGTGATGATCCTGACTCTCTTTTGCCTCAGCATCTTCGCCCTGGTAGGTCAGCAGCTCTTCATGGGAAATCTGAACCGGAAATGTGTCAGGAAAGGCATGAAGGACTGTGACTCTAACAGTAAAGGTAAACACCTCACCTTTCAGTTCTTGCTCTGTGCATGGTTAGCTTTTATTTATCCCCACTCATACTAGCTACAGATCTGCATTAAAGAGTCTCTTAAGAGCAAAGGGTGACTTGATCCCTCCAGGGTTCTCATGCAGGCAAATGCATTTCTGTAAGAAATTCTTAGCCTCATTCCCTGGGTTTCCATGGAGAAGGAAAAGCCTGAAGCCACATTCAGAAGAGGGTGTCACCTTCCATCTCTGCCCCTTCATTGTCATGTTTTGCAGAAGTCTTCAGAATGTCTGGATTTGGCCAAAGGGAACCAGCAACTTCCCAGCCCTGTTCTCAAAATATTTTCTCCAATGATATCACTTCTTTTATGTTGCCCCCTCTCTGCACTGAGGTCGACCCTATCTCAGTTTCATGTGTCCTGAGTCTCATGTGGCTACACTTTCTCCATATCTGTCTTGGCTTGTGAGTGTCTCATGGGCTGACCTTGTGTCCAGCTTCCCCCAGTGGGTGGTCTCTGGTTCAGTTTTATGTCCTGAGAGGCAGAGTGGTGCTGGTCTCACTGCTTCCTCCTCCTTCTTCTTTTCCCTTCTTTCCTCTTGCTCCTTTCTGAGGGCTTAGGCTCCAGTTCCTCTCTGGACACCCACTTTGATCATTTTGGAGGATTCTGAACCATCTGTTTCAAGTATAATCTGGCATATTTGCTATTCTCTTTTCTTTCAGTGTTTTTTTTTAAATCTGAATATGATTCTTTCCTTCTCAGAATATTGCTTTGAAAAGAAAGATTCCACTGAATTCAGAATGTGTGGTCTCTGGATGGGTAACGGGTAAGATGTTTATAATATATATTAAATAAAAATATGTATATTTTTCTCCTAAGCAGAATACAGCTAGACCTTTTGACATGATATGGAAAACAGTCTTATGGAAGCGGTGGCGGTAGTTCTCAAACACTGCTGATTATTTCATGTGTCTAAGCAAGTTTAGATGGGCATTACTAAATTAAAAATTATTTTCAAGAGTTTAGAGAGGATTTCTCCCCTAAATTATGTTGAATTTCTGTTTGATAAGAAGCCTACTGAAAATTATAGTGATATTTCAACTTTATGGAGTAAATATTCAAGACTATCAAAGGTAAGAAATGAGGCTGTAACTGAAAGACCCATTTAGACCTAGTTCCTGTTCAGTGGCATGGCTCTGATGCAAGACCACATGTGCACTTCCGTTTGTTGGTCTGTGACCGCTACCGCCTCTAATTATGCACACTGTTGTATGTGTGTTCATACACATTCACCTCAATAGCTAGTAGCCCCCTGGCCCTTTGGGATACCCTTCCATACCCTTCCCTCTTCCAGGATATCAGTGCTCTCTGTGGTGAGATTCAGTGTAGATTTGTTGAGTGTATTTCAAATTAAGATAATATGCTAGTCACTCTGATGAAATCGACTACAGTCATTCCTTAAAACAAGTATCAAGAGCCAATAGTGTGCCAAGCTCTGTGTTAGGCCCGAGGAATCCGAGTACAAACAATGGAGTGCTGCCCTCTTGAAACTGACATCTTTCAGGGAAGAGAGATGTACAGTAAACCCTTGAAAGTGTGATGAGTGTTACAAGAGAGACATGTAGATAGTGAGGGAGATAACAGGGATGTAACCCTATCTATAAAATGAGGGAAGTCTTCTCTAATGCCACTTGTGGTGGTCACAGGTTTGGGTTAGGTCAAACTCCCAGCACTTATTAGGCGTTAATCTAACACAAGGTTTACTGAGCTCTCTAGAATGACCCTTGACAGGACACACTGCACCTACAGTGTTTTCATTCAGTGAGGGCCCAGCAGCTGTCACAACAGTGCTTCTGTCATCCATCATCCATGCAGAGCCAGTATGGTTACTGTAAGCAAAATCTAAGGTGGGTAGGCCTCCTAAGCAGACAGATGCAGAAGCCTTGGTTTCCAACCGATCTTGATAATGTTCTCATCTGTCTAAGATTGTGTGCCAATCACAGCTCTCTCAGTATAGGTATAGTCTCAAAGCTCAGGAGTTTTATAATAAACCTGCTCCTAATACATGACCTTCCACATTGATCATAACACAGTAGTCTCTAAGGAGATGGCAGATCTGAGGTCACCTTCCCAGGCAGGCTTTTGTCTATTCAGGGCCAAGTCCTGGTTTTCAACCTTTGCCCACTGCCTCCTTCCCTGAGGACTGGCTGACAGGTGACTACAGGGTGGATCTGAAGCATGTGTGGGAGGTTCTTGTAGATGAGGAGATAGAGCAGACAATTCCAGACAGTACAGATAGCAAGGGTGAAGGCCTTGGGATATGGGGACATGTCAGGGATAGTAAGAAGCCCAGCAGCAGACAGGAGCCAACCACGCAGGACATGGTAGCCCATCACTGTCAGAGATGTTGACCTCGATCATAAAGGAATCAAGACCTGAGCAGATTAGGTATTTTTCAAAGTCACTTATGGCTGCTGCTTGGAGAACAGATGAATAGAGTAGATTAGACAGCCACTTAGGAGGTTCTTTTAATACAGATAAGAGTCACAAAGCTGTTTAGCAGAGATGAAGAGAAATGGATGGATGGATCCCAAAGACATTTGGAGGCAGAAAGAACAAGACTTGTGGGTTAAAGAGGGGGTGTTGGCATGTATATGTGTGTGCAAATGTACGTGTAGGTTAGTCGTCAGAAGTGCAGTGGAGAGAAAAGTATTATCCATGTTTCTGGTGTGAGTGACTGGTGATACCTTTGCTGAGATAGGAACGCTGGAGGAGAGACATAACCACCTGTATCCAGAGAAGGAGACAGAACAAAACAAGCTTGTATTTTGAATGGTGACCAGGAAATGAGGGAAATCAAGTGTGGCTATAGGCTGGAAGGCTTGGAAGACGGTGGATGGCCACTCTACAAATATTCTCTTCACCAAGGACTTTCGGGTGTGAGCCCATGGTTCTTGGAAGAATCAGTGCCTTGGACGGTGGAGGGAAGGGGGAACCTGGGCAGCAGGGTATGTAATTCTTTCTCTGTTCCTTTGTTCCCAATATCTAGAACTTGTTCTGAACAATTTGAATGCAGGCACACCACGACAAATCCTGACTATAATTACACGAATTTTGACAACTTTGGCTGGTCTTTTCTTGCCATGTTCCGGCTTATGACCCAAGATTCCTGGGAGAAGCTTTATCAACAGGTTATCTATTTATTCATTCTCTCTCTGTCCCTCCCCTCCCTGCTCGTCTCCCTCCCTGCTTCCCTCTCCCCTCTGCATCGCTTATCTGTCCCTCTTTATCATTTTTATAACCTACCATCTCTCCTTCACCTTTGTCATCTATTTCTTGTCTTTAACAGTACTGTTAAATTCTGTTTTAGAAATTCCATTAGAAACACCAAAAAAAACCATGAATGTGATATTTGGAAGAAGAGTCCAAAAAAAAAATCTCCTCTTCCTAGAAATATCACTCTTCTCCAGATTCCCCACTGATGAAAGTTCCACCACTAGTGCTTCAGTTTTCATGCACATTGCTATTTCTCTTGCCTTTTTTATTTAAAAAAAATGCAAATACCCTTGAGAAGTTCACAGTAAAGTCACTAGGACTTCCATATGAATGTACAGATGGCTTGCTGAGGGATAGGGCATCATGTGTTCCTGGGTGACTGGGGAGGCAGTAGATGATGCTGTGGACAGCTGAGCCAGCAGGTGCTGGGGAGAGACCAATCGCTACTGTATAATCTCTGCTCAGGATGAAGTCGCCCCTCTGCAGAGGAGGGCTTCAGATGCAAGCGTGTGCTCTGTCCTTTGCAGACCTTGCGTACCTCGGGGCTCTACTCAGTCTTCTTCTTTGTGGTGGTCATCTTCCTGGGCTCTTTCTACCTGGTTAACTTAACCCTGGCTGTTGTCACCATGGCTTACGAGGAACAGAACAAGAACGTAGCTGCTGAGACGGAAGCCAAGGAGAGGATGTTCCAGGAAGCTCAGCAGCTGTTAAAGGAGGAGAAGGAGGTAGGGGCACGTGGTGTCAGACAGTGGGTCTGCTGTAGGGACCCCAGAGGCCATAGAGTCTGATATCCAAAGTTTCTGTACGAGGCCTGGCCTCAGTGCTTTCCCTAACGGCACTTTTCTGAGAGTTTAAGCCCCTTGCAGACTGATTCTGCTGCTGTTTCTCATTAAGATGTCCAGGCACAGGGCTCTTGAGAACAGGGACCCTTGATCTTGATGATCTTTGAGCTTCTAAAACCTGAGCCTTCAAAGACAGATTCCCAAATTGCTGGCTAGAGGATAAAATATGGGTTGATGGAAATTAAGACTCTGCTCCAATCTTTCTTGTGGGAATCTGGAGATGTTCATGTTCAGGGACTTGAGAATTTGGGAGAGCAATCATAGTGGCTGTAGAGATAACAGTTGTGATCATCTCTCCCTTCTTATAATTCCTGTTACATTTACAATCCATTTTTACTATTTCCCTGGCATCTTTACATTTTTTTCAATTCTAAGATTCTAAAATTCAGTTCTAAGATTTCAGGGCGGGGAACCATGTTTTATACTTTTTCTCATCCTCCACAGAGTTTTTTCAGGAGGAAACCCATCCTGAATGCTTAATATCTGCATCATTGAGTGCCTAGCACATGCTGGACCCTGTGCTAAAAGTTAGTGATACAGAGATATGGAAGAGTCAGCCCTGCCTTTGAGAGCTGCCACCTCGTGGGCAAACAGGACATGTTCCCCAAGATAAACTAGGACAAAGCTAGCATATTCCTATTGGGTGATGAGCAATAGAAATGGTCTGATGCTACCAGAAGAGAGGAGAGAATGCTCACCAAGGTCGAGGTCATTTGCAGTGTTCCATAGGGAGGTGGAATCTGTCCATTAATTGTTTTTGTTCACTTTCTCAGGCTCTGGTTGCCATGGGAATTGACAGAAGTTCACTTAATTCCCTTGAAGCGTCATCTTTTTCCCCAAAGAAGAGAAAGCTATTTGGTAATAAGAGAAGAAAATCCTTCTTTTTGAGAGAGTCTGGGAAAGACCAGGTTTCAGGATCAGATTCTGATGAAGATTCTTCAAAAAAGGCAAGTTTTGGCCAAAGGATTAGTGATACTTTAGCACTGTTCATGGGGGACAGGTCAAGTTGTCAATCTGATTGAAAGGATTCATTCATTCATTCACTCATTTATCCATTCATTCATTTGCACATACTTCCCTGCATCCATGTGTCTATTCAGTTATCCATTTATTTACAAATATCTGTTTAAAGTATTGACAGTGTTTACATCTACTTGGCACCAAGATAGGTACTGGGGATACATGAGATATACAGACATCTAATGAAGACACACTGATCAAGAGGCAGTTACTGTCCAACATATTGACTGACATGATGGTCACTGAGGGAGAGCAGAGGAGGAGCAACGTTTTAAGAGCAATGTTTGTTCCTCCAAAGCAAACCCTGAGACATTAGAGTGCAAGTAGATTATTTGGGAAGTGATCTCAGGAAACACTGAGAGGGGAGGAGACAAGTGATAATGGAAGAGAAGGTGCCCAATTAAGATGTATTATTAAGCCAGTTACCACTGAAGGTAATTGGAGCTTACTCTCCCTGAAGTGAGGGCACTAGAGTATTTATGCACCAACTTTGGTCCATCATTGATTCAGGACTCCTAGGGTCAGGAAACAATAATTTTTCTATTGTGTGTTAGGGGAAAAGTGTTTGGGTTGCCAGAGAAAGCCTGAGGACATATGGATGGGGCCAGCAATAGCACTAGCTTCAGACTTGGTGGAGGCTGGGGAAAGAGCAGTGGATCAGGAAAGAGCTCCCCGAGGAAGCAGCGTATAACTGAAAGGATGAATTAACCAGGTAAAAGGAAGCATGAAGCACCACAGGGAGAGAGAACAGCACATGCATAGGCCTGGATGCAAAGGAGAGCAGAAGAACATGACCCAGGAGAAAACGTGCGAGAGAGAGAGAGAGAGAGAGAGAGAGAGAGGGAGAGAGTGAGTGAGTGAGAGTGAGTGTGTGTGTGTATGTGTGTGTGAGATGAGGTTGGGGGGTTGGCAAGAGGCTCTAATGGTAAGATAGGGGCCATTGCAAAAGGCCCTGAAGCCAAGCTCAGGAGTTCATTCTTTATACTGAGAGAGAGAGGGGTAAGAAATATGGAAAGGTTTTAAGCAAAAGGGTGTTACGACCAGATTTATATTTTGGAAATCCTGGGTATGTTGAAGAGAGGGGATTGAAGGAGGGCGAGTCTGGAGGCAACCAATTAAGAAGTGGTTGCGGTGATACAAGTCAGAGGTGAAACTGGTTTAAAACAATGGATAGGGCAGTGAGGCTGAAGAGAGATGAACTGTTTGCAGTGATCTACAGAAGACAAGATTTAGCAATTGACTAGATGCAGAGGGTGGGAATGACACTGGTGTATGGCTTGGGTAGCCAACTTGACGGTAGGTAATTTACCGAGATGGAAGAGGAGTATGTTCTGGGGATGGGGAGGATGGCAAGTCCAGCTTCGCACATGCCAGTTTTGTGGTGGCTGTGGGGCATCCAGGCCAAGACACTGAGGAGGCAGCGGGATATGCAGAAATGAAGCTATGAAAGGATGTGCAGTAGGGGAAAAATGCTTATTCTTGTCATTGAAGTGGGGGATGTTGGAACCTGTTTTAATTGGGGAGAGAGAAATCAGAAGAGAGGAAGACGCTGGAGATATGGATCAGGGAATGATGGCCAGTGTCACTTTCCTGAGGCAGGAGGGAGATGATGTAGGCAGAAAGCGGGTGTGCATGCCTGAGAATGGAGTGGGGAGAGGGAGTTCAGGGGCCTTTGTAGACGTGGATGGACAAACCTCACCCTCTACTGTGAGCAGCTCTCCGGTGGAGTGACAGGGAAAGATCTTATGGTTTAGGGGCTTCTTTGCTGTCAGACTGCAGCATATTGAAGAGACTGCATATATGTTTTTAACATTTTGAAAGTTTTTCCTCATTTCACAAAATAGACAAAGACCCAGACATCTAATATAAAGTGTCTTTTCCCTTAACTAGGCCATAAAATATCTGTACCAAGACTACAGGCTACCTTTGAAACAGCTTTCCACAAAGGGACAGTTCTCCCTGGTTGGTCAGAACTTAAGGGGAATAAGTCATTAAAAATGCCTGAGTTTTCTGCGTAGCTGAAGGTTTATGTCCTTTAGTCCCTAGAGGCTTTAGAATTGTAGGTAAGAATCAGTTAACTCTCAGACACTGAGAGAGTACTTGAAGTTTAGTATATAGATTTGAGGATATTTATTTTGACTATTCTTTTTTAGTTACTGATTTTTTCACAATCTTTTTAGGCAGCCACTCAAAGCATTCACTGTCTGGCCCCAATCCACCTTTCTAAATTTATCTCCCACTTCACCCCTTGCAGACATTGTTTCTAAACTACTCTTTTCATTGCTTTCACACCCTGAACCATTGCTTATTAGTTTTTGTAAAATTTTGTTTGCTCTTTGTTGACAATGAATAAAACACAGAAGCATGCGTACATAAGAAATATGAATGTTCAAACTGTATTTCTCTTATCTATTAAATGTGAATTAAGAAAACTGAACATTTGGCATGCCACGAAGTTGAAGTGAGTAGAACATCTTCACTGCATGTGGCATTGGAACAGAGTAGTTTGTCAAGTTTTGAGGAGAGGATGCCCCTTCCCTTAGAAGGGCCACACCTTCTCTTATAGTCACACCTCCTAGAGCAAACCAAACGACTGTCCCAGAATCTGTCAGTGGACTACAGTGATGAGCACGGAGACCCCTTCCAAAGGCAGAGAGCTCTGAGTGCCGTCAGCATCCTCACTATCACCATGCACGGTAAGTTTTGCCTCCCAGGCCAAGGGGGAGCCTAACTGCAATGATGTCCTTCCCTTCTTCCTCTCTCCAGCCCCCAAGAAACCTCCTGCAGCCCACTGTACTTCCTGCTAAGTGTGACTTCCCATGCTTCTTTGGAGCATGTGAGCAAAATGGCTTGGAAGAAGTGGACCTATCCTGTGGGTCCACCCTTAGCTGACACTTGGGTAGTGGTGGGACCAAGAGTACCACTGGGATTTCCTGATCAGGCCAGGCCATCACAGGAGTTCTCAGTGACAGTGATGGTCAGCCAAAAAAGAGAAGACATAGAAGTTTCCAGGAGGTGACAGTTGTCATTGAACTTAGAGTAGGAATCTGGCATGGACAATAGAAGACTTGTGTAGACAGGCTGGAACCATCTGATGGACCTGATTAACAACAGCAGCTAACAAGGACTCAACTAAGGGTTTGGTGTTTAACGGCAAGACTCAAGTCCCAGCAAGGATGGGGTTAAATAGATTCTTAGCATTTTTGAGCCCATTATATCACCTCATTTGTCCTGTGTAAGTCCCTGAAATTGTGGGGAAGTTAGGGGTGCAGCTGCTTTCTGGCCTGAACTCAACCAGCTGATAGAGTGCCTTTTGTTTCAGTGCTTACAGATACCCCTGCCTGAATGTCTCCTCGTGCCCGGAGCCCTGGTAGCTTCCTGTGGTGTGGTACAGCCATCACCATGGTCTGCCTTGAGTGAACATAACTTGGGCTGTGTTTATCTCTCTTATGGGTTCACAGCCAGTCAGTGTTGACTTCCCCATCTATATCTCTCACAGTGCAGCCCAGCTCCCAGATGCTCATTATAAGTATAAAGACTTGATGAACTTGCCACATGGAAGTTGTATGTAGGAAGCCTGTCAGCTATACCACTCAGTGCCCTTCTTGACTGATCACGTTGTAGTGATGCTAGGGAAGAGGGAGGAAGCAGTGCACTCAGGCACAGAGGAGCCAGACTGGTTCAGAGCTAGCTCCTCAAGTGCTCTTTCATTCTCCTTCTCCAGAACAAGAAAAATCACAGGAGCCTTGCCTCTCGTGTGGAGAAAACCTGGCATCCAAATACCTCGTGTGGGACTGTAGCCCCCGGTGGCTGTGCATTAAGAAGGCCCTGAGGACTGTGATGACCGACCCCTTTACTGAGCTGGCCATCACCATCTGCATCATAATCAACACTGTCTTCTTGGCCATGGAACATTACAAAATGGACCCGGGTTTTGAGAAAATGTTGTCCACGGGGAATTTGGTAACTTCAGGCTTTTTAAAATATAAAACATTCAGAACTTTGAATATATCTTGCCACTGCCTTCTGGCCTGTAGTGTTTGTGTAGAGATTTCAAACTTTGAATTATAATTCTTGTTAAGCCTAAACATTTTGTGAGTGGCCTAACCTAACATAGGTCTTTGGTCCCCTTAAGTGGAGTAGAGGGAAGAGATGACTGTTAGAATTTTATTTTTACCCAGTTCAGTAATTTTCCATGGGCCTGTGTTGGCCCTCTAGTATTAAAGAGTCATCCTGTGGCGAGCCAGAAGCAAGGAGACTTGTTAAAGGTCAACTATTTCAGATAATCAAGAAAATATTGACCATATTCAGAGACCCATGACGATGAGTACCATGAGCCCCAGTGACACTGATGACATCATTTGTCACAAAATAATGTGAATGCCGTTACTACGTGTTACTCCCCTGGAAAGAGTCCCCTAGAAGCAGTAAGAGGTTTACTTTTCTAGAAGTTGGGGTTTGAGGCCTGTGGGGTGGGGTGAGGTTTCAGACTTGAGCCTGCTTCGATATATTTCTCATTGGATGGATCTAGTCTCAGTTAAATTGGGGAAACTAAAATAGGGTAACAGACTTTTCAAGAACTGTTCGCTTTAATCTATAGTTCCCGCAGAAGACATTTCCCCCAAGGGAAAATTAGTCTCCCAAATATCAGAAATAACAAGTAATTACCCAGTGAATGTTCTACCCTAATTTTCTAATGAGTTAATTAGCTAAAAATCTTACCAGAATATCTAGCCCTTTCTTTAAAGTTTCATTTTTCTGATTTAAAAGGCAGTGCTTGTTTTTTTAAATTATTTTAAAAATAAGGAAAAATACAGATAAGGGAAATACAAAGAAGAAACTCGTTTCCTGTGGTCTTACTAGCAAAGATGATAATTTTTAGCATTGCAGAGTATTTTCAGGCAGTATGTATATATGTATGCATTTTTTTTAAAGTTTTTTTTTTTTTTTTACATTGACAAGAACCCATTGTATCTATTGAATCAGAAGCTGATCCACAGAGCTACTTTCATGCATCAGTTTTAGGATGGTGTAGAACTGTAGATAGGTGCATGTCACCCTTGGTTCCACATCCCTCCCAGGAGGAGCAGGACATATTGGGATTGCAGTATAAAGACCAGGTTGGGTCTCCTTACAGACAGTCTGCATTTAATTTCCTTTCTCCATGCTGCCTTTGGGAAGAAGTACCCTGTGGGTGTACATTGGTCAGATTCAATTCCATGTTGCACCATAAACCTAACACATGCAGTACCTTCAAACAGGCGGGGGTCTTCTGGGCTCCAGGCAAGTGTGTTCAGCTCTCTCCTGTTGAGGTATCCCAGAATGGCCTCTCCATGTTGTTTCACTTGGAGGCACAATGCTGTGCCCTCAGGGCCACTGTCCCAACCTCAACAAGTTTGGCAGACCCATCTTTTATCACCTTCTGGTAGATGGAGTTACTGGATAAGTTCCAGAGAATAACCAAAGAACCCAGAGACATCCCCCTGGGCAGGGCTTCCAAATTGCAGAGGTGGTCTATCCAGTCACTTCGTCTGCTGGTCCAACTGTGGGAAATGACCAAAGCGCCCTCTCAGATTTCCCACTGACCAGGCGTCCTGGGTGCTGAGGCGAAGTTGTATTTTGCAGTTGAAACTGACTAATTAAGTGACATTCTTCTTCACCCTCTCCAGATACAGAAGGAGGCATAGGGACATTTGGTATCTGAGGACACAGGCAGCAGCTGGGGTCCTGAAAACTGAAGAGTAACACACAGAGCTGCTTACATAGCCTGTGCTTCCACACCATGTGCCCCATTCTCTAGACATGCACTAAAAAGTAGCAACCACCTCATCTGTTGTGCCCCCATAGTGGTGGTGGATGGAGGCCTTGGAGCCCTGAGCTCCAGAGAACACATTCAGACCTCCCTCTTCTGATGAGTGCATCAGGATTAAGCTGGTCTGTGGAGATCTATGGACTAGACTTAAGAATGGACTCTGCAGACTTTGGGATTGTTTGAATCAGGGGAGTATGTTGAGCTCTCTAGAAGCTATAAATAGCAGTTGAGTTGGATTGTAAAACCAATGGTCCCAAAGCATCTGGGGATGCTGTAGGGCTAAGATACCTAAAGCCTAAAGGAGACAGGAGGAGGAAGAGCGAGTCAAAAGGGGATAGGGATCAGTCCAGCCCAATTAACCGGAACAGGGAACTCCATGTGCTTTTAGGCACTGATTGTGGCATTGGGCAGGGGTAGGCAGCAGTGTTTAAAGGGAAAGTTTAAAGCTTTGAATTTTCTTTGCCACCCTTGATTTCTTTTTATTTGCCTATCCTGGATTTATCTTTGCCCAACCTTTTATTTAGCTTGTGCCATTTTATTTTACAGATATGTTTTATAAATAGTAAGTCATTGAATTATTTATAAAACTACATCATCTGTTACTTTTAATAAGGAGATGTAATCATTTATGGGTTGTTGTTGCTTTTTCTAGAACTGAAGAGGAGAGTCTTATAACTGACAACATTTTTAAAGGCTTTAACCTTTTAATATTATCATATTATTGTCATACTATCATTTTTCTCATTTCTGTTTAATTTGTGTGTGTGTGATAGAGAATGTGTTATTTGCTATGAAGAAATGCTTTGCTTTATCTTCTGCAAAGATAACAGATTCAACATTTTGCAAATTTCTTAAGCCTGAATTTATCTAATTGTTAAAGACAAAAAACTAATTTTTCCCAAGGAAAACACATAGTTTAGTACTTTTTAAACGCTTGCCCTTCCTTTTAATTCTTTGATATTTTGTTCTGGCATGATGTGCCATGCATTCTAATGAGTTTTTAGGATTATATTCTGACTCACTAATCCTCTTTTCAACCATAGCCAATCTAGGATTTATCCTATGTATTAGGTTGCTCAAAGACATTTTTCTGTCCTTGGTACTATTTTTCAGTTCTCTGCTCTGGGCCCTTTTTAAATTTTTTTCTGATCAAGCGGTGTTGAGATTGAGTGATTAGGTGAACTCTTCCTGGATTCTGGTTTATGGACAGTATTTTAATTTAGTTTCAGGGCTGTTATGTACACCCCCTGTTTTGAAGTTTTTGTTAGTATTTTGAAGAGAATTCAGAAGAGGAATTGCTTGACACTTTCTATTATACTTCCATCTACCAAGAAGCCAATTTTGCTTCATTTTCAACAAAATGGGAAATAATATTTATTCTCCATCCTGATGTTTGTGAGCTTGGTGACACTGGAGTGGCACCATAGAAAGGGGATGGAGTGAGGAGCAAAGGTAGAGTGAGGTTCATGCTATAGTGGTAAATGGTTCTTTTTCATGAATTTCAGGGTGTATTGTATCAAGCATAAGAATACATTTTATTTCTTTATAACCTCTGTAATTCCCTTGGACTGTTCTTAAAAGTGTATCTGCAAGAAGAGGTAACTTCCTGTTCTCATTTTTCTTTGTCTCACTGTAGGTTTTTACTGGCATTTTCATGGCTGAAATGTGCCTAAAAATCATCGCACTAGATCCCTACCATTACTTTCGCCGAGGCTGGAACATTTTTGATAGCATTGTTGCTCTTCTGAGTTTTATAGACGCGATGTTAGCTAGTACAGCTGCAAGGAAACGAAGTTGGATGTTATTCCTTCGTTCCTTAAGAGTGGTAAGGCACTACTTTCTTATCTTACTGAATAACTTAGCTGCCAGGATTTGGAGAGTCTTGAGTAAGTTCAGTGGTTATTTTGGATAAAACTTTACCATCTTATCTTAACCTGAGAACCAAAACTGCACTCCTCCCACCCAGGTCTTTAATAACCCTTTTGAGTCCCAGGGTGTCTTCTACCAGCTGAACCCCTACTTTTTCCACCTGCCTTCTGTAACACACAAGATAACCCTTCAGGCAACCCGATGCAAAGTTGTGTCTTTCAGTGTCAGGACTATGCTCCTTGCTTTGTGTACAACCCCTCCAGTTATCTCTTCCCCAATGGAGCCCTGAGCTAGGCACCCTCTCGGCGGGGTTCATCAAGGGATGTAGCCTACAGGAGCCTACGAGGGGAACCAGTGCTGCCAGCAGATACTGTCTCTTAAGGTCCCTCCTCACTGCTGCCACTGTCATGTTCCTGTTCTACAATCTTTGCACTCCATCTGTTAACCTTTGGAAGCATCAGGGCAACCTTTGCGAGTACCTGCTGTGAGCTGACACAAGGGGAGGCTCAAAGATGAGGAAAGCACTGCCTTCAAGGAGTTTGCAGTCTAGGGAAGATACAAGACAGGCCCAGAAATGACCATGAGGCACAGTAGAGTATGGCAGACCCCGCAAGAGGTATGGATAGAAAGCTACAGAGAAATCACATCTGAGAGGGGACTGGGGAAACCGTGAAAGGTGGCCTTTTGTCCTCTTTCAAAGATTTACTTTTTTTTTTTCTAATGTGGATAGGATTTCTAAGCCTGTAGAATAATCACTTATTTGATTCAGTTACCTAAGCATATATTTTATACTTGGCATATGTTAGAAAATCACACTGCTTAAAGTCAGGCATAATTAGGCTGTTCCCTAAACTTTTATTGGTGCTTAGGTGAGCAAAATTACATTTGTATTACTATTGTTTAGGCTCATTACAGCCATGCTCTGAGGCAAGGAACTCTGGTGTTATCTGTGTATGAGAACAGAACTATGATTTCTCCCTGAGATGCCCACCGCTCTCCTCTGAGTAGACAGTGGTGGTCTTTCTCTTATGATATAAGTCTTACTGACCTGGAATATTTCTAGCCCTAAATAGTTGATATTTAACAGGAGTATACTTTGGGGTGAAACCACGGTTTACATTGGAAGTTAATATCAGAAAGAATCTATGAAACTAGTTGTTGTGTTTTTTCCTAAGGTTATTGTCTCCTATGAGGTCTGTCAGTTTCCATGGAGAAAATTTCTCCTTGGAAGAAGAGCATGTCTTGAGTAGCTGAGTGCCTTTTCTCTCTTAGGTACAAAACATCATGTTACTCTCATTATTGTTACAAAGTCTATATTCAAACTTGTAACCTTAATTATATAATCCAAGAGTTAGCAAACTTTGTCTGTAAAAGGCCAGATCGTAAATATTTTCAGCCTTACAGGCCACATGTTCTCTGTTGAAACCATTCAGTTTTGCCATTGTTGCACGAAAGTAGCTGTAGACATCAGAGAATAAATGTGTTCCAATAAAACTTTATTTATGGACATGGAAATTTGAACTTCATATAATTTTCATGTGTAATGAAATATTTTTCTTTTGATTATTTCCAATCATTTAAAAATGTAAAAAACACTCCTACCTGTCAGATCATATAAAAACAGCCAGTAGGTTGGATTTGACACTGGGGCCAGAGTTTTTGACCCTTGGTATATTATATAGGGTTCCAAAACATTCATTTTATTTAATAAATATGTATGCTGAATTCCACCGTTATGATCCTAAAGTGTTTATCATTAAAAAATTAGACCAAACTATTCCATTTTTAAAACAAAAAGTAGATACAGGTGAATATTATATTAGGACATGGTGTTGGTGACAATGTTTAAGATGAATTTGGCTTTGAAAAGATTTTTGATAGTCATAAATGCTGTGTTTTGGGAACATGTCATTTGAATTATAGCTGAGCAGATGGAATTTGTCCTTAACTGGCTTTTCTTCCACTTTTTGTTTATTGTCTGTTTTTACAGCTGAGGGTCTTCAAGTTAGCCAAATCCTGGCCAACTTTAAACACACTGATTAAGATAATTGGCCATTCTGTTGGGGCCCTTGGAAACCTGACTGTGGTCTTGGGCATTGTGGTCTTCATTTTCTCAGTAGTTGGCATGCAGCTTTTTGGCTCTCAATTCAGTTATAAAAAGAGTAATTCGGAAGAACCCCGACGCTGGCACATGGGGGATTTCTACCACTCCTTTCTGGTGGTATTCCGCATCCTGTGTGGGGAATGGATCGAAAACATGTGGGAATGTATGCAAGAAGCTGATCGATACCTGTGCGTTATTGTCTTTCTGCTGATCATGGTGATGGGAAAACTCGTGGTGAGTGTCTTAGTTTTGTTGTTGTTGCTGTAGTTAATACATGAACTAAAAAATGCATTATCTTCTTTTGCAGCACTTCACTAGTGAAAATTGTTATTCTAAATATGGAACTATAAATTTATTGTATATAAAAATCTGCATTTGAATTTGGTTTGAGGGAACTACAGTAAACATGAAACAAAACCTTATCACGTAGTACTCATGAAGACTAATGCCCCAATGTCTATTCTACGCTAGGTAATTATTCAAAAACCATTGATTTGCTGATTTGCTGAGGTAGGGGTTTTTGACTGAATTTGGTCAGTAAAATGTAAAGAGATGTCCCCTGAGGAAGGTTTCTTGTTCTTTAAAAGAAGATGATGATGGAGGAGAAGGAGGAGAAGGGATAAGGGGGGAAAAATGGTCCTTTTTACCTCCTCTGGGCCTTTTATGACTGTGGTTCCTGGTAGAACTGCAGCCATTATGGGACCATTAGAAGAACCAAACTAAGACGAAGTCAACACTGAAGAACATAGAGGGAAGGTGGAACAAACCTATCGTCAGGTCATAATTGGTCCCCTGTTTTAGTGTCAATCATCTTGTCATGTTACATTTTCTTATTGTGTAAGCTGTGCTAAGTCTGTTACTTGCAGCTGGAAATGTGGATATTTATGGAGAGGCTAACTAGGCGTACACCAGTGAGGGTGTGAGGAGACAGGAGACAGACAGGGATACCTGAGCACAAGATCTTCAGAATCAAGTTGGGGCTATAATGCAAATCTATCCATACATAATAGCTTTATCCTAAGTACCTTATAAGTGTTGTTGATAGACAGTAAGAGATACAAGAGATCAGAAGATCAGATATCACCCAAGGGAGTGGAAAGGGAGCACTAGGAAGACACGGTACTTGAGAAGGGCACTTAAGTAGCAAAGAGGACTTAGCAAATAGAGGCTCTCTGTACTCCTTAACTTCAGTTTTTCTTCAGTCTTATCTTGATGTCTCTAAACTTCCTCAGTCTTCTGTCCTCTTTATTTATTTTATAGATGAACTTTCTTGGAAGACAGAAGGACAGAGAACTCTTATTTGACTTTGTTTTGGGTCTTGGGGAAAAGTTCTGGAAACCTACTTATTCTTTCCTTTGCTAATTTTTTTTTTAATAGTGGAGGTACAATTGAACCCAGGACCTTGTGCATGCTAAGCATACACTCTACCACTGAGCTATAACCCACCCCTCTCCTTTGCCCCTTCCCAGGTACTCAACCTCTTCATTGCCTTGCTGCTAAATTCCTTCAGCAATGAGGAGAGAGATGGCCACTTGGAAGGAGAGGCCAGGAAAACCAAAGTACAGTTAGCCCTGGATAGGTTCCGCTGGGCTTTTTGTTTTGTGATACATACTCTTGAGCATTTTTGTCGCAAGCAGTACAGGAGGCAGCATTTACCAAAGCAAAAAGAGGTGACAGGAGGCCTTGCTGCAGAGAACAAAGACGTCATTCCCCTGGTTACAGAGATTAAAAGGGGCCCAGAGACCCAGGAGGAGTTTGGGGTACTGACTTATGCACCAAAGACCTTGAGTATCGGACATGATCGGACTTGGTTGGCCCCACTTGCAGAGGAAGAAGATAATGCTGAATCTCCTGATGAAGATAAGACACAGTGTGTCACACAACCTGAGGCTGGAAAACAGGTATGAAGGTTCACACGTAGACTTAGATGTTGTCTAAAGCTAGAGTTGCCATGGGGCACCGGGTTGACTGCCCTGTTCTGAGCACTGTGCAGAGATGATAAGGGTATAAAATGTACCCTTAGTTTGTTGAGTGGCTGCCCCTCAAGACCAGTATACACATCCCAGGGCTGGTTCTAATCATGGTCGTGCACATGTGGTACAGATGGGAGGTGTCAGAGAGATTCAGAGGGGAGCAAGATCAGAGTGGGCTGGGGCAACAGGGGAAACAAGTGCCTTTGGTTGAGCCCTGAAAGAAGAAATATAGAGTTTGAATTGGCTGAAAGGTGAGGAAAGGGAATGTGGAAGGTTAAAAGAGTAGCATAGCAAAAGAGACAGTGGTGGGAAAAAAACTTAGAGTCTCTGCAGGGACCAGTGAGGGGCTCATGGGTGAGAAGTGGTGAGAGATGAGGGCTGTCAGGGAGTGGCAGGTGATGGATGTCCTAAATGGACACCTACAGACTTCATTCTGGATGCAGCAGGGCTGTTTGTATATTCCTGAGGTTTCCATAATGGTTGTAACATACTGCATTCCCACCCACCAGCAATGTACAGGAGTTCCATTACTCCATATCCTTGCCAATGTTTGATGTCATCAAACATTATGTTTTAAATCCCTTTTAAAATTTTAACCACTGTAATAGGTTTGTAGTGGTACCCCACTGTGGTTTTAATTTTTATTTCAATGACAAATAGTGATATTGCATAATATCTTCATTGGTGATATATCTATTGCTCACTTTTATTGAGGGATTTGTTTTCTTATTGAGTTGTAAGAGTTTATTACATATTCTGAATATGTGTAAGTCCTTATTCTGATATGTATATTGCATATATTTTCTGTCTGTAGTTCACCTTTAATTTTCTTAATGGTATCTTTCAATGAGCAGAAATTTTCAATTTTGATGAAATATAATTTATCAGTATTACCACTATGGTTCATGTGTTTTGTTTCCATTCCAAAAAGTATTTAAAAAACCTAAAGTTTCAAATGTTTTCTTTGAGGATTTTATAGGCTTAATTCTGAGGTTCAAGTCCATAATGCATTCCAGTTTAATTTTTATAAATGGTATGAGTTGAGTCATTTTTTCCCTGTATATATATTTAGTAATTCTAGTACATTATATTGAAAAGACTATTCTTATCCCAATGAATCAACTTATTATCTTTGTTAAAAATCAATTGTATGTACAAAAACTACTAGAATTAATCAAAGAATTCAGCAAGGTTGCAGGTTACAAGATTAACGTTCAAAAATCAGCTGCATTTCTTTACACTAATGATGAATCAACAAAGAATTGAAAAGAAAGTAAAGAAACAATCCCCTTTAAAATAGCACCCAACATAATAAAATACCTAGGAATAAATCTACCCAAGGAGGTGAAAGACTTAAATACGGAGAACTATAAAACATTGATGAAGGAAATTAAAGAAGACTTTAAAAAATGGAAAGATATCCCATGCTCCTGGATTGGAAGAATCAATATTGTTAAAATGGTCATATTTAATGCCCAAGGTAATCTACAAACTTAATGCAATCCCTATCAAATTACCCAGGACATATTTCACAGAACTAGAACAAATCATAATAAAATTTATATGGAATCACAAAAGACCTAGAATTGCCAAAACATTACTGCAGAAAAAGAAAGAGGCTGGAGGAATAACCCTCTGAGACTTCAAATACTACATAGCTACAGTAATCAAAACAGCATGATATTGGTACAAAAACAGACATATGGACCAGTGGAACAGAATAGAGAGCCCAGAAATGAACCCACAAGCTTTTGGTCAACTAATCTTTGACAAAGGAGGCGAGAATATACAATGAAATAAAGACAGTCTCTTCAGCAAATGGTGTTGAGAAAACTGGACAGCAGCATGTAAATCAATGAAGCTAGAACATTCCCTTACACCATACACAAAAATAAACTCAAAATGGATCAGACTTAAACATAAGACAAGATACAATAAACCTTCTAGAAGAAAACATAGGCAAAACATTATCTCACATACATCTCAAAAATGTTCTTCTAGGGCAGTGTACCCAAGCAATAGAAATAAAAGCAAGAATAAACAAATGGGACCTAATTAAACTTACAAGCTTTTGCACAGCAAAGGAAACCATAAGCAAAACAAAACGACAGCCTATGGAATGGGAGAAAATATTTGCAAAAGATGAAACTGACAAAGGCTTGATCTCCAGAATATATAAGCAGCTCACATGACTTAATAAGAAAAAAACAGACAAGCCAATCCCAAAATGGGCAGAAGACCTAAACAAGCAATTCTGCAGTGAAGACCTACAAATGACCAACAGGCACGTGAAAAAATGCTCAGTATCACTAATTATCAGAGAAATGCAAATCAAAACTACAATGAGGTATCACCTCACACCAGTCAGAATGGCCATCATTCAAAAGTCCACAAATGACAAATGCTGGAGAGGCTGTGGAGAAAAGGGAACCTTCCTACATTGCTGGTGGAAATGCAGTTTGGTGCATCCACCGTGGAAAACAGTATGGAGATTCCTCAAAAGACTAGGAATAGACTTACCATATGACCCAGTAATCCTACTCCTGGGCACATATCCAGAAGGAACTCTACTTCAAAAAGACACCTGCACCCCAGTGTTCATAGCAGCACTATTTACAATAGCCAAGACATGGAAACAGCCTAAATGTCCATCGACAGAGGAATGGATAAAGAAGTGGTATATTTATACAATGGAATACTATTCAGCCATAAAAATGACAACATAATGCCATTTGCAGCAACATGGATGTCCCTGGAGGATGTCATTCTAAGTGAAGTAAGCCAGAAGGAGGAAGAAAAATACCATATGAGATCGCTCATATGTGGAATCTGAAAGAAAGAGAGAAAGAAAGGAAGGAAGCAAGGAAGGAAGACAGGAAGGAAGGAAGACAGGAAGACAAAAGAAAAGAGAAGAAAAGAAAAGAAAAAGACAAATGAACATAAATACAACAGAGAAACAGAGTCATAGGCATAGAATATAAACTTGTGGTTGCCAGGGGATAGCGGGGTGGGAAGGGACAAATTGGAGTTTGAAATTTGTAGATACTGACAGGTATATATAGAATAGATGAACAAGATTATACTATATAGCACAGAGAAATAGATACAAGATCTTGTGGTAGCTCATGGTAAAAAAGTATGCGACAATGAATATATGTATGTTCACGTATAACTGAAAAATTGTGTTCTACACTGGAAATTGACACAACATTGTAAACTGACTATAACTCAATAAAATAAAATTAACAAATCAATTGTGTGTGTGTATATATAGATATATACCTTTTTATGAACTCTTAATTCTGTTTAATTGATCTGTGTATCTATTTTATAGCCATACTGCACTGTCTTTATTACTGTAGATTTATAATAATTTTTTAAAGCAAGTTACATAACTTCACTCTTTATCAGATTTATTTTGGCTATTGGGCTGTTGTAGTCCTTTGCATTTCCTTATGCATTTTACATTCAGCTTGCCAACTTTTCATAGGAAAGACTGCTGGGATTTTGTTTAGAATTGCATTGAATATATAGATCTTTTTGTAGATAATTGGCATCTTAACAATATTGTATGTTCCGATTCATGAACGTGTATAGTTCTCCACCTATGCAGATTTTCTTTGATTTCTCTTAACAATGTTTTGTAGTTTACAGTGTAGAAGTCTTGACGTATTTGGTTAAATTTACCCCTAAGTAGTTAATGTCTTTATGATATCTTAAATGGTAATTTTTAGAATTTCAATTACCAAATGTTCATAATTAGTTCACAGAAATGTAATTGGCTTTTGTATTTTGACCTTGTGTCCTGCAACCTTGGTGAACTGACTTGGTAATTCCAAAAGCTTTTTTTATAGATGCCTTAGAATTTTCTATGCATATAATTATTTCATCTTCAAAGATAATTTTACTTTTTAAAACAATTTTCTTTTTCCTTGCCTTATTACATTGGTTAGGGCCATCAGTTTAGTGTTGACTAGGAGTCATGAGAGTGTATATATTGCCTGGCTCCTGATCTTAGGTGGAAACATAAAGCCTTTCCCCATTAAGATCTTAGTTGAGGAAGTTCCCTTTATTCCTGGTTTGTTAGGAGGTTTTTTTTTTTTAAACCATTAATACATATTGAACTTTCTGAAATGCATTTCCTATATTTATTGGTATAATCATAGGGTTTTTTTTTCTCATTTATTTATTTTTAGTAGAATTGAGAGTTGGGGCAATCTTAATTTTTTTATGTATTTATATATGGTATATATATATATGGTCTGTCTATGTATATAGATAGTAAACCCATATAAATTATACATATAAATATAAATCAATAGAAAATAAATCGAAGGCTACACATAAATACAGAAAATGTAAATTACCAATAGGATATTCAGTCTCACTAATAGTTTCTTGTTTATTTTGAATGTTAAATCAACTGCGCTTTCCTTGGATTATCCCTACTCAGTTAAAGTATATTATCCTTTTATATATATTTGGATTCAGTTTATTAATATTTTGTTAATAATTTTGCATCTCTAGGTTTTTCCCTTGTAATGTGTCTGCCTGGATTTGGTATCAGGTTAATATGGACCTCATTAAATGAGTTGAGAAGTCTTCCTCCTCTTCTTTTTCTTTTTCCCCCAGCTTTATTGAGATATAACCACCATAGGACCTTGTGTACATTTAAAGTGTACAACACAATTTAGTACATATATCTATTACAATATGATTACCACTGTAGCAGCAGCATTAGTAACATCTCCATCATGTCACATAATTATCATTTCTTTCTTTGTGGTGAGAACATTTAAGGTTCACTATATTAGCAACTTCAAGTATATAATACAGTATTGTTTACAATAATCACAATGCTGTACGTTAGATTCCCTGACTTATTCATCTTTTAATTGGAAGTTTGTACTTTTAACTAGCATCTCCCCAATTCCTCCACTTTCCAGCCCCTGGTAACCATGATTCTACTCTCTGTTTTTCCAAATTCTGATATTTTAAGATTCCACATATAAATATCATAAAGTATTTATCTTTCTCAGTCTGACTTATTTCACTTGAACATAATGTCCTCAAGGTCCATCCAAATAATGTTACAAACTATAATTGAGATTTAATATTGTTTGGAAAATTCTCAGTTATTATTGTTTCAAATATTTGTTCTGTTCTTTTCTCTCTTCTCCTTCTGCTATTCCCATTATAAGTATATTATATCTTTGTAGTTTCCCTACAGGTCTTTGGTATTCAGTTCTGTTTTGTTCTGTGTTTTTTCTCTTTGCTTTTCAGTTTTAAAGGTTTCTATTGAGCTGGCCTTGAGTGCAAAGATTCTTTCCTCACCGGTGTCCACTCTACTAATAAGCCTGCTAATGGCATTCATTAGCTCTGTTAGAGTGTTTTTGATCTCTGGCATTTCTTTTTTATTCTTTCTGAGAATTTCTGTCTGTCTGTTTAAATTGCTTGTATATTCTTGCATGCTTACATTATCCAGTAGAGCCTTTAACATTTTAATCATAGTTATTTTAAATTCCTAAAGTGGTAATTCCAACATCTCTGCCATATTGAGTCTAGTTCTGAAGCTTTCTCTGCCTCTTCAAACTGCATTTTTTGCCTTTTGGTATGTTTTTAAATTTTTTCTTCATTGTCAGACTTGATGTACTGGATAGATGGAATGGCTGCAGATAGGCCTTTGGTAATGTATTGGTAAGGTGTGGGGAGAATGGAAGAGTTCTGTAGTCCTATGTTTAGGTTTCAGTCTTTTAGTCACTTGTGCTTCTGGACTGTGAACTCCACAGTGTTGCTCAGTACCCCCCTCCCACCCACCACCTTAGGTGGGACAGAATGGCTAGAGTGACCTGGAGTTGGATATTTCCCTCCCTCCATGTGGAAACCTAAAGCTGGCTGCAACTGGGTATTTCCATCACCCAGGTCAGGCCCTGATAAAACCCCAGCAGGTTAGGCACTAGTTAACTAGTTTCTTTGGAGGGCAGACCTTGTTAAGAACAGAACGCTCTCCCATTTTTTGAAGCGATTCCTTTTCTACTCCCCTTTTCAGAAGCACGAGGGGATTTTTCTCTGATATTCGCTGTGAGAACCTGGTAGAGCTCCAAGAAGTAAAACCCACAAAACTGTGGTGGCCTCCTGAGGGCTGGGTCCCCTGGAGCTTTTTTATCTCTTAGACTTGTGCATACTGAGCCACTGGCAATTTGTCAGTAATAGTTCAGGTTTCCCTATCCTGACACTGGTTCCCACAGCTGGTTTTGCTCTTGGGTTTCTGCTCCAGTAAGTTGTGATTCTCTGTACTTGCTTGTCTGTCTTTCCAGCTTGGGAGACAGCAGTTTGCCCTGGATCTCACTTCTCTTATGAATCTAAGATTTGTTGATTTTCCAGTTGTTCCAGCATTTACTTCTTAAGGTAGAGTGGAGACCTACATGTCTTCTTACATGTCAGACCAGAAACTGGAAGTCTCTATGGGAAGATTTTAAATTACAAATCCAATCTCTTTATTTGTTATATGGCTATTTAGATTTCCTATTTCTTCTTGAGTCTGTTTTGGTAGTTTTTGTATTTCTAGGAATATGTCCATTTCATTGAAATTATCTAATTTGTTGACATACAGTTATTCATAGTATTTCCTTAAAGTCTTCTTGATTCCTGTAAGGTTGATAGTAATATCCCTTCTTTCATTCCTGATTTTAGTAATTTGATCTTCTCTCATGGTCAGTTTTGTTAGTTTTGTCAACTTTTGTTGATCTTTTAGAATAATCAACTCTTGGTTTTGTTGATTTGGTCTATCTATTTTATTTTATTAATTTCTGCTCATGCTTTTTTCTACTTGCTTTGAGTTTAGTTTTCTCTTCCTTTTCCAGTGACTTAAGATAGAAGTTTAGGCTATTGATTTGAGATGTTTCTTTTATTAAATTATAGCTATTTATAGCTATAAATTTCCCTCTAGGCACTGTTAGCTGCATTCAACAAATTTTGGCATATTGTATTTTCATTTCCATTTATCTTAAAATCTTTTCTAATTTCTTTTGTGATTTATATGACCTGTTGTCTATTTAAGAATATTTTAATTTCCACATATTTGTGAATTCTTCAAATTTTTGTTGTTGTTGTTCATTTCTAATTTTAATTCATTGTGATCAGAGAACATACTCTGTACAATTTCAATCCTTTCAGATTTATTGAGGCTCCCTTATGGCCTAGCATGTTGTCTATATTGGAAGTATTTTATGTGCACTTGAGAAGAATGTGTATTCTGCTGTTTGGGGTTGAGTGTGAGTGAGGATACAGTAAGTTTCACCTCTCAATTATCTAGTGAATTTGGTACCCAAACCATATTGTTTTGGTTATATTACTTATGAGTAAGTTTTTTTTATCTGTTTTGTATAGCCGTTTTCCCAGAATTATTATATGTTCAGTTTTTCCGGGAGCATTTTTAAAAAGTAAAAAGAAAAAGATTAATAATGTCACAATTTTTATAACAAACAGAAAACCAAAAGGAATTTAAACTTGTTTCATCTCAAGTGAGATGTCCAGGAGGAATATTAATTCTATTCTGGGTTTCTCTGTCAGGCTTATGAACTACATCAGAAGAACAAGGAGTCCACCAGTCCAGGAGCTCAAAGTGTAGAAATTGATGTATTCTCTGAAGATGATCCTTATCTGTCAATACAGAATCCCCAAAAGGTAATTTCCCCAAGGTATTCCCAGACGAAACATGGCTCATCCATAACCTTCTCTAAGATAGTCACTATGGGAAAATATCAAGATTTGTGCAGAGCAAACTGCCAGAATTAGATGTTAAGTACAGCTCTAGGCCAGAGTTTCTCAGCCTCTCTACTGTGACATTTGGATAATTCCTTATTGTGGTGGACTATTCTGTGTGTTGAGAGTGACTAGTAGCACCTTGGCCTCTACCCACTAGATGCCCATAGTATCCCCCCCCCCAATTTTAAAAATTTTAAAAGTGTCTTTAAACATTGTCAGAATGTCTCCTGAAGGTCAAGATTCCTCCTGCAGGAAAACCACTGGTCTAGGCCTATTATTCTGGGAGTTGAGGTAGCTGATAATTTCAGTCTCAGTAAAGTGGCCTCCTCTTCTTCACCTGGCTTCTGTATTTAAGATTAGTGGATCAGAGGTAGGATTTGGATAGAAGGAAGTTGAGATCTTCATGTGCCTTGCCTTTCATCAGCCAAGCAAGAGCAGTTAGAGAATTCTCTCCTGAACTCAGGGCTGGTCAGAGCATTAGGAAAGGATCTAACAAGAGGGATGCTTTCTAGACAACCCTCATAAGCTAGTTTCATGCCTAAAAAGTCACAAAATGAAGTATTAGGTACTACCATGGTGAGGGAGGGTGTTGGTAAATGATTCCTCCTTTCCTTTGTTCTGCTGTACAGAAGTCTGATGATACCAGTGTCCTCTCAGAATGTAGCACCATTGATCCACAGGATCCTTTCAGGCAGATATCTGACATGGTTTCCAAGAAGGAACCAGAGAGATGTTTGCCCAAAGGTAAGTGGCAGTATTTCTACATTCAGTTAATGGAATATTTGGATGGTATTCTGTTATTCTTTGAAGCTGTATAGTTTTGATAGATACCTTCTTTCTACTTCTCCTGGAGACAAAAAAAAAAAAAAGAAAGAAAAAGAAAGGCCTCCCCTGGATTATCAGGTCCAGGCAAAAAGGATTTTAGGAAATTCTTGATTCAAGTGGGCTCAACTTATACAGCCCCAAAACCAGGGTAGAAACTCTAGAAATTTTCCCTGGAAAACCTACTGGCCAATATTGCTGCCACTTTTTGTAGTCCCCAGGACATCAATTGTCAGGATGTACTTGAGGTCACAGACCAGGAGAATTTGACCATAAGTCTGGGGTTGGCTGGAGTTCCTACCAGGCCCTCAACTCATCCCTCAAGATTTTTCTCTGGGAGAAGGGGTCCAAGATGGTGATGTAGGAAGACTCTGAGCTCACCTCCTCCCATGGACACACCAAATCTACACCTACATATAGATAAGTTCCTCCTGAAAAAGAAGTGTAGGCTGATTGAACAGCTATTACATATAGAAGGACCACATAGAAGCAGGGCGGAAATATGGAGACATGGTATCCATGGGAACACCACCCCCAGTGTAGTGATGTGCAACAGGAAGGGATATTACTAAGGGGCCTGAGTACTGGCTCCCACCTTAGGACACAGCAAAAGATGTCCTAAATGACATCTAGCCTATACTGGAAGGAAATCCATGTACTAACCCTAGAGCTTCTGCCAAATGGGCAGGGAACTGCTGGAGCCCTCTGTGGGGTCCGAGGTACCAGCAAGAGCCTTTGTTTGCTTCCCCCCAGAACTTCGCCCGGCCCTCACTCACTCCAGCTCTGTGTATGCCACCAGGGCAGCCTTGGGCTCAGCACTCCCCAGGGACTGCCCTTAGCCTAGGCCTGCCCAGCCTCAGCAGTCCCACCAAGGTGACCTCAGTGCTCCACAGAGACTGACCCCAGCTCAAGCCCACTCTAACCCTAGCTGCTCTGCCTATGTGGCCTTGGGTTGTAGTGCCCCAGGCATGCTCCAGCCCCAGTTGCCCTGCTAAAGCTGTTAGGCATAAGCAGTCTACACAGGGGACACACCCACACAAGTCCACTCCTTCAGGGCCAGGATAGGTAGCTGTTTCACCTAATTCATAGAAGCAAAAACTAAAAGTCAAACAAAATGAGGAGGCAGAAGAATATATTCCAAATGAAAGAACAAAATGAAACCCCAGAAAAAAAACCCTAAAGAAACAGAGGTAAGTAATTTCCCTGATAAAGAGTTCATAGATATGATCATAAGAATTCTCACCAAACTAGGGAGAAAGATGGAGAACTTAATTCCAGGAAGAACTTTAACAAAGACTTAGAAAATGTAGGAAAAATACACTAGAGGGAATTAACAATGGATTAGAGGACACAGAAGAACAAATTAGTGGTCTTGAAGACAGGGCAGTGGAAATCACTAATCAGAACAGCAGAAAGAAGAAAGAATTTTTAAAAATGTGAAGCGTTTAAGGGACCCCTGGGACAACATCAAACGTACTAACATTGGCATTATAGGGGCCTCAGAAGGAGAAGAAAGAGAAAAGGGACAGAAATGTCATGTGAAGAAATAATGGCCAAAAACTTCCCTAATCTAGGGAAGAAAACAGACATCCACGTCCAGGGAGCATAGTGATTCCTAAACAAGATGAACCCAAAGAGATCCACCTCAACACACATTATAATTAAAATGTCAAAAATTAAAGATAGAGAATCTTAAAAGCAGCTGGAGAAAAACAATCAGTCATATACAAGAGAACCTGGTACAATAAATTCAGACTAGCTTTACAGATGGTTATCCACTACCTTTACTATATGTTTGCCTTTACCAGTGAGGTTTTTCTTCCATAATTTTCTTGTTTCTAGTTATATAGCCTTTTCTTTTTTGTTTAAATAAGTTCTTTAACATTTCTTGTAAGGTTGGTGTAGTGGTGATGAACTCCTTTAGCTTTTGCTTGTCTGAGAAACCCTCTCTCCTTCAGTTCTGAATGTTCACCTGCCAGACAGAGTATTCTTGGTTGTAAGTTTTTTCTTTCAGCATTCTGAATATATTATTACCAGTCCCTCTGCTCTATAAAGTTTCTGCTGAAAACTCACCAATAGTCTTATGGAGGTTCTCCCTATAATGCTAATGTTAGTATGCTTGATGTTGTCCCAGGGGTCTCTTAAACACTCCACATTTAAAAAATTCTTTCTTCTTTTTTGCTGTTCTGATTGGGTGATTTCCACTGCTCTGTCTTCCAGACTGCTGTTCTGTTCCTATGCATCCTCTAATCTGTTGTTAATTCCCTCTAGGGCATTTTTAATGTCAATTATTTGTCAGTTATGATTGGTTCTTTTTAATATTTTCTGTAGTTTCTGTGTCTTTGTTGAAGTTTTCACTGAGTCAGACCTGGCACATTATGACTCCTACTCTGCTCTATTGGCCAAATTTTGTCACATGGCTGAGCCCAGATTCCCAGGGTTGGGAAAACGACACCACTTCTTTAGCTGGAGGATTTGTGAAGTCACGTGGTGTGTACAGGTAGGGGTGTGGAGTTGGGCTATGAGTGCAGATTTACTACAGACACTAATGATGATGTGCTGGTCTAATTCCTTGCAGGCCTGAATTGCTGCTTTCCATGCTGTGCTATGGACAAGAGAAAGTCCCCTTGGATCATTTGGTGGAACCTACGGAAAACCTGCTACCAAATAGTGAAACACAGCTGGTTTGAGAGCTTTATTATCTTTGTGATTCTGCTGAGCAGTGGGGCACTGGTAAATTATCATGGTTTTTTGGGGACACTGGGGATCAAGTCAGCTGGGAGGCTTCATTCTGACTTGGCCCCTCATGGGGCTGTGAATGTGGGGAGACCAGGCAGAAGTGGGATCTCTGTTAGTGGATCCACTTAGGCAACAGGATTTTACACAAGTTCTGGAGGCATGCTACAACTGGGAAGTCCCCCAGCCAAAGATGCTATATCTGTGGGAAGCATGACCCACATCAGCACTTTAAAGTGGCTGTTGGAGCCTAGCCCTGGACTCCAGATCTGTCCATTATTCCTGGAGGATTTCTAGAAATTTTCACCATATCCTACATGTTTCCTCCTCTAGACAGCAATGTTCTTACTCTCTCTTTTCCTGAAGACCATAGTGCTGCTTTCTAAAAGGTAAAACATTAGATTTGAAGGCTGCAGGGACCAGATTAGGATATAAGTTACCTTGTTATTTTTTCCACTCATGATCCCTTGAGGGGCAGGACAAAGAGATATTGCTTTCTGTGCATGACAGATCCTTCCAAAACTGAGGTGTGGTGTGATTTCCAGTGAGGCTTAGAAATAACTGAATCCATCAGCCTTCCTGGCCATATAGTCGTAAACTCCTTTCTGCTCGTTCTCCTTACCTTTTGGTCCTTCTTTCCCCTTCTGCACACACACACCCCCACTTTGAACAACAGTATCATCTCTCTTATCACCTACATGTTTCTCTCTCTCTCCCTCCCATTATGTCTTGTGTCTCCTCTTAAAATGGCCATAAGATAAAACTAAATTCCCTTACTATTTTGTCATGTCAAGTGAATAGAATACTGATTCCCCCTTATTGATATAGAGTCACAGAACATTTCACAAGAAGTTGCTAGCAGGGGCCCTTTTTCTCTCCCTCCTCTTTGGAGACGGCCCTCACTGTGTCTATGGAGTGTGTACCTACTTTTACTTTAACCTGAGCACCCGATTCCCACACCTCTTTCCTTGCCTTTCTCTTGCCTTACACTCTATGCAGTATGTATCTCTCTAAATAAATCTACCTTTACTCAAAAAAAAAAAAAAAGTTGCTAGCAGGGACAATGAAATGTCTTGCTTCTGCACCCCTGCCTTCCTGGTAAGTGCTTTATACCTTTGTAACTCTAGGTGAAAGGAGATGGGCACATACTGGGGCCCACCAGAGCCTGTGATCAACAGACATCCTCGTTTACCTACTTCTGCAATGTAAATTATTCCTGAAACAAAAAAGCAAGTTTCTCTAAAACTATCCCAGAGAACTCCCTTGATTAATTTTTATTGGTAACCCTCAGTCTAGGATTCCCTGTAATCTTCTGGTCATTACATTTCTCTAGCTGTCTACTCTTTCAAGTGATAGGGTTCTTGCATTTATTCCACAAATGGTAATTGTTTACCATGCCCTGTACCAGTCAGTGTGAAAGCAGTGGTGTTGTCAAAAGGTCACAGACACATGCCGCATGGCACCCCATGAGAAAGCATATAATCAGAGAAGTAGCAGAGGTCACACAATCCTCCTGGCTCTTATCTGCCTTCAGATGAGGCAAGCACAGGCTGGGCAGAGTGAGACTGAACACACAATGTAGAGGGTTTCAAGAGTGGGACCCAGGCCCTGTTTCATTGTACATATTTGTAGAGAAAAGGAGACAAAAAACATCCAGTCCCCTGCCACCAAATGTGGTAAATGGACCGGCAGCCCCAGTGCCACCTGGTAGCTTGTTAAAAATGTACAGTCATGGGCCCTCCCCAGACCTGCTGAATCAGAACCTGGGTGATTTGGGGCTCATTAGAGTTTGCAAAACTCTGATTTGGGCAACTAGGTAATAATAAGAACTTCCTGGATTAGGAAATAGCCTAGTTATAAATGTATTATAACTAGTTATAGTGTGGGAGCCTCCAAAGCTCAGTTGCTAACATCAGCTCTTCCACTGAGCAAACTCAGATGTGCTGTGACAGCCTGTTGCTATGTTTCCAAAATGAGAGAGGAAATGAGCTTCCAACACCATTCAGATTTGTCTCTCCTAAAGAGAATCTAAAAAACAAAAACAAAAAACAAACAAACAAACAAAAACAAAGCATAAATACAGGACAGAAATAGACTCACAGACAGAGAATACAGACTTGTGGTTGCCAGGGGGGTGGAGGGTGGGAAGGGATAGAGTGGGATTTCAAAATTGTAGAATAGATAAACAAGATTACACTGTATAGCACAGGGAAATATACACAAAATGTTATGATAACTCACAGAGAAAAAAATGTGACAATGAGTGTGTATATGTCCATGAATGACTGAAAAATTGTGCTGAACACTGGAATTTGACACAACATTGTAAAATGATTATAAATCAATAAAAAATGTTAAAAAAAAAAAAAAAAGAGGCGAAAAGACAACCCCTGACCTGAGTGAGTTGGGAGGCTAGTAAGGAAGACAGGTGGCGTCTAGGCAGTAATAGCCCGGGGCCATAGTGATACACTCAGAGAAGCAGTGGGGGACATGGGGCCATGCAGGATGGCGTCTAACCCGTTCCTGTGGAAGGACAGTTTCCTATAGAAGATGTGAGCCAAACTGCAATCTAAAGGCAGGCGAGGAGCCAATGGGGGAGATTAAGGGTCTTCTTCAGTCAAAAGCCCACTTGGGGGTTGGAAGTGAGACTGTTTTATTCTTTTGCAGTATTTTTCCCTAGGGTCATGGGGTTGTGGGACATCCTTAGTCCCTGACAGCAGGGCTGATTTCTTTCTTGCCTTCAGAGTTTGCCCTAACGTCTTGGCAAGTTTAGTGCCCAGGCCCCTTCTCTCCTTTATTTCATCCTCAGTAACACTGTAAATGCCAAAGGGACAGCTTATACCCTAAGTCATATAGACCCTGAGGAACCACACACATGAACACATACACACACTTTGGGTGAGAGAAATGTTTGTATGTAATGTGGAAAAGGATCTCTCCAAAAGCTAGGTTGTCTTATTTTTGTAATCACCCTTAATGAAGGTTTAATAGTCAAAATAATTTATACTGGGAGCTCTAGCCCAATGCTTCTCAAACTGTTACATATCGTGGTCCACATACAAAATGATCAGATCTGTAGGAAACACTGGGGTAAGTGGATAATGCTGTCTGTGGTGGACGATGATGAGCCTTAGGGTTGGCAGGATCTAGAGTGTGGGCTAAGGCATTTGAACTTGATGTTATAAGCAATGGAGGGCCACAGAATAGAGCCACTTAGGTAACTGGGAGGATGAAAGAGAGGGTATATGCCACTGGGAGGTTCTGGAAAAATTTACAAGATATTGTTGGCAAGAGTTGAAAGGATTAGAAAGACCAGTAAGTAGTGTGGTTGTCCATTAGGAAGATTATTATTATTTTTAATTCTAGAGGTTAGTGATGAGAGCCTGGGAAACTATAGTGGCAGCAGAAATCTAGAAATAGGATTTTCATTCTTCTGGTTTTACTTAATGAATTGTTTCCATTGGAAAAATTCAGCATTAATACTTTTTAAGTAAAACCTCATCACCAAGAGAGATACTAGTTTATTCAAATAAGGAAGAAAAATAATAAGTAAAGCCAGCAGGGAATTCAACCTGGCCTGTGGCTGTGCCTTATCATTTCAGGTATTTGAAGATATTCACCTTAATGGAAAACCTCAAATCGAAGCATTGCTTCATTGTACTGACAATATTTTCACATACATTTTTATCTTGGAGATGGGTCTGAAATGGGTGGCCTTTGGATTTGGGAAATATTTCACCAGTGCCTGGTGCTGGCTCGATTTCATCATTGTGATTGTAAGTTTACCATCTCTGTGTCTCAGGTAGGCAGTGGGTGCGGGGTGGGAAGGGATCGGGGAGAGGATCATGTGGGAGCTGCTTTTCCTGTGTGCCTCATATGAGTGCCTCTCCAGAATAGTTTTCTTCATATTTATCCATCAGCAGTCCAGCCTTCCCTGTGTCCCATTCCTCATGCTTCATACACTCACCACCCCAACCCTTTCCATGATAGTCCTCATCCACTTCTTTCCATAAGCACTGCTTATGTCTGATGTACACCCAGAGTAACTTTACATATCCTTGAGTTTTCCTTCTCCTCCCAACTTTTCATTTCCTTTCAAGACTTCTCAAAGCAGGTTAGCAGCCAACAGACTAGACTGGTCTCCATCTTGATTATAAAGCAACAAAAAGATTATTCAAATACATTTTTTTTTGCATTTAATCTGTACAACAGTGTTTCAAGTTAAGCAGAGTTATACCTACCATATTACATACACACCTACCATATTACAGACAAGGAAACCTGAAACTCAGAGAGTTAGCAACTTGTTTCAGGTGAAATTGGAATTCACACCTCACTCTGTATGACGCTAAGGCCAGTAGTCATCATAGTAGATCGCATTTTTCAACTGCTTTCTCTATAGCATGTACTCTGCCATGTGCCTATGCATTCTCTATTTTAATTATCACAGCCATTTCATATGGTAGGTAAACTAAGTAAAAGAGAGGCTAAGAAACATGTTCAAGATTGTCCAGCTAGAAGTGATGGAGATGAGACTCAAACCTAGTAAGCCTCACTCCAAAGCCCTTGATTTAAATATCTATATCCTTTTTCTCCAGGAGCTAATTAGACTTTGTCTGTGCTATTTAAGGAAGTAGATATAACAAGTGCATAGCATAAGCCATGTGGTCAGCACACCACATGGAGAGCCATAATGCTGTTGGAGGGCACAAATAGGCCATGTGGTTCAGGCATTTTAGAAAGGTGTCAGTGCCATGGGAGCTCCAACACAAGCATCCCCGTGTTCATTGTGTGGCACCCTGTCAGTTTCCAAAGTGCTAATTACTGCGCACCAATTGTCTTATTAGATTATAGTGAAAACTCCATAAGGTGATGGACAGATTGGTGTGTCTATTCTAGGGACGTGGTTTACTGGCCTAAATTTAGGAGACTGGTCCTCAAGTTCCTTTGTTTGCTCTCTTTCTGTGTAACCTCAAGCAAAGTGCTTAAGGTTTTGACGTAAGTTTCCATATGAATAAAAATGAGAATGTGGGCTATAAATTACCCAAGTTTGACTAGATACAAAATAGATAACATAAATCTAACAATAACTATTTAAAATATCAAAACAGTAGCCCGATACTACACTGTCAAAAAGGGCACAGGCCCAGGTGGTTTCACAGACAAGTTTTACCGAACTTCCAAGGAACAGTGTTACAGACTGAATGTTTGTGTCCTCTAGAAATTCATATGTTAAAACCTAACCTCCAGTATGTTGGTGTTTGGAGGTGGGCCATTTGATTAAGACAAGAAGGCATTCACAGACCCTCACAAATGGGGTTAGTGATCTTGTAAGAGACCCCACAGAGCTTCCTCACCCCTTCTACCATGTGAAGACTTAGCAAGAAGATGGCTTTAGTGAACCAGGAAGCAGGCCCTCAACCAGACACTGCCAGCACCTTGCTCTTGGGATTCCCAGCCTCCAGACTGTGAGAAATGATACTCTGCATAAGTTTATACATCCAGGCTATGGTATTCTGTTATAGCAGCCTGAACTAAGACAAGCAGTTAACTCCAACCTTATTTAAATTGTTACAAAGAACAGAAAAATAGAGGAGGCTTGCAAACTTACGTAATGGGACTAGCAAAACCTTGATAATGGTGAATGGAACAAAAATGAGTAGAACAAGAAAAGAAATAATCTTATAATGAGATAGCTTTGTAAATCCCAAAGAAAGCACTCAGAGTGTGGTGCACCATTACTGTTGTTAGACTTAGCATCCAACAGACCCAATTCTACCTGAAAGAAGTTGATCCCCTGTGCTCAGGCTTCCTTATCTACAACGTGGTGGTGATGTGTAACACTGCTTGATTCAGAACATTACTGTGCTGATTAAATGAGAGAGAATGTATGTGAATAATCCTTTTATGTTGCTTATTAGTTGAGATTGCATAAAATGATCTTTATAATTTTGGAGTAGAAAAATGTAAAACAACCACAAAAACTGTATATATAAGTTCAACTATATTAAAGTGTAAACCTTTGTTTTTCTATTCAGCAGTACTATAATTAGAGGTAAAGACAGGCTAGGCCCTGAAGAGAGTATTTGTCATATACATAACAGATAATTATAATCTACAGTATATAAATACTCCCTACAGATCAACCAGAAAAAGACAACCCAGTGTAAGAATGACGAGGATGCAAACAGGCAATTCACAGAAATTCGATTTTCTAATAAATGTGTGAAGAACATATGCATACTAGTTATATCACAAGCTAGCACAGAACTGCATATTAAAATGAGAGACTTCTTTTTACTCATCAGATAGACAAAAAATTTTTAATTGGATAATATCTAATACAAGAAGGATTTAGAAAAATGGAATCTCTTATTACTGCTAATTATTGTTATAGTCAGTTTGGGGAAAGTTTTGCACTATTAAGTAAAATTACAAATGAGCCCAGTTTGCAATCCAGAAATACCACTTCTAGTTATACATCTAAGGAAAACTCTCATGTGTGTACCCAGGAAAAATGCACACGTCCATTCAGTTTGCTGTTGTCCATAGTAGCGAAGAAATGGAAATAACTTAGATATTCACCAAAGGGGAATGGATCCATAAAATATGAATGTTTATATACAGTAATATTTCATAACAGTTAAAAAGAATATATATCAACATGATAAATCTCAAAAACATAATGCAGAGTGATAAATCAAGTCAGGTAGAAATAAAACTAGCAGAAGACTTCCCACCCTGAATAATGTTGTAGAGTGGGAAAGAGTGTGGATGTTTTTGTATCTGCCTGTCTCATCAATGCCTCAGAACTGGAACAGAAACCAGGGGTGAGGTTCCTGATGAAAGTGTACAGTGTCCTTCTAGAAACACTTCTTTCCCACCCATGGTAACAGTCACTTGGTAAAGTCAGAACTGCTAAGCTTTGCCGTTCTTTACCCTCTGGCTAGGAACAAAGAAGGAGTATTTGGAAAAGCTGCTTAAGTAACTCTCCCTACAGACAATACTGTCACAAACCAAAGAACAAAAAAAGCCTGTTTGGAAAAAAATAATAATAAATAAAAACACTTTGAATTGGTGGTGATTTTTAAAAGTTGATTACAAATTTTTAAATCTGGCTATTCTGTCATATTCACTCAATTTCTCTCAGTTTGCAAATATTTTACTACCACAGTGAGATTGGCAGGATTAGTAGGGAGTATTTTTAGATAATAGTGAACTTTGACATCAGCTTAGTCAGGAATATCAGTAACTCACTTTCTGTCCTGCTGAGCAACTCCCCTTCCAAGCTGAGCCTCTGAAGGCTCTGCATAATCGGTAAGAACAGCCGGAGAGCTGCAAATAGTGGTCTTCAGTTTAAGCTCAGCTTATTTGTTAAATTTTAATCTAATGTGCTCACAGAGTTTACCCATCCTCAGTTCTGTTCCATTGGGAAGAAGTATGTTGGGAGAGAAAATTGGATTCAACTTCCCAAAAAGGAGCTATTTTGAGTGAGGGGAAATATTAGCAAAGAATTATTATTTCTTTGTAATTTCTTATTTTGATATCATTTCAAACTTACAGAATAGTAGCAAGAAGTAATGTAAAGAACCCCTTATACTCTTTCCCCAGATTCACCAGTAATTAACTTTCACCCCATTTGCTTTATCATTTTTGGTCTATTGTTTTCCTAAACTGCTGGAGATTAAGCTGTATGCACCATGCTCCTTTACCCGTCAATATTTCAGTGTATATTTCCTAAGAACAAAGATACTATCTCACACAGTCTCAATACAGTTATCAAAATTAGGAAATTTAACATGATCCAATACTAAAACCCACATCCATTTTCAAATTTGGTGAGTTGTCACAAGGTCCTTTATGGCCACTTCTCCCTGCCCACCCACCATCACCTTTCACCCAACCCCAATCCAGGATTCAACTCAGGACCCCTCATGATGTATCATTGTCGTGTCTCTATGGTTTCCTTTAATTCACATCAATTTCTCAGCTTTTCTGTGTTAAACAAATAATGTAAATGCATTCTCACCTAGATGGGCAGTAGCTTTGCCAGACAAGGAGAAAATTAGCCTCTCTACCTGCTCTCCCCTTCCAGCAGGGTCTGGCTGGTTTCTGTGTCTGGGTAATCCACTGTGGCCATAATGCTTTTGCCTCTCAGACAGAGGGTTCTCAGCCCCCTACAGGCTTTTCTGGGCATCAAGTTGGGTGCACTACCTGTGACTTCTTTTCCACCAGGTCTCTGTGACCAGTCTCATTGATTTAAAGGGCTTGAAGTCCTTCCGGACTCTACGAGCCCTGAGGCCCCTGCGAGCACTGTCCCAGTTTGAAGGAATGAAGGTACATTCTTCACATGGATGGGAGGGAGATCAGCTAGCAGGGAAGGGAGAAGAGTCTGATCGCTCTTCTTGGTCTGGACTCCTTAAATTGCCAGACTTTTCCTGGACCCTTCCCAACCAGCCCACTGCTTAGAATTTCAGGGATGGAGAAGAGTCTAAGACACAGCCTTCATCCTAAAAGCACTTCTGTGACAGCTGAGACAGTCTGTGGCCTCCCTTTAACCCCAGAGCAAGTGTCCCATAAATCTCCAACACTGTCATCAGAGTACAATTCTCAAGTGATCCTCAGTGGCAACAGAAAGGACCCGTGACATATGGAGCTGAGAGCAGGGCTTTCCTTGGGATGGGTGGTCAGGGTTGGAAAGTAAAGATGAAACTCCAAAAGGTCCAGTCCCACACATCAGGGCTATCCTGGGAGGTCAAGAGCTTGGTGAGTCTCACACACCTATTATGCTTTTCTTCTGTTTTGTTTCCTTAAGGTGGTAGTTAATGCTCTAGTAGGTGCCATACCTGCCATTCTGAACGTTTTGCTTGTCTGTCTCATTTTCTGGCTCATATTTTGTATCCTGGGAGTAAATTTGTTTTCTGGAAAATTTGGAAGATGTGTTAATGTAACAGGCGCAAACTCAGTTATAGATTACAAAATTGTTGCAAACCGAAGTCAATGTGAAGAAAAGTACCACTACTGGAGCACCCTGCAAGTCAACTTTGACAATGTGGGAATGGCTTACCTCGCCCTGCTGCAAGTGGTAAGTTCTGTTGATATGTGTTTCACTTTGGGGAAAGAAACCTTTAAAGAATCATAATCATTCCTCAGCTAATAAAAATACAGTGGCTCTATTGAGATTCCCTAGAAGCAAATCCCAATTTTTTTATTTGGAAGCTAATACCCTCTGGAATTGTTCCCCACTGAGCATCTCCAACTTTATTGTCTACTGAGCCTCAACCTTCAAGTGATGCCCTCTAAGCACCCTGTATATGCCACCTGTACCATATAGCAGTTCCTTGCTCTCCAGAGCTCCAGCCAGAGAACTGTGGAACCTCAGATACTAAGCCATGCCATTAGTAACAGTTCCCTGTTGGAAGTCGGTCCCAGATCAAACCCTGGTCTCAAAATTTTGGACAGATAGTGCAAACAGATTATGGCATCAGGAAAGAGTCTTAATCAGGCTCTTTGCAGCAGTTGGTCCATAGCTTCTCTAGCAGTTTTTAAGGCAAAAATTTCTCTTGTTTTTAAACTTTTTATCTTGCACAAGTGAAGAAGAAAACAAATCCAAGGCACCTATCCTTGAATTTCCTTCTGCTTTTCTTTTATGTGGATATTCTGTCCTGGAAAGGTAGAACATCATCTTACATGCATCTGCCCACTGGCTTTTGCATGACACTTGTCTGGTGATGGCAAGTCTATATAATTGTGTTGATATTTCTCTGCTTTTGTTGTAGGCAACATTTAAGGGCTGGATGGAAATTATGTATGCAGCTGTTGATTCCAGAGAGGTGAGCCTGTGTTCTACCATGTTTTAGAGTGCTAGGATCAAATCAAGAATATCATGATGACAAGGACAGTCCAGAGAGCTTCCTGTATCATAGTTCCAGTGGGCAGCGTTCTTTATCTTGTTTTCATTAGGCCAAACACTATGAAACAGTGATAAAAAAGGGTGTTCGTCCTGCCGTGAGTATTACATGCTCGCATGCTCCAAAGTCCAGTCTTCTTTCTCTATAGTGACCAAGGAGAAACCACTCGTGTAGGAGATGGAGCCAGAAGCAACAGAATTACAGGATGCCTTTATTTCCCTCTCTCACCTCTTCTTCAATTGAGTGGACAGGCAGAAGCCACATTTCAAAGGGTACTTGCTCTCTTAAGGTGGCAGAACCTTAAGACTGGACTCAGTCTGAACAAGAGGGACCCTTCCAATGGCTTCAGGCTGCCCAGAGACTAAGGGGGCTTCTAGTAATTGTCAGCTGTTACATCCTAGTTAAATAAAAAGTGATCATGGATTCCCAAAGTTAGAAGAGTACTCAACAATCTAGTACATTTCTATTTCCCAGTTGGGAAAACTGAGGAATAGAAAGAGAGAGTGCTATCTGAAGTCGTAGTGCTAACAAATGGTAAAATCAAGAATGGAACCAGCATTGTAGTTTGTTTTACTATCATCACACAGGTATATGCTATTGTTTGAGAGTGTGCCCAGTTGATGGCTGGCACATAGTAGGTGTTCAATACATGTGAGCTGATAGTGGCAGTAGAAGTGGTATAGGTGTGTTATAGTAGTAGTAGGGGCAATTTATAACAAAGGAAATATTTTAAAATATTAATTTGCTCATTTTTTGTCTAAATACGTGATTTTCATCCTTAATTTACCTTAGACATCCATCTGCCTTGAGGCAGAGATGGGGGATGGGGAGGAAGTCTTCTGTTTGATAGAAGTAGTATGTGTCTTACATATGCTCTCTGAATGAATGATAGGTGGGTGGAGGTGTGCCTATCCTGATGCTGGTCCTGGGACATTCTAACTGGTGTGTACTGGCTTTCAGCATGATGGCCCTTGTCTGTGTAGTCACAGAGCATCCTGGTGGTAACAAATACAAGCCTTTCTCCTCCTTCAACTCCTCCTGGTTTCAAGCACTGTCTTTCTGCCATATTCTTCACATGGTCCCTTGGCCCAGCAGTCCACTCCTATCCCTTGCTTTTAAGCCATGGCAAGCCCATGGCTATCAACTCCATGTCCAAGCCATATGAGAACTGAAAAAGCTTCAAGAGACCTCTGTCTACCCAATTATGCTACTCCATCCTCTTAAGTCATCCTGCCTGCCCAGTGTATCCCAGGCCTTCCCAGCAGTACTTTTCTCTTAGAAAAATACCAAAGTTGAACCAGAAAACACACTCTTTGCCCTCCATGTTCCCCTCAATTTACTAGACCCCAAGTTCCCTCTCCAAACCCAAAGAAGGAAAAGTCTCAGGACGCACATCTCGTAGCTCTGATGTTCTCTGCCTCTCTGTTTCTCTTTCTGACAATTCCCTGGGTACAAGTGAGGTCAGCTTTTGTCTGTTCCTCTTTCTATCTGAATCTCCCTTTGCAAGATTACTAGCCTGCTGCATAATCTTATTTTAAATGTCAGATGCTGAATATTAATTCTTTCTTCCCATTACATTATTTCTAGACTAATGCTTACCCTTAATTCAAACAAGTAGATACCTCAAGCCAACTGGGACTAAAGTCAGGTACTCTTCAAGACAAAAGAGAAAAATCATTGTTTCAAATATTTAACTCTATCACACTAGTCTATGTGGTGAATTTTGCATAACATACTGTAAGTACATTCAACAGACGAGAGAGCCATCAACACTCATCTCTATCTTTGAATGTGATCAGGGGAAAGAAAAGAGAAATGCTCCCACCACCTATCCCCAAACTGATTAAAACCAACAACAATGTGAAAAACTTGGACAAAAAAGATCTCAGATGCTGTTGGTCACACCTTGACCAAGGGAGCTTGGTTGTAGTCCATTTGTGTCCATTCTGGAGCTTGATGATTCATTCATTCATTAATACATTCATTCAATTTGTATGGAGAATCTACATGCCGTCAGCTAAGCCAGGCACTAGGAGTTCAAGAGTGACAGGACACAAGTGCAGACTAAATACAACAGTGGGCTCTGCATGAAGGACGTAGCCATTCAACAAGAGTTGGTAGTCAATCTCCTCTGCCTGAGGTGAACATGCCCTTTCTCTGGTGGCCATCTCCAGTCTGACTCCCTCCAATTATGTGTCCGCATGGACATCCTAGAGACCTTTCCGAAGATGACTGTGCCACTCCCCTCTCGCACAACCCTGCAATGATTCTCCATTGCTTGGAAGAAAAAGCCTAATCCTCTACCACATCCTCTCCCCACTGCAAGATACCACTCAAGCTGCGCAGGGGGAAACTAAAAAAGGGAAGGGGGCTCCCTGCAGGACCACAGCTAACTGGAGGAAGCTCAGTGGTTAATGCTGCTGAGAAACACTTTGATCCTCTGGACCAGGCAGTTCGGATAGCTTATCTTTTTCTCTAGTAATTGTTTTCTTCTCTCATTTAAAACACCCCAAACAGGAAGGACAGCAGCCAGCGTTTGAGGTGAACCTATATATGTACCTTTACTTCGTAGTTTTTATCATCTTTGGCTCATTCTTCACTCTGAATCTCTTTATTGGTGTTATTATTGACAACTTCAACCAGCAGCAGAAAAAGATAAGTATGGGGATTGTCGGGATTTGGTATTTTTGCCTCTCTTCTCTGAAAAACTTGAATGGAGCATAAATCTGTTATAGGCTGTTGTGCAAAGCAGAGTTTATCATCTGCATGACAACAGAGAGGGAGCCTTCTGGAGCAGATTCTTGAAGATGTAGCTGAAAAGGGACTGAAAACAGCTGGGTTTTATTAAATCATTGTTTTTACTCTCCACTCTACCCTCTTAAACCAAGGACACTCTTGAATCCTAATTCAAAAACAACTACCAGGATTAGTATTTATGACATAGCAACCTTTCAAGTGTACCTTTGTTATCTAGGATAAAAAGCAGTATAGATGACCCCCAACTTAGGATAGTTCGACTTAGGAGTTTTCAACTTTATGATGATGCGAAAGTGATATGCGTTGAGTGGAAACCTTACTTCAGAGTTTGAACTGTGAACTTTTCCTGGGCTAGAGGTATGTGGTACTGTCCTCTCTCATGATGCTGGAAGGAGCAGCCACAGCTCCCAGTCAGCCATGCGATCACAAGGGTAAACAGCCAATACACTTAAAAACAACATTCCTATACCCATACGACCATTCTGTTTTTCACTTTCAGTTCAGTATTCAATGAAGTGCATGAGCTATTCAACACTTCATTGTAAAACAAGCTTTGTGTCACATGATTTTGCCCATCTGTAGGCTAATGTGAGTGTTCTGAGCACCTTTAAGGGATGCTAGACTAAACTGTGTTGTTCAGTAGGTTGTGTATTAAATGCATTTCCAACTTACAATGGGTTTATTGGGATGTAATCCCATTGTAAGTCCAGGAAGGTCTGTAAACTCTTTCAGTAAACTTGTGTCCCATGTTGAGATTACATGATATTTTTAATTTTGTGGGTTCTCCTCCTCCCCATTAGTTATGAGTCCATGTCATGAGATCATCTTTGTTATGAGAATTTTAGGGGCTGAATTCCATCCCATGTTATGGATAGGTCATAATTTGTCCTAATCATTCCCCCCATCTTAGGGACCCTTAGGTCATTTCCGAATTTTTTGCTCCTCTAAAATAATCATGAACATTCTTGAAATCCTCTCTGTGTATCTCTGATTATTTCCTTGGATAAATTCCTAGAATTTAAGGCATTAAAGATATATTGTCAAATGCTGTGCTTTTGTAAGCTGTGAAAGCTATGAAAAGCTCCTTTTATAAGCCATGAAAATGCTTGTTTACTCTCTTCTCATCATTCTGATTTCTGTAACTTCTAATTGTCTTTTCTACCTTAATGGGTCAAAGTGTTACCTCATAGTTTTACATTCATTTATTAATTAGCTTATTTGTGAGGTTCTACACATTTTCATAGGTTGATGGTCATAAGTATTTCTTCCTTAAGCGTTATCTGGTTTTGGTCTTTATCTCTTTAAAATTGACATTATCATCTTTTTCTTATGTTTTTTATATAGTAAGTCCAGTTTGTGACTTGCCTCTTATGTTTTTGTAATGACATTTTTGACTTATATGTTTAGCATTTTTATGGAATCAAACTCTCAATCTGGTCCTTCTTGGCTTTTTTTCCTTGCATTTATATACTAATGGCATTTCTTAATCTTAAAATCAGGTAAATATTCACCTTTGATTTTCCTAATTGTTTTGTGGCTCTTTTTACTTTCTTCTGGTGAGCTTTTTTAATACATCTAAAATGTACCTTGCTACTGCTCAGCTCTCTTAGTGTCTGCTGGGAGAGTCACAGTCCTTCAGCAATGATATCGCTACTGTGACTCGGGAGTGTGCTATGAAGAGCCACCTCTGTAATATGCAGCTTGATTGCAATCAATACCTGCAATTTGAACGTCCGGCCTTGTGATTTTGGATTTAACCTTACATTTGAAATCACTGTTTTGATCAGTCCATAGCATCTTTGTTCTGTTTTGGTTTACTTTTTATTACAGAAAATGTCAAACATGCGTTAAGAGTATGGTAAAATGAACCTAAAATATCCTTCACTCAACACAACATTTATTAACTTAAGAACATCCTTATAGCATCTGTGTCATTGCCCAATCCTGCCACTGTATATTTTATAGAGCAGATCCAGGACATCATATCATTTCATTCACAAATATTTCAGAACATATCTCTTCTTAAACATAATTACAATGCCATCATCACACCTAAAAAGTTTAATATGAATTCTCTAAATTCATCAACTACCTCTAGTCTTTTATGTCCTTCAAATATTAATTCTTTCATTGATTGACATTAAAGTTCGTTTCTGTTCAAATCAAGATTCAAATGAGTTCTTCCCATTTGATGACTTCCTTGCCGTCTGGAATGACAGTATGTTCTAGGCTTAGTTTGTATCCTTCCTGCCCCAGATCTGGAATCAGCCATCTCTTTAAGTAGTGCTGGTTTTGCTGCAGGGGGTGGTGTTCCAAGACTACAGTCTAGAATGCTCATTGTCATTGTTCTGAGGCTTTTTCAGTGGACAGAGCTACTTCAAATTTAGGTCTGCAAGGAAATATATCTGTGGAAGTATGAATACTGATCATTCAAATTCAGGACTCAAGGTTTTCACTTACCTAATACATCTGTATATCTTCTTTTCCTCACTGAAAAAACTGGTTCTCATGGGTACAGAAGTTGAATTTCCATAATTACTCATTTTCTTTGTCCCACAACGCACACATGGGACAGTCTCAGAATAATAGTCTTAATATTATCAAGATGCATATGGTTACCAAAGACACTTGTGTCTGCCAGGCATCTTGAAAATACCTGGTTAATTTCCAGGGCTATATTTTTTTCAAAAAGATTTTTTCTTACTGTGGCAAAATACTCATAAAATTTATCATCTTAACTATTTTTTAGTGCACAGTTAAGTGATATTAAATACATCCCAAATGTTGTACAACCATTATCACCATCCACTTCCATAATTCTTCATCTTGTAAAACTGAAACTCTATACCCATTAAACAATAACTCCCCATTCTTCCCCCCAGCCCCTGGCAACTTCCGTTCTGTTTTCTGTCTCCCATGATTTTGACTATGCTAAGTATCTCATGTAAGTGAAATCATACAGTGCTTGTCTTTTTGTGACTGGTTTATTTCATTCCCCGTAATGTCTTTAAGGTTCATCTATGTTGTATATTGCAGAATTTCCTTCCTGTTTAAGACTGAATATTCCACTGTGTGTATGTACCACATTTTGCTCATTCATTCATCTCTCAATGGACAATTGGGTTGCTTCCACATTTTAGCTATTGTGAATAAAGACCCTATGAACATGGATGTGCAAATACCTCTTTGAGACCCTACTTTCAGTTCTTTTGGGTCTGTACCCAAAAGTAAAATTGCTGGATCATATGGTAATATGTACAGTGTACAAAGGTTCTAATTTCTCTACATCCTCACCAACACCTGTTTTCTCTCTCTTTTTTTTTTTTAATAATTGTCATTCTTATGGAGGTAAGGTGTCTCATTTTGGCTTTGATTTGCGTTTCCCTAATGATTAGTGGTGCTGAATATTTTTTTGTGTGTGCTTATTGGCCATTCATGTATCTCCTTTGGAGAAATGTCTATTCAAGCCCTTTGCCCATTTTTGAATCTGGTTGTTTGTCTTTTTGTTGTCATATTTTAGGAGTTCTCTCTATATTCTGGGTATTAATCTCTTATCAGATATATGATTTGCAAGTATTTTCCCCATTCTGTGGGTTGCCTTCTTATTCCGTTGATAGTACCATAGATGCACAAAATTTTAAAATTATTATGAAGTCCAATTTGTCTATTTTTCCTTTTGTCTTTTGAGTCATATCTAAGAAATCATTGCTAAATCCAATGTTGTGAAGCTTTTGTTCTGTGTTTTCTTCTAAGAGTTTTATTATTCTAGGTCTTATATTTATGTGTTTGATCCATTTTTTAGTTAATTTGTGTATATAGTGTTAGATAATCATTCAGCTTCATTCTTTTGCATGTTGATATCCAGTTTCCCTAGCATCATTTGTTTAAAAGACTGTCCTAGGACTGATTATTTTCGGTTCGAACTGGTAGCATAAATTCAAACCCCACACCCTCATCAAGGCAGGCTTGGATTCACAAATAATTAAGAAACACTAGGTTTTTACCCATAGTACAGACTGAAACAGTTTCCTGGTTGTCTTCCATTGCCGACAGATTTGGTTTTCTTCTTCAGCCTTTAATGGCAGCACTTGGAGAGTCCCAAACTCACTCAGGCTTCTTGGCCTAACCCCACTGCCTTTTCCCCATGACCCCATGTAGTTATTAAGCCCCAAGATTCTAATTTTTATAGAGATTAGCATATGCTCTTATGCCAACCATGGCTTCAGGACTAATTTACTACTCTGCCTTTTTGATCTCTCTTGATTTTCAGACAATGGAGATTTTCCTTACTTTTGTGCAAGTTCAGCTATATATTTTAAAGGAATTCTGTTCTATTTTATCCAGCATTTGTGGTTATTTCCCACCCTACACCCAAATTTCCAGAAATGAAAATCCTAGCTCATTTTTCTATTTTTTCTTCCTCAGTAGTGAAAACATTTAAAGCTCTGTTTTTTTTTTTTTTTTCTGAGAGTGGCTCTGGACAGATTTTATTAGTATTGATACATGCATTCACATATTTAGGAGAATTTTTAATTGGTAGTTTGGAGGATTTTTTTTGTTTGTTTAAATTTTTGTTACTAATTTCTGTTTTTGTTGCATGGTGGTTGATTTATGCAACTTGAAATGTATTCATTTTTTGTAAAGATTCTGTGATGTTTGTGAAAAATTTGTAATCTTTGTTTATATTATAAAAGTGAAATATAACTGATAAAAGTAACATTTCTCCCTTATTCCATCATTTAAAACCTGTTTCCTTTCAGCCCTCCCTTAGAGTCTCTTTTTGCTTCCCATTGGAATTTTAGGAATTGTTGATAGAAATGTAATATGACTTGAAAACTGTTTCTGAAAATTCAAAACTTATTTCCAAAAATCCATTAATGATAATTAGCGCTCATCTTCTCCATATACTTAGGTGGCCAAGACATTTTTATGACAGAAGAGCAGAAGAAATACTATAATGCAATGAAAAAACTAGGATCCAAAAAACCTCAAAGGCCCATTCCAAGGCCTCTGGTGAGAGCACTTAATTCTAAATACATAGATGCATTAAATGGTTATGAGGAACCCAGATATCTGCAGTACCAGTCTTCTTTAATTTTTAAATTTATAGACTTTATCTAAGAACTCAATAGGAACCCAGATACACTGGTGTATGGCTCAAGTAGTTAGGAAAATTATACATTCCAATTCAACAGTATGATCCCGGGCAACAACTTTAGTTTGGTTTTTAGCAAGCACACAATAGGTGTTTAGTATATACTTATTGCAATGATGTGAATTTAGCAGTTGGTTTTAATTTAATCTTGGCCAATTTAAAATGCATTTATAAGATCTTTTACCAGCTTCTTCTGGTGTGAAGTTGAGGTCATGCATACTCACTTCTACTTCACAAGTACTTATGATAAACTTTCTAGATGAGGAGCAGACAAACTTTTTCTGTTAAAGGTCAGACAGTAAATATTTTAGGCTTTGCAGGCCATGTGTTCTCTGCTGCTGCTACTAAACTCCACTGTTGCAGCACAAAATCAGACATTGATGATACAGAATAAATGTGCTTGACAGTGCTCCAGTACAAGTTTATTTATACACACTAAAATTTGGATTTCATATAATTTTCATATGTCAAAATTTTATTCTTTTGAGTTTTTCCTCAAACATTTAAAAGTGTAAAACCCATTCTGAGCTCATGGGTTACAAAAACAGGTGATAAGCTTTAGGGCTCCTGGAGCAAAGTTTGAAAGACATCAACTTCTACTGCAGTCCCTACCTTCTTTCTTCTTCTTCTTTTTTTTTTTTTAATTGAAGTATAGTCAGTTTACAATGTGTCAATTTCTGGTGTACAGCATACCTACCCTCTTTCTCCTCATTGCCCTTGCTTTCTCTGACTGCTGTGATTCACTCTCTGATTTTAATTCGTTTCAGTACTGATGCTGTTGAACTCCACATCTGCATTCCAGCTCTCTGCTTGAGCTCCAGACCTACACCTCTAACTGCCCATGTCCCTTAGATGTCCCACTGGCACCTCAGACTCCAAGTGCTTGGGACAGATCTATCCTCTCCCCCCAAAACTCCTCATCCTCTGTTCTCTGGTTGGTTGAATGCTCCACGAACCAGAAATGACAGCCTCAGCCTTAACTTTCCCATAACCTACTCCATTCAAACAGTCTCTGACTCCTGCTTCTACTTCCATATTAGTTCTTAAACCTAAATGCTCATGTCTTTCCCCATTGTTAACCACCAAAAACCAACATCATTTTTTGCCTGGATTACCGTAACAGATACCTGGGATTATAAAGGTGAATTCTTAGGGGTTTATGAGGTTTCTAAATAGAATACTGTATGTTTACTTAGATTGGATAATATATAATATAAAATAGTGTAATATATACATATATTGTAAAAATGTATATCCAAGAATGCCATACAATATCAGTGTCTGAGTTTGTGTTTAAGAACAGTTCTCCACCTAAATAAAGAACAAAGTAGTACCTTATAGAGGTTAGATTAAAGAAAATAGTGGAATAATTGAGTCATTTCACTGCACATGGTAGATTAGACAGACAGATTTGAGGTAGAACCTGTACCAGAGCAATCAGCACATCCTTAGCTTGGAGCAGGCCATCCATGCACAAACCAACATGCAAGTTTACCAACAGTGATAACGTGAAATAATCAGTTTTTCTGTTTCCATTTTTAGTAATCATTGAATCATAATCCCATTTATCTAGCTTTATCTTCAAGTGAACAAGAATTAGAAAGCTGGCATTCAAGAATTGCTTGAATACAGGGTTTTGGTTAAGTATAAAGTCTGATTATTCTGAACTGACAAATGGAGCTTTGGAGATGTTAATTCCATTTTGCCCAACATAATTATGTCAGCAGATAGTCTTTGTATTAATATTATTGAAGTCAAAATATAGAAGCAGATGAAGTATAGAGACTAGAGTTCCTTTTTTACTAATAATTCAACATGAGCTGTTTTATTTCAGCAAAATGATGTCATCCACCGCATCAAAGTTGTGTTATTACTAAAAAAATTTTTTTTGCTTTTTGTTTTAAAATGGAATGAACACAATAAGCCTACAGCTTAAAACCAGTAATCTGATTAAATTTAAATGAAAAATATATATATAGAAGAATTTCCTGCCCTTTAAAAGGGGTTTGTACATTTTCCAATAAACTGCTTTAATTGTAAGAGAGGACAGGTTCTGTTATATGTGCCTTTTATGTATGTGATTTCATTTCTACAACTCAAAATGATCTATGATTCCTTTTTATTTTTTTCCCTCAGAACAAATGCCAGGGTCTTGTGTTTGACCTGGTCACAAGCCAGGTCTTTGACATCATCATCATCATCCTCATTCTCCTCAACATGATTAGCATGATGGCTGAATCATATGGCCAGCCCGATCACAAGAAACTCATCCTTGAGCATCTCAACCTGGCCTTTGTGGTCATCTTTACAATTGAGTGTCTCATCAAAATCTTTGCTTTGAGACAATACTACTTCGCCAATGGCTGGAATTTATTTGATTGTGTGATCGTGATCCTTTCTATTGTTAGTAAGTAAAACTGGCAGCCAAAGGGCTTTAATTTGAGAATCAGAGGTAAACTTGTAAATCTTTTCATTTGGAAGTGTGTCCAAAGTATCCACAAGGCAGAAAATTAGGCTTAATGTGATTTTTGTAAAAATAGGTGAACTAATGCCATTCTCTTCTGGGAAGTAGCTAGGAGGTACGGTGATTTCCATTCCCTTGACTGTCTACCCAGTTGAAATAGAGTTAATTAATTATGTGCATAATTTATTCAATGGAGACAGACAAAATTAAGATGACTTAAAAAGTTTTATGGGGGTACTTGCTTTATCCATGGAATTGAGTCAAGATTCTACCTTCCGTGTGCAACTATAAGCCCTAATGAGCATTTTGTTTGTTTGTTTTAAGAATTTGGCATTTAATTTCCATGTTTTTGCATAGTTCAAAATCCGTGTGGGTATCAGATCACAATTATTGTGCCCTATGACATTGCCAGGACTTCCTTTACCTCCTCCTTGTGCAGGGCCTTCAGGACCCAACCTCAGTTAGGCTCCCAAGAATGTGTCATAAGGACAAGTAATGCTTTCTCTTTATTCTGTATCCCAAGCCAACTTAAACCACAGGGTGAACTACACTTGTCTCAACAGCTTGGACCCTATTCATCAACCAGCCTCACTCTATAATCAGTATATTTTTCTCAACTGCAGACAGGAATTAACTGTAAGGTTTATAGAAGAAAAATAAAGGAAAAAAGAGGATTATTGCCATGTACCTTTCTATAAAACAGACACACACCAACTTTGAAATTGAATTCTTTATGACTAAACTATACAGTTTTACTCTGGGTTTTTGACGTCTACTTTTAACTAAACCAATAATTTGACTTTTTTTTTTAACTATGTAAAACTGCCCAGGGGCCCTTCTCATAGTTCTAAAAGCAATGGAGACAATGAAAACTGATTTCATAAGTGGAAGGTCTTGGGCTAATCTCAGAAGGGTTGCATTAAACAGATAAACTGGATCAAAATATTTTGGTTCCTATTGCTACCACAGCAATGCAGATGTTTCAGAGATCAAGAAAATGGTACAGTTCATGGTCTATTGTGGTTTCTAAGCCATGAAGTTTATGTAGATAAAGTTTAGTGATAGATGCTTCCACATGCTTATGATTAAATAAGGCTGTTGTTAATCTTTAGTCAATTCCAAGCAAGTCCTGGTGAAATTGACAGCAGGAATAAAGTTAGAAAATGATGATAGGATGAGTTTGAGGCAGCCCTCAGAGAGCTTAAAAAGCTCTCCCTCCAATATGCAGAGAACAATTCATTCATTCCACTATTTATTGAACTTCCAGGCAGTGCCAGGCATTGTAGAGTTCATGGAACTACCTCTGACTTCTGTCCTTTGAACAACTTCTAGGCAATTGCAGCTGCACTGCATAGCACTGTACAGCAGCTTGCTCCAACAGATGAGAAAATCCACACATTATGCCAAATCCTACTCACCAACGTGGACAGCATTTTATATGCTTTTGCCAGATGGTCTGCTATCCAACACTTAGCCTCTCTGCATTTTTTCACACTCTCTCCTAAACTTTTAAAGAAATACAAAATGAGTGGAAGTGAAAGTGAATCTCTCTAGGAATTAAAAATCCAGTGGAAGTATTAAGATCTACCACCTTAATGGGTCAGAAAAAGAGAAGTTAATTGAACACAAAATCATATGTTACACAGAAGAATTGAGCTCAGAGGAAGGACAGATTACTGTGGACTTGATTACTCAAAAAAAATTCATGGAGGCAGTGGACCTTGAAGGATAGACCTCCTCCAGTTGTTACTTAGTCGATACTTAGTAGGTTCCACATCTCATCAGAGTTGGTTGCCCAATGAGCATATGAATTAAACTTCCTTGGCACATTTGGGCAGCCAATGAAGTATATCATCAACTAGTTCTCTTCAGTCAACAAGTGATGGCAGATAGTTTTGGCTAAAGTCATTAGAGGATCCTCAGAGCAAGAACAAGGCCAGATCTACACAAGGCAGGCGTGCTCCAGCCATTCTGTAATATTTGGGCCAAAATGTGAGTTCTTTTTAAATCCTTGTATTACTTGCTTGCAGAGCAAGCAATGAGAAAACAAGATGACATTTTAGGCCAAATATTCAGCAGTCTGCCAAAACCTCTGCTTGAGGTGTCATTTCTGGGGTGTCTGCAACAATGGAGAAACTATCTCCAGTTTAATCCCTTAAGCTTTTTGACTTTGGACTTCCAGGAGTCCTTGGAATGAGCATATTGGCAAATATGAGAGATTCATGGCAGCTTCAGCCAAAAGATAAACATTCCCAACACGACCCTCTTCCTCCAGTCCTGTCCTCTCCTGCAGCAGGCTGCATCCAAGTCCCTCTATAATAATAAGAACTTGTTTGTTTAAGAAACTTTGGGGTTAAGGGCTGTACAGTTTCCACTGATAGCTCAGGCTCAAGCCAACCTTCAGTAGCAGAAATTTCTTCTTGCATTCTAACCTAAATGACTGCATCCGTAGTTTATCTGTTTTCCATTCTGTTTATATAATAAATATGGAAAACTATTATATTTGTTACCCCATGAGTGACTTTAAATGCCCAACATAGACAAATGTACTTCAAGTGCCTAAGATAACTCACAAAATAGCCTTTCATAAACTGTTTCATTTCTTTTCCTTGGATGTCGTCGGTACTTTAGACCTGTCTCATCTAAAACAGTATGACCCTTGGAAATTATTTTCCACTTTTAAGGCACAGATATATATATTCCCTGATATGGGTAAAATTTTTTAAATTTTGTACAGAAATTAAAACGTAATGATAAAAAGTTAGTTCCACTCATTATCCATGATAGGAGAGACAGGCAAGGTCTAAAGCCAGTCGACATGCTGGAAATTGATCGAACCTTCTCCTTCTCTTAAGGTACAATGATTTCTGCCTTGGAGAACCAGGAGCACATTCCTTTCCCTCCAACACTCTTCAGAATTATCCGCTTGGCCCGGATTGGCCGAATCCTGAGACTCGTTCGGGCAGCACGAGGAATCAGAACTCTCCTTTTTGCTCTGATGATGTCCCTTCCCTCTCTATTCAACATCGGTCTTCTACTCTTTCTGGTTATGTTTATTTATGCCATTTTTGGTATGAACTGTTTTTACAAAGTAAAGCCAGCGTCTGGAATTGATGACATATTCAACTTTCAGACTTTTGTAGGCAGCATGCTCTGCCTCTTCCAGATAACCACATCAGCAGGCTGGGATGCCCTCCTCAACCCCATGTTGCAATCAGAAGACTTATGTAACCCTAAGTCAGAAAACTGTCACTTATCTACCATAGCCATAGCCTACTTCGTTAGTTACATCATCATCTCCTTTCTCATCGTTGTCAATATGTATATTGCTGTGATTCTAGAGAATTTCAATACAGCCACTGAAGAAAGTGAGGACCCATTGGGGGAAGATGACTTTGAAATGTTCTACGAAGTCTGGGAAAAGTTTGACCCAGAAGCAACACAGTTTATCAGATATTCTTCCCTTTCTGACTTTGCTGATGCCCTTCCTGAGCCTTTGCGAGTGGCAAAGCCAAATAGGTACCAATTTTTAGTAATGGACTTGCCCATGGTGAGCGGAGATCGCCTCCATTGCCTGGATATTCTCTTTGCTTTCACCGCTAGGGTACTTGGAGAATCCAGTGGCCTGGATAGCATGAAAGCAGTGATGGAGGAGAAGTTCATGGAAGCCAACCCTTTCAAGAAGTTATATGAACCCATAGTCACTACCACCAAAAGGAAGGAAGAAGAACGATGTGCTGCTGTTATTCAAAAGGCCTTTCGAAAGTACAAGATGACCAAGTGTGCCTTGGAAGACAGGCCTCATTCACCACTCCAGGTGCTCTGCAATGGGGACTTGTCCAGCTCTGGGGCCACCGAGGGCAAGGTCCACTATGACTGAGCCCCTCACCTCCACCCCTACCTCACAGCCTTGCCTCCAGCTTCTGAGCTCCAAGGGATCCACAGCTCAGTGTGGAACAAACAGTGGACTTACTGAACTAGACATTCCATTTTTTTCCAGGCTAAAAGAAATGATATTTCAGGATTCACTTCAAATGGTTCTTATAGAGACTTCCTGACTATAACCACTGGTACTGTTTTAGTAAGGAAAAAGGCCCTAGAAAGGGCTGGAGAGGACACACTAATGAGAGGATTGAAACACAGCTCAAATTATGGCAAAAGAAAAGGATAAGAAACCAAAACAAACAAACAACACACACATTAAATTTTTAAATTGTGTTTTTCCAGATGCTCCTTAATATCCAATACCTTTGCCTGATGTTTTTCCCAGTAAAAGTATGCGGCTTATCACATGTAACTCTTCTGCATGCTAAGTGAAAATTCAAAACCTGCCAATAAATAAATAGCTTATTACAGATTTTTTTTACCAACATTAAATACTTCAGGTTTGGTTTTTTTTTTAAGCCTCCTAAAAGCATGATCGTGACTTATCAGTACCACTCTATCTTTCACCAGCTGCAATCTGTTATATATATTTGGAAAATAAATAAATAAATGAGACTTTGGGTTTGCAATTCATTCAGATTGCTTAGTGGCTCTGCGAGTAGTAGTTTAAATGTGGTGCTTTGCTTGGAATTAAACGTGGGAGCCAGTGACATGTGGGTAAAAGTATAACAGTTGCTCTTCAGGAAAAAAAAAAAAAGCCATGATTTGTAGCATCTACTGATTTCTATGGTGAATGCTCCCATCACAGCAAATTTCAAGCTACCAACGTGATGTTTCTGAACGTAGAGTTGGGAAGAGGCGTCCACCATCAGTTCTCATGAGCTGGCTCGAGCTGGCTCAGCACACCGCTGGCTGGAACCAGAAAGATGGTCTCACTTGCCTCTGGTTAAAATATCTGCAATGGGCACCTTGGATGGAAAGAGCACCCTCTTAGAACACCTGGACCCCACAGGTGGGAAAGCCGTAAGATGTACTGCGTAGCCAGTAATCTCAGCCATTTGATGAGCCGTACACTCAGTTCTGGCTGAATGTCTGCATGAAACTCAGCCCAGAGAACAACCCAGGTATAACAGAAGGGCCTGGCCCCAGGAGCAGCCCAGCACCTCTCTAAAAATTGGAGATGCCCAGAAACCAAACAAGACATTAGGCTGTCAGCCCCCAAAGAGACTGGATTGAGGGCAAAGAACTACATTGTGATAATTTAGACAGAGGAAAATCCTGCAGAAATAGCCCTGTATCTCAGACAGGCTAGAGGAGCTGATGTGTCTGTCAGCAGCCTGGAGTCTGAGGCCTGAGCCTCTGACCTGCTTCTCGCTGTCCAGTGGAGGGAAGACCAGTGCCGGATGCTGTGGTGCACTGAGGGAGTGGTAATTTCCAATGTGTATAGGATTGTCATGTGTAACTATGACTCAGTGTCCAGGCTCTGAATTAAGTCTTGAGTTCTGTGGGCAGCCTCGTGCTCTGGAGCACTGGCAAAAAGTATTAATATCATTATCTAATCACTATCAGTATCTAATTTTTACTTAGCATTTGCTTTGCATCAGGCACTGGCTGAGCATTTGCCCTGCAAAATCTCATTTGTACCTCACAATAACTCGGTCAGTATGCAGTCACTCACCAGGTAGACCTGAGCCTCTGTGCTGTGCTGGGGCAGAGGGAATGGATGTTCCCAGAACGAGGGTACTTTTGAGACAGGGTCACAGGGGCTCCCATGCAGGGCTGGCTGCAGGAGCCTTGTGGAAATCACCCGTTCTAAAGCCAGAGCCAGTTGTGCTTGAGGCACTGGGGATTACCTATGGCTTTCCTAAAAGATGCCTCTGATTCTGAACTCTGGATATTTTATGGATCCCTACCAAGTTTTCTGGCAAAGATGGCTGGCCATCATTCCAGTAGGGATAACTCCTGGCTGGAGATAAAGGAGGATTTGGAAGGGTATGGTCTTGTCTATTTCAGATTACAGTTTAGGGGCTTGAATATCTTCTGTTCTATGCAGTGTCTTCGGCCATTCTCACACATACCTGTCCACCCCCATGTGGTCCCCTTTCCCCAGTGCTGAATTCTTGGAGCCAGCTCCTGAGGTGAGCACAGGATCTGTTTGGTATTTGCAAGAGACTGAACCATGCTTCCTTCACTAGATGGCAGCAAGTACCTGACACATTCTTTTTTAGAGCTACACAGTGTCTATCTGCAGCACTCAAAGAGCCACAGGGCTAAGGGAGAAGACAGCCAAGGCAGGAAGTAATGAATTACCCCTGATGGATGGTAGAAAACTCACACTCCCCAGAGATAGCTCTCACTGTGCAAGGACCCAGGATACCCCCCAAGAGGCAGAGATGTTGGTCTGAGCTTCATCCTCCTGGGGCCGTGCTGAATGTCCATGGCGAACAGTCCCACAGGCACATGAATCCAGTCCTGTCTTCTGAGCCTTCTTTTCTCCAGGCAAATCAGCCTCTGCTCAATTCAATCAACAGACAATTTCCTGAGAGCCGATGCAGTACCACCTTATGCAAACTGCTTCTAACAAATGGCTCTTCACCTCAAGAGTATATATGCTAATTGAGAGGAAAATTAGATGAGTGTTCATGGGATGATACTACAATACGAAGTAACAAGTGCATAAATCAGGACACAGCTCTGCTCTCAAAGTGTGAGTGAAGACAGGCTCTTCGGACAGTTTCACAGGAGAAAGGTGGGGATTGTGACAGGTGGAGATGGTTCAGGAGGGTGTTTGAAAGGGGGGAGACTGTATAGGCAGCACATCAAAGGGTAAGGAGCGTAGACTGTGTAAGGGAGTACGAACCACCCAATTGACTGGACTCAGAGCAGCAGAAACTGAATCTAGAAGTGGAGTGTTTTGTGGAGAGTGAAGAGTAATAACATACTTAGATAATAAAGAGCAATTGGTGGTGCTTGAGCAGGGGAGGAAAATTAACCGGACAGAGTGTTCAGGTGAAGTGGGGGAGAAAGAGACCAGAATCCTGATCCTGGTGTGGAAGAGGCACTGAGTGAGGAGGGAGGGAGGGGGCAACGTGGAGTGACTAGGATGCTTGTGCCAAACGCCTGACTGTGGGGGAGGAGACTAGGGGGAACCTTAGGGTTTGGGGCCAGGGTGACAATATAGATGGCAGTACAAGTTACCAAATTAGTGAGCATAGGAGGGACGAGTGTTTTTTGCATTTATTTTTGTTTGTTTTCATGGCTAAGACAGAAGAAAATCTAAAAATCAATTCCCTTTTGAACATTTTTGAAGGTTTAAGATGCCAGGTCCAAGTGACATTGTTCAGCTGGGCCTAGAACTTGAGGACATGGCCTAGACAAGAGTCCTCAGCACAAGGGTGACGTTTGAAGCCCCAGGAGCAGGTGAAATCATGGAGGAGTGAGCATCCCCAGCTCTAGATGGAGGCAGAGGACTCAGCCTGGGGGCATGCTTTCAGAGGATAAAGATGAGGAGTGAGGCGGTTCAGAGAAGGTAAGTGAAGGTCACACCACGACAGGCAGCATGGACACAGAACAGAATGTGAGAAATTCACAGGTAACAAGATGAGACAGGGTCCCACCTTTTCATCCCTTCCACTAAGAAGCATACAATGACACAACATTGTAAAATGACTATAACTCAATAAAAAAATTTAAAAAAAAAAAGAAGCATACAAGAAGCCAGGGTGCAACATAGTTGTGTTCCAGGAAGGTATCTCACTCCCTACCCCTCTACCTTTTCATGAACAAGCGTGAGAGCTTGCCTTCTAAAACAATCCAGGCTCATGGGCCAGGTGTTCCGGGGAGCTGTCTTGGAATGTCAGCTACTAGCGCCCAGTGCCCTTGGGGAGGCTGAAATCCTGTACAGCATCTCCTGCTCAGGGAGAGGGAGCCGATGATCCCAGATGGTTGTTGCCTGGCAACCCAGATAGAAACTCCAGGGTCATTCAGTGGGCAATCCCGTCCCTCCCTGTACAGGAGTAATCAAAGAGGCAGTGAGAAAACAAGTGCGAGCATTTATTGAGCATTTAGTCTGGACTCAGTAGCCACTTTCCCAGTATTACCTCGTTTAATCTTCACAACAGTTCTATTAGAGATCAACTGTTTTCATTATTCTGATGAGAAAAAAACAGAGGGATGTAGAGGACATAAGAGGCTTATTCAAGGCCATGGAACCAATAAGTGGCCCTGACAACATTCAGACCCCAGCAGTCTGGCTCCAGAGCTCAGGCTATCACTGCTACACCACCCTGCCTACAGACAAAAAGGGATAGTGTGACTGAAGTTAAAGGGAGGGTACAGAGTTTTCCTGGTTACATCTGTGAATCTTTTACCATCCATTTCTTCTCCTTTGGAGACTACGCCTGTCTTCAAAGTTTTTACACTGTGGAAACATCCTCCATGTGGGAGACACTGTGCTCCCTCTCCAAATTTAACACCGTCAATTCTGTCAGTGTACTCAGTTCCCTCATATTTTGATGTAGTTTCTATCCTTTGACTATTTTCTCCCCCTTTCTCCAGGCAAACTCTGGTTAATCTGTCTCCTCTAGCACCTGGTGCCCAGGGGGAAGGAGGAGGCTCTCCCCTCCTTTTGGACACTATACTTGTATTAGTGTAGATTTCAAGTGTGATAGTCAGACAGTGGTGGTATCAAGATCTTTGGAAATGAAGGTGAAATAAAGACATTCCCAAATAAACAAAAGCTAAAGGAGATCTCCCCTTCATTTCTGAACAGAAATTTTGCTGAGGGTAGTACTCTTGGATTTCAGAATGAAAACATTTTCTCTTAAAAGACAGTCTTAAGAAAATGGGAAGATAAGCCACAGCCTGGGAGAAAATATTTTCAAAGAATATGTAAGACAAAGACTTGTATCTGGAATATATGAAGGCTCTTCTGACTCAATAAGAAGAAGAAAAACAATCTAATAAATGAATGGGTAAAATGTTTGAATAGATGACAGGAAAAGTACATGAAAAGATGCCCAACACCACTAGTCACAAGGCAAATGCAAATTAAAACCTCAGTGAGATACCACTGCATACCTACTAAAGTGGCCCAAAGGGGGAAAAAGAGAGAGAAGAGGAAAAAAAAAACCTGACAGCATCAGGTTTTGGTGAAGCTGTGGAGCAAATGAACTGCCATACATCGCTGGTAAGTATAAAATGGTGTGAACACTTTGGAAAATAGTTCAGTTATTTCTTACAAAGTTAAACATACACCTGTAACACAACTCAGCCATTCCACTCCTGTGTATTTATCCAATAGGAATGAAAGCATATGCCCACGTAAAGACTTATCCACAAGTATGAATAGCAGCTTTATTTTTAATAGCCCCAAACTGTGAACCACCCAAATGTCTATTAGCAGGTGAATGGATAAATACATTGTGGTTATCCATCCAGTGCTATGTGACTCATTTCAAAGAACTATTGATGCATGCAATAACATGAATGGGTCTGCAAAGAATGGGTATGCTAAGTGAAAGAAACTAGGTAAAAGCAAGTATGTGCTATATAATTCCATTTATATAAAATTCTAGAAAATGTAGACTAAACTATAGTGACAAAGTATATCAATAACCTGGGGATGGGGGAAGTGTTGGTAAAAAGTGAGGAAAAAAGGGCATGAAGAAACTTGAGGGGATGGTGAATATGTTTACTATCTTGATCACAGTGATGGTTTTACAAGGGAATAATTATGTCAAAATTTATCAAATTGTATTCAAGTATGTGCAGTTCACGGTATGTCAAATATACTTCAATAAGCCTATGGGGGAAGAAAAGCCCTTGAGTTTTTTAATCTAAATGGAAGTCTCAGTAAGCCTCTGGATCTCTTATTTTAGCACTGATTCTGAAGGGAGAGGCTGCTGTTGTTCTAGGGATGGCTTCTAAGCTTTGGCACCCACCCATCTACCTGGCAGATACATCAAACCAAGGTGATCCCCTGCCTGGGGGTGAGGAATGGCTGCTGCAATATTTGGAAAGATACCCTGGGATAAGAATTGGTATAACTCCCTCATTAGGGAAAGAAAAGCTCAAAAAATTTCAAGACATCATCTTGTCCAGCTCCTCATTATACAGATAAGAAAACTGATGTCCAGAGATTGGTAGGGATTTAAATCAGGTTCATGATTGATGGTTGGACAGATTTAGGGACAAAAGGTGAGTGAACATGGTCAGGGTACAGGAGCTGTCCCTGCGAGCAGGGACTGAGTTCTCTGTCTCTTCTCCCCACCCCTGCAGTAGTCACTCCCTGCACAGACATCGCTGCTGGAGGGCTGTTGAGTGGGTGGTCTTAATCCCTGTCTCCCACACACCAGAATTAGTGAGGACCAGTTGGCCACCGAACACTCAGTCTGCAGGCTCTCCTGGGGCCTCACCCCTCTTCTCCCTCCCAGGGGAAGGCTCCATCCTGCCGCCTGGAGGATGGGCTCTCTGTACCCCAGATGCTGCCCCGAGAGGCAGGAAATGCCAGGCACTTTCCTTCTCCCTGAAGACTTTGTGAGCTCATTCTGGTAAAAGTTTAATGCCTTAAAGTCAATTACACTTAAGAATGCTCTGCTGAGCCCACAGCAGCCTTTTCTCAGAGCCACTGGGGCTTGCAGCTGCTTTCCCGCTCCCTCTACAAGATGCTGAGAAAACCTCCCTGCCTGTCCTCACCGTGCAGAGGGAGCCTGAGCTCTGCTTTGCCACCAACTTGCTGTCTGACCTTGAGCAAGGCCCAGCCCTTTCTACAGGCCTAACTTTGACATGAATGAAAAGGAAAGGCTGCCTCAAAGGTTCTGAGGCAAGTGCTTAACTTCTTCACAGCCCTTCATCTCTAGGTGAACAGAGCAAGAACAGCAATTGGAGGAGACCTATAAGGGGATAGTCAGAGGCAGAAATGCCAAAAAAAAAAAAAAAACAGGTGTTGGAAAAGAGAGAGAAATTCTGCATGGGTTTCTGTTTGTTTAGAGGGTGAACACATTAGAACTGACGTGCCAAGAATTTTGCAAAGCGCAGTCCAGGTTACAGCGACCTGGCCACCCTTCCTGTATGGCGTCCAACTCCATCCATTGCTGCAGACCTTCATCAGCTGGCCCTAGATGTAGCACAGCTGTCTTCAGGCATGGGCCAAGTGACTCCGGCAGGCCCCAGGGAGAGGAAGAGTGAAGGTTCCTGGGTCTTCTCGTGTAGTCACGATGGACAGTTTACCTCTAATGGACCCACCCACTCACTACTTCTCATTCAGGCCCTGCCAGCCCTCAGGCTGATCATTGCAGAATCCTGGTGGTTTCTGCCCCAATATCTTCTTCCATCCAATCCCCTCTGCTAGAATGCCCCCTGCTTCTTGTCCCCTTCCCAAAGCAGCTCTGGACTCGACCTCAGGAAGCCTCTCTGCTTAACTTCATGCCAAGATGACTTAGAAGATCCCTGCCTTCTCTCCAAACCTGTATATCTTGTCACTATGCAGGGAACAGCTTAAACACGGGGTGGAAGAGGCTCTGTCTGGGAACACGAGCTCTGTCTGCTGCCCCCAGAACTGGACCCTGCCCCTGTCTTGCCACTGGAGCCCTACACAGCACAGCAAATCACAGGTAAATTTCTGGTGGCCCTGAGAGATTTATTCCAAATCCAATAATGGAGCTCTTTTGAGACAGGGGAGTCTTTCCCCATGGACAGAAGAGCTTGATTCTGCTGCTGGTTGAGGCTGCTTTAAAAATGTGGAACAGTATGTGAACCAGAGGTTCTCCCCTTTCCAGACAGAACTCCCTTATTTAACTTCCCATGGGCCGTCATTCTCCACATTGGTTAAAATTAATTCTTTTGCTGTCTATTTTGGCTTCGAAGTATTTACCCTGGTAAGACTTGGGCATTGATCAAACAGAATGGATGTCACTGAGAGGGTCCTTGGGAGTGGCCAAAGTGGAGGTAATATGGGGGAGGATAAGAGGGATGGCCAGTGTGACTCTTTAGTTATTGATTCACAAGACATATGGTGGGTGTGGGGGTCCCAGGGGAGTAGCCAGGGCAGCTTGGGCAGCCAGAGGTCATTTGAGGGTGCTGGTTAGAATCCATTTATCCACATGCCCACCTAAGATCCATTCTCTGCCTTTCTTCTCCTTGATCAGTGTCCAAGCAGACAGAGCCCTTCAGGCTGCATCAGTCAGACCCACTTGTCCCCTGACTTCCACTTGGGTTCACCCAATGGGAGGCACCAAGATGAGATTGAAGAGAAGAAAGAGGAAGCAGCCAGGGTATTCTTCCCTGCTTCCTGCTTGCTCAGAGCTATACATCTAGCAGTTCCTCGAATGTGATAGCTCCTGCTGTGCACTCCTCTTCTCTGTGGGTCTAGCCCTCCCTAGGCTCTGGTAACAGTAGATTCCCTTCCCTCTTCAGGTATAGGAATGGAAATGCTTCCTGCCATGGCTGATCCCTGAGTGCTTCGAGATCCTTAACGCCTGTGGGAGCCAGACACCAGGATGGCTCCAGTGATCTTTGCCTTCAGATATTCATCCCTTGAGTAGTCCTCTTCCACCTTGTACCAGGTTTGTTTTGTGGATTTGTTCCCACTATAGCATGCGGCAGAAGTGGTGGTATGTCACTTTGGGGGTGAGGTTACAAAAGATGACAGATCTTGTCTTGGGTCCCCTCTAGGTCTCTTTTGGGTCATTCATTCTTGGGGAGGCAGGCTGCCAGGTCATGAGCAGCCCTACCGAAAAGCCCACCCTAGTGAAAAACTGACGTCTCTCACTAATAGCCAGCAAGAAAGAACTGCAGCTTGCCAACAATCCCCTGCATGGGCTTGGAAATGGTCCCTGCATCCCCAGCCAAGTCTTGAGATGACTGCTCCCCTATGAACAGCTTGGTTGAAACCTCTTGAGAGACTTGAGTCAGAAGAATCCAGCTAGGGTACTTCCAGATTCTCATCCCTAAGAAACTATGTGAAATCATAAATGTGTATTGGTTTAAGCTGCAAAATGTTGGGTAATTTGTTACACAGCAATAGATAACTAAAAGCAACTCATCCACACCTCTGTCCTGCATTCCTGTTTCCTGAATCATCTGAGGTGAATTCTGCTCTCTGACTAGTACAGGGGCTCAAGGCAGCAGTCACTTCACAACCAGCACAGAAAAAAATTCAATATCTGAACCATGGTGTGGTTGTACTGATGGGTTCCATCTGAATATCTTCTAGCCCATCCGTCACCTGAAGATCTGGGCATCTGCAGTTGAGCCGCTGTCCTTAGTGCGGGTTTGGACAGGACAAGACTGGGGATTGTGGAGGGGATAGGGCCTGGGGGACAAGGTGGGTGGAGGGAGAAAGAAAGTGGAAGGGAGGCAAATAGGGAGCTAGATGGCAGAATAGAAGATTCAGGCCTGCGTTAGTTGACAAGAAACCAGGAAGGCATCTTCCCGGTCTCCATCTGCTCATCAAATGGGACCAGGGTGAGAGCCAGAGAGTCCAGTATGGATAACAGTCCCTGGACTGGCAGTTTTGTGTGGCTAAATTGGCATTATTTCAAGGTAAGTTTTTCTCAAGGCGCCAAATCCTGACTCTGTCAGGCCCTCAGCCTCACTGTGATGTTCTGTCTCTGCGAGCCAGCGTGCCAGCATCTCTGGGCCCTCAGAGAGCCCCAGCCTGGAGAAGACAGCTTCCCCTGCCTTGGGCGGGGCACTTTCCTCCCTGCAGTGGGCCCGCAGCCTCGCATTACTGCGCAGGGGGCCCCTTTGTACAGCTGAGTGGCCTCGGGGCACCCTCTGTGAGTCATTTCCTGTTATTCTCCCCGGAGAAGTCCTGCCATTCTTTAAAGCAAGATTTGACATTTTTACAGGACTAACTTCTGGGGCCTTTTGGTCAAGAAAAAAGCAGGGATCCTTTCTTTTATATTTACAAAGCCATTAATTGGCTTCTTTATAAAATTAGACTCCATTATAAGCTCAATTGGAGTGGGAGTACAGCTTTATTTTGTCCAAAACATCAAACAGTCTTAAAGGATTTTTTAAAATAACACAGTGCTCAGTGGCAAGAAGGCTGGTGAGGTAGGCTTCACCTCCTTCTCCTGATGAAAACCGGCAGCAATGACTCCATGGTGTCCTCATTGCTCACCTGTGCAACTCAGGTGTGCCCACCTCTGCCCTGGAGAGAGAGAAGGGGAGGAGGGAGGCGTGGTCCAGAGCCATCCCCAAAGCGCTGCCTGTAGCTGCTGCTTCGGGCTCCAGAGGAGGAATGCCTGATGAGGAACCCCCCAAGCCTGATTGACCCTTGCTCCAGACCTAGTCTAGGTACCCACAGTACCAACCATGTGGCTCGCTACCCTGTGGTCTGCCAGTCACTGAGCTTTCAAATGGAGTTTATCTCCACTCAGCTCAACCCAAGAGGCTCCAGGAATCAGTGGTCTTCCATCATCCACATCCTGGTCTGAGACCCTAGGACCAGTTGCCTTAATTACTTTGATTTCTCACTTCAGAGCACACAGAACATCTAGTACAGGGTTTCTCAAATGTTATTTTTAAAAATTTATTCTTATAGAAGTATAGTCAGTTTACAACATTGTATCAATTTCTGGTGTACAGTATGTTTTAGTCATACATATACATACATATATTCATTTTCATACTCTTTTTCATTATAGGTCATTACAAAACATTGAATATAGTTCCATGTGCTATACAGTAGGACCTTGTTGTTTATCTGTTTTATATATAGTAGTTAGTATCTGCAAATCTCTTAAACTGGAATACATAGATGCATCGCCTGGGGAGGTTGCCAAAGTGCAGGTTCTTATTCAGTCACTCGGTGGAGGAGGGGGTAGCTGATATTCTGCACTTCTACCAGGGTAATGCTGATGCTGATGCTGTTGATCCAAGACCACACTTTGTGGAGCAAGGGTCTAGTACATATCCTCCTCTAACAGGGGGGAAGACAGCACGGAGGTGGGGCATGACTTTCCCAAGATACTTCATCAGGCTAGAGGAAGTGTCTCAGGCCAGTTTACCTGTCTCCTGTCACCTGACCTCCTTTATGATTCAGGCCCACAGCTCTAGAAGAAAGTGCTTCTTAAACTTTAACGTACACCTGCAGCCAGGTTGCAATGCAGATTCTGGTTCAGTAGGGCTGTCGTGGGACTGAGAATTTTCATTTCTAGCAAGTTCCCAGCTGTGATGCCAATGCTGTTGGCTTGTGGGCCCCATTTTAGTAGTGACGTCCTGGATATCATAGTTTATAAATTGCTGTTATGTGTATTAGCATCCCTGAGGCTCATGGCAGCCATGGGACATAGTTAAGTCAAAGGTATTTATTCTCCTGGGATATACAAGATATCCGCACTGAGGCCAGCCCACTGACTGACAGGCTGTGCTACTGAGGCTGCTAATGGGAAGGGTTTAGAGCAAGGCCAGACTCACCCCAGGTTTCTGATGACCAGGCCACTCACAGCTTAGTCTCTATGAAAGTGCTCCCCAGGACTGTCCTTAACTACTGGGACCAAAGTAGCCAAGACAAAGTAAAGCTGTGGCAGAGGTGATGAGGGTCCCACCCAATATCCAGTCTCCTGTCCTTAGTAAAAAATGCGATTTTTGTCAGCCCACCTTAAAAAAATACGGTTTTAATTCTCCCTTGAACCTAGGGGTAGACTTTCTCTAAATTCTAGCCAATGAGTTATAGTGGACATTGCTGGATGAGGCTTCTAGAAAAGCTCCTTAAAAGAGGGGGCTAAATCAGTTGATATATGCCTTTTTATTCTTTACCACCTCCTCCTTCTTCATACCTGGAATACAGATGTGATGGTTGGGCTCCAATAGCCATAATGTGACCATGAGGCACACTAAAGAATGGAAGTCACAGCCTCAGGATGGCAGAGCCGAAAGATGGAAAGAGTGTGAGACCTGAGGGAATCATGGCTCTGCTGCACTAGCTCTGAACCACCTACCTTTGCACATTACATTATGTAACAGAAAAAGAGATTCCAATTCTTTAAGCCAATCTTTAGTGAGTCTGTTTCAAGTGATTACGGGGAATTTCTAACTGATAACAATGGTTCTGTCATCAGCCTTAAAGGGTGACACAACATTTCCTATGTATTCCATTCCCAGAATGAAATAATGGAATTTAAATTGGATTTAAAATGACCAGAAATAGATAAATTTGAGTGGGGTGAGCTAGAAAGGGTGCCACTGGGTCTGTGAATGCAGTCGGCTCCCAGCCCTGTACCACCCTCACTGCCAGGACTCTTTTACTCTCTCTGGGCTGAAAACATGGCAGGCAGTGGAGGCTATTTGGATGGGTCTCACATCCATGCTACCCAACAGCAGCAGGTTGACCTTGGACCCAGTCCTCAGTCTCTCTGAGGCTCTAATCACTTAAAAAATGGAGATGATAATGGCCCTACTTACTTCATGAGGAGGTTATGATCTTTAAATGAGATATGACTCAATTAATATTATTATTATTACTTTGTATTAAATATTTATTGAATGAAATGAAATAATATTAAATGAAATATTTATTGGTTAGATTTTGAAGGGTTGGGATGGGAGTACAAAGATGACAGAAAAGTAGTCCTATTCCTCCAAAGAATCCCCAGTCTCATTCCTTAAAGATGGTTGTTGCCTGCCTTGATTGTTATGAAATCATTCAGATGCTGCCAAAGAAAGAGCTCTGTGTGTGAGCCTGTATCCTGGGACCCAGCCCCGCCAGCCTCTGGGTGGACACTTTCCCTGGAGTCTGTTTTCCAAAGTCCCTTGGGACTCTGCAGGGTGAGTTCTGAATGGGTTTTTCATTGGGTGCTCTGAACAGTGCAGAGGTCTTCAAGGAACGGCCGCCTCACGGTCTTGCCTGGCCTTTCCATTTTTTTTTTAAACATTTTTTATTGATTTGTAATCATTTTACAATGTTGTGTCAAATTCCAGAGTAGAGCACGATTTTTCAGTTATACATGAACATATATATAATTCATTGTCACATTTTTTTCTCTGTGAGCTACCATAAGATCTTGTATATATTTCCCTGTGCTATACAGTATAATCTTGTTTATCTATTCTACATTTTGAAATCCGTCTATCCCTTCCCACCCCCACCCCACCCCCGCCCCCTTGGCAACCACAAGTTTGTATTGTATGTCTGTGAGTCTGTTTCTGTTTTGTATTTATGTTTTGTTTGTTTGGTTTGTTTTTTTTTTTTTTAGATTCCACATATAAGCGATCTCATATGGTATTTTTCTTTCTCTTTCTGGCTTACTTCACTTAAAATGACATTCTCCAGGAACATCCATGTTGCTGCAAATGGCATTATGTTGTTGGTTTTTATGGCTGAGTAGTATTCCATTGTATAAATATACCACATCTTCTTTATCCAGTCATCTGTTGATGGACATTTAGGCTGCTTCCATGTCTTGGCTATTGTAAATAGTGCTGCTATGAACACTGGGGTGCAGGTGTCTTTTTCAAGTGGGTTCCTTCTGGATATATGCCCAGGGTCATATGGTAAGTCTATTCCTATTCTTTTGAGGAATCTCCATACTGTTTTCCACAGTGGCTGCACCAAACTGCATTCCCACCAGCAGTGTAGGAGGGTTCCCTTTTCTCTACAGCCTCTCCAGCATTTGTCATTTGTGGATTTTTGAATGATGACCATTCTGACTGTTGTGAGGTGATACCTCATTGTAGTTTTGATTTGCATTTCTCTGATTAATTAGTGATATTGAACATTTTTTCATGTGCCTATTGATCATTTGTGTGTCTTCCTTGGATAATTGCTTGTTTAGGTCTTCTGCCCATTTTGGGATTGGGTTGTTTGTTTTCTTCTTATTAAGTTGTATGAGCTGCTTATATATTCTGGAGATCAAGCCTTTGTTAGTTTCATTTGCAAAAATTTTCTCCCATTCTGTATGTTGTCTTTTTGTTTTACTTATGGTTTCCTCTGCTGTGCAAAAGCTTGTAAGTTTCCTTAGGTCCCATTTGTTTATTCTTGCTTTTATTTCTATTGCTTGGGTAGACTGTTCTAGGAGAACATTTTTGAGATGTATGTCAGATAATGTTTTGCCTATATTTTCTTCTAGAAGGTTTATTGTATCTTGCCTTATGTTTAAGTCTTTGATCTGTTTTGAGTTGATTTTTGTGTATGGTGTAAGGGAGTGTTCTAGCTTCATTGCTTTACATGCAGCTGTCCAGTTTTCCCAACACCATTTGCTGAAGAGACTGTCTTTATTCCATTGTATGTTCTTACCTCCTTTGTCAAAGATTAGTTGACCAAAAGTTTGTGGGTTCATTTCTGGGCTGTCTATTCTGTTCCATTGGTCTATATGTCTGTTTTTGTACCAATACCATGCTGTCTTGATGACTGTAGCTCTATAGTATTGTCTGAAGTCTGGGAGAGTTATTCCTCCAGCCTCTTTCATTTTCTTCAGTAATGTTTTGGCACTGGCCTTTCCCTTTTGATTTAGAAAAATTTGTCCCTAATTCAGTTTCCTTGGTGTTAATATGAGAAAGATAAAATCACTAGTGACTCAGGGATGCTTTGAGAGCTCAGGGAGGCTTGTAGGGGGAGGGTGGGTGTGCTGCCCGTCACCTGGTAAGAGTTGGTGTCCATCCTCCTTCTAGTAAGTCAGCCTGTGAGTCCAGGCCCCAGCCTGCCCTCCTTCTCGGCACCTCTCAGACTGAGGGGTCCACATACCAGTACCCACTGCTGCCGCCCAGAGGGCTGGCTATGGACAAATGCAGTAGCCCCCCTTGGTGCTGGACCTGGAGGGACAGGAAGAAGGGGGAATCACAAGAATAATTATGATAAACTGACGCTTACACAAATAAACAAGTCACTCCCTGGCAAGGCAGTGAGGGCAGTGCTGCCTCTAACGTCTGCCTGCCTGAGACCTGTCTGTGCCCACCCCAGCATTGCCTCCTGGAGAAATACCTGCAGAAGGGAATCTTTCCTCCCCTCTTTTCCAAGAGCTGCCTAGTTCTGCCCCTAATGGCTGGTGGGGCCCCTCCCAGCATCAGCCAGGTCAGGAAGAGCTCCTCAGGTACCAGGTCCAGGAAGGAGGGGAAATATGGTTTGGGGGCCATAATCAGTCTCCTTCCCTTGCTCTCTATCCACCCTTGTTGTGGAGCCATGGCCAGCAGGACACACACACACACACACACACACACACAGACACTTGCTTTTACCAACCAGGGTGGCTGATGGCTGAAGAGTTTGGGGGTGAGTTCAGAGGTAGACTCCAAACTCGCTTAGAACATTTTCATCAGAGGGACCACTCTTGGGGCCACTCTTGGTTCTTCCTCTCCCTCGTGCCTCACATTGGTTCCTCAGTTAGCTTTATCCATCCCGGCCTCCCAAACGTCACTCGGCAAACCCCTTCTCCTCACCGGCAGCTCCACCACCTTTGTCCTCACTTGGTTCTGGGAATTAAGTGGGATAACCACGTAAGGCTCTTGGCCCATTACAAGCACCAATAAGAGTCAGCGAGTATCACTGTTAGCAATAGTGCTGCTTCCCCACCTGAGAAACAAGAAAACAGGTCAGATAAGCTCTCGGTTCTCTCCAGCGCTGACATTCTATGGTCTGTTTATTCTTGTGGAGACACTCTGGAATCCTTTTGGCCCCATTACTTTTCAGATAATTAGGAAATATGCCCCAATGGTTCTTTGCTGCCTTCCAGGGCTGGGTGATACTGCATATGGTTCCCTGGCTTCCAGAAGCCTGAACACTCCAAGGGAGCCAAGAGGGGTAGATCATTAAACTCTGCAGAGCAGTGTTTCTCCGATTTCAGCGTTCACCAGATCACCAGGTTTCACCTCTTCTTATCCAATCCCTGACCAAGGAATAGGGACAGCATTGTTCCATCACAGGCCTCCTGGCACAGATCATGGGGTCCCTCCCAGGGCAGCGAGGCATAGGGTGGTGTAGGAGTAATGGCCTGGGTCTAAGAATGAAGTGTACATTTTCTGGAACCAGGAAGGGGATTTTCTTGAGCGCTAGAGACCTCAATGCTTTGCACACTCTATTCAGTTTAGCTGGGGAGAAGTTTTGAGCTAGGACTAATGAGGGTGTTCAGGGGTGAGGGAGAACCAGAGCACAATAGCCTTGTGATGTTAAAGGGAAGCTGCGTTCTAAGCTCTGGGTGTCCCAGCCCTGGCAAAAGATGTCTTGCCATGCAGGGTACCATGCAGTCACTTGCCATCTTCAAGAGACCACACAGGTTTAGACAACGAGCAAGCCTGCTGCAAGTGGTGTGGGCGCAAGGTCAGTGCATCTTCCCCAAGTATCCCAGTCCTTGTCAGGAAGGCCTGGAGAGCCTCACTAGCCCCTGGGAGGAGGTAGGGAGAGGAAGAGCCCCAGGGATGACCGAGATGAATTATCATTCCTTAAAGGTGTGGGGGCTCACAGACATATGTCATTTAATTTTAGAAAAATAAAGTCTCGTAGCATAACTTGCACCCAAGCATTGTAGAGCAGCAAAACCCCTGCTTACTACACGCAGATTCTCAAGTGCTCTGAAACAGGTGGCAGTATTGGCATCAGTCATTTCCCTGCACAAGATCCTTTGCCAGAGTTTTGGCCTGTCTCAGTAAACAGCCTCCACCATCCTCTGCCAGGTATTCAAGCCCCACTCCCTTTCCACAGGAGTGGTACTGGCTGAGGATTGGTTTATGTCCCCCCAAATTCGTGGTTTGAAACCCTACCTCCCAATGTGACTGTTTTTGGAGACAGAAGATAGTTAAGAAGATAACCAAAGTTAAATGCAATCATAAGGACGAGGCCCTAACCTGACAGGACTAGCCTTCTTATAGGAAGAGGAAGAGACACTGGAGATTACATGGGCACAGAAGACAGGCCGGATGAGAACACTGAGGGGAGGTGGCTGTTGACAGCCTGGAGGAGAGCTCCCACCAGAAACCCGATCCAGCCAGGCTTGACCTGGGACTTCCTAGCCTGCAGAACTACAAGAGAATAAACTTCTGTTGTTTAAGCCACCCAGCCTGTGGTATTTTGTCATGACAGCCCAACGCTAAAACAGTATCCAAAGTGTTGTGCCTGACATGCTGCATCAGAATCATCCAGAGTACTTGTGAAAAATGTAGATTCTTGGAATCAACTCCAAACCTACAAAAAAAGGAAGGAAGGAGAAGAGAAAAGAAGGGAAAAGAAGAGAAAAGAGAAGAGAAGAGAAAAAAGAAAAGAAAGGAAAAGAAAAGAAAAGAAAAAAAGAAAAGAAAAGAAGAGAAAAGAAAAGAAATCTCTAGGAATGGGGCTCTGGACTGCGCATTTCAGAACCACCCAGGCAATTCCTGAAGTTGGACAGATGCTGCTGGACAGAGCACTCCTGCCAACAGCGTTTAGATGCCCCTCTGCTGGGTCTCCACCCATGCCCCCATCCCCTTCCCATCCAGAGCAGCCCAGATACAGCCTTGCCCCTTCCAGGAAGGCTCCAGTCCACCCTGACCCCACCCCCCTCCAGTGAAAACCTTGAATGGATTTTCTGCTCTGAGTGCTAGGAAGCGTGCCCTAGGGAGATCTGAGAGGATTTGTCATGTTCCAGTCGTTTCTGACCAGTGAGAGAGGTCTTGGGCCAGGACCCACCATTCTCCTTTGCATTAGCAGCTGTTTCTTAACCGACACGGTTCCCACCCATCTGCCAGCTGTTTTTCTTCAGCTCCGCTCCGGCTCTGCTGTTTTATTGGCCACAGACATAGACAGGTTGCTCCAGAATTACATGTGCCAAGTGCATGAACTATCACAGCCAAAAGCATGAGTTTGTGGAGGGAGAGGCCGTCTGAGTACCTTCCCTGGACTGCCAGCTCCACGCACAGCTCCTGACACAGAAAGACTCAGTCCCAGCCAGTTCACCATCCCAGCCTTGCTGACCAGCATCTTCCATCATCCTTCTCTCTGGGTTGGGTCATGGGTCAGGAGGGTATCATCTCTGGCCTGGGAGAGTGGGTATCTTACTACCCATCCCAAGAAGCTCTCCCCTAAGAGAACAGATTCCTACCCAGGCCCTCCCACCAAGTTCTAATCTGTGAAAGTAATTTCTTTTCACTGGAGAAAACCTGGAAAGCACAGGAAATTAACATTTTAAAAGGACATTTTCAAAAACCTCCTTTGCCAATTTAAATTCATTCATTCAATCATTCATTCAGCAAATCCTTGAGCTAACAGTTCTTTCCCCAAGTAAGCAAGAGAGAGGGAGAAAAATGAAGGTCACAGAGCAATTCTCTATCGGTATGGAATTGCTAACATCATTTTTGATTTAAGATACGTAGTTCATTTCAATTAAATATATATTATGTTGAAATGCTCCTTGGACTCATATTTCATCTTGGATTGAAATATCCATTAACATCCATCCTGTATTTCCTTTGTCCATTTAGATGAAGTTGTATTCCGAGCTCCCGAGTCTCCAGGGCACGGCACAGCTCTTAGAACACACCCTGTTTCTTCCAGCCCAGCTCTGAGTTTTTCCTCCAGATAAGGGCTAAGAGGTCTGAGATCCCAAATGTTTTCTCTTCTTAGAAAAATAAATCTCTTCAGCCAACTTCTACTGAATCCACATCAGGTAATGTGTTTTCCTCTGAACAGTGTTCTGTAAAATGGAATTTACATTTTTACATTTTACATTTTTTACATTACAGGAAATTTTACAGGAATGTAAAATGAAGTGTCATTGTTTTAGGCTGGCATCTCCTGATTTCACTGCCATCGCTGATTTAGGCCTCTTTTCTTCTACCTATTTTTTTTTTTTTTTGTCTTACTTTGAAATTGTGAAAACAGGTATCAATTATGACTCTAAAACAATTGTCATTTTAATGAACGTGAATCTGTTTTAAAGATAATGTGAGTGGTAACGCACTCTCCTGCTGGTAACACCCCCATCTAATCCTTTTGTAGCGAGGAGCTGGGGGTACAAAATAAAATTACACCTCCTTTAGTATTCAGACTCATATAACTCCATGCTCTGTTCTGTTCCCCGTGAAGGTGTCTTTCTTCCCTAGTAACGTCCTCTTATGCAAAGCTCAGGAACTGAAATGTTGTGTTCACTGTATTCGGTCCATCCATGTCCTGGTAAGTTGGGGTCCCAGGGGGAAGCCATGGTATCAATCTATTTCCTCCCAGAGGACTCCGTGACCCTATGCAAGGTGTCCTTCTTTCATCCTAGTGACCTCACTGTGTCAGGATTTTGGGGTGGGAGGTGAATCAAAGAATCTCGTGCCTGCAGAGCCCCAGGTCTCCCAGACCAGTATCCTGTTATACCTCCCACAGAGCAGTGGGCATTCCAAGTCCTGAAGAGTCTCACATGAGTCCCCTTAGTGCCTGCAACCTCATCCCCTTGGTTCTCAGCTGAGCTCCAGGATTTAATCTTGGCTTTAGCACTTACTGGCTGTGTAACCTCTGGGGCCACCTCTCTGAGCTCCAGGCTTAGTATCTATAAAGTTGGCACAAAAAGCATGTTAAGAGCGGCGGCCACTCTCAGTCATGGCTTCTGGAGCAAGATGGTCCTTTCTCTCCTGCCTGAGTCAGCAGTGGCCATCCCTAGGGAGAGGGGCCCTGCTTGGGAAGCTGAACTCATAATCTCTGGGATGCCAGAGGAGGTGGTGCCCACGGAAGCCATCACACCAGTGCTCCTCACAGCATCAGCATCCCCTGCACTAGGAATGAAAAACATCCCCCACCCCCGACCTCCCCTCTGGAGTCAGAGCCAATGGGATGGAGCCAGGGATGTGTTCTAACATGCTCTCCTGGTGATTTGAATGCACACTGAGATTTGAGAACCATGTTCTAAACCATTCCATCTCATCTTCTCCCTACCCCCACCTCCCTGGTCATTTTATACCGAAGAACCCTGAAACTCAGACACAGGAGACCAGGTCTCCTGAGTCCCCAGTGGGCTATCATTCAGCTTTGCCTTTAAACCCACTCCAAGATCACCCATAATGGTCACCAAGCCAGCTCATCTAAACTGCCCTTTTCCCACAACTCCAAATCCCCCCAAGATTCTGCCCCAGAAGCTCCCCTTGCCATGGCTTCCAGAACAACCAGCCCCAGCATCCCTGTGGGTGTGCATGACTTTCCACTCCTTCCTACTATGGCCCACGAGACTACATCCTTCTGTAATCCTGGCCCCTTTATCCAGACTCTCTCAATCCCCTCAACACTACGGTTGGGCAGATAGACTGGTTAGATTCAAGACCTGCCCCATAATGACTGTGACCCAGGTGAGTGATTTAATGCATTTGGGACTCAATTTACTCCTCTGTGAGATGGGGATGTCAGCCCCTGTCTCCCAGGGCTGTCGTGAGAGTGAGATGAGGTCCAGGCACAAGCCTGGCATGTCCTGGCCATTCAGTGAATGGAGGTGACCGTCTTGCTAAGGATAGCTGTCTGGAGGTGGAGAGAGGAGCAGAGTCCACCTCGTGGACAGAACTTATAAGAGAGGAGAAGGGGATGCAGGTGCTGGGGGAAGATTACAAGTGAATTACATCTAAGGTCCTCAGAGCTCAGCTTCCCACCCCTCCCCCTCTTTCAGTGAATGGATTTCTGTTTATAAACCAGACAAGTGTATTTCTCAGTGAGGGCAATATCTTTTCTTTTAGGTGTCACTGCTTCATTCCCAAGGCCTGGAAGACAATCCTAGGCCCTAGCTGTGGATGCTTAAGTAGACAGTGGGTGAGTGGGAAAAGGTGCTGCAAGCCTCACCCTGGTACGCAGGGCTCCTGGCAGGTAGCGATACCTCGTGGACTGGCCCATAATTGTATGATGGTCATGTAGTCACCTCCTTCCTGCACGGCCATGTGAACTGCAATGAGGAAGGAAGCCGTTCTGCCTGGAGGTGAGACACTTGGCACAGGGGCTGGACTCTGCCACTTAAGTGCTGTGGACCTGGGCATTACTTTATCTCTCAGACCCCTGCATCCTCCTCTACAGAATGAGATAACAGGTGTGCCTATCTCATAGGATGAAACGAGAGGATATTAAGTAAAGTCAGTACACATGTTGTAGGCACTCAGCATATGATAGTTATTTTTGCTATTAGTACCATCTCCCTGACTTAAGAGACACCCAGGATTAGAATCAAGCTTGAGAGAACTTTCTAGATCTCCTGGACCATCCATCTGCCAGTGGGGAGAGCTGTACAGGGCCCCACAGCAAGCAGGGCAAAGTTGTAGGTGTGGACTAACTGTGCACAAATCCCCTGCAGTGAAGACTCAGCACCTGGCTCTGGGAATGCTGGAGGCGGACACAGCTGCCAGCACTCGGGGACACACTCAGTAGCAGGTAGCGGCTTCCAGGCCCTGTCCTTCTGGGCATGCCCATATCCATGACCCACCAAGGCGGGGATGTTACAGCCCAGCCACCCACCTGCCACAAGACAGCTCTGACAGGCATCTGAGCTCCAGAGCTGCCTGCTGGGTCGGTCACAGTTGACCTTTCTACCTGCCCAGTCCTGCCACTGCCTTTCCCTCACAGGTGCTGACCCAGGATGCTCCCTAACAAACATGACCTTGGCAGGCCACCCTCCCTGAAAGTCTTCTGGACCCAGGAGAGCAGGTGAGTGGGGCAGCTGTCAGCCAGATCTCCTGTCTCCTGCCATTTCAACATGAAGGTACCAGACTGGATGCCCTTAGCCACACCTGGGGGAAAGGAGGCCCTGAATCTGAGGGATGAGTCACTAGCCTCTGGGACCTCACCAGGATTTCTGTAGCTACCTCGCTGTCCTCCCCACCTCTAATCTCCTCCTCCTTAAATCGGTCCCTTCACAGCATTTTCGGTGAACTTTCTAAATCCAGCTACACCGCTCTCCTGTGTAAAATGACTCTTCTTTCCCTAGAGAACACAGCCCAGCTCCGGCTCAGGACGGGGCTCCTGCACATCCCCCTCCCTCCACAACACCTGGAACTTCGCTTTTCTACACAGCAAATCCTTACATATTCTCTTACATTTTTGTAGGAGTCCCTCCCTCCCTCTGGGATGCCTCCTGTTCCCCTACTGAAACTTTCCCAGAGCTGAGCGGTCACTCCTGTTTCTCGTCCTTAGTCCCACTGCTGCTGGGCCCCACTGTGCTGTAATTACCAGCTTGATGAACTGTCTTCCCTGCTCACCCCTCTTAATAATGAGGACTGTGCCTCAGGGATCTTAGCGTCCCCAGGCCCTGGCACAGAGGGAATGCCCTGTATGCGGCACAAAAGGCCCCACAGTGCCAAGTTCTTGAATCTACCTTTGGTGGGGATGGGGGCGAGTTGAGGGACTAGGGCAGCTGAAATTCATTTGTTCTTCCAAAGGCCCTGAGCCCGAGAGGAGCTGCCTGAATCGCAGGGCAGTTCTGATCTGGGGATCTGACCGCAGGCAGCGTGTGCCCACAGCCGTCCCCATGGGAACCGTGTCAGGCAGAGCTCCAGCTCAGAATGAACAGCCTGCCTCAGGCCTGAACCTGGCGGGGGCCGACGTGGGCACAGGACTGGCTCGGGTCACCCGCAGCCCCCGCCTCAGGGGGCCAGAGAGGGGCTGCAGCTGCAGGGACTGGGTGGGCAGGTCGCCATGGAAACCAAGCTGCTCGCCTTTCCTTGGTGCTTGGAGTTCTGACAGGGATCCCAGACTCCACAGAGCGCCCTCGCCACTGGACTCCTCCTCGCCCTCTCAGCCTGTGTCCAGGGCACATCTCGGGCACAGAGATGGATGGCAGGGGCTCAGAGAAGAAAGGAGAGTAGAGAGACAAGAAACTGGCAATGATTCTCTTCCTTCCACTGCATCTTACCACTGTCATGATTCCCGGGGAAGGTTACTGCCTGAAAGGAGATGGCTTTTCCAAGGAGAGGGAACGGAAGGAGGCGGGGTCACATCTGGGGAACCTGTGGTATCAAGAGCCTTGGATTAGGGGACCTTGTGTTCTTATCCCTTGTCCTCATACTGGAGAGCCAGGGGTCACAGGTGAAGCCTCTCAGCCTCTCTACACCCAGTCTCCCCACCTATAAAACACGGACCATTTGCTCCTCCAGATGTCCATCAAGAATCATTATTCAAAGTAAAGTGTAAGCTAAAAAGCCCTCGTACGTATAAGCAATTGGTACACTAGCAGGCTAAAAACATCTTATCCAAAACAATTAGATAAATGCAAGCCCAACAATTCGCTGATGGATGAAAAGGAGCAATTCCTTTCTTTCTTCTATTAATCCGAGCTCAAGACCTCTCTGTCCTGACAGGCATGGTGCCAGGGGCTGGGGACCCATGATAAGTCCTGGGTCCTGCCCTGGAGGGACTCCTAGCCTCACAGAAAGTGTCTTTGTTGACCTACTGTGTGCTCAGTACTGTGAGGCATGTCAGACGAGACAGTCACACTTTTCTCAAGGAGCACAAATAAAGCTTAGAGAGATGAACACAAGAGACATACCTGTGAAACACAGAAGGAAGGCAGTAACTTACGGGGAAGAAGACTTTTGTGAGGTTGAATTAAAAGGGGTGAAAAATAATTCTCTGGTTGTCTGGAGCAGAGGAAGACTCTGCAAAATATGTTACTTTCTCAAAAATATTTCTTCTTAAATATGCTAGAAGTGTCCTGAGCACCCAGTTCCAACGTGTGTGTGGTAGGGAGGTTTCCCTCACATCCACCAAGCAAATCCATGTTTGACACCCAGCAAGCTGGGTGTCTTACAATTCAACTCAATTCTGACACCGTCTACCCAGGGAAAGCATCAGATTCCACAAGCTAAGGGCTCAGACCTGCAAGACCACCGTCCTCTTCAGATGCCAGTTACAAGCACAAGTTGTCACCTGTGCTTCTGACCAACTGGCTATAAAGCAGAGGTTCCCATCACCCCTTCCTTGGGTTTGATTAATTTGCTAGGATGGCTCTCAGGGAACTCATTTGCTCACAGATTACTGGTTTGTTATAAAAAGATATAACTCAGGAATAGCCAGGTGGAAGAGATGCATGGGGGTGGGGGCATGTATATAGCTCAGTGATAGAGCACATGCTTAGTTAGCATGCACGAGACCCTGGGTTCAATCCCCAATACCTCCATTTAAAAATAATAGTAAAAAAAATTTTTTTAAAGATGCACAGGGCAAGGTACAGGCAAGGGCCGAGAACTGTCGATGACCTCTCCCAGCCTTAGTCTCCCTGAATCTTCAGCTATTCACTCACCCAGAGGTTCCCCCAAATCCCATCCTTTTGGATTTTTATGGAGGCTTCATTACAGAGGCACCATTGATCAAATCATTGGCCGTTGGGAACTGATTCAACCTCCAGCCCCCTCTCCTCCCCAGAGGTTAAGGGTGAGACCAAAAGTTCTAATCCTTTAACATACAACCATCCTTAAGTGCACTCCAGAAGTCACCTTTAGGGGCTCTCATCACCTAGGAAATTTCAAGTTTCAGGAACTCTGTGCCAGAAACGGGGGTGAAGGTCAAGTATGTATTTCTGTTATAAATCACATCACATATGCATTCATTAGTTTCTTAACTGCTTATTTCCACCCCCAACCCCCCACCCCCTGAATGTAAGGTCTGTGAGAGCAGAACTTCACCTTTTCATTTCTATAAGCTCAGCACTCAGCACAGATGCATCATAGGTTCTTATGAAACACTAGTTAAATAAATACAGTACGAGGGCAGATAGGCATAGAACAAATGGCTTGAAGAAATGCTTTACATTTTCAATGATATAAATTGGTTGCACAGTAAAATCCTCTCATCACGCCTTAAGTGAGGCCCCAAAAGTTCAGTCGTGTAGCATGTGTGTTGCGTTAACGTGAGGCTCACGAAGTGACCACGGCTGAGAGCCAATCGCTGATTGCTGTCTGTCTGGATTTGCATTATCAGGGGATATGTCATCACAAGGCACATTATCACAGCCATTTTCAGAATTATTTGTCCAATGTCTGTCTCCCGATTAGACAGTGGGCTCTTGGCATGTAGGTGGTATTCAATAAATATGTGTGGAGTGAATGAAAAAAATCCATGGGAGGGAATAACATGAGTTTGGTTTGGAGGGTCAGGGAATCTCAATGGAGTCATGTTCAGTCTGAGAAAAAAGGATCACTAGAAGTGAGTGAGAGAAGGGAAGAAGAAGAAATGAAATATAAGAAAACAAGAAAGGACAACATCTCCAGAGTCTCTGAATTGGAAGACAGCATGATGTGTTCAAGCATCTGACAGTGGCCCAGTATCTGTGGGGCATGGAGATAGCTATATTTTTTTTATAAAGTTAGGATCAATATAGTGTCATAATCCACATAATAGAACAACCTATTACTAATACCTTTGTAGGAAAATGTTTTTAAAACATTTTGTTATAGAAATTCAAGCATACACCAAATTGGAAAGAATAGGATAATAAATCCTTACTTTCTCCAATTTCACAATTATCTATTTGTGGCCAATCTTGTTTCATCTTCATCCTCTCCTTCTTAGACTATTCTGCAGCAAATCCCAGACATCATGTCATTCCATCCGTAAATACTCTGGAAGCTTCATCTTTTGAGGCAGTTATTCAGATGCCATGGCCTGGATGGACCACAAGCATCTTGAAGAGGTTGCTGGGGCAGAAGAAGAACCATCCTCCCCTCCTTCCCTCTACGGAGACATTGTGATGCCCAAACCTTCCAGCCTCCACCCTTCTACCAAGGTATGCCTTAGAGCAAGGGTGTTGGCCCTCCTTGGCCTGTTTCTTCCAAGGTTTTAGCTCCTGTAGGGAGAGACCAAGACTTCATAAGAGCTGATTCATAAGAACTTATTCCTAACCTGAAGAAGCTGCTTTTTGTTTGACTTGGGAAATTTTGAATAAATGAAGTTGTAATGCAATAAAACATTCAGCCAGTTTCCTACAAGGTAGACTGGCCTTGATGGATGACTCCCATGCCAGCCCAGGGTGAGCCAGGCAGCCTCAGAGTAGTCAGGATGGGCTGACCTGTCAGCTTCACTCCCCTCTGCCTTGGTCCCATGACCATGTGGACAGGTTATTTTTCTCCTGCTCTTTTCTTTTACCAAATCTGAGGTTTTAGACCTTTTTTGTAATTTCATTTCAAACCTATGTTTCATAAGACCTGACCGATTACTGAGTATACACAAAAGATGGGAGAATTACTCAAATACATTTTTCAATTAAATTTTTTCAAAATACAAGCAAAACAATTTTAAAGTTTTGGTTGGGGAGGGGGAACAATAATAAATGTGAGTGTTTGTTCTGGGACCAGAACATAGAAACAAGGAAGGCACCATATGAATGAGTGCAGCTCTGCCCTCCTGGGTCAATGGTGGGAAACTGCCTGTCCGGCTCTCCAAGGCAGCCTTGCTAGGGACTGGGACTCTATCTTGGACGCTGGAGGCATTGTAATCTAAAGTGCAGCTTCTTTGCTTCCTCAAGTTTCAGCATTTCCCATGAGATCATTTAAAATCACATTTGTTACTTTACCATCTAATCACACATAAGCATCTCCACCCCCTCCCCACAGCCCGCATCCATCCGAAGAGTGCACTTTCTAGAGCATCCGCAGCCAGGGTGGATCTCGTGACGGGAAATGGGAAGGACACCCAAGAAAGCAGGATGCCTTGCAGTTCCGTGAACAACAGCAAGGTTCCCATCAGACAGGCCGAACCACCTCACTGAGGAGGACAACCAAGTGTAAGTCTTTGCCAAACTGGGGCTCCCGGACGTGCTTCCCCTCCCAGAGTCGCTCACAGCCTCCAAGCAGACGTCAGTTGGAGTATCTTCTTGCTGTGCTTGAGTGTTAAGCTGAGCATCTGTTCCAGGAGCTCATGGTTTCCAGTGGAGGCAGCCTGGGCTAGAAGAGACGATCTCTCACCTAGAAGACAAGATTGAGCAGCAAAGGTTTGACTGTGGGACTTGGGGGCCTGTCTCTGGCTAATGGTGTAAAGATTTATGTTTGGGGCAATATGGGAAGAATTACAGGTTTTGTCCATGATCCAAAAATGAGGCATGTTCTGGAGGCTGTTTGAATCCATTCCCTTCCCCAAACACACATTGTTCTTAGAGAGTAGTTACTGTTAATTTGTTTATATTGACAACTCTCACAGATTCCCTTCCTCTGAAGGATAAGGGGTGGGGGAAATTATGGCTAAATCCAAATACGATCAAAAGTGTATGCCACATCAATGTCAAGTGTACGCTCTTCAAAGAGTCACACGGATATAAAGAGATGTTTTATTAGCATGTGTGATTTCAGAAATTTTACCAAAGCTGTGGTAACAGAGGCCAGATATCCTGAGTGTTGATGAAAACACTTAAAACTAAATAAGAAAGGACATAGAAAGTAGAGAATCCATGGTCTTTGGGTAGGAGGTGAGACATTGCTTTAGAGATAAGTTTTGCTGCAAGTTCAAGGCAACAAGTCCTTTTGTTAGAGAAATATGAGTAAGGTTGAAAGCAGTGGTTTCCACTCTTGGTCACAAATCAGAATAACCTGGAGAACTTTTTAAAAACAGACTCCTGGACCCCACTCAAATCCTACTGAATCTTAAGTTCTAGGAGTGAACACTAGGAATCTATATTTTTTTCAGTGCTCTCCAGAACATTCTGATGGGCAAGCAGGTTGAGGAATTCCTGCTTTAAGATTGTGGTGAAAAAGACAAACCAGGTGACCAAGGGTGTTTTCCAAGCCTCTGGGGAGCATTTATACATGTTTAGAGAGGATGACAACAGGTAGATTTAAAGCCACCTCTGCTTTGGTTTTAGCCCCAAATCTGCAATTCGAAAGAATGACTCATTCAGAAATTTCTATGGTTCTGGCTCTGTTTGGCTTATTTTCCCCTCATAGTTTAAGTGCACTTAGTGTACATTTGATTCTTGATCATGATTTACTCTTTGAGATTACCTGCTTGGATGAGTGCCAGAAAAAGAGAGAACAGTCTGCTATGATTTTAAAACGCAAGCTTTATTGAACTTGCAGAATGAAGGAGGTAGAAGCAACCACACATATGTATTTTGAGTAACAGCAGCCTAAAAGGTGAGCTTCTAGCCGCCTGGTGTGGGAGGAAGGCGGAAATGACAGAGCAAAATGAATTGCTTTTAGTTTGATGGAAGAATTTGTTTTGAAATGGCGTAAAGTTGGTTTCAAATGTTAGGAGGATCTTAGACTGGTCTTAGGAAGTAATTTGCTGGTTCCCTGTCCACTCACTTAGCAATTAAATAATGGTGATGATAATAATAATAATAATGAACAAACATTTAAAGTGAAAAATTAGCATTTTTTGCCCCAGATACATGTAAGGGTAGATATCTGCAAGGATGGTTTTAAGGAAATCATTATCAGAAGGAAATGGAAAAAGAGAAGGGTCTGTAATGGTAAATGGGGGATAAGGTGTCTTTCTCAAATAAATATTGCCAAGGAAATGCTGTTCTGGGAGGAGAAGAACCAGTGATCGCCCGCTCTGGGCGTGCATTCCCTTGTGTCAGAGCCCAGCCAAGTCAAAAAGACTCCTGAGACCTCAGCTTTTTATGAGCAGCAGCCTCCTGCTTTCCATTAGCTCCCCATCTCCCAGAACAGACCCATCCTACATCCCATGTACAAACCATCACCATGTGCGTGGGGTCCGTACCTCCGGATCCCATGAAGGAAACGCCGCCCCTTCCTCCCATGACTGCTGTGCCTGTCCTCATGCGTTCCTCATCGTTGGGCTCACCCTTTCTGCCTAATCACTTCCTGCCCAGATCTCACCTGTCCTTCAAAGCCCTGGAAAGACCTCATTCTCCTAAAAGACGCAGTGCCCTCTCTCCCCTTCTCTGCTTCTGCTTCACAGCTTCATTTACATTTCTTTGTATGGTGTGTGCCCACCAGAGTGAGTTTCTGAATGGCAGAGTCTCAGCCTTCTTGATTTTTATACCCCCATCACAACTCTGTACACACCAGCAGCTCAGTAAGTGCTTCCTGAATAAAAATCATAGCTTGGGGTTCTGGGTCATATGGGAAGAAGATTCAAACATAGTAGCACCTTCTCCCACTCTCCCGCTTCAAGCAAATGTGTTCTCTCCCTTGCCTTCTGGCATCAATTCTGGGAGGCTTAGAACTCTTTGTCCTTTGGGAAGATGTCACTGTGGTCTGTCTTACTTATTAGACCCCATGGTCACTCCTCTCTCCTTGCTAGTCATTGTCATGCCTTCCCCTGGTTCTCCAAAGAGGACTGGAGTCATGTTTCATGGACTGGAGTCATGTTTCATGAACTGGATCAGAAGAGTGGGAAGAGGTAATAGTGACCACAGGCAGGTGGAGAGTACAGGGACTAAGAGCACAGGCCTCCTGGAGGAGCCAGACCTTGGATAGTGTCCCAGCTTTGCTATTTATTAGCACATTAGGCAACTCTCCCCGCTCCCTTTTGTGTCTTCAGCTGTGAAATGGCCGTAATACCTACTTCATGAGACGATCATGAGGTTCAAACAGGGGGATGTATAAAGGACTTAGTAAGGGCTGTTAGTTACTATTTCTCTTATTATTTAGTCCATTGCCCTCATTTTATAGTTAAAGAAACTGAGACTTGGAATTTCAGTTTCAGTGACTTATTCTCAAAGCCCACCCATCATTCAAGGTCCCATAGCTGGTTACTGGCACAGGGAGCAGGAACCAGGTTCCCTGCCACTTGGGAGGCATTCTCCTTGCCACATGGCACTGACTGGCTCTGAGGTGACAGGAGGGGAGCTCTACTGAAATGCTTTGTTCACACTCTGCAGGGAGGGGCCGAGGCACTCAAAGCCGAGTACGAATGCATCGGCAGGTGTGAGCTTGACCTTGTGTTAGACACAGTCCTACGGAAAGGAGGTGGACTGAGTCGTGCTAGTAGTAGTATTGTTGTTACTGCTATTATTATTATTATTATTATTATTATTATTATTATCATTATTATCATTATTATTGTTATTATTACTCTGTGGTGCTCACAGAACTGACTGGCAGGACAAATCAGAGATGCTTAAAGGAGACAGGATTTGAGGGAGGCCCTGAAGAGTGGGTGGGCTTTTGATAGATGAAGAAGAGAGAAGTGCAGGGCAAGGAGACATAGGCAAAGGATCTGAGATACCTAAGAAAGTGCCGACCCTGATGACAGAAATCAGAATAGTGGTGAACAGGGGAGTCTTCTGGGGTGCAGGTAATGTTCTGTGTCTTGGTCTTGGGAGTAGTTACACAGGTGTTTGCAGAAGTTAAAAAAAAAAGCATCAAACTGTAAACTTAAGGTTAGATCCCCTTATTTCATGTATGTATATTATCCCTCTATTGAAAGAAATCACCAGTAATAATCCCCAAAGGAATCAGTGCAAATGTTGTTTTTTCTTTACCTTCTGGGCAGAACAGATAAGAATAATGACTTAGGTCCCCAGTAGGCTCTGACCTTGGCTACATCAACCTCAAGGCTTTAGTGCCTAATCTATAGAAATGGGTTAGTAATAGGGTTATCTCTGAACGTCCAGGCTGGCCAGCTGGTTCAGCATTTGTCCAGACACGGCACTGTATCTCCTGCTCCCATCTATTCCAGTCCTAGCTCTGGAACATCAGCCTGAGGGCAGGAGAAAGGGAACCCTGGGGAAACTGACAGCGTGGGTGCCGGAATGTAAAAAGCACTGCATTTATCTGGGTTGTCCCAGCTGTGCCTCTTTCTAGCTGGAGGACTCAGGCAAATGCCATCATCCACCCGAGTCTCAGATTCTTCATCTGTTGACTAGAGATAGTTGTACTTCAAGGAGACTGTGAGGTTTGATGTGAAATCAGACGGATTGTGTAGCACTTCTGGGTCAACTACCTAATAATTATGTTTCCTTGGGAAGTAATAATATTAACAGCAAAATTAATATATGCTTCCTATGTTCCAGTCATTGTTCTTAAGACTATATAACAGTGTTGTTCTAAGCACTTATTTAATCTCATGATTACCTCACAGTGCTGTTATTATGCCTGTTTATGGATGAGAAAACTGGGGACACAAAAATTCAGTAAACTTCCCAGTGTCGCACAGCTAGAAATGTGTAGAGTGGGGATTTTAACTCAGATAGTCTGGCTCTAGAATCCAAGAATTTAACCATTACACTCTGTTGCCTCTCTACATATTGGCTTCTTACCCCCCACAATGGGAAATATTTTATTATATTGAAGGAGAGGTAAAAATGCATTAAAAGTTTTAGAAGGCTCAAATAATAGATGAAATCACATAGTGCATTTTGAGAGATCTGAAACACTAACCATGTGCAATATAGGTTTTTAAGTGTGACTATTTCATTGAGGCCCCATTTTAACCTAATGACAACGTTTCATGCTGTACACTGTGCAAGGCACTGGGTGGGGGACACAGCTGTGGACAGAATGAATTTGTTTCTGCCCTCAAAGGCCTTACAGTCTACTGGGACAGACAGATATTAAACAAACATACAAATAAGGAGAATTATAAACTGTGATAAGTATTAAGACAGAATAGGATTCTTTGGGAGAGCATCTTGAAGGCATCTAATTTAGAAAGGCAAGATCAAGGAAGGCCTCTCTGAGGAAGTGACATTTAAGCAGTGACCTGAAAGGAGATAGGCTATTTTTGTCATTTGCCATTTGAGAGCAGAATTTTAGGGCCAAATCAGAATGTGATTTGTGGACAAAAGGCGGATTCCTTCAATGTCCAGAGCCACACAGCAGCACAGGATTTTCTGAGTACCTTTTGCTTCCCTGGAATAAATGAATGGACTGCATTATATTAGTTGGCATTGGCATAATATTCACAGCGCTCTTGCCTTAGAAACTTGTCCAAAACCCATTTCTACCTGTCAGAATTTGCATATATTTTCTTTTGAAACTTAGCAACAAAAAAGGGGGATTATTGTTCACAAGAAACATATTTGACTCTGAAATAATTAATGTTTAAGAAGAAGATGAACAACCATAGAATTGCTTCATTGGAAGGGGGCCTTATATAATTACTGATGCTTTTAGGAGGTGTTCAGCCAAGGCCAGACCCAGAGAGAAAGTGCTCCAGTGGGAGCTGTCAGCCTAGGTGTGAATTTGCATATTCTTTTAGGTCCCTGAGCACACAGTGCACTTGTGCCTTTCCCAGCTACAGTATGTGACATACATACTATGACACATGCAGTCATAAAAAACACTCTACAAACAGTCTCCTGCAGGAAGCCTTCACCAGTTTCTCCCATTTATGTGATGTGTCTTCAGTACCCTCCGGCACTTGTCTTTATGGCTTAAAAGCCCATTGTCAGAACCACATAATATAGCCTATGTGTTTTTTTCTAGTTGTTTCCTAATTGTTAGGGTTTCTTTTCTCCCTGAGAAGACTCAAAAGTCTCTAAAGCAAGAAACATGGCTTTTTGTCAAGATGGAAGGGCCTCAGTGTACATCGAGACCAATTCCCTCATTGTACAAATGAGAAAACAAATCCAGAGAGAGAAGATACCTGAAGACTGAGCAAGGTTTATTACAGATCTGTGGCTGGGATTCCAGTCTTCTAACTTCTAGCCCAGTGCTCTTTCCTCTGCACCACACCATCTTCCACAACACCCGTGAGTGCTAAATGCACAGTAAGCCTTTAGCAATGACTGAGAATGGAAGAATTCTAAGTATTCCTGACTCACCTTGCAACCTCCAGCAGCTCAGCTGAGCACTTCCAGGCTATGGCAGTTTCCAAAGAGAATCCCTAAAGCTCAAAGGCCTAAGGCCATGCTCACATTTGACTGGAGCCAAGAGATCACAGATCTGTTGTCTCCCATTCCCTAGAGAGTCAAGAACCAAAATAAATAAGAAGGACAATCATCTTCTTCCTCCAGGAGTAGTATCCAGAAGGCAACTGAACAGATCAGTCATGTCAAGGAGAAGTACTTCCGGCAGGTGCATGACCAAACCCAGTCCTGATGTTTGCTGTTGCAGTCAACCTGTCTTCATGGAACCTACTTAAGCCTTAACTAGACAAAACCTTGGTTTCCTCATAAGAGCACACTCAGAGTGAGTCAAAGTCATAGCATTATTTCCAGATTCATAAGACACCAGCAGTCACAAAACTCACCTCAGAGTACTTTCTCATCTTCCTGTGTGGTAACTGCTTCTCAGAGACAAACAACAACAGCAACAACAAAAACCTCATATCAGAAACCAAGTCAGCAGAAGGTCCGGGACTGAACCCAGGTCTCCTCACTCCTAAATCATAGTTCTTTCTGTTGTATTGCAACGACTCTCTCTTGGTAAATGTAATTGAATTCTCTTTCAGTCGTCTTCTCCCCACTTCAGCCTTCTTGCCTCCACATATAGCTCCAGGCTCCTCTCTCTACACCAGAGAAGCCCAGTCAGGCTCAGCTTGTCTGGGGAGTGGGAACAATCTTTTCCACACCAAGGTCAAATCAGGCACGCTGACAACAAAAATTCTAGACTGAACAATCATGGGTCACATTCATCACCCTCCTTTAAAACAGCCTGTCTGCAAGAAAGTCAGCACCATTCACTCAAATATTTATCAAACACTTACATGTGTCACCTTATTCTAGGTACTAATAGTAAAGCAGGGGGAGAGATAGGCATGGTCTCTGGCCTGAGGGAGCTTACTTCCTAACATTGGAGCAGATGCTGAACAGATAATTACTGAAATCATTGGCAACCATGACAGTACAGGCTGCCGTGCAAATGAGTGAAAAAGAAAACTAGTCTAGTCCAGAGGGTCAGGAAAGGCTGCTGTAAAAAAGTGATATTTAAGCCAAACTGAAGGAAAAATAGAAGCGAGTCAGGAAAGAAAGGGAAAAAAATTATTGAGAGAAAAAAATGCATGTGTAAAGCTATCAAAGCAGAAGGAACTTGGTGAGTTTGTCATTGAAGGAATACCAGGGTAGCTACTGGGAGGAAGGCAAGGGAAAGAGTGATGTGGAAGGAGATATGGGAAGGGACCAGACCATGCTCGGCCTTACATGTGATGTGAATGAATTTAGACACTGTCGTGAGGGCATAGGAAGCCTTTGAAAGGTGTAGTCAGAGGAGCTTATAATCAGATTTACATTTTAAAAATGATTATGATGGTTGCTGTGTATGTAGGCAAAATAGAATATTCAGAGAGACCAGATAATAACTAAGCACAGAGGTCAGATAAAAGATGGATGGGCTTAAAGAGTGAGGGAGAGCTAGAGAGCCTATGGGTTTATGATGTATGTGCATCTAGGTGCTTGATGGTGCTATTTAACAAAATAAGGAAGAGGAAGAAGCCAGTTTAGATGAAGGAGATATCCAAAAAGAAGAGGCAGGTAGTCAGGACTGGCACAAAAGAGAAGTTTGAGTGGAAGTTAAATCCATGTGAAAAGATCATATTTCCATTAGAGGAGTTACAGAAGAGGGCTAGGACAGAACCCCAAGAAGCTCCAATATTTAACAGCCAGGTAGAAAATAAGTCTTCAATGAAGTCTCAGATGGAACAAAGAGAAAGAATTTCAAGAAAAAGAGAGTGGTTAACTGTGTCAAGTCCTGCTGAGAACAAAATAAGTCAAGATCTAAAAGTTCATCTGGATTTGGTACCCTGGAGGTCATTTATAACTTAGATAAAGCTTTGGTGAAAGAGAGAGACATATTAGAGTGTGTTGAAGAGTAATGCCATGTATTAAAGGATGCATTTGCCGTGATGTCCTTTATGAAATTATGTCATCTAGTTAAGTCTGATGCTAGAAGACCCCAACATCCCTAAAAACCCTTAATCAGTTATGCAGTTGACATCCAGGAATTTACAAATGGCAAAAAATCGTCTATGTGGTGATTTTAGTATTCTTGTTGAATCAAGCTTGCACTTTATCCTTAGAAAGTGTTTAGCTTTCTTAAATATACCTGGGCATGTGTAAGCCACAGTTTTAAAAATTATGAGGACTCCCAGTGCTTGCCAGGTTCCCTCACCCAAGAATTCTGAAGGTTTGTTAATGATACACTCTGATAGAGACCTGTTGGATAGGATAAGAATTCTGTTGGGAGAGGGTATCAGAAATAGGAGAAAGATAAAAGATTTTATATGTTTTTAATAAAAACACTTATCCCTAGCATGCATTCCCTTCAAATTATTAAGTATATTGTAATTTGCATTATCTCATTAAATAGACATTTTAATTTGGGGCAGCTGAATCATATTCAAAAGTATTTATATACTAAAGGTTTGGCATGGAGAAATAAAGTAGAAACATTATGAGTTTTTTAGGAGGGAAGGTAATTAGGTTTATTCATCTATTTACTTAATGGAGGTACTGGGTGTTGAACCCAGGACATCATGCATGCTAGGCATGCACTCTACCACTGAGCTATACCCTCCCCTCCATGAGTTTTTATATTGTGTTTAATTGTAAATGACCTCACATGTTTAGTTTGTATTCTGAGAACTAGTGGTAGGGAATTGAAATAGGCTAAGTGGCTATTGGCTATTAAATCGCACGTGTAATGGGGAATATTAAAGTTACGTTGTGCATTTACACAGCACTTAGCTTTCAAAATGCTTTCACATATATTATTTGATTCTCCCAACAACAGTGTCAGATTAGGAGGGCAGATGTTATTGTCTGCAGTTCACAAATTATAGAAATAAGGGTAAGACAACCAATTCCAGTGCTATTTTAACAAAATCACACTATCTCTCTGGTTTTTCTTTTTTTTAGTAGTTATAACTTGAAGTCTCTAATACTGACTCAATCCAGCATCCTGAGTTTCTGGGTCCATAACACTCCCACATCATGTGATGAAGAACTTATTTCTTTCCTTACTGACAAAAATATTTCCCCTCATTCTGATTCTGTTTTCATTAGGTTGGGGTTGGGATACAAAGACCCTTGAGAAAAGAATATTTTCCTCCTCTTCAGCTTTGTTTGGATCTCTGTTCTAGTGGGCAGAGATGTTTTGATTAAATTATTGCTAGGCACTTTCCCCCCAAACTCCCACATTTCTTTCTTCCTTGAATTACTCCTTTATTTCACTGTATCCCCCACAGAAGTTTGATTATTCTCAGAACTTTATCCTGGCACACTCATCGAGCACTACAAACAGGTCAGTTACTTACCAAGCCTCATAGAATTCCATTCCCACTCAGCTCTCACCCATCTCCACAGGTCTTGGTCAGCACCACGGACAGCTCAAGGGCACACTCGGCACTCCCTTGCTCTTTCAGCACCACGAACAGTGCATGCCATTTTTCTCCACACTGTAAATACTTAGCTAGCTATTATCTCTCAATCATTTTGAGGTAAATTATGCTCTGCAAGGATCCCATAGCCCCATTCCTTTAGCACCAGGGGCAACTCAGGGCTATTCAACTTCAAAGACAGCTTAGACATATTTTTCTGATGTCCCAGATAGCTGAGGCTCAATCTCCAGTGACTGGGCAGGACCATGGACAATGTGGTCTCACTTTCGTCACCACAGTTTATTGCACTTTCCCAGTGGCATCATACTTCAAACTCTATCTCTTCTCTGGACAGCTTACCCACATGTCCAGTTTCCCTGTTGCTCCAATCAGATGCCTACAATTAAAATTTTCAGGGCAATGGACAGCTCAGCTGGACATATGTCAGTATCACCAACTATCTAAAATGCTGACATTTGGGGACTACACTAAGTCTTGACTAGTCTGGCCACAGCCCTCAAAACAGGGACATTTAATTCCACGCTCCCATTAGCATGGAGAGCCCAACAATATCCCCAGTGCTAAAGCTAGCTAGGCTGCTCATTCCACTAACTAAAGAGCCTAACCACACTGTCAGCACCATGCACAACACAGTTTCACTCAGATCTGTCAGTAGCTTGGTTTCTATTTCTCAGCACCAGCTTAGTCACATTTACAATCCACCCATGAAAGGTCCAAACCACATTCTTAGTCCTAGTGACATCCTGATGACAAGCTTGCTGCTCCACCAGGCAGCCAAGTCACAGATGCAGAACCTGACGCAGCTCACTATCATGGTCCTGCTCTTTGGGTACCCTCATAATTAGTTTAATCATGTTTGTAATTACACCCATATACCAACCACTCTCTTTCAGCAACTCAAGCAATCTAGTCACATTATTTCTGCTCCACAGTACTATTCACACTCCCCCAGAATCCCCATGACTAAAACCATTCCCGTTACTAGAATAAGACTCGGCAATTCTTAAAACTTTTCTTCCTGCTTTTCTACAACATTGACAGGTCCTTGTTCTTCCTTTCTGGCTACAGCACCTCTGTAATGTTCAGCACCTCTTCACCCCTACATCCCTCCAGGGTACAGCCCTCACTGTTCTCCTTCCACCTTGAAAAACAAATTTAATCAAATTAGGGTGGATTTTAGGAATGCCCACCTTAAGTTGTTAGTGAACAGAAAATGCTTTTTTCCCCAGTAACATGGTATATGGTCAGTTTCTACCCACCCTGGTCTCACAGCCCAGGTCCTAGTGCTGTCTCTTCCTTGTTTTCCTAAAACTCAATTCTGGTGGTAGATAAAAATCTCTAGCAGTGTTCTATAAACCTCGGGTACATAGCCAGTCAGGATTTATTCATTCATTTATTCCGCAAATATTTGTTGACCACCTAGTATGTGCCAAACACTGTTCTGAGTGTTAATGGTTCAATAGTTAACCAAACAGACAAAATCCACAATATTGGGGAGCAAAAAAATCTGGTTGAAGGAGATAGATTGTAAACAAATAAAATGTTAATATTAGTTGATTAAAAGTAGATTATGTGGAAACATGAAGAGAAGTAAAGGGATAGAGAGTGGCCAGGGACTGTTGTTGGGGGGGACCTGGTCAGGGGAAGCTTCCCTAAAAGGGTGATATTTGAATGAGCCATGTGGTTATAAATGGGAAGAGAATACCAGGCAGAGATAGCAGCAAAACCTTGAGGCAAGACTGTGTTCAATGCACCCAACAAACCAGCAAGGTAGTCTATGGGACTGGGCTAGGGAGCAATGGAGAGAATAGTATGAGGTGAGCGCAGGGATAAAATTATGGGAACACACTTCAGAGCATGTTTTTAAAGGATCACTCTTACTGATTCAAAAGTATAGGCTACGTGGATTTGAGAGAATGCTAGCAGTGAGACACATTGAGAAGACAGAAAAGCAGCCCAGGAAAGGGATGATGATGAATGGAGGTGGCAGTGGAGGTGGGTGATTAGTGGTTTTGAGTATGGTAGTAGCCACAGCTGTGATGTGAAGCAGACAGCTACACTTCAGAAACAGGGTTATTAGAATTTTCTGAGGGACAAATTTGAGATTTGAGAAGGAAAGGTAACAGCTAATTCTGAAGTTTCAAGACTTGGGCATGAACCACTGGAAGGATAAAGTTTTGATTTATTGAATTGAAAATGACTAAAACAAGATTATACTGTATAGCACAGGGAAATATACACAAGATTTTATGGTAGCTCACAGAGAAAAAATGTGACAATGTATGTATGTGTATATATATATATATGTTCATGTATAATTGAAAAATTTTGCTCTACACTGGAATTTGACACAACATTGTAAAATTATCATAAATCAATAAAAAATGTTAAAAAAGAAAAGAAAAGAAAATGACTAAGAAAAGAATACATTTGGAATAATGAAATCAATAGGTAGGCTTTATAAATCAATCAGACGTGCAGGTGAGGAGTGATGAGTGGACAGTTGAATTTAAGAATTTGGAATGTAGGTGAAAGGCCCAAGCTGGAGATAATACATTTAGATCTGTGTTTCAAATGTGACCCCAGACTACCCATGTTGTCATAATAACTTCAGTCTTATTCTTCTCTGAAAAGTGTCTGCCTGGGACACTGGCCAGAAAAGTTGGCTGAGACCCAGAGCTACATTTAAGCTCCCAAAGGTTATAGCTCTATAACTTGTTCACTTTGTATCCCCAGAATCTAAAACAGTGTCTGGCATAATGGAGGAAGACTTGAGGCAGAAAGAAGCATAAAGAAGGACCCTTAGGTTTCCTTATTAGAAAAACTGTTATGTAGTTTGAGATAGGCAACACAGAAGAAGATGGAGTAGAGATACTATCCTGGGAGACAATGATTTGAGCTGTCTATAGAGCACTTAAGAGTATATATACGAAAGCATTGGATTAGTGGGTCTGGAGCTCAGGAGAAATGTGAGATTTAGGAGTCACCTGCATGAAATGATAACTTTGGTTGTATATAAGTAGATGAGAATGACCACAAGAAGCATGAGGAGATGTAATCCTATAAGGGATAGGAGGCTGACACTTTCACCTACTAATCAGGCTCTGGAAAAACTGTAATTATCTGTTTGCCCACATCGTATCTGCCATACAGAGACAAATGCTACATTAGTGGAGAACATCCTCTATTGGATTTTTAAGAGCCTCAGTGAGCTATATAAGACAAAAAGAGGCTCCTTAAAACCTCACCAAATCTGAATGCATTCAGTTTAGTCCCAGAGACCTCCAATGATGCCCCAGTCAGTAGGATTCCAGAGCTGCTTCAGCCAGCCAGACTGTCCCAGAAATGGGAGAACACTGGATATGGACTCAAAAGACTCAGAGACAAACTTGTTTAGTCCAGTTAGTATCTTTATAACTTATAATTAGCACAGACCCTAGTGGTTCTTCATTCTCATACAGAAGAAAATACCTTCTATCTACTCTTAAGGATTTCTGTGGGGATTAAAAGAGATAATTATGCCCACTGCTATTGTTCCTATGGATTGATGAATTAAATAGTTCTTCTCATGAGTCTCAGCCATCTTTGTGATCAACTCAGATTTGCTGTATGATCAGAGAAATATTTTTCCTAGTAAGAACAACAGAAGCTAGGAGAAAGCACACTCTGTCCTGCTAAGATGTTCTAATACCCAATTCCAATATGTGTGTGTCTGTGTTTCCAGGGAGGTGGGATGGTGTTTCCGCCCCACCACCACCAGGAGCAATTCTCCAGACACCAGCTGTATGTCCTACAATTCAACTCAATTCAGACATTATCTACCTGGAGGTAGCATCAAGGGTTAAAAACTCACAAGACTTCTTCTGCCTCCCAATCTTCAGACAACAATTACAAGCCCGGGTTTGTTACCTCGGCTTCTGACCAGCTGGCTAAAAATCAGTGGTTCCCATGACCCCCTCCTTGAGTTTGATTAATTCACTAGAGAAGCTCAAAGAACTTAGATAAACATTTTACTTACTGGATTATTAGTTTATTATAACTCTCAGCCCATGAGGGGTGGGACTGGTAGATAAAACCTCAATATCCTTATCCTTCAGTGAAACAGTTCTGAGCCCTGGTTGCCCACAAGAGTAATCTGATTGTAAAAATACTGTTGGCTTTCTTCTTTCTTACCTTTCCACTCATCTTTGAGTTTCCTGGAATTAACTCTCAAACTGCTTGCACCCAAATGTCTCTCTCAGGATGCCATGTAAAATCACTGGGCAATAGGTGGAAAGAGACAGAGCACTGTGATCAAAGGATTGCAATTCCAGAGCTCTCTCCTGATTGGAAAATCTTGGGAGAAGAATTAGACCATTGTACCTATATCACATCACTACAAATTCCCACCTGTGAATATAATTCCACCTTCTAACACTGAAAACAACTGTGTCCTTGGCCATTCAACAGAATTATTACAGACATTTGGCATCAAGTCAGCCTTATGATTGAGTCTGCTTTGACCCCACGCTCCAGTTCTAGCACCTGGAATTCTGGCTTAGTCCTGCACTTAATCTTCAACATTTCATTCCAGTGTCACTGAGAGAGTTCTTGCCTTGTTCCTGTGTAACTGAGTCCTGGGATGTAAGTTTGTTTCTGACATATAAGTAGCTCTTCTCCCCTAGACAAAGAAGAGAAAGTTAGCTTAGCTCTTGTTGCTCAGAAGGGAAGAATTAAAGACACTGATGGGATTCAATCAAGTCAACACCCTTTGAGTGACCATCACATAAAAACATCACATGAATCAGGACATGAGCATGAAGCACACAGAACTTCTAGGATAGAATACAGATGTTCAGTCCTGTAATGTAGATAAACTTTGGGAAGTTCCTTAATAGATCAAGTACAAATGGGTAGAAGGCAGAGAAGTGAAAAGGAGGAAGAGAAAGTTTCCTGGAGAAAGTCATGGAAGGCATTAATGAAGAGGAGTGATGTCAGAGAATTGAGGGCTTCTCCTAGAAGCACAGTACATAGAAGAACTGGCAGCAGTGACCAGGGTCTTAATCACAGGGATATAGTTTCAAGAGCTGTCTCTGCCAGCATCTCCTTGACTTTGGGGTGTGCTAGCCAAAAATGTCAGTAGACTCAGTAATCTCTTTGATTCCGTGTCTTCCTATGATTGGATTTGTGGGTTTTGCTGTATTTTTCTAAACAAAACAGTCTTTAGTTTTTTCAGTTTCTGAACTTTATATTCGTTTAACATTATTCATTTAGCAAATACCTGCTGAGTATTTCCTAAATGCCAGACACTATGTTAGGACCTGGAGTATCAATGCTGAAAAAGATAAATTGTTCCCTCACTGAGCTTACAATTTAGTTAGAGAAATAGAAAAGCAAACAGCAATTACAAATCACAGGTTTATAGAGAAAATGCAGTGAGTTATGGGAGCATGAAATGGGGACCCTAACACAGACTTCATATAGGGGTAGGAATGGAGGAGTTATCTAGAAACCAAGAGTTAAAGAATGACAGGGTATTAATCAGGCAAAGCAGGGTGTGGGAATAATTTCAGACAAAGGAAATAGAACATAGAAAGGTCTTAAAATGAAAAAGAATGGGTCTGGCTCAAGGAGAAACTAATAAAAATAGTATGTCTGGCAATCACAGTGCTAGAGAGTTAAGCACACAGTTTGGGTTATCTTGAGTGCTGTAAAAAGCTTTAGAAGGATTTTAAATAAGAATATATTATAACCATATATGCATTTTGGAAAGATCATTTGGTTACAGTTGGAGAAAAGATGAAAAAGCACTAAAGGGGAAGCAAAATGATGCATAGTGGGTCATTGGATGACAGTGATTGAACCACAAGTATATGATGGAGAGACTAAAGGGACATGGGGAGAAGATACTAAGGAGATGGAATCAGTGGCACTGGATGTCTGATTGGATGTGGGAATGAAATAGAAAGGACACCATGATGATACCTAGGTTGTGAGCAAGTACTGAAATAGGCTATTTGGGGCCATTCACAGAGGGAGAGAGCCTTAGAGGAGAGGCAGGTACTGATTAGAAAAGGATGAAGAGAGGATAATAAGTTCCGTTTGGGGCATGTTGAGCTTGAGGTGCCCAGTAGACATTCAAGTGGAGATGCCAAATTAGGGTCTGAGCCCCATGGACATAATGAGAGCTGGAGATAAAGACTCAGGAGTCATCTGCAAATATATGAGAACTGAAACCATGGGTATGGATGAAATGCTCTCAGGAGATGGTGTCAGACAGACCCAGGATGGAGTACCTGTCCTGCCACTTACTAACATTGTGATCTTGGGAAAGTCAACTTTGCCACTCTGGTTTCTCATTTATGTATTAGAGGTAATACCTCATTGGGTACAGTGATGATTAATATGTTAATGCATGCAAATTTCTTAATCCAGAATCTGGAACATAGTAGGTCTCTGCAAATGCTAGGTATTATCAGTGCTGTTGATGTTATTATTATTACCATTATTCAAAAATTTAAAAAGCATAATGTAGAGCCCCAAGAGTCATAGTCACATATGGGAGAAAGTGAGGAAAAGGAGATTGAGTGTGTCACAGCAGTTGAGGACAGACTGTGGTTAAAGAAGGAGGAAGTAGTCAAAATAGCCAATAGCCCCATCAAAATCAGAACTGAGAAGTTCCCCCTGAATTCAGGAAGGTCTCTGCTGTCCTTGCAAGGAGGCATTTTAGTGTGTCACTGGACACAGAAGTCAAGCTGCTAAAACTGCAGAATGACCTGAGACAGTGAGTGGAAATGAGCTCTTTATGAAACTCAGTAGAGGATGGAAGGAGAAGAGGGAAGAACTGGACGGGCTGTGTATCAGGTAAAAGTTTTTAAAGCTGAAGGAGACTTAAGCATCTCTAAATGTTGACAGGAAGGAGCCAGCAGAGAGAGAGAAATGAGGTAGTGAGGGGGTAAGATCCAAAGCAGAAGGAAAAGATTGGCCTCAGTTAGAATGAGAGGTGATATTCTCCCGGCTGTGTCAGGAGGAAGGGAGGAAAGGAGCATGTAAACACAGGTAAGCTGGAGGCTTGGGGGGCATGAGGTTGAGGGAGCTGTGTTTCCTTTGTGAGGTAGGGAGCATGATTATTATCTTACTGCAGGAGGAAATGGAAAGTAGTAGTCAGAAAAGATGAACAGTATTTGAAATATCAGACTAGAATAAACTGTTTCCTAGAGAAACCCTATGATTCCCAAGGGGCATCGATGTTCCCCATCACCCTTCAATAGTTCAGATTCAGAGAAACCTGAATTAGACTCATCTAGATTGACCTAGACTTGGTATTTAGGGTAAGGACAGGGGAGTGGTCAAAATGGTAGACCATGGGATCTGATCTGGATGTGGAGAGAAGTATTCAGCTATGGACAAAGAGAAATTAGCCCAGGGGTCCAAATGAAGTTCAGATTGGGGGAGAAACATTGAAAATGTCAATAAATAATAGATTGGAAAAGGCATGTATGTATATGTATGCATTATGGATGACTGAAACGTGTTAATTTCTGTGCACTAGAAATGGACAATTTTTCTTTTTTTGGAACATTTTTTATTGATTTATAATCATTTTACAATGTTGTGTCAAATTCCAGTGTAGAGCACAATTTTTCAGTTATACATGAACATATATATATTCATTGTCACATTTTTTTCTCTGTGAGCTACAATAAGATCTTGTGTATATTTCCCTGTGCTATACAGTATAATCTTGTTTATCTATTCTACATTTTGAAATCCTAGTCTATCCCTTCCCACCCCCCACCCCCTTGGCAACCACAAGTCTCTATTCTATATCTATGAGTCTGTTTCTGTTTTGTATTTATGTTTTGTTTGTTTGTTTTTAGATTTCACATATGAACAATCTCATATGGTATTTTTCTTTCTCTTTCTGGCTTACTTCATTTAGAATGACATTCTCCAGGAGCATCCATGTTGCTGCAAATGGTGTTATGTTGAGAAATGGACACATTTTAAATTGACCATACTTCAATAAAATTTTTTTTTAATTTAAAAATATATAAATCAATAATATAAAAATATATTAAAAGTTGTGGTCAAAAAGTAGGATGAGATTCAAGATAAAGTAGACCATGACCTGAAGTTTTTGATGAATGCAGGAGAGTGACTGCTGTTCAGTGGTCCTAGAAACAAGGAGAGAGGGCAGTATGGTTGAATCTGGTGGGGATGTGTTACAAAGTGATGAAGAGGCAATGACTTGGAAGCTCACAGAGAGTGTAGACATGACTCTGAGTTACCTGGAGTAGGGTGGAATAAACAGCCTCCCCCTGAGCATGCTGCAGGGGCAGTGAGGTCCCGGGGGAGCTCAGTGTGAGTTAAGGAAGTAACTGGAGACAGGTTGGGGAAGAAACTGTTCTATTCTAGCAATCAGGGTGGGAGAGATGGGAGGGAAAGGGCCAGTGGGCACACTGTTACCTCTCTGTGGTTATGTCCACCCTCCTAAGAGTATAAATTCTTCCTGAAGAAGAATGAGAAGATGGAATTCCCCTTTGGGTCCCCGCAAGCTCCCCACTTCCGTCGATTCACTCCAGAGTCCCTGGTGGCTATTGAAAAACGAATTGCTGCCAAGCAGGCGGCAAAGAAAGTCCAAGAGAAGCCCAAGAAGCAGAAGGACCAAGAAGAGAAGTCTCGGCCACAGCTATGCTTGAAAGCCTGCAACAAGCTGCCCAAGTTCTATGGCAAGCTCCCGGCAGAGCTGGTCGGGGAGCCCTTGGAGGACTTGGACCCCTTCTACAATACACACCGGGTAAGGGCTGCTGGCCGGAACGGCTGTTCTCTGCTCTGGGAGAGGAAGCCTGGGAGCCCTCCTGCACCCTGGCTGATGTGGCTGTAAACTGGACTCCATTAATGAAAAATAGATCTAACTCACCTCCTTGATGCTGTCTTTGAATCTCAATGGTGTTTATGGTAGAGGTTAATTAAACCCCAATCCTCAAAAGCAGTGACAGCTGCTGTGGAGTTTTCAGAGGAATTTGGCTGTTTCCTTGGATGAGTTCTGGCCTCAAATTTTCAGAGGTGTTAGCTCTCTTTGCAAGCAGGGAGCAGAGGTCTTGAGGCTGGTAGGTAGTGGGTAGAGTAAGGAAAGGGAACCAAAATCAGGGTGATTTAAACCAATGGTCCTCGAAGTATGATCTAAAACCCCCTGGGGTTCCCAAAACCTTTCAGGAGTTCAAAAGTATTTCTTAACAATACTTAGATGTCATTTGTCTTTTTCACTCACACTTTTATGAACATGTAATAGTGAACACAGAGGCTATTGATGGAGGATCACATCTGTCTACTAGAATGTATGTTTGTATATGCCTGTGTTTTTAAATTTTCTATGTGTTAAATTTCTAATAGTATACACACACATGCGCGCGCTTATAGACACACACACACACACACACACACATATACATACACACACGGTATAAGCAAAAAGGTATAAACATTAACCTTTAAAGTCCTAAATAATTTTTAAGAGTATAAAGGGTCCTGAAATCAAAGTTTGTGAACCACTAGTTTGAACAAGAGCTATTTCATGCCAATTATCCAGTTTGTGTTGTATCTTGGATGAAAACAGTGGTGTGTGTGTGTTTGGGAGTTGGGCGGGGCAGGAATGAATCACCTCAAATATGGTTTGTAGAGCAAATTAAAAGGCACTGGAATGTCTTTTCTCTCCTCTCACCTGCTAAAAGCCTGCATCCCCCTAGATGCTCAGAGGAGGGTACAGTACAGGGTGTAAAAGGGGAGACCTAGGAGGTGGAGAACAGAAGGACCATCATAGACCAGGGATGATCCACTAATCAGAAGAGGAATTACATGCAACCAGAACCCCACTCTCCTGCTGCCAGTCCTCACCCTGGGCACGATGCATCTCACCAGCCCCCGGGTCAGCTTCCTGTTCACTGGGCACTCTCAGGAGCCCACCTTGATGCAGTGAGCCATGGGGCTTGGGGTCTTGCTAGGAGGGTGAAGATATGGCTTTTAGTTCCTAATCCTCCCTAACTCCCTGCCCCTCCGTTTGCCTCTCATTGACCCATGGGTTCTCTCTTGAGCCTGAGGTGATCTCACTTATGCTGAAAACCATGGTTGGGGGAGGATGTGTGTTTCTCACTGGAGATCCACCTTCTCTTTTGTTTTGTTGTAGACATTTATGGTGCTCAACAAAGAGAGGACCATTTCACGGTTTAGTGCCACTCGGGCCCTGTGGTTATTCAGCCCTTTCAACCTGATCAGAAGAACAGCCATCAAAGTGTCTGTCCACTCGTATCCTTTGCACAGTTGCCTCTTGCATGTGTTAGAATCAGGCCTTGCCTGCTGTGTCCAGTACCTTCTTCAGGGGTTAACAATAGAGCCTTCCTCCAGTTGAATCCTAAAACAATGAGATCGTTAAATTGAAAAAAGAGTTTGTGGCTTTAATATATTCAACATCGGAATGCAGTCCCAAGACACAGGAGGTGTTCAAGCAACCCACAGGTGGGTTTGGGTTCACCTAGACTAGTCTGGACACATCTGTGGATGCACAACTTGAAAAATATCCTCTTTATGAGGGGAGATTGCTGATGCACCCAGGCACATTCTCACCACACGTGGCCTGCTCTTCCCACAAAGTAATAACCAGTAGGAGGCCCCAAGGCTTCTTTGGGCAAATGAGATGGGTGTGGGTTGTTACTCTGTGCCATTGCCATGATGTGGAGTGGCTGCTTAGTTGGCAAAAGAGCAGCTCTTCCTAGAGGGCAAAGAGAACAGACTGCAATGGGCAGAACGAAGACCATCTCAATGGGACCATATTGGTCATGGGACACTGCCTACGGCACAAGTTACCCCCAAACTACTAGCAGGTTAAAAATGTCAGTAATCTGAGGTTCATGCCATTGGGGAATGTAGTCATAATTAGAGACACATTGGTCAAATGTCTGTATTAAATTAATTGCTTTAGGTAGCTTCAGAAGCTGCCTCCAGCTCTTGTTTCTCTTCCCTCCCGCCCCCAAGGCAAGCCAAACTAGGACAAACAAGAGACTTTGGCTTGGTTTCCAAGGATCTTCCCTGGTGACTGTCCAAATTGGAGGTTCCTAATAACAAGTTCAGCCCTGGCTTCTACGAGGTTGATTTGCAAGAACAGTCTTGCCTCAGCTGCCTGGCAGATGGTAGCCAGCCTTTTCTCAGGGAGGGTGCAGTTAAAGGAGCTCTCTCCTTACCCTCTGGGGCAGCTTGCTGGATCGCTGGACAGCACTCAGTGAACTAGCAGACCTGGCACAGTCATCTCCACATGGAACTGCACTGCTAGATACAGTTGCATTACATTTTCCCTTTACGTGCTTTATCTTTATTGCCAACTAGTGGGAATTATATTTTCTTCATTCAGTCTTGGCTTTCCTAATGCTGTAGAAGAGTATTTAATGATAATATTAGGCTACCATTTGCTAAATATCTTCCAAGCATCAACATTGTCATAGGTATAGAAACCCCTGAAGAAGGGATTAGCATCCTCATCTTACAGATGATGAAACTGGTACTCAGAGGCATTAAATTAATTGTCCAGGGTCACACAGCTTGTTATAAGGTCCAGCCTGCCTCTTGCTTAGAGCAGTATCAGCAATAAGGAAGTAGGCAGTTAATGGAAATAAATTAGAGTAATCTATTCTCTCAGTATGTTACCTCTACTTGGGTATTTTTAAAAATATATACAATTACATAAAAATTAGAAATAAAAATAGCAAATATACAAATACCTCTTCATCTATCCTGGTTGAATTACATCTAGTTCACTAAGAAACAACTAATTAGAAATAAAATCCCCTTAAAGAACCAAGTAACCAGTAAATATGCTTTTTGTTTTGAGACTTGATGAGTAAATAATTTCTGGGTGGAGTCACAGCCAGACAGAAAAGCTATTAAGGGTCTCCTCATAAAAATCTGCATTTATATATTTAGATCTCATGAATTTGGTAGCTCCAGTCCCCCAAAATATTCTTCAAGGTATGGAATTCTCAATGTCCTATTATTAATATTTCACCAAAATTATAATTCTAATAAAATTTGCTATGAATGTTTTCATAAGTAATATTATCAGAATAAATTATAATTCTTCCAAAGGCTTGTGGAGTTGGAGATATGATTTTAATTTAATCCTTGGGTTAACGTTTCCCCCTATGTGAACACATTTCTTAATTTAATTGCAAGTCAACAGGAAAATGTGGCTTAATTAGTAGAATTTCCCCTTTCAAAATAGATGTGTTCCTAAGTAACTGCAAAACAGGGCACATTAAAGGCATTTACAGAAACCTAAAATAGATTTAGATACTTCTGCTCAAATTGAAATTATGAAAGATGAGTAGTTCACTCTCTCTGTAGGTCAAGTTTCTCTTCAGGCATTGTCTTTCTTTAGGAAGTAACTGTTAGGAACCCGCCTAGTCCTCAAAAAAATGTCCAGTGGGAGAAATTTATCTGTGGATTTTCCTATCAACATTTCTTCTCCATCTATTTACCCTCTTCCACTCACCTTCCTTTTCAGTGTCTCCTTCCCTTTCTGGTAATCCCTTTGCCCCCAACCTCTCCTGTAAAATTCTCCTCTCTTGCTATTCAGAGTTCTCCATGACAGCCTAATCCTGTTTGGAATGTTCTCCTTGAGCCAGCATTTCACTCCCCTGTGCTGCCTCTACCATTCCTAACCAGATGTCCATTTCCTTAGTGTGACTGATCTCAGACAATCTGACTAACCTAATTCCCATGAAAACTTGTAGCCCTCCCCTTATCTCTGACTTCCTAGGAGTACAGTCATCCCCTACTATCCATTGGAGACGCGTTCCCAGACCCCCAGTGGATGTCTGAAACCACAGATAGTACCAGGCCCATATATACTACGTTTTTTCCTATACATATCTGCCTATGGTAAAGTTTGAGTTATAAACTAGGCACAGTAAAAGATTTGACAACAATAACTAATAATAAAATAGAGCAATTCTAACAAAATACTGTAATAAAAGTTAGGTGAATGTGATCTCTCTCTAAAAATTTCTTACTGTACTCTACGCATCCTTCTTCTTGTGATGATGTGAGGTGAGATAAAACCCATGTGATGAGGTGAAGTGAGATGAATGACATAGGCACTGTGACACAGCGTCAGGCTGCCAGTGACCTTCTGACCATAAATCAGAGGGAGGATCATCTGCTTCGGGTGATCCTGTATTGTGGGGACATGATGATGTTGATGGTTGGGTGTCAGAAGCAGTGTCGGTGGGGAGGGAAATAGCTCAGTAGTAGACTGTGTTCTTAGCATGCATGAGGTCTTGAGTTCACACCACTGAAAAAAAAAAAAAAGAAACAATGTTGATGGTTGGGGGTCCCTGGTGGGAGAGAGTAGCATGGCTGAGATGTCATCAAGCTAACTCAGAATGATGGGTAATTTAAAACTTATGAATTATTTCTGGGATTTACCATTTAATATTTTCAGACCACCACTGACTATGGTTAACTGAAATGGCAGAAAATGAAACCATGGATAAGGGGGACCATAGCATTCTCTTTGTCTTTGAGGAAAAAAGACATTTGCAGGATGAAATTTCAGGCCATACTGTATAGTGAAATGCAGATGTCAAGGCAGAAGAACATTTTGGAACAGATTCTGTTTCCTTTCATCTTGCAGTCTGAGTCCACATCTCAGCGCCATGGTTGACTATCTGTATGACCTTGGAAAAATATTCAAGCTTTGTCAGCCTATTTTCTTAGCTCTAATGGGTAGGTAATAATATCCACCTGTAGACTTGTTGTATTGGAAGTAACGTGGATGAAGTTTTCACCCCAGGGTGGGCACTCAGTAAGTGTTAGCAGTTGTCATGTGACAAGACCATAAAGCTGATCCCGGGAAAGAGTTATGAATTTAATCAATTCAGGCGTCTAGGTGATCGTGAGTGACATGTGGAAAACATGGTGACTCTCAGCTTTTCCTTAACACAGGCCTCTCAGGTGGTTCAGTTTATTTATAACAATCACTATTTTGGTCAACTGTGTGGGCATGACCCAAACCGAACTTCCAGAGAAAATCGAGTGAGTAGATTTGCTGTCATTCTTGTGCTTTTCCTTTGTGTCCTCTCCTTCTCTTCCTTCACTGGGCGGCTTGTTTCTTTTATTCATCCTGCTGGGTCTCATCCAGGCAACGTGGAATCCTATTGCCTATTTGATTTTGTAATGGTTAAATGTCTTCTCTGTGGACTTTGTTTCATAAATGTACATCTGATTTTCAGCTTCAAAGAACTATAGATTAAAAATTCTCAACCTTGACTGCCTGTTGGAATCCCCTGGGGAGATTTTTTAAAATATGGATGCCTGGGTCCCAACCCCAGAGGGTCTGATGTCATTGTCTGGGGTGACCTGGGCAGATGAACCCCCTGCCTTCCACCCCACCCCACCCACACACACATTCACCTGCTATGTGCACACCTGAGTGAAGCTGAGGGAAGAGCCACTTGGAAAGAGAGACAGGAGCAAAAGTGAGGCAGAGCTAAGAACAAATGGTCCTGGAACGTATCAGAAAATGACCCATCAATGAAGCTGTTTAAGTTATCATGACTTGTATACTTCAAAGTGACCTTAATATTCCTGAGATTATTCTGTCTCCCTGGGTTAGTGATGGAATCTCTGTAGTTTCAGACTATGGGGCCTTTTCAAAAACATCCTGTACCAACACATCTGGGAGGGGTGCCCCTGGCCCAGCTCAAGCCAGACATATTTTTGGTGTTCTGTAGACCTTTCTCTTTTTCCAACTTCCTTATTTTTATCTTTTTCTGACTATATTAATACCTGCTACAATAGGAAATATGTTCTATTTCTATTAATCAGTTAATGAAGAAATATCAAGTGGCCATCTTGATGCTGAAAAATCATTTCATAAAGTTTGATACCTGTTTGTGATTAAAAACTCTTAGAAAAGTAGGAATAAAAGGGAATTGCTATACTATTATAAAGGGTAACCACTGGAAGAAAGGAGCAAACATCATATTTAATTGTGAAACATGGCAAACTTTCTCTTTGAGATTAGACGGGGGGAAAAGGAAAAGATGTCTGTTTCATCAGTTCTATTCAACTTTGCAAAGGAGATTTTAGCCAGTGTAGTAAGACAAGGAGAAGAAATAACAAGTATAAGAATAAGGAAAGAAATACCAAAGATGCCACGATATACACATACTATAACTGTGAGCATAAAATGGCCAATATAATCCAGAGATTAACCATTAGAATTAATAAGAGAGTATAGGAAAGTAGCTAGGTACAAATTGATACACATAAATCAATTGTATCTCTATATACTAGCAACAAACAGAAAATGAAATAGTTTTTAAAAATACGATTTACACTGGCAGTTAAAAATACCAAGTTTCTAGAAATAAGATTATCAAAGTATGAGTAAGATCTCTATAAAGAAAATTATAAAAATATTAAGAAAACCCCCAAAATGGAGTGATATATTATATTCTTACATTCAAAGGCACAATATTGTAAGACTCCCCAAAATGACTAATAAATTTAATATGATTCCAATCAAAATCCCAACAGGCTTTTTTTTGTATAAATTGACAAACTGACTCTAAGATTTATATGAAAATGCAAAGAGCAAATTATAACCAAGACACTTTTGAGGAAGAAAAACAAGGTGGGAGAAAATAATGTGCTCTACTGGATATCAAGATTTACTATAAAGCTCTAATAATTGAAGCAGTGTGCCATTGGCATACGATTCGTCAGACCAGTGGAACAGAGCAGTTGGCCCGTAAATAGGCCAATGCACATACAGACCTTGAATTGGCAACAAAAGTGGCATTGCAGAACAACCGAGAAAGGGCGGTATTCAGTAAATGATGCTAAAGAATTAAAAATTCGAACAGAAAAATTACATTGAACATCCAGCTTTACACCATGCACAAGAATCAATGCTAGGTGGATTAAGATCTAAATTTCTGGGGGAGGGTATAGCTTAGTGGTAGAGTGTGTGCTTAGCATGCATGAGGTCCTAGGTTCAATCCCCAGTACCTCCATTAAAAGAAAATAAACCTAATTACCTCTCCCACCAAAATTTAAAGAAAATTTTTTAATTAAAAAAAGAATCAAAATTTCTTTGTGAAAGACAAAGACATAAAGTTTTCAGAAGGTTAAAAAACAAACAAACAAAGGAGAATGTCTTCATGACCTCAGGTTAGGGAAAGATTTATTACATATGACACAAGAAGCACTAACCATGGAGGAAAATACTGATATGTTTTAGTATGCTAAAATTAAGAATTTCTGTTAATCAGAGGACAACTTTATGAGAGTGAAAAAGTAAAGCTACAGAGTAGAAGATATTTGCAACATATATGCCTAAAAAGTGTTTATATCCAGAATAATGGCCCCCTGCAAATGAATTAGAAATATGTCAGAGCAATCAATTGGAAAATGAGCAAAAAAATTAAATAGGCATTTCACAAAAGTAGAAATCCACATGGTTGATAAACATATGAAAATATTCCTAACCTTTTTCTTAATCAAGGAAATGCGAATAAAATCACACTGAGAGATTATTACATACTCATCAAATGAGGACAATTCTAAGTGTGACAATATCAAGTATTGAGAAAGATATGGAGCCACAGAAACTCATATTTCTGGTGGGAATGTAAATTTGTACAACCTTTTTGGAAAGCAGTGGATATTATCAAGTAAAGGTGAAAACACACATATACTGTGATCCTCTAATTATACTGTTAGATACATACACTCAACAGAAATATGTACTTATAGGCACCAGGGTACAGCTGCAAGAAAGTCCATGCACCTTCCCTATAAAAGCCCCAAAGTAGAAACAACCAAAATGTTCATATATTTTTGAATACATTAAATATCTCTGTTAAATCCTTAAGAAGGGATCATTTACATCAGTGGATATGAATAAACTATCTCCACATAAGAATGAATCTTCAGAATATAATATTGAACAAAAAAAGCCAGACACAAAATATTACAAAAATATGATTCCATTTATACAAAATTCAAAAACAAACAAAACAACTGTTTTGTTTAGGGATACATACTTAGGAGGTAAAAATATAAATTTAAAAGGCAAGAAAAAAAACCACCAAAAATTAGGATAGTAGTAACCTGTAAAGGCAGAGGAGAGAAGGGGCTTGTGGGTGCTCAAAATGTACAATTTAGTGACATGATTAGTTGTCACAGAGCTGCTGTGGACTGAATAGTGGCCTCCCAAACTCATGTATTGAAGCCCTAACCCCTACCTCATGTGACTGTACTGGAGAAGGAGACTTTAAGCAGGCCAATTTAGCTTAAATGAGGTCGTAAGGACAGAGCTAGGATCCAACAGAGCTGGTACCTTTATAGGAAGAATGGACCCCAGAGCTCTCTCTCCACCATGTAAGGGCACAGCAAGAAACTGCCATTAGCAAGCCAGGAAGAGGGCTCTCACCAGAATCTGATGATGCCAGCACCTGCCCCTAGAACTGTGAGAAAATAAATATTAGATGTGTAACCACTCAGTCTATGGTATTTGTTATGGCAGCCTGAGCCGACTAATACACAGACATTCACTTTACAACTAATTTCAATTTCATGTTCATTTTCATTATGCATATTACATATCATAATGAAAAGCTTTAAAAAAATAATTTTAAAGTAAGTGACTATTGCATAAAATGCAGAACACTGAAAAACAAAAGTCAGAAGATAGCAACTAGGTAGATAAATCGCTGTTAGTGTTTTAGTTTATTTTCTCTATATGTATGCTGAGATGATATGGCATGTAAAATTTTTATCCTTTTAAACTTTTAATGCAAAGCATTTTCTCTCAAAAGTAAGAGTTATTTTGGGGATCCTGGTTAAATGTGGAAGATAGCATGAATATTTTACCCCAGCCCTCTCAAAATGCCAATGAAATGACAGCATGGGAATAAGAATATACAAGAACAAAGAGAAGTAGAAAAGGAAGCACAGAGGACAAAAGATGTCAAAACAATCTCGAAGACCGAAAGTGGGTGGAGGACTGGTAAATGACTCAGCAGACCAGGGCTTGTTAAACAACAGTGCCTGCAGAGAGGGATAAAAATGAGGATCAGGGCATTTTACCCCCGAAAATCCCGGAGGCCCTGAAAATGCTGACAGGGTACAAATAGCAAAAACTGGGACTAGGAAGAGGGGAATACGTGGGAGCTGAGGATGTACATTTATTGTTGCTTCTATTATAGTGAGAAGTTAAAGTGCATTCTTTAAAGTTGATGTATAAAGAAGTTTAAAATTATATTTAACAGTACAAAGGTAAGCAGGAAAAAGATATTATTAAATACAATCATATGATGGATAAAACAGAGGGAAAAGGAAAGAATTAATGAAAATTAAGAGATACTGTTTAAAGAGATAGCATCCTAAGGGCAACGTACAGAGTTCTAATTATAACTGTGCATGTATACTTTTAAGGCAACTACTAGAACTAAAATAAAAGCTTTTCAACATTCAGAATCATACAGAGGAAAAATAAAGCAAGTAAAATATACCAGACAATGAAATATTTTTTAAATGATTAAAAACATAACAGAATATAAGCAAACTTAGATCAAATAAATCTATCATGTCAATAAATATAAATGAATTTGACTCATCTGCTTAAAAAAATTTGTGTTTTATAACAAAGCAATATTAAACTGTATGTTAACTCAAAAATGTACTGCTCATAGTAATACAGAAAGGCCAAAAATTAAAGAATGGACAAAGATATAGGCAAAAGCAAACAGAAAGAGCAGGAGGCATGATCTTAATATCAGGGAAGGTGGGCTTTAGGCCAAAAATTATTAAACAGAAGAAAAATGACACACAGTAATACTTAACAATTCATAAACAGTAATGTATATCTTCACAAACAAATAATGCGACAACAATGTTCACAAATCAAAACTTATGGGAATATTAGGGTAAATAGACAAGAACATTATAGAGATAGAAAAGTGTAATTAATTTCTTTCAGCCCTGACAGATCAAATGCATTAAAAGGTATATAAAGAAATAGATGACCGAAGTAACATAATTAATGAGATCTAATTAATACATTTAAAACTATATTCCCTGAAGAATAATCATATAAATCAGCCAAATATTAAACAAAAAAACCTTAATAATATCCCAAAGTAGAAATAATAAAATATCCTTTTATCTCACTGCAATAAAATGAGAAAATAAAAACAAAATCAGAAAAAAAAAAAGAGAGGTCTTTCCATTTGGTAAAATTTTTAAAACCTCTCTTAAAGAAATCTTAGTTGAAAGAAAAGCTACAGACCAAAATTATAGAATTTCTAGGGTAGAAAAAATTCAAGAACACTTTAATCAGCACCTATAGGGTGCAGTTAAAGATGAGCACAGAGGATAATCCATAGCACTGAAGCATAGAATATTTATATCAGTAAAAAATGAATTACTTAACCTAAAACTATAAAAAGAAGAATAAAATAAATGAAAACAGCAAGAAGAAATGAATAATGTAAAAGAAAAAATTAATTAGCTAGAAAAGAAAAGAACAGAACTTATAAACCCAAAAGTTAATGTAAAAAATATGCACAAGTCTTTTATGCTGAAAAAAATGACAGTATAAAGTATTTTGACAATGACAGAACTTTACTGAGAGAAATTTTAAAGTATCTAAATAAATTTAATGAATGAGAAGACTCACTATTGTTAAAAATGTCAGTGCTGCCCACATTAATCTATAGATTCAATGAAATCCCAATAAAAATCTCAGCAGCATGTTTTGCAGAAACTGACTGAAAAGATTTTACTTACATGGATGGTGCAAAATTTATGTAACTGTTATTCTATGGATTAGGTATTTCTGTTGATCCTAATCAACATAATCCTCATATTTTGCCATCATGATTCTTTGGTGAACATCCTTACACATGTATCTTTGCATACGCAATGTGCGTAAATGTGAGGGGAATGGGATTGCTGGCTCAAAGGGATGTACAATTTTAGTTTGTGAGATACTACCAAACTGTTTTCCAAAGTTGTACCAATTTCCATTCCCAGTAATTATTAAATCTATTCTTCAGACTTTGTATTAATTAAATTGTGACAAAGTTTCCTTTATAAACACAATTTTAAAAACAGCAAAGATAAAAATCAACCTATCTGGTCCTAGTGCTAGAAATTTATGTGACAGGTATTAAGTGACACAGAAGGGAAAGGAAAGAGAATTAATGGAAATAAGAGATATTGTTTAAAGAGATAGCATCCTTGGCCTCAAGAAAATTATCAGACTCTGGATTTTATTTTTGAAAAACTGATAACAAAACTGGTAATAGCCATGGGTTAAGTACTGTCTCTGGGAGGAAAAGAGTAGATCTCCTTGGGGTAGACTGGGGCTGCAACGATCATGCTGTGTATTTTTTAGTAAAAATTAAACTGTAGTCAGTGCAGCACCAGGAGCCAACCCTACTGCCATGTTCTTGAAACAGTCTTTTGGACACAAGTGGTTTCCATCCCTTATCTCCCCTCCTTGCCCTTATACCTCCTTGAAACATTAACTTTGCCCTGTTACCTGCTGATAAAGGTAGTTCCCTGCCTCCTGCCTGCCTGCCTATCTGTCTGCTTGTGAGAGGGTTATGTATATATTCCATTCCATGTATGTGTGTATTCCATTTTTTAAATCGCTTCTAGTGCTCAGAAAGAAACCAGAGAATCACCAGGACAAAGTGAAGAAGAAAGCTGTCTCTTTGGGTTGCTTTTCCGTCTTTCTGCCTTGTGGTCTTCCTTCTGTATTGTCCCTAGGAATTCCAAGTTCTCCCTCTGTTCTGCAGAGCAATTCAGCTCTCTCATCCCCTACAGTGTTTCTCAATAAGTGATCGAAGTATCTCAGTAGCCTCTAAATCACTTGACAGATTCAGAAGAAAAAACAATACAGTCATTTTATGCACAGATAATTTAAAAATCTGAAATAGAAGATTAATCACAATTTTCACAGAACTTCTGAATTTTTATGTTTTTAAAAGCTGTGTTTGTGCTTCAGGGACTGACTTAGTTCACACTGGTTAACCTGGAGTTAATCATGGGTAGTTGACCTTAACGATTTTATTGTCGTCTGACATCACATTCACATTTGTGGTTTACGTTTGTTAAACTTGCATTTGTCATTCCTACTTGTTGCAAAATATCACAATTCAAAAAAATGAACCATCATTTCACAGGCAGTTTGCAGAAACATAACAATGGTGATGAAAATAGAAAAACAAATCCTACAATATGAAATAAGGTCACAAATATGAATGGACTCTGTCACAAATATAAACCTTGAATCTGTATGTCATGAGACAAGTGGGCAATGGATGTGGATAATCTCACAAAGGCAGATAAAGATAAGTAAGAAAACAGGGAGCCTGACAATGAAAGATGATCATTAAATTTTATTGGATCAATGATCCGTTTTTTCTAGTACTTAGTTCATTATCTGTTAACATTTTTATGAAATAATAACAGAAAGCTACCAAAGCTTTCATATCATTTTCCAAAAAAGTTTATCACTTTTAAACCAATTGACTTTCTCTATACAAAGTAAGGATTTCCAGTACAAAATTGTCAAAATTTGATGTTAAAGGTTGAAAGACATGAAAACTGTAGCGTCATCATTTGCCCTCATAGTAAAACAAGCAAAGTTATACCCTTGCTGGTAAGATATGAAACCAGCTTAAAAACCAATGACAAATAATTATAATTGGAAAGAAAGCAGGAAATGATCGGTAGAATTCCTTTATCAGAACTACTGTATTTCTTATAATGTGACTGGCATTTAAAATTAGTGACTGTTATGTATGTAAACAAGCAGACATTTTACCTTATATCTACGGTATATACATACAACGGAATAATACTCGTCAGCCTTAAAAACGAATGAGATTCTGGTACATGTCACAACATGGATGAGCCTTTAAAACATTATGCTAAGTAAAATCAGCCAGACACAAAAGGACAGATATTGTATGATTTTACTTATATCAGGTCCCTAGAATAGGCAAATTTATGGAGGCGGAAGGGAGAATAGAGGTTGTCAGGAATCAGGGGAAGGAGGAATGGAGAGCTGCTGTTTAATGAGCACAGAGTTTCTGTTTAGGATGATGAAAAAGTTCTGGCGCTGGATAGTGGTGATGGCTGCACAGTTCTGTGAATGTACTTAATACCACTGAATTGCATAATTAATAATGGTTAAAGTAGTAAATTTCATGTTATATTTTAACACAATTGAAGAGAAAAAGATGGTTGAATTGATACCGAGGAAGCTCCACTACATAGTTAGCAAGGAAAGGCATCGCTATACAAATATGGAAAATGTGTCCAAATGCCGGATGTACCTTACTGATGAAAACAGCAGGGGTCCATAGCACACCTCCAGGCCCTGATTTGCTGTTGAGGGACATCATGGAAGTTGTGACTACAATGTGATTGCGGTCACTTAGTATATGTATCTCCAGACCACAGGGATGAAATGAATAGCGAGTATAAGATGCTCTCCAGTGCTAAATTGCTCTGGCTGGCAAACAAAAAATGGTTTGCAATGTTTTAAATAAGGAATGAAATCTTTTTAAATGGCCATTTCTGTGAATACACATGGCATGTCTCAGTATTACACTTAAGATTTTGAATAGTATGGGTCTTTGACTTCAGGGCCAAATATCAGGATTTTTAATGACTAGACATCAGGATTTCTTAAAACTGAACAGTGGTGCAAGGGGCTCAGTGGCTGAAAGTTTCACTTTTCCCCCACACCAACGATTTTCTCCATTTATCAGGAAAAAAACGCCTAAGATATGTCATTGCATATTAAAAATCACATCCAAATGCTGCAATTGAACATGCACAAATACCTTCGGAGCCAGATGCCACCGAAGGGAGGGTGTGACTCCATCAGCCGCTGTCTCCCAGGTTGAGACCTTTAACCTTCTAGCTTTCAGTGGCACTAAACTGGGGCACTTGTCCTCTGGTGAAACACTGCAAATAGTCTTTAGAGAGAACTCTCTCCATATTTTCAGAATCTGCATTTGATCTGAAAAGCCAGAAATATCTGTCAAAGTTTCCCAACAACCTATAATTCTGAGTTAAGATTTTCTAATTTAGAAAACACAGAGTGGGGGGAAGCCCAGCAAGCTATGGTAGCTGACAGCTCAAGCAGCTATCCGGCCAGATACAGATTGCTTCGCGAAAGATTTCAAACATTATTTCTCCTCTCACAGAGAGGGGAAAAAATTACTGCTATTCACTTTTTTAAATTTGATTTTTACTTTTATTTAAGGTATAGAGATCCATGGTTCAAAAGGTCACATAGTTCCATAAAGATTCTAACAAAAACATCAATTTCATGCTTCTCATCTCCTCACCCCTAATCCTGTATTTCTAGAGGCAACCACTCTCAGCTTTTTCACTGCTTTCTTCTGATACCTCCCTATCTCTAATAATATACTCAGACTACTATTTTTTTTTTATTTTTCCATGTTAGATACTATCTGTTAGCTTTTTGTTATGAGGGAAAAACTTCAGTCCACATACACACCACTCATTTCCTCTCACACTCACCTATGCATTATAGTTATAATTTTTTGTTAGATAACCTGATAACATGCACAGTCTGACTACATATATGACCATATAATTGTATTGCTAGGCAAATATTATTCACAACTGTATCGTGCAGTGTACTTTGGTTACATTTCCTCTTTGCACAGTGTTTTTACTTTCTGTGGAGTTAGGAAGGATTTCATTTCTTCATTTGCTCAGTTTTCTATATATGTATCACTCTTTTGTACCCAAACTCTTCTCCAGTGGTTTAACTATTGCTTCAGTTTACTTGAACACATCAGGTTATCCATCAGTTTCCATTTTTCTTGGGAAAATCCCTCTTATAGTTCCCCCCTCCTGCCTCAGTCTGGTCTAGATGTTTCCTGATCCTCATTCACAGCTCTTTTATAGAATCTTTTGGATTCCATTTGTCACTCCCCCGCATCCTGTGTCTTCCTCTTTATTGGTTCTGTCCTTGTTTTTGGTGGAGCACATCCTCTAGTAACTCTGTCTTGGACGAGTAGGTGGGATGTAAATTTTCTAAGACTTGGCCTGTCTTTATTCTACCCTCATCTAAGCAGTTTAACTGGAAAAGAAACTCTATATTAGAAATTATTTTCCTCAAAGATTTCAAGGCATTGTTTCATTGTCTTATAACTTCCAAGGTTGCTGTTAAGAAATCTGATGATATTTTGATTCCCAATCTTTTTTATATATGAGCTGTGACTTTCACTCCCTCAAAAAAAGTTAGGTTCTCTTTGTGTACAATGTTCCCAAATTTTGTGATGTTATGCCTTGATATGAGCCTTTTTCATTCATTTTCCTGAATACTTGTGGGTGTTTTTAACTGAATACTTAGATCCCTCAGTTTGGAGAAATTGATAGATGTTGCTTTTAAAGTGTGAAACAACAGGGAAACACTCATTCTGGAAGCTCATCACTTTACCCAAGGTTGCCCTATATCCTTCATCATCACCTCACTCAGCTCATGTTCTGGCTTACCCTATCCTACATTGTCCCTCTTTCTTTTGGAGAAGTTTAATTTACCAGCTGGATATGTGGGACTGGTATTCCTGGGTTTGGCACAATCTTAAGCCATTTTTTTTACCACCATCGGGTCTTCCATATACCAAGGACACAGGAGACCACAAATGGTGTAATCAACACAGCAAGGTTGGCAGCATATGGGAATTAACCTGCATAAACCGCTTGTGAGGATCCGAACAGGTACTACAGCCACACATTGTTCATCTTCCTCTTAGGTGTGAGTTCGTAGCTGGAATCAGACCACTTATCCAAAATGCACCTCAGAAGACTTTCCTTAGGGATGTTTGAAATATTCCCCACTTTTTAAAGACAGAAATACAGGTCAAACAAAACACAAACAGTGCACACAAATGCTAGCATCTAAAGAAACAAATGAACCAGTTCATAAATCGGGTAAAAGTCTAACAACTATTTCCTCTCTCCAACAGGGTACCCCACTCAAATACAAAACAAAATTGGCTTATTCTGGAGGGGGAAAAAAAAACCCAAATGGAAAGTAATGAAGCTTCCGGCTATCCACACTGAAGCGACTCACCCCACTGTGTGGAGCCCATCGGCTCCCAGATGCCAATTTCTTGCTTTAACTGCCAAGCACTGGGGCAGCCAGTGCTGCTTCCAGGAATTCTGAAGGGAAGATCCTCAGAACAGGTGGTCCCAGAAGCTGCTAGAGCCTTACTCCAAAATTGCCCAACCAGGGCTGGCTGGCCATGAACAGCAGGGCCCCCGGCTGGCTTCCCCCAAATTTGTTACCAAGTCCAAACTCTTTCTGCTTGCTGCCCGACAGGTGTTAAGGCAAGAAATAATTTTTTTTTTTTTTGGAAAGCCAGGGGGCAGAGAAGTTAGGGTGCTAATGTCCTAGACAACCATCTTACCCAAGTCAGAATTCAAGTTACTTTTACACTAAAAAGGGGAAGGGGTGTGGTTGGTTTTCTTGGTGTTGGAATCCTTTGTTCTTGCAGCTGGTCAGGTTATGGTGTCCCTGTAAACCACCACCAAGACAAATACCGTTCTCTGTCCTGCAACTTTGTATCTCTATATGAATGGGAAAGTGTTAGACCCTTCAAGATCAGAGCCTTGGGAATGGGCTATCTTGCATATTGCAGGCTGTAGGCAACGTTCTTTTACAAAAGGTGCAGAGCCAGTATAACTAAGCATAAGAAACAGCCCAGGGTTAGAGCTGAAGGAACAGATCTAATACAGAGTCAGATTTGTTCTTCCCTATTACACTTCTTGTGAAGACTTTTAAACTGCCCTTTCAGCCCCACTTGCCACCATCTCCCCAAACCCCACTTTCAGAGGTGTTTAGCATCCCTAAGTCCTAAGAAGCTCTGCGGTGTGGGTTGCCTTGCTTCTGACTCCCTCCTTCCAGCTAAGGTTTCAGCTTTCTAGGGTCTGCTCTGTCAGTTACCACTCATCCGTCCTAACTCTAATTTCCAAAATGCTGTTGTGCTCTCCGTTATCATTGTCTTAGTGAATGTATGCTTTTTAAAAAATTCCTGTTACTACCTTTAAGAAGGGTTTCAGAAAGGATAGAGGTGTAAATACATAAGGTTCAATCTGCCATACTTAATCAAAAGTCTTCATTTTTTATACCAGTGTTTCTTGGTATGAAACATAATACAGTGTTTACAATTTTTTAAATGTAGCCAAAATTAAGTGTGATTTATGCATGTGTCCGAATTCCTTTGGTCAGTGGTTCTAAAAGGGTAGTTCTCCAGGTCAGTTGCATTAGCCGCTGCTGGGAACTTGTGAGAAATGCAAGTTCTTAGGCCCTACCCCGGACTTACCAAATCAGAAACTCTGGGGTACAGCCCAGAAATCTACATTTGAACAAGCCCATCAGGTAGTCGGTCAGATGCAGGCTAGAGTTTGAGAACCACTGCTGTTAGTGACTGAGGGATTCTGAACATTTGAGAAATACGGCCCTCCTCTCAAGCTCAGCTTCTAATCCATCACTTCAAATCCAAAACCACAAAGTGCCCAGCACAATAAAAAGGCTGTTTTGAGATGACTTCTTCTAACAGGATCCATCTTCCTGAGAAAATGTTTGTGAATCTAAGTCCTTTTTTTCTTCCATGGCCCCTACCTGTTTACTGCCTTCTGTGGCTCTTAGACTGGGATCCCTGAAGCCAGAAATGCCAGCAGACCAAGCATGGGGTGAGAAGAAGTGAGACAGTAACGAAGTTTGGAGAGGAGGGATATAGGAGAGCCTCCTTCCTCCTTCAAATCTTCAGCAGTCAACAAATTGAGAGAGGAGCTGCCAGCTTCCCTCACTCAGGGCAGGGAACCTCGGGGAACCTCATAGAATTAAAGAAACTTTGTTCTGAACCTTGCGGTGGTTGCCGGTCATTGACCTCTGCCTACCTTCTGAGCAGCAGATGCTGCCAGTCATCTCAGCCACACCCATCCCTCCTCCGGACTCTCCAGCATCTGTGTGCCTCCTCTGAGTTCCTCAGTCTGTGTCTCACCTCCCTGCCTTCCCTTCTTCCCCTTCCCCTCCTCGGTGATAATCTTCACGTGTTTTCCTTTGGAACCATCACAGCAACGCTCCCTCTGACTTCTCTCCAAGGAACAGTTAATACTCCTTTTCCACCTTCCCTTCCAGATATGTCTTCACTGTCATTTATACCTTTGAAGCCTTGATAAAGATACTGGCAAGAGGATTTTGTCTAAATGAGTTCACTTACCTGCGGGATCCTTGGAACTGGCTGGATTTTAGTGTCATCACCCTGGCGTGAGTGTTTCTCCATGCTGATCTGTTTGTATGTCTGTGTGGGGCTTGTCGTTGTGTCCAGGCTTCCACTCTGGGAGTGTTCCCTTATCTCTCTCTGTTCAGCTTCCTTATTCGGGACTGCATGGCCAGGGGTTTCTTTGACACAGACTGTTGATCCGGGAGCCATTTTCTAAGGTTAGTCCCACACTCTTGGGGAGAAGTTGGAGACCTCAGATCTGAGCTGATAACTGGCCCGCCAGAGTGAATCAGACAAAGCTCAGTCTTGTACCTACCAGACGTGAAGGCCTTTCCCTGAGGAACCAGGGCCTGAGGAGACTGGTTGGCCACACATACATGCTTGAATATCCATCCATCCATCCGTAGCCCACGGAGCCTCCTAGATCATAATGCATCTTTTCAAAGGGGCCATTCTGGAAAATAGTGCCATAATTAAATTAGCGTCGGCTTCAGTCTATAGGTAGAAGTGCTAGTAGATTCTCAGTGTCTGTTCTGGGTCCTTCCTAGGCTCATGTTACCCAACGTTGTTCTTATTTATTTATGCCGCATGAATTCCCCCAAGACTCTCTTCTTACAGAGTTGCTGACTGACTTCTGGTCCTACAGATACATATGTGAAGCAATAGATCGCCGAGGGATCTCAGGCCTGCGGACGTTCAGAGTTCTTAGAGCTTTAAAGACGGTGTCTGTGATCCCGGGTGAGCTGCTTTAAACCAGCATGTTTATTCATAGAGTGTGTGTTGTTTCCACAGCCTGCTTTGATTTTCACAAAAGCCCCATAAAGTTCCAGGGCATGGACTATTGTCCCCATTTGAGAGACAAGGAAACTGAGGCCCAGAGAGTAGAAAACAAAAACCCAAATCCTCATCCCTAAAGGCGAAGTATGACCTGGAAACCTCACATCCCAGTTCCTAACCAACGCTCTGTCCATAGAACACATGACCCCACCATCAATAAATGATGAGAAGGCCATGTCCTTGTTATATGTTTGCATTTGGGGGGTTCAGGCAAGCCTCTAGTCAGATTCTCATTTATACTTTATACCAAAAGTGTAAACTTGAAAACAGGGAAGGGGTGAAAAGGCAGTGTCTGGTGAGTGTCTTCACCATTTCCAAGAATCTGAAAGTTTGAACCTCAGCCCTGTCTTTGGTCCTACAGAAGAGAAAATAATTAGGCAATTCTTGATTACAGACAATTCAGCAACCAAAGTAGTCCAGCCGGGTTCATCTTAGTGGGCGCCAAGATCTCTGTTGCTGATGCAGGAAAAACGGATGTTGGGCATGAGTAGGGCCATGTCCCAGGTCTCGGTTGAGTCCCTGGGACGTGCCCTGCCAAGTGTGGGTCCTTGGCTTTGTGCAAGAAATAATTTAAGAGCAAGCCACAGTTGAGTAAAAGTAGATTTATTTGGAGAGATACGTACTGCATAGAGTGTAAAGCAAGAGAAAAGCCACGAGGTGTGGGAGTTAGGAGCTCAGGTTAAAGTAAAAGTAGGTACACACTCCATAGACAGAGTGCGGGATGCCTCCAAATATGAGGGAGCAAAAACAGGCAGCAATGAGGCGTGGTGTTGGCAGTTTTTACGGGCTCAGTAGCTCCACGCCTACAAGTGGGAGGAGTATTCCAGCTACCCTGTGGAAGGGGCTGGGATTCCCAGGAATTGGGCCGCAGCCCACTCTTTGACCTTTTGTGGTTAGCCTTGGGACTGTCATAGCACCTGTGGGCATGTTATTTATCATGCTAACGTGTTACAGTGAGCATATAATGAAGCTCAAGTTCTACTGGGGAAGATTCTTCATGAAGAAAATCATAGCAATGAGTAGTCAGTTCTGCTGCTTTGTGTCTCTCTCACCAGCTCTTAGCCAGGAAGACCTTGAGTATTGTATACAAGACCTGGCCTCTCCAGACCCTCCTCCTGCCTCATCTCTCTCCTCTACCCACCCACCTTGCATCACCTTCCAGAATCAGCTTGTGGTTCCACAAACACTCCGTGCCTTTGCTCATCTTCCAGCTTTTGGCCACGCTGCTCTTCTGTCAGGAGGATCCCTGCTCCTCTCTTCATTCAACCCATACTCATCCTCAGGGCTCTGCCATGGTCTGACCTCCTCAAGGAGACTGCCTGGTCCTCCCCTAACTTCCCCAAATCCCACCCCACCCCACCCCACCCCAGCCCCAGGCTTCTGTGAGTGCTGTTCCTAAGTGTGCCCACCTGCTCAGTAATGTAGTTTCCCCTCACTGCATACACCACCCCACGCCAGTGCCTTAACAATTGCTTGGCTCCCAGGCAGGGACCACATGGGCCAAGGGGTACTCAGTGGGTTATTTGCTGATCAAAATGACAAGGCAAGGCTAGCTCACCACCTGCTTCCCTGGTCAGACAGCTCTTTCTGCTACTTGTGGAGCTGCTTCCCCAAAGAAGGTGATTTCCTTTGCCAGAGCAAAAAATCATCCTTCTTTAAACAAGCAGGGGCCCCATCTTTGCTACCAGCTGTGCTCCTTCTCAGAGTCTTTTTCTGCCTCAGTGACTCTCGGTGTCTCTCATGGCCTCGCTTTATTGCTGTGTTCATCTCTCTGTGTCTTTGTGTCTCTGTCTCATTCTATCTCCCTTGTGTGTCTCTCCCTCACCCCCCTTCCTCCCTCTCCTCCTCTTCTTCCTCCCCCTCCTTCCCACCTCTCTCTCGTTCTCACACACAAACACACACACACACACACACACACACACACACACACACGCATACATGCACTGAGGTTCATGTGTCCCCAGCCTCAAGCTGCCTCCCAGGACTGAGATGAGGACAGAAAAACAAATACCAAATGACTGGAGTGAAGTTAGTAGTCTTACCCCCAGCACAGTGCCAGGAACACAGCAGGTACTCAACAATTAGTTGAGTTGAATTGCTACTGTCAAATTGAAATCGCTACTGTCAAAAATTTATTAGCTTCAGACTGATTTTAAAAATGCATTGCCTGAATCTCAGTTACCTCATTTTTACAATGGGACAGTAATCTCTACCTGCATGCTTCTTGGGTTTATTGTAAAGTTCGGATGAGGAACTGGGCTTGGAGCTGCCAGTTTGCAAAACACCTCACACCCGTACGTGATGAGAGGGTAGGACAGCTAAGATGCATGCGTGCCAGGCACACACGTGTGCTCTGTGTGTGGCATCTCATCCACGTGGGAGTATCACTGTCATCTTCCCACAGGGCTGAAGGTCATCGTGGGGGCCCTGATCCACTCAGTGAGGAAGCTGGCTGATGTGACCATCCTCACCGTCTTCTGCCTGAGTGTCTTTGCCCTGGTCGGCCTGCAGCTCTTCAAGGGCAACCTCAAGAACAAATGTGTCAAGAATTGCACAGCTGTCAACGAGACAGCCAATTATTCTTCTCACGAAAAACGCAAGTGAAATTTCTGTCGTAGGGACCAAGGTCTGGTTGGCCGGGGTTGTTAAGCACCTGCATCCATGTACAGACATATATTTTGATTCCTCTTTCCTGCTGAAATGCTTCTCCTGAGTTGGGTTTTACTTTAGGGGCCACCCATTTTCCGTTGCCCAGTGTCCCTTTTATAAGGAAATGAGCTGTAAATCCAGGGACAGGTCATTTTGCTTCTGCTGGAGGAGGCTCAGAGCTGAAGCCAGTCCCCAGCTTTTCTCTTCCCAGATGAGACATATTCCCTTCCCTGCATTCAAGCTTGTCCACTGAGGGCAGACAGCCAAAGGAGCTCTCCTTGCTTGGGCAGAAGACTCAGCCAGTGTTGCTTTCACCACTCAAGGCTTGACTTGAGGCTTCAAAACCCTATATGAGGCTTTCATGTCTTCCTTTATTTTGCAGATTTCTACAAAAACAAATCAGGCACCTCTGATCCCTTACTGTGTGGCAATGGATCTGATTCAGGGTGAGTGTCCAACCCATGACAAAGCACAATGCCTAGCAGCCCTTTCTTCTTCTTGTCATCAGCTCTTTCTGGGTGAAGCCTGGGTTGCAAGTCCTGAGGAAGATGTAGAAATTAATGAGTTACGGCCTCTGCCATCCCAGGCTCATGGAGAGGGAGTGTATGAGTTAGTGCTTGGTGTATAACCAGCAACCTCCAAGATTCTGTGGCTTAAAACATAAGCCATTTATTTAGCTCAGGATTCTGTGCATCTGCACATTGGGCTGCGATCAGCCTGGTGCTCTTCTAGCGTTGACTGGGCTCATTTACACATCTACAAAGTGGACAGATTAGCAGGGGTCCAACGGATCTAGGAGAGCCTCAGCTGGGGTGTCTTGTCTCTTCTCCATCTGTTCTCTCATCCCTCAGCAGACTAGCCCAGGCTTATTCTCATGGTGGAGGCAGGATTCCAACAGAAAGAGTGGAAGTGGGCAAGGTCTCTTGAGGCCAAGGCACAATGTCACTTCTACTGTATCCTATTGACTAAAGCAAGGCACAGGCCAGTCCAGACCCAAGCAGTGGGGGAAACAGACTCTATCTCTTGATGGGAGAACCTGCAACATCTCATTGCTAAGGGATATGGATACAGGGAGGGGAATAATTGTAATCATTTTTGCAAACAGTCTACCCCAGGAGGGAACCAATATTTATTAAATATGGTTTGTGTCAGATGCTGTACGTTTAATTATCACAACTTCATCACATGGGTTTTATTATCCTCACATAACAGAGGAAAGAACACATGCATCAGACTTGGCAATCTCAAATCCTTACAGAAGCCAGACACATAACAACAAATGTGAGGAGCAGGCTGGGTGGGAACCACGGCAATGACAGTTCATGCCACATCTAAAGGGGTAGCCACTGACCAGTCCAGCTTTTGGATGTCATGTGGAAATGTGGGTCCACTGCTTCCAAACCTTCCAAATCTTAAAAGAGAGATGGGAGATTTAGAATTTTATGTGAACTCTCCTAACTATAAACATTGGCTACCAATTCCAAAAATGTCTACATATTGTGGGCCAAACAAAATGTTTCAGCAGTGCAAAAACAGCCAGCAATCTGCCAGTTTGTGAGCTCTGATGCACATACATAAAGATGCTATACTGTGGAGATCCAGGGTTGTCCTAGAAGCTCCACAGGCTGGGGAAACACAGCGAGATGATGGTGTGAAGCAGGAAGGATGTCAGGGAAGGTTTCCTAGAGGTGGTGGTTGAAGTGAGATTGAAGGGATGTCTCCAGGCTGGGTGAGCACGAGAGGGTTTGCACAGAGCCATTCCAAGTGGCAGAACAGAATGTGAGACAAAGCAAAGGGGTAGGGGACTCCTCAGGTCTGCCTGCTGCTTTGACCGCAGGTGGAGGCATGAGCAGAGAGATCAGGCAGATCAGAAAGGCTCATCTCCCGAATCTCCATGGTGGGGGCGTCTGGAACCCCAAGCCCACATGACCTTGCTCCCCGAGTGGCCAACAGAACTATACATTTGCCTTTGACTTAAAATCAAAACCGAGGGCCCCTCAGTGTCCTTTTCCTGTCTGAATAATGGCATTTCTCATGAGGATGGTTCCACAGTAGCACAAGCCCTGTCTGTGGTCTCCAAGCTCCATGGATCGGTCCCTGGGATCCAAGCTCTGAGAGAGACCAGATACCCTGCTGGGTAGGCCCTGGCCACATGGGAAAGGAAAGGATTGGGCTGGGATGTCAAGTAGAGGCCAGGTCAGACGATGGGTGGAGTGAGCCCTAACGGGCATGCTGTCAACACCAAACCCGGGTACTGTGCTGAGCCTCTGAAAAGCCAGAGCCCTGAGCAAAAGCCCACCCTGACCAGTGGCACTGTAGAAAGAAAATCTGGGGTCTCAAGGTGGAGAACAAGTACCAGGAATTACTTGATGATTTTCAGCATTCTTTCACATATGTTATTCCAGTCCATCCTTTTGGTAGCTTCAGGTTAAAAACACCAAGAATTTTAATTTTGCATTTTGCATATAATATTTACTGTGTTGAAGGCACTTTGCAAGAACCTTTGCACCTCAGTCTCATTTAGTTCTCAAAGCAGTTAGCTGATGATGTGTAGCAGCTACAGGGGGGCTCTACAGAAGATGTAGAAATAGGCTGCCCTTGGAGTTAATTACCAAACCTACAGGTTAACTAGCTCCCAAGAGACTGTCTTTAAATATGGGTCCACAGAGTCTGGGACTCACAAATCTCCAACCAAGGCTGGGGATAGAATAGGGATTTGGTTATAATCAAGTTGTCTGGCCCTAATCAATTGTATGGGTCCCAAGATTGTATGTTTACGTGCATGTCTGGAATAAGATTGGTGTTGGTGGAGGAGTCCTAAAGTAGAACCCCGCACCACAAAAAAGGCATTACTGTTCCCTTAAACAGACCATCCCACTGGGGTGGAGGAGAGCACCTCACATGCCTTGAGCTTAGAGATACTTCACGACATCAACTCACCCCTTATTATGAGAGAGAGAGCAGTATGGCACTCCCCACCCCAGCACTTACCAATCATCTTCAATCTGGCCTTCCTTCATAGGTCAGTCTTCATAGGCTACTTGACAGTTATAGTTTTCCTTTTAAATAAATCCATTGACATCTGTGTGGTCCTAGACAACTGACTTCTCTCTGAACCCCAGCTTCCACATTCGCAAGAAAAAAAAAAATTGTTGCGATGATTCAATTACAGCATTTGTAAAGCACTTAGGGGAGAGAGAGGCACACAGTAAATGCTCAGTAAGTGACAGTTGTTTTCTTTGTTATATATAATCGGTCACTGAACTTGGCTAATGTGAGTCCTCTTTCAAAGACAACTCTGCCGGTGATGCCAGCTGGCTCAGGTTTTAAGTCTGCATTATTGATACTGATTCTCCCTCATCTGGTATGAATTTGCGAAGAGCTTTCCACCTTATGGGATCCTGTCTGGGCAGCCAACTAGCCTTCTCCAGGGCATTTCCCTCTACATGAAACCCTGAAGTAAACATTTCCTCATCCCCATTTGATGAGCAAGAGAAACTGAGACCTAAAGAGATTGAGTGACCAAGGTCACCAGCTAATAGAAGGAAGACTAGTCCCTGAACTCCAGTCTTTGACTTCAAACCCTGTGCTCTTCCCGCAGCCCTGGGCTGCTTTGCCCCTAGTAAGCCTAGGAGGCTGTGAAACTGATGACTGTCTCTGTTTTTGCTACAGCCACTGCCCTGAGGGTTATTTCTGCCTTAAAACATCCAGCAACCCAGATTTTAACTACACCAGCTTTGATTCCTTCGCTTGGGCTTTCCTCTCATTGTTCCGCCTCATGACACAGGATTCCTGGGAACGCCTTTACCAGCAGGTACTGATCTGCATGTCCCCATACAGACTGAGTTGAAGGCTGTATGCATGGCTACATTTTTTTTTTAAGATTTTTTAAATTTTTTAAAATTAAATAGTTGATTTGCAATGTTGCATTAGTTTCTGGGGTACAGCAGAGTGATTCAGTTATACATATGTCTGTCTGTGTGTGTGTGTGTGTGTGTGTGTGTGTGTACATAAACTCTTCTTTATATTATTTTCCATTAAAGGTTATTATAAGATATTGAAATAGTTCCCTGTGCTACACAGTAGTGGAACCTTGTTGTTTGTCATTTTATATATAATAGTTTGTATCTGCTAATCCCAAACTCCTAATTTATTCCTCCCCTCCCTTCCCTTTTATTTTGTAAACATAAGTTTCTTTTCTATGTCTATGAGTCTGTTTCTGCTTTATAAATAAGTTCATTTGCATCTTATTTTAGATTCCACATGTAAGTGTTATCATATGATACTTGTCTTTCTCTATATTACTTCACTTAGTGTGATCATCTCTAAGTCTGCTTGACTACAGTTTTCCTGGAGAACCCTGACCATGTCAGAGGCCCATGTTCTCTGGGTACATGTCTCTCTTCTTTCTTTTGAATCTTCAGACCCTGAGGGCTTCTGGGAAAATGTATATGGTTTTTTTCGTGCTTGTTATCTTCCTGGGGTCTTTCTACCTGGTTAACTTGATCTTGGCTGTGGTCACCATGGCATATGAGGAGCAGAACCAGGCAACCATTGATGAAACTGAAACCAGGGAGAAGAACTTCCAAGAGGCCCTCAAGTTGCTCCGGAAGGAACAAGAGGTCTGTTGGGGTGGATCTTTGTGGAGTCAGTTGCAGACTGTACGTTCTTGGGCAGAGATCTGGACCAGCCTCTTACATTAAGCCTGTCATTTTAGGGAACTATAGGAAGATTCATCTTAGGTTAGGTTGTCTCAAAAAAGAATATGAATGAAGAGCTTGTGGAAGTGATTCATTGAGGGGTGCTCTCAGGAGAGGAGTGAAGGAAACAAGATGAGACAGGGGAAGAATTAAACAAGAAAGTGATCTTGGCTAGAGACTACCTTCAGCCTGATTCCATGGGGAGCTCCAGGGCATGACTTCTACCAGAGTTAGCTCCACCCTGAGGCAAGAGGGCTAGCCCTTTTACCCCTTATACTGGCCCCAACCAAATATACAGTCAAAGGAAATTGTCTGGGGAAGGCTGTAGCTGTAACCCATTAGTAGGTAATGTTCAAATCACTGGAGATGAGTGTACTTTCCTGGTAAAAGAGATCTGGGCAGGGTATCAACAGAATCTACAGGATATGAATGACAGAGGTGACCCAGAGGTGGCTCTTGCTGCCATGTCTCAGTCCCACCACCACCCTGGTCTTAATCCTGACCTCCTCTGTTTTAGATGCTCTCATCTCTGTGTCACCCCAGGTCTGGGGGGGACATACATTTATGCTAAGTTCAACCAGATACTGTTGGCTACACTTGCTGTTCTCTCTCTTCAGGTGCTGGTAGCACTGGGGGTTGACACAGCCTCTCTCCAATCCTATAATGGATCACCTTTAACCTCCATAAATGCCAGTGAGAGAAGGCATATACTGAAGCCAAGGGTGTCAGAGGGCTCCACAGATGACAACAGATCACTCCAATCTGAGCCTTACAACCAGCACCGAATGGTAAGGGGCTCAGGGTTGTGCCTTAAGGATCACCCACATTTGCAGCTGCCATGGATAATACTTTGACATGGGAAGAGGTTTGTAGCAGAGATAGCTGCAGGCACAAAGACTAGGAGGATATTTTGGTAATCCAGATTCCCACCCCAAAATGGTAGCCTAAACAAGATGGAGGAAGGGTGGATTATAAAGACTTTTATGGGGGCTGAGGGGAGTCAACAAGCCTGAGACTGTGGAATGTTGAACAGGAAGGGAGAAGTCCAAAATGACTCCAGGTTTCAAGTTGGGCAGTTAAGTAGGTGATGAGTCTAAGACAGAAGCACAGGAGGAAGGTAGGGAAGGTGGGAAGGTGTAAGGAAAGTTGGTGACCTTGAACATGCTGACCTTGAGGTGTCTGTGGACGTGTGGACATCAAGGGTTGGCTTCCTTCTGACACTCTGACCAGCAGTTCTGGAGCAGGAAAGGGGGTCCTTGTTCATTGTGCTGAAATCAGTTACAAGCTGCTTTCTGACCTCATGCCTCAGCCTCCGCAGCTCAGATTCTCACCTACTGTTGGCACAAGAGATCCCAGCACACACCCACCTCTGTGATACAGTCCAGCCTAGGAATAACTCCAGTACCTCACTTCAGACCCTGTAGTGATTCTACCCACCGTCATAACCCTCTGCCTCCTACTCCCAGATCCCTGTGCCTATCAAGCTTCCTCCTGCCAGCTCCTTCTCCCTTGAAAGTCCCGTGTACTCCAAATAGACCCTTTCTACACGCCTGAGAGGTAATAACCCCTTTGTGGTAGAGTAGGTCCCACACTAATCATATGGAGAAGGGGATCAACATGGATATTTTTCAGGCCTGCTGTTGCTCACTTCCCTCTTCCCTACTTTTTGGAATACAACCTCTAAAACCCCCAGACTGATGTGTGCATGTACGTACACAGACACGCTCACATGTGCACTGGCCTTGGTGACACCCACGCTTCAGCATTTATTAGAGTCTGTATTTGTGCCCTTCCTGGCCTTGCTCTGCCTCTTTTGAGCAGCACCTGGCATAGACAGGGCACAGTTCAGAAGCTGTTACAGAGTGGTTTTGAGTAGGGCTCTGACAATCATAGAACAGGATGAATCACAGCTTCCACGGAAATGTCAGTGACATTCTGAATTGGGCTTTAATTTCTCCCATTCAGTCAGCCCCACATAGATTAGCACTTGGATGTCCAATAATTGTTTGTTCTCTGTGTGTGTATGTGCTTGTCTTTACTGCTTAGTTTACCTTCAAAGGGAAAAAGAGGAACTGTGTCTTGTTAATTCAACAACAAATTTTTCTGCTTAGTGTCTTTATTAGTGTGCTTAGTGCCCAAGTGCAAATAGCTCAGTTGTCCCATCTTTACTAAGGATTTGCCAATTCTGTTCCTTTGCTTTAAAAGTAGGAAGGATTCATGGATTTTTATGAACTCATGGGCCATAGATATATATTCTATGCAAAGAGTGCTGTGGTTTTAATACCAAATTACAGTGTTGGTTCTCATAGAGGATTGAGGTCCCAATTATCAAGAAAGCAAACCTCAGTTATGTGGGAGAGGGGAATAAGTATGGAGGACTTTAATTGACAAAATGTCTCAACTTTAGTAATTTAGTAAATACAATGAATTAAGGAAGGGAGGGAAATTCAGCAGTATGATCAAAGTTTGATAGGAAGTCAGTGTTTAGATTTTAGAAACACTCTCTATGACCTGAAGACAGAATTGGTAACTTGTTGTGGTCAGGTTCGCACAGTGGTCACGGGAACTAGCCAACCCAGCATACTGACTCCCCAGGGGCTCTGGGCCCTATGAATTAGCTCCTTTCCTCTGGCAACTGTAAGCCACATAGTTCCCTTAGAGGAAGATTTTGATGGGAAATGTTTATTGATTGGGAGGAATGGCGCTATTCTTCCAGGAAATTAGGCTGCAACTGTCCCTTCAATCTCCCCATTGTTGACTGTTCAAAGTTTGCCTCAAGGGATCCTGGAAGCTCATTATATTACAAAGCTGTTGTCTCCTCCTTTGCGGCACAAACTCTCACACCTTTGTAGGCTAGATCTGATGAATTGTAGAACCTAATTTTCAAACAATAAAGAGCACTCAGCCATTCAACAACCATTTACCAAGCTTGTTCCTGTCCTGGTGTAATAAGTCTTCTGAGATCGCAACTTTGCATTAAAGCAGGGAACTTAAGACAGTTTGGTCCAGCCCCATGGCAGAAGGCTGGCCAACAACTGTCATCTGGGTGACAAGGTTGTCCTCTGATATGTCCTTGGCTGTGATGACCTATTTGTTGATCTTCTGCACCTTGCAGTCTCTCATCTCTCTTGGCATTTTCCTGCGCTGTATCAGGAATATTCTGTTCTCCAGTCCTCTCTCCATGTTTACCTAGAATACCCCTTAGGTCTGTGTCTGATTTTCCACTGGAAAGTCGGGAAGCTAAAGGCAGGGAAATGGGAGTGGGTGGAGGGAAGTATTGAATTCCAGGTTTGCCTGCAGGATGACCCTCCAGCTTGCCTTCTTTTGGGCTCTTTTGGGGCCACACCCAGTCTTTCCTAGGCCTCACCTCTGGAAGACGCCGAGCTAGCCATGGCAGTGTGTTCCATTTCCAGGCCATCGGCCGAGACATCTCATTCCCTGATGAGGTCACAGATGTCAGAATCTTTCCTGGAGACCGTGAAAGCCATCGGGGCTCTCTGCTGCTGGATAGGGGTGCAAGCCAGCAAGGCCCTCTCCCTGGGAGTCCACTGCCTCAAACCCTCAACCCTGGCTCAGGGCATGGAGAAGATGGCCACCCCACATTGCCCACTGGTGAGCTTTCCCCTGGAGCCGTCGAAGTCTCGGTAAGTTTGTGAATGCTTCAGACTCTTTTGGGCTGCTCTCCAGCTAGAGGACTCAGGCCAAGGAGCCCTGAGTGTCACCTGTGGACCCATCCTTTAGACATCACTCTGCCCAACATCTCCCATCTACCCTCATTTTACAGACCGGTCATGTGAGACCCAGAGGGAGAGATTGGGTTTCCCTGAGGTCAAGCAGGTTTTCTGGTTTACTCTGCACTATAGTGATACAGATGATTTTTCAGCTGATCTCATTTTTTCTCCAGTGTTTCTCTGTCCTTTCTCACTGTCACCGCTTTAGAGATAGGCCTGCCTTCTCCCTGGATGAGTATGAAAAAATTAAAGGTTCTTCTCGTTTTGCCTATAACTGTACAAACTACCCTGGGCTTGACAGTTAAGACTCAGAGAAATCTTGGAAGGTGCCTTGGACAGATCTTAGCTGAAGCAGAGTATCCCTGGCTTTATTCGGAGAAGCAGTAAGTTGCTGAAATGCACAAATTAGACAACAGTGACTAGCTGACCAGCGCTCTTAATAGAATAATCACGGAGTGTAATGGCAATTCAGGGACTCCTCATTGGATTGGAGCTGTGATTTAATTTAAACTCTCCCTCCAGCTTCAGTAATGATGCTTCGAGTGTTTTTCTTTTGCCCTATGACCAGCCCAGGACACAGAATCGACTGCAAACAGACTTGTAGGCTGGCCATTCTGTGGCTCCAGTGACTTGGATAAGTCTTACAGAATTACCTTTGCTCCATCTCTGATTAGATGCCTGGGATTCAGGGTCCCAGCAAGAAACAGATGGAACACTCCCGTGGACAAGTGGAGAGAACTTATTAAAGTATTTACAGAGGTGTGCACTGGGCTCCAGAACTGAGAAGGAGCAGTGAGGCACTGAGAGACTAGCCACAGTGGGAAGGTGTTACAAGCCTAGGCTGAAGGAGGGAGGGGAAGGACCAGAACCCAGTGAGAACTGCCCTTGTATGTGAGAGGCAGCCTGACAGAGGTGGTGGATCACAGCCACTACTCAGACACAGCCCAGCAGGGAAGAAGCCAGCTGACAGATAGCCAGCTCCTCTCTCTTTCCAGTGTCATCTCCTGTCTGTGCCTCTCATTGGCCAAACCTGACCAGAACCAGGGGGTGAGGGTGATGCAGTTTGTCCAGGTCACCATCCCCAGGTACAGAGCAGGACAGGGATGGTAGAGGATAGACCAACAGAGAATCACCAACCCAGAGTCCTCAAGTCAAAGCCAGGCTGCAGGGCTCTCTTGGAGGTGCTTTAACACTCAAAAATGCCACATTCAAGAAAGCTTGTTATTGCTGCCTAGATTACTACTTTCCTAGATATTCCGACCTTGATTTTTTTTAGTGAAATTATTTGGCTAGGGCAAGATAGCTTCTTAAGCGCTTCCGTGTCAGATGGACTGGGATTTCAGTCACAGCTGTGCCATTTACCTACTGAGTTACCTTTAGCAAGTCCCTTAAATTTTTCAAGCCTCCATGTCTCCCCTGATTAAGAAAAGTTTCTAAATAGCTAAAAGGCTAATGGAATCACAGATTGCCTCCATTTATATATGCGTCAGACCAATAACAATAGCAGATGTTAGTGTCTTTAGTTGAGTCCTCATGGTTGAAAACTTTCCAGACTTTCTGTATATCTATCAAGCACTGACTGTATACCTATGAGCTTCACCTGTGGCAGGTGCTCAATAAATGTTTGTTGAATTTGGATTCTGGATGGTTTGTGCAGTGCTGAGTCAGCTGCTGTGGGCCTGGGACGCCCCACCTCCAGGGTGTGCATGTGACCAGAGTTAAAGGCCTAGCCCAGGACCCAGACAGAACTTCCAGTGAAGGCACAGAGAGGGAAGAGTCAAAAGGATTGTGTCAGAAACTGAGAAATGGGCAATCAAGACACAAATATTCCCTCAGAAAGAAAGAGATGGGGTGGAATTGAAACTAGGTCAGATGTTGGCGAGAGAAACAGGGCTCTTAGGAGGGAGGTCAAGGAGGCCTGTCATGGAGTAGGAATTTGTGTAATTGTCATATGCACAGCCCAGAAGAAGTCTAATAATGACCGCCTGGCCTGATCCCCCTGCAGCTCTCACCTCCCTTTGGTGGAAACCTCAGAGGCACTTGAGGCAGCCTCATCCTCACCCTGGACCCAGGTGCTTGTCCAAGGGCAGACTTTGCACGGGTCATCTGTTAGCTATGAACCCAGGCTCTGGCTGCACCTCAGCTCTGTGTCCTGCTCCTCATGTTCTTACCCCAAGTTCATGCATCAGCCCTTTACTCTAAGCATGACTGCAGAGGATCTTAGCTTCATGGGGCAACTTGCAACCACCTGAGCCAGGCCAGTAAGAGGCTGTGATCTGTCCTTGCCACAGAAGACTTCCTGTTGGGGGAGTGTCCTGACTCTGTTTGTGTCCCAGCAGGCACTGGATGCAGGACAGAAGACTTTCTTAACAGCGGAGTACTTAGACGAATCTCTTCGAGTTCAAAGGGCGTTGAGTGTTGTCAGTGTCGTGACCTCCGTCCTCGAGGGTAAGTATTGCTCATTGGAACATCCATTCTTTGTGCCACAATGATGAGTCCCCCTATGAGCAGAAGATGGAACCTCCTAAACCTGTGTCAAAGGGCACCCACCTCTGTGTCCTGAGATTCTAAATACTCCTCTTTTTTATATCCTTGGCTCTGTTACCCTTGATCAATGTGGGTGTTTTTTTAATGTGGATAAAAATTTTAAAACAATGGACTCCAATGAATGAAATGCCGTAGTTCATCTCTTGTTCAAATGAACATCTGTTTCATATGTATTCACAAAAGTAGATTTGAAAAAGTGATCCACAGGCACCAGAGATTTTCAGGCTACCACTTGGGTATGCAAGAAATTTAACAATCTTTAATTTTCAAATATAGAAAAATTATTCTGATGTATTTCATGGCTGTAACTTTTACGGTTGTAATTTAATTTCCATCTCAAGCCCCTATCATGCTGAGCATTGGAAGACAATTTAAGCAAATTAATTAGTCAATTTAACTAAATCCTTGTCAATTCAGGGTTCTGTCATCAAGTGGGAATCCACTCAGTCTTCACAGGGATGCATCTAAGTTCCCGCTGCTTACGCTAAGTCAAGTGGGTGGAGAAAGAAAACGACTACATGACAATCAAGTTCCCTGAGAGCATGGCTGCATCCTTCTCACCTGAGTAAAAGACCTGTCTTCTTATCCAACCTTTGTTTTGCCCCAGTGTATGAAAAATATGGCCTTAGTCATATCCAGTTACTTACCTGCCCTAGACAAGTGTAAAATGTCCTGTGCTGGAGGAGGGAGAAGGGAGCTTGGAGGTTGGTGTGTCCCTGAGAAGGGGTTCTGTGGTCTCCCCTCCGAGCCCTGGGCTGAATCCTAACTGCAGGGCAGGGCATGGTGGACAAAAGAAACCGAAAAAGATGTTTGAGGGATTTGAAAACAGAGCCAATCTGTGCCTTAATGTCTAGGTAAATCTGGGAGTGGCAAGTCTTAGAGAGAGACCCACACGCCCAGCATGACAGAAACTGTGGGGTAGGACGTGCTAGTAATGTTCCCAAGTAGAGATGCTCTGAGGCTGTTTAGAGGGTCCCTTGCGGTCCCTGCATGACAGGAGAGTATCTGGATGATGACCTTGCTCCCACTGAAGGCTACAGAAGGAGATGAGTGAGAGCCAAAGAGGGAACCTGGAAAGGCAAAGAGGGAACAGCCATCTCCCTGGCTCTCCCACCAGCAGCCAGATGAGAATGTTGATGACTCAAGTGAAATACATTTGGCAATGACTAAGGACCAGTTCAACCCTCTATGAACCTTGAGCTCCCTAGAACTCAGACACAGTATGAATTGAATTCAGTTGTGGGGGGAAAAACCCTTAAGTTATATTTCTTGCATACCTGAGTTTGAGTTTTGAGAAATGTGTACATATTCCAGTAAAAACAATTTGTACATACTCACTTATGTTATTTTTCCTCATGGATAACTACCAATAATGACTTCTCATTGTGATGGTGTCTGCACATCTAACATTTTTCATGGCTGCGTAGAATTTCACCCTGCTACTATGCCCACAACTTTTTGTTAGCCAGGTAGGTTGCTTGGATTTTTTTTATTTTTTGATGTTAGCCCTCAAACAGTAAATGTTAAATACAAACAGCTTGCTTTTTCACTTACTCCCGAGAGCTATCAGCTCCCTCCTTCTCTCTTTTTTTCATTTATTCACCCAACAAACATTTGTTGAGTGCCTGCTATGGGTCTGGCATTGCTCCAGGTGTTGAGGATTCATTGGTAAACAAGATAGAAGCCTGTGTTCATGGAATCTCCATCTTGGGGGCTGGGGTCTACAGATAATGAACACAAGTAGATATTCAGGTAGTGATAAGACATAGGAGAAAAAATAAAGTAGGGAAGGAGATAGAATACAGGGGCTGCAGAAGGGGTTGTTTTAGAGAAGGTGGTTGCCGAAGGCCTTGCTCTCCAAGGAGACCAGAAATCCGAATGAAGTAAGGGAATCTGCCTTATGAGAACCTGGGGGACAGGGTTCCAGACAGATGAACAGCAAATGCAATGCATTTTGCAGGAATGAGACAGGAATGAACAAAACGAGTGTCCTTTACACACTCCAACTGAGGTAAGAACTAAAGAGGTCGTGAGATGGACGAGAAGCAGCAGAGGTGGGAGTTAGGAACACAGGCCCTGGAGCCTGACTGTCAGGGTTTGCATCCCGGCTTTGCCACTTCTGCTAAGATGTGCCACCTTGAAGCGCCATCAGCTGCTCTGTGCCTCAGTTTTCTCACCTGTAAAATAGGGGAAATGTACTTACCTTGCAGTGTTGTGTTGGTGAGTTAGTGTAAGGAAGGTGCTTAGGTCCGTGACCGGCAGAGAGGAGATACTTAGCAGATACTGGCTGTTCTTCACTAGGTTATAGATTCCACAAGGGCAAAGATTTGCTCATAGCTGGATTTCTGGTCCCAGAAGAGCAGTGCATAGGCACTCAACAAACAGTTGTTGAATGAGTAGGAGGCACAAAGGTGATGTTTGGGGTGTGATGCTAATTTATAATGACTTGAGCTGATGAACAGGAGAAGAAGAAATGGTCAGATAATGTGAAGTAGGTTAGACTTTCCCTCAAGAAGATTCTGTGAGAGTAGACTAGGAAAGACAGGGGAAACACTGACATTTTTTAAAGAATCTGGATAAAGACAACCTTAGGTTAAGTCAAAGAGATCAAAGTTTTTTGAGTAGAGGGCAGGTGACCTGCAATCTTTTGGGTTGGACATTATATCCACCACGCCCATGGAATACATAAGGGTTGCTTGATACTGTCAGAATTGTTATAGGATTGACAAAGGTCACCTCTTTGGGAGTGTTTGCGCCTGAGAAGTTCTGGCCCAAGCCAGTAAGAACTTGGCATTTCATTGAGCTCCGGGCATGTGAACCGTGTATGCCAGCATACAAACTAAGACTGGACAGTTGTCCAAACCAGACAACCAGAAGCAGGAGCACAGCTGTGAGCACAGCCCAGTCTGTACCAGTGGGAGAGAAGGACAGGGAACAAGTTATTACCAGGACGCTGAGTGTCTTGAGGGGAGAAGTGCAGAATGCTAAGGGAAATATGGAAAGTTTAGCCTGGGGTTGGGGAAGTATTTAGGCAGAAAGGACAGCCAAAGCCTGAAGCAGAAAAGAATGTAACACTTGAAGAAATGAAAAAGCCCAATGTGGCTGGAGTACAGAGAGCAAGGAGGAGAGGGGCTCAAAATAAGGCTGGAGGGACCGCCTGGGGCCAGACCCATGGAACTTCCTACACTATACTAAGGACTTGGGACTTCATCCTAAAAGCAGTGAGGTGCCATTAAAGGACTGGAGGCAGGGGCTATATTTGTGCTTTATAAAGGTTACTCTGAATACATGCAGAGAATGGAATTAAGAGGGGAAAACTGTTGGCAGGGAAACCAGTTAGGAGGAAACCAGGTAAGCGATGGCAGAGGCTGGGCTCTGGGGAAGTGGCAGAGGGGACGATGGGAAATGGAAGGATTTGAGAGCTATCTAGGGGGCATAAGATTCAGAACCCAGTAGACAATATGTGTATATACAGATATAGACAAATAAAATTGTAAAATACTTAAAGTGTACATTGAGATGATTTAAGTACACGTTGTGAAAGGATTCCCCCATCAAGTTAACACCTCCATCACCTCACATATTTATCTTTTTTTTTTTTTTGGTGAAAATATTTATGTTCTACTCTTAGCAAATTTCAGTGATACAATACAGTGTTATCAACTACAGTCACCATGTTATACATTAGATCCTTGGACATCATTCATCTTACAGCTGAATCTAGTTTGTACCCTTACCAAACTCTTCCTATTTCCCCTACTCCCAGCCCTTGGCAACCACTTTTCTGAGTGTGACCTTTTTTTTTTCAAGATTCCACATACAAGTGATACCATGCAGTATCAGTATTGGTCTTTCTCTGTCTGGCTTATTTCACTTAGCATAACTTTGCCCTCATGGTTAAGGGCAAACAGAATTTCCTTCTTTCTCATTGCTGAGTAATATTCCATTGTGTTTATATACCACATCTTTTTAAATCATTCATCCATTGTTGGACACTTAGATTGTTTCCATATCTTGGCTACTGTGAATAATGCTGCAGTAAACATGGGAGTGCAGCTATCTCTTTGAGACAGTGGTTTCATTTCCTTTGTGTATAGACCCAGAATTGGGTCTTGTTGGATCATGTGGTAGTTCTATTCTTAACTTTTTAAGAGAGCTCCATACTGTTTTCCATAGCAGCTGCACCAATTTACATTCCAATCAACAGTGTACTATATATATATATAAAGTTTTTTATATCTCCAGAAATATATCTGCCTCATCCTTTTTCATAATGTATTTTACTAGTTTCCTTTTTTTTGTTCTTATAAACAGTGGTCCACAAAGAAAGAGGTGGTATATCTGCAGTGTGTATATCTTGCAGTGAAATTCATAGATAGACCCAAAGCTATGTAATTAACCTCCATAGAGGTGGCCCCAGTTACACATCCAAGTGGAAATTTATAGAAGCAGCTAGAGATGTGAATCTGGATCCTAAGGAAGAGATCAGAAACTTGACATATAATTTGGGAAGAATCTGCCTAGAGATGATTTATTTGTTAAGGCGGCTCAATGAGATCACCTAGAGAGAGAAAAAGAGAGAGAGAGAGAGAGAGACTAAGGAGAGAATGCTTGAGTTCTCCAACATTTTAAAGGCAGGAAGGGAAGAGGGAGACAGGAACAGAAATTGAGAAGTAGTCACTGACATGGAAGAAAAACCGAGATCATGACATCCTGGACCAGATAGACAGAAGGTTTCAAAGAGAGCATTATAAACGCTGTCATCTGCTGTGAGAGGCAGAGTAAGGTGAGGACTGGAAATTGATGGTTTGAATTTGGAAGGGATAATAGCCTGATTCCAGGGGCTGGGAAGGAAACAGGAAGTGAGAAAGTGGAGGTTAAGTGTAGCAAACTCTTATAAGGAATTTTGCTGTTCAGAGGACATTTGATGAAGGATATCATGGGGTCCAGGGAGACCTTTTAAAAAGTGGAGATAAAACTAAAACATGCTTGAATGATGATGGGAATGGTCCAGAGGGGAGAGAAGGGGGATGACACAGGCATGAGTAGGTGTGAGAATAGGGGGCCCCTACACACGTGGGAGGAGTGGAGCCAGCTCACGCGCTGGGCGGGGCATGAGGCAGATCTGGGGATGGCCTTGCAGATTGACTGGAGGCTCAGCAATAGGAAGAAAAGGAAGTCCATATGCCTGTGATTCTGTATTCTGATGGAAATCAAAGGGAGCTCATCAGCAGAGAGCAAGGATTTGAGAGGAGGAGGTGGAGGTTGGAGGAGAAAGGAGGAAGTGAGAAGTGCTGGTCTGTAAGATTGAAGGAACTGACTGAAATAGAGAAATGCGGCAGAAGTTCTGGGCAGTGACAAGCTGGGACCAGTCGGCATGGTTGTGTATTTTTTCCAACGTGGTTCAGCTGGTTGGCTGCAGGTATAGAGTCCTCTGTCTCTTGGGTTTATTCAAAGCTAGGGTTTTACCAGGCAAGCACAACGGAGAGGGGAGAGAGTGAGGGAATGGGGGAGTCAGCAAGAGTGTAAAGAGGGGTGGACCTGAAATCTAAGTTGGGGAGTTGAGAAGACATGACCTACACGATAGGCAGTTATAAAGTATAAGGTCCCTGGTTTGAAGGACTGAATGGGGACAGAGATTGGGTTGCACTTGCTAGACTACGGGAGCTCAAAAAGGAGGAACTGATCATCAGAGAGAGAAAGAGAGAGAGCTGCAGTGGAGACTGGAGTTGGCCATTATTGGGAATGACAAGGTCTAGGGGTTGGCCATGGGTTGGGCGTCTGAGTCCATGCCTGGCTAACGGCTGTCAATGACCACACCTGTGATGCAGAGTTGGAGGAGTCTAAACAGAGGTGCCCACCCCGCTTGACCAGCTTGGCGCAGAAGTATCTGATCTGGGAGTGCTGCCCCACCTGGGTGAAACTCAAGGAACTTCTCTTTGGGATTGTGACAGACCCCTTTGCAGAGCTCACCATCACCTTGTGCATCGTGGTGAACACCATCTTCATGGCCATGGAGCACTATGGCATGAGCTTCGCCTTTGACACCATGCTCCAGACAGGCAACATTGTGAGTGCACTGGCAGCCACTGCCCACGCTGTCATGGCTGGGGGGCTTTGGGGTGAGGTAGGGGTGCTGGCAGCATGCCCTCCCTCCCTGGAGTGTTGGTCAAGCTTGCTGAGAGCAGAGCAGCAGGATGGGAGATGTGTGGACACTGAGTGGGGGAAGTCAAGTCGAGGACAAGGCTGAGCTGGTGGGAACTGCTTTGGGATGAAGGAGCACAGAGAAGAGGATGGAGAGAGCCCTGACCTAGGGGCAGCCAGCTCCCCCTTTACAGAACCTACAGAATTCTCTGGATCTCAGCTGCCTCTACCTTAAAATGAATGCCACTTTCCCATCTTAAGGTAATCTATGAACTTGCAAATTTCCTTCTGGTTTGATTGCTTCTGTGACTGCTAAACACAGTGGCTCTGGCTTTTCAAAGCTGTCATTTAAGGGCAGAAAGGGGAGGGGAGGGAAGGGAAGATAATAAGGAGGGAACGTGAGAACGTGGTTGGTGTAGTAAAGGCATCAGGGAGTCAGAACTTTTTTCTTTTCTGGTTTAGACATGATGCTCCTTTAAATTTTCCTCCATTATTTTTTAGTATTATTTGCTTTTAACAAGGTAAAATCCATCCTGGATTTCACCGTATGCTGGGTAAAGTATCTGACTCAGAGGCAGAACATCTGTCCTCAGCCCCCTTAGAAACAGTAACAGTGACACCTACTCAAGACCAGACATGGTCTCAGATGCTTCTCTCAGGTTATCTCATTTTATTGTCACAAAGACCTAGTATGGCAGGCACTATTACTATGCCCTTTCACAGGTGGAAAAACAGAGGCATGGGAGGTTAATTTGCCCAAGTTCATAGAGGTAAGTGGCAGGGTTATGATTTGAAACCAGGCCAAATGGCTCTGAAGTTCACCCTTTTCAACTCCTGGGCTAAATTCCCTCACAAGACCTACTGCTGTGTGTGTGTGTGTGACAGAGAGAGTGTTTGTGTTGTGTGTGTTGTGTATATGTGTGTGCGCACACGCACACAAGAAAAGCAGAAGCTAGGAAGGTCAGGGTCCTGCCTCCATGTCCACACCATTGGCCATCTTCTGCAGGTGGTTTACTAGGTCTACCAGGACATCCAGCTCTTCTGACTCCTTGTAGGCGGCTAAGGTAGAAGGAAGAGTCCCACGGGAAATGTGACTAATCTTCTCTAGGAACCTCCCTGCCTCCCCCAGAATCCAAGGATGCCACTGTGTTCTGGACACTGTGGAGCCAGCATGTCATATGTTTCAGCAGCATCTAGGCTAAGAGATCACATTCTGTGTGGGAAAAGGGGAAATGGAAAGCGAAGAGAGAGCTTATTGCCAAGAAGTCATCATCGATCCCAGAGAGTCTTATGGAAGGGAGCTTGGAGCCCACCCCACACCTTACAGTTGGAGACGTTGAGTCAAGAAAGACCAAAGGCTTGACCGCTGTGACAGAGCACAGTGCCATTTTTAAAAAAGGAAGAAAGGCAAGCGCTGTGTGGTGCTTACAAGTCAGGTGCTTTGGAAGTGTCATCTCAGTATCACAGCAATCCTATGAAATTATCACCACCCTCACAGCCCAGAAGGGAGCATTAAGACTCAGAGGTTAAGTGTCCTGCCCAAGGTGGCATAGCTGGTGAAGGTGGAGCCAGTGGTGACCCCAGTTTGTCTAGGGCATAGGACCTCACCCCCACCACCCACCACATCACACTGATTTGCCCACAAAGGGCACTCAGACAGTTGCAGCCTTGCGGCATCAGGCAAGTCACTTAAACTCTCAGCCATATCCTTCTCTGCAAAAGGGTTGCAACTGCCTCTGTTTCCCAGGCTGGTGAGAGGCTTGGATGATAGCAAATGAGAAAAAATTGCCTGACCCTGGTCTTTGGTTTCTTCCTTGCCTGTCTCCCTTCCCTGCTGGTTGTTGTGTGACCTGAGCCTGGTCCTGACCTCTCTCAGTGTCAGAATTCTGCCCTGTTGTAGACCATTTAGGCTACTCAGAGCTGAAAGAAACTTGAGACAATGTATTATTATTGTTCTTGCTAATAGCTATTACTTATTAATGAAGTACTATCTGCCAGGACCTTTGCTAAGAATTGCATATGCATTATCTCATGTTAAGCCCATTATACAGATGAAGAAATTGAGGTAGAGAGGATGCACTCTTTGTCCAAGCTTATACAAGCTAGGAAATGGCTGAGTTGGGATTTTTATCTGGGTCTGTATTGCCCCACAATCTCTGCTTTTAAACTACTGAACCAGACTGACTTCTCATTCACAAAATTATATAATTATTATCCTAATGGTTATCTGCTTACTCCGTGTCTAACACCATTCATAGGGAAACACTGAGGCACGGAAACAGTAATGTGTATTCCCTGTGCCCTGGTCCAGAGATTTCCCTATGCTGCCACATTGAGCGTTCCCATCTCTGGTCCTTCAGGAGCCCGCAGATAACATGGAAACCGAATAAAAACAAAGTAAAAGGAGTTGCTGTTTTATAAACAGGACATTTCTCCCACCCCCACCCTATTTGTCATTGTCCCCTGACTCCACAGACCAAGCTGAGACGGATCCCTGTTTCTGTCCATAGGTCTTTACCGTGATATTTACTGCTGAAATGGTCTTCAAAATCATAGCCTTCGACCCTTACTATTACTTCCAGAAGAGGTGGAACATCTTCGACTGCATCATCGTCACCGTGAGCCTGATAGAACTGGGTACAGCTAGGAAGGGGAGCCTGACGGTGCTGCGGACCTTCCGCCTGGTAATGCGCTCTCTTGGCGAGTTGGGGAAACCACATCTAGGCAGGCTCCCCCGGAACAGACTGTCCTTTGGGGACCCTACCAGCCAGCTCTCTCTTCCTCTCCAGTCCCTGTAGGAGGAGGCAGGGCATGGCTCCTGGGACCTGGAAACTGGTGCTTTTCCACTTACTCAAAGTGAGGGTCGGCCTTCTCCTCTCCAGACCTGGGGCCCCTCATCTGCACCAAGAGGGGACTTCCCAGCACCCTCTTGTTCTCTTATCAGTAACAACGACCAACCGTCATAGCAGCTACGGTTTCTTGAGCTCTGACAATGCGTCAGACACAGAGTTAACCCCTCGACACAACATACCTTACTATATGCTTCCATCACCCTTGACAGTATTGCTTTTACTGTCCCCACAGATAGATGAGGAAAACTGAGACATGGTGGCTAAACGATGGCTCAAAGTCTCCCCGCTGCTGAGTGAGCCTCAGACCTGCATCTCTAAGCCAGGCTGCCTGACTCCAGAGTCCCAGCTCCTGTCCCAAGGAGGTCATTCCCCAGATCCCCAGATCACAGCCCCGATGTCTCACGCACCTCAAAAACTGCCTCCTACTAGCCTCATGTTTCAGGATGGTTTACCATTCTATCCCAAGGGCCTAGCACAAAGCCTAGCACATCCTAGGAACTCAATCAACACCTGTTGATTGAAGAAAGGAAGGAAAGGAAAAAGGAAGAAAAAAGGAAAGAAGGAAGGAATGAAAATTCTGTCTTCATTCTTACTTTTTCCTTCCTCTCAAAGTAGCATCGCTTCCCTCCCCATCATTTAAAGCCTGGCTCCGTTAATCCCATTGATCTGCCCTGGTACCAGTACTGCACTGTCTCCATGACTGCAATTGCCTTGAATACGTCCAGTGTCTGTAAGTCAAGTCACCCACCTTGCTGTATTTTTTCAGGAATATCGTGGCCCCTGCACTTTGTATTCGTTTCAGAATCAACTTGCCAAGTCGCACACCGACATACACACAGAATTGTTGTTGTTTTGTTTTCCTATTGGGACTGCACTAATCTATAGATCGGTTTGGGAAGAAATGTACCCGCTATGTTACGCAGTCTTCGGGTCCCTGAACACGGTTTACCCTCCACTTACTTCACTCTTTCAGTCATTTCATAATTTCTCCATACGGGGCTTTCTCCATATTTTGTTAAGTTTATTCCTAGATATTCCATAGTTCATTATGCTATTTTAAATGAAATCTCTTTTTCAATGGCCTTTTCTGAGTGTTGTTTTTTTTTTTTGCTAGATTTTGTCATTTAATGTTTTTCTATCCAGATACCTCTGTTATTAATTCTCATGATTTATCTATTTAATCTTTTACATTCGTTAACACAATTGCATCATATGCAAATGATGTGTTTTGTTTTTTCCTTTCTAATCCGTATACCATTTGGTTTTTTTATTACTTTACTGTGCTAGTTAGGACATTCAGTACACTGTTGAAAAGAAGTGTTAATAGCAGACATCCTTGCTGTTTTCCTGATCTCAAAGAAAATGCTTTCAGCATTTCAGCAAGTCTGATATTTGTGGCAGGTTTTTTTTTTTTCTTCAAGATTTAAAAAAAAAGCCTCAATCACTTTAGGGAAATTCTCTTTTGTTAAGAATATTAATCATGGATGGATGTTTAATTTTATCAGATAATTGTTCTGCATGATTAAGATAATCACATGGTTTTCTCTAATCTGTTAAAGTAGTGAATTATACTAATTGATTTCCTAATGTTAAATCAACTTTGCATTCCTGGGATAAGCCCAAGTTGATCATGATACACTTTTAATACATTGTAAGATTAAGTTTGCTAATAGTTTTTTTAATGTTTGCATCCATATTGATGAGTAATATTTGGCCTGTGGTTTTCCTTATTTGCATTGTCCTTGCTAGGTTTTGGTATTTAGTTATCAAAGTTATGCTAATCTCCATAAAAAGAGGTGAGGAGTGTTCCTCTTCTTCTCCACCCAATCTTTGGGTAAGATTGGACTGATTTGTTCGTTGTAAGTTTGGTAGAATTCACTAATTAAGCCATCTGGAGGTCAAGATTTTTCATTACTGATTTAATTTTCCTGATGGTTGTGAAACTAGTCAGATTTTCTATTTCTCAGATTGGTTTTGGTAAATTATATTTTTCTAAAAATTTTTCCTTCTTATCTAAATTTTCGAGTTGATTGGCATAAAGTTGTGTATGCTGTGCCGTTATCTTTTAATGCTCTCTATCACCTATACTTACGGTATTTTTTCTTTCTTTAAAAATAGTGATTTTTGCTTTCTCCTGTCTCTTTTTATTAGTCTTGCCAAAGATCGTCAATTTAATTAGTCTCTTCAAAGAACCAACTTTCAGTTTGTTGATCCTCTCTACTTCATTGATGTTTTCTACTTCAATTAATCCTGCATCTTATCTTAATTACATCCTCCGTTCAACATATTTTATTCTTTTCTAACTTCTTAGATGGAATTTTCAACCTATTTTCTTTTCCAGTATTTTCATTTAAGACTTCAATTGCCTTCTAAGAACTGCTGTAATATGTAGAATTTTCCTTATTGTTTGGTTCTAAATTTTTCCTAATTTCAAATTTGACTTATTCTTTGACTCAAAGGTTAATTAGAAGCCTGGTTCTTAATTTTGAAACGTTACGTGGTATGTCCAGTTATCTTTATGCCGCCAAGGCCTAGCTTAATTGTATTATACTCAGAGAACATGCACTGTATGATTTTAAAGCTTTGAAATTTATTGATAATTTTCTTTTGGCTCAGTATAGTGAAAATGTTCCTATGCACTTGAAAAGAATGTGTCTTCTGCAGCTGTTGGATGTAGCACCCTGCATGTATATCCATTGGATAGAGAAAGTTCAGTGTGTGGTCCAAATATTCTATAACCCTGCTTATTTTTGTCTACTTGTTTTAGCAATTACTGAGATGGTAGTGTACAAAAATATCTCCCACTCTGTTTACGGCATGGTCTGTTTTTCCTTGTGGTTCTATCTTGAGGCTGTGTTATTGAATGCATACATATTTTAAGTTATTTCATCTTCCCGGTAAGTAAAGTGAAACTTTTATCAGTAAGAATTGAGTGTCTTTATCACTAGAGAAGTTTTTTTGCTCTAAAAAATTTCTTTTGCCTAATATTAATTAAACAACTCTGTGTTCTTTTAGTTTTGAATTTGCCTGATATATCTTTATCCATCCTTTTACTTCCAGCCTTTGTGTATCATTAGAGTTTTTATATGTCTGTTATAAATAGTATACGGTCGGATTTTAGATTCTTATTCAGTTCTGACAATCTGCTCTTTGTCTTCTAACCAAAGCATTTCATCCACTTATTTTATTGCGAATACTGATATATTTGGATATGTGTTCTATCATTGTATTCTGGGTTCTCTATTTCCTTCCTCTGTTCTAGTATTTTTGTTCTCTCTATCTTATAGACTTATTTTGGACTATTTGTTTTCCCCTGTTCCATTTTCCTCTTTTATTGATTTGAAACTAAATACTCTGTTTTTATTCTTTGAGAGGTTACCTTAGAAATGACAACATGTATAGTTAACTTAAAATCTAGGTAATATTGTTATTTCCCAGGATGACTTTTTATTCCAGTTACCCTTTTCCAACTGTTGTCTTAAGTACTTTCATTTTATCTTGTTTTTAAAAAGCTATGTGACTTAATCAATGATAAATAATCCCCGATTTGTACAAACTATACCCAAAATTCAGCAGCTTAACCCAGTAAAGGTTTATTCCGTACTCACATCATAGTCTGATGCAAGCCAGTCAGCTCTAGGTGGGACTCCTTTTAGAAGGGACTGTGCCATGTATGAAGAAGACCTGTACGACCTTCAAAGTTTGCCTCCTGCTTGTAGAAAGATGGCCAAGTTTACACAGTCAAAGGCTTTTTCAGTCAGGGGCCATCGTTTCTTTTGCAGTACAAGTCCTCCAAAACTGAGATGTCTTCAGACCTCTCTGTGTGCTTTCTTTAACAAGGTTCTCAATTCTGCCTTTTTTTCCCCCTTGTCTCCATGCCTTTTTCTCTCAAATGGCAGCTATACCATTAATATGATCTTCGCTAAGATTTGCTTCATTTCATTGACAAGTTTAACTGGTCTTCAACACATAAAGATTTCATCCCTTTGGTTGCTCTTGGAGATCTAAAGCAGTGTACTTCCCTAAACCTTCAAGACTCTAAACTCCTGGATTCTATTTCCTCTTATTTCTTATCAATCAGCCAAATAGTCCCTGAGCTCATCTCGTTCTTGTAGCAATCTCGACAAAGATAACCAATTACAACTGACACACAATGCTAAGGTTCTGTTTTATAGACCCTTTCCCTAGGGCTGCTGGCTCACGATCTGCCCCAGAATTATTGCAGGCAATCATTTTGCCACCACAACACAGATCACCACTTTCCAAGCCTCATGTCAGTTTCCCTGTTGTCCACCATGTAATCACAAAGCCAGTGTCATGCATTTGATGATGTTGATATGGCAACGGCTCTCTTCAGTGTACCAATTGCTACATTACTCAAGATAAGTACAAGTAGTTGCAGTGACAATCTCTAAATCTGTGAGTTAATGTAATAAAGGTTTATGTTTTGCAACATACTCAGTGCTGGTTGGGAAGCTTTCCTGATGTGTCCACTCCAAGTAGTGACTCAGGGATCCAGGATGATGTGATGTCACCATCTTCACTGGGTGGCCTCTATGGCGGCCATGGGAGGGGAGGAGAAAGTGCATGGCGTTTTATGGCTCTGCCTGAAAGTAGTGTATGTTACTTCCATCCCCATCTCTATTCCATCAGCCGGAATCCAATAATATGACCACAACTATTTGCAAGTAAAGCTGGAAAAGTCTTCTTTTGTGTCTGAGATGAGTAAATGTGCATGGGGACCATATAGGCAGGCTCTGCCCTGCCCCATGAGATTTTATTGTTGTGTCCATTCAGGGTTTGTTTAGATTCAGTCTCATACTTGGCCCTTCCTTGCTCTTTATACTTCTTGCATAGAATACCATCCTTCTGGGATCACTTTCTTTCTGCCTGAAGGACATCATTTAGAATTTCTTTTAGTGAATGCCTTCTGGCAGTAACCTCTCTCAGTTTTATCTAAAATTTGCCACTCAGTTTGCCCTTGTCTTGAGAGATACTTCTTATGGTATCTAGCCTTAATGGGGCAGGGGTAGAAATTCCTGTTTACTCTCTACCTTAGGCAGGCCCTAGGATGTGTTTCCTGCTTGCTATGCCTCATGAGGCCATTAAAACGTATGCTCAGATTCACTCAGTTTTGCAAATGTCTTCAGAGAAAAAGCTGGCCTCAGCAATCTGTTTATATTTCTAAATTCCCATAGTCACTTAATTTTTGGCTAAAGAATTACTTACTTTATTGACATATCATCAATGTGCTTAAGATTTTATTACCTAGCATTTTTAGTAACTTTCTGATGGAAAGTGGAACCCACAGGGGACCCAGTGTAGTCTACCGTATTACTCTGTCTTCTGATACTCTTCACAAGTGTAAGACTCATTTCACCATCAAGTGGTGACCTCCCCAATAGAGGACAGCTATTAGACTTACCTTGCATTCTATTCTAAAAGTAAAGCATCCTCATTAAAGTAAGTTCCAGGTTAGATCTAAAGGGAACATAGACCGCCTCCCCAATCACATCAAAAAATGGATATGGAACTTTCTGTATAAGAGGATTAAATCTCCTCCCTTGGGACTTACTCATTGCTGTGTTGGAAGATAAAGCTGCTCTTCTGTCCAGCATGGCATCCTAGCACCTTGGCCAGAGCCTGGCTCTTATAAGTACTCTGTAAATAGCCCATCCATGATCGCTAAGCTCACATATTTCTTTCTAACAAATTAGAGAACTACACAAATGTATTTTTTTTTAATATTTAGACATCTCATGCATGGTGCTTTTGCTCTCTTGTGGGACTTAGCACATTTGGGTTGACAATGAAGACTTTGAGTCTTTGCCTTGCCTCTGTAACTAACCATTAGTTCCATGAGGGTAGAAGCCCATGTACCTCTCCCCATATACCTCACAGGTTAGTACAGTGCCATGCACATGCCTGGCTGGCATTCAACAAAATAGGTAGATTGGTCAATTAAACAAACTTACGAATCCCAGTTCCATGAAATCACGCATACTTGCCATTTCAGAGCTGATTAGGACAATGGATGTTGTCCGCCCTCCAGATGAAAAATGCCCTAAGATGATGGTTAGCCAATATCTCTCAAATGCAGTGGGTCATGCCCCACATGCAGGAGGCTAGCCTCTCTGCAGGTCAAAAGTGGGCTGTTTTCACACATTTGTGAGCTCCATCATACCCTACTCCACTCCACAGAATAGATCCACATTCAGGAGGCTTGTTGCTACAGAACAGAGTACATGTCACAAGACCCCCATGCCAGTATGAGACTCCTGACTTTGCTACAGACAGTGGAGCACATAGGGACCATAGAGGGCTGGTCATATTTTTGAGTAACTGGTGACATAGGAAGAAAGTTCTCTGAAAGCAGCTTCCCGGGATCAACCCATGTTAATGGAATGAGCTGCCACCTGCTTTTCCCACACCTTTGGTTTCTGGCCAAGACTTGAGATGAAAGGTGATGAAAGCAGCCTCCAGGACCTGACACAGTCTCCATTTCTCTGCAGCTGCGGGTCTTCAAGCTGGCCAAGTCCTGGCCAACCTTAAACACGCTCATCAAGATCATCGGAAACTCGGTGGGTGCTCTGGGAAACCTCACCATCATCCTGGCCATCATCGTCTTTGTCTTCGCCCTGGTTGGCAAACAGCTCCTTGGGGACAACTACAAGAAAAACCGGCACAAAATCTCTGCGCCCAACGAAGACTGGCCGCGCTGGCACATGCATGACTTCTTCCACTCCTTCCTCATCGTCTTCCGGATCCTCTGCGGAGAGTGGATCGAGAACATGTGGGCCTGCATGGAAGTCGGTGATAAATCCATCTGCCTCATCCTCTTCTTGACCGTGATGGTTCTGGGGAACCTGGTGGTGAGTGCTGAGCCCCCTGGGTGGTGAGTGCTGAGCCCCCCACTGTCTTGTGGGCCGTGCAGGAGACATCCCGGGGACCCTAGGAAGTTTTGCACATGTTCTGCCCACATCGGCCCCCCACCCCGGCTGAAGGACTCCCGGCTCCCCGAGGCCCCAGGGATGACGCATCATAAGAACTCTTGGTTGGGACGCAGCTGGAAATAGCAGATACGACAGAGAAGAAAAGACCTGGTTTAGAATCCCAGCTCCACTTCTAATAAAGCTGGGTGACCCAGCACAAGAGACAATCTCCCGAGCTTTAATTTCCTTAAAATCAAGAAAACAGTGCTTACTCATGGGCTTACTGGGAGAATTAAATTACAGGAATGATATATGCAAATTGCCTAGTGCAGTGTCTGGGCCACAACAGGCACTCAATTAACAGTAGCTGTTAGTTATTGAAGGGAGATTTCCTGTGCCCACTCTAGGGGGTCTCAGAAGACATCTTTTTCCAGGGGAGTAGGAACTGGCTGACGTCTCCAAGCTACACGGGGTCTCGGTAGGAGTAGGTGGGCAAACACAATGAGACAAGAGGAAGGAGAGGAGCTGGATCATGGACAACAGCCAACGCGATGATAATACCAAAACTAGGCTGGGGGGAGCCCCTTTGGTGACCTTTCTTCCAACTGGTCCCAGCACCCCTCCTCTGGCCAAGCCTGGCTCCACATCCTCAGCTTGTCTCTAACTCACTCAAATTCTTGGCACCCTTGCTCTCCCATCTCTGGCCAGGGTTCAGGTGGGAGATGTGATTTCCAGGAGCCCCTTTCTTTTTTTTTTTTTTTTATTGAAATGTAGTTGATTTATAATATTGTGTTAGTTTCAGATGTATAGCATAGCAACTGGGTTTTTTTTTTTGCAGATTATATTCCATTATAGGTTATTAAAAGATATTGGGTATAATGCCCTCTCTGCTTATGGGTGACAGGAGATGTGCCCAGGATTCCAGAATAAGCAACAGAACCCAGGGTGTGGATGATGAGGGTAGTCCTGGGGCAAACCCACGCCTGCTCCTCTTTGTCATCCCTGAATGTCCCTTTGCTCAGCAGAGGTGATCCTCCTCTGTGGTGGAGAATGTGTTTCCAAGCCTTGTCCACATGAGGCAGGTCACTTGGGGCATCCCCAAGGACCCCCTCAATTGCTGTCAGAGTGTCCACTCCCCCAAGAGGGAAAGCATCCTGGGTGGGCAGGGAGAAGCCTAGGTGCGGCTGTCCTGCCACCCAGCTGCCGACCTGGTGGGCCGTGGCGGGGCTCAGCTCATTGACTGAGTGATGTTCCCTTCCACTCTTTCTCTTCAGGTACTTAACCTCTTCATCGCCCTGCTCCTGAATTCTTTTAGCGCCGACAACCTCACAGCCCCAGAGGAGGACGGGGAGGTGAACAAGCTGCAGGTGGCCCTTGCACGGATCCAGGTGTTTAGCCGTCGCACCAAGAAGGCCCTTCGCAGCTTCCTCAGCCGACCCTGCTTGCTCCCCCGGCCCAAATCAGAGCCCCAGCTGGTGGTGAAACTTCCACTGTCCACCACCAAAGCCAAGAACCACATTGCAGCAGACACGGCCGTGGGGAGTCCTGGAGGACTCCTGGCTCCCCAAGGCCCCAGGGATGACCACAGTGATTTCATCACCAATCCTAACATATGGGTCTCTGTGCCCATTGCCGAGGGTGAATCTGATCTTGATGAACTGGAAGATGATGGTGAGGAGGATGCTTGGAGCACCCAGCAGCAAGTGATCCCCCAAGGGCAGGTGAGAGTTCTACGGCACCGCCACAGGAAGCAGGGAGGGGCCTCGGGGCTGGAGTGACCAGGGGCAGTAGGGAGATTGTGATAAAGAGGTTTTCCAACCTCAGGGCTGGCACAGCCTTGAAGAGCCCCAGGCCAGCAAGGCAGAAGAGCCCTTGACGTAAGGAAGCATAAACTGTGCCAAGCTCTCTGGAGGAGGTGGCATTTAAACAGGGCCTGGAAGAAAGGGTCAGAATTCCTCAGGCAAGCAGGGAGGAGGGGTAGCGCCTGAGGCCCTGGCCACTTCGAGGTGCTTGGAATTGTCTTTCACACAGCTGCCCCATTCACTCTGCCCAAGCCAGGCTCTGTGCAGGAGATGCTAATAAGATTCCTCTAAGAACGGGATGTTGTCCAAGAGCAAGGCTCGTCTAATCTTCACCAGCAGACGAAAGAGTCCCGATCATTATGTGACTCATTCATCCAGCTTTTTGCCACAAGGGATGTCACAGGGAAATGACACTTGTTCCTTTGACACCAAAGAATGTAAAACACATTTTTTGGTAATATATATTTTTAAATGCTTTGCACAGTTCCTTACCACCTTAAGCTGATAAGTCAACCCTAGTTAACCTCATCTCAACAACTCGGGGCACGCACATCTGCACAAGGTAGGGAGACGGGGATCCCTGTAGGGCCCAGGGACACAGAGTGCTGCTGGCCAGGCCACTAAGTGGCCTCAGACAGCTGTGCCTTGAGTCTGGAGCTCTTCCATAGCCTCCTTCCCCTGCAGCTGTCAGTTCTCTTGCATTCCAGCAGCTGCTGTTATCAGCTGCCATATTTTACATGCCTTTGTCTGGGTGACAGCCGAGGGCAGGGCGTCACCATCCCCAGAATAAAGGACATGAACTCTGTGATGGCTGTCTCCACTCAGAGTCATTTTTAGTAACTTTAGGGGTTCTTGGGGTCTCCAGAGGGCCTAATTCTGACCTCTGGACAAGTAATAATGGTCACGGCTAACATCTGTGAAACCAAGCACTGCATGGGAAGTGTTTTGCAAGTATTAACATATTAAGTCATCAAAATAACCAAATGAAGTAGAACTGGCCTTCTCAAGTTTGCAAATGGGAAAAAAAAAATGAAGATAAGAGAGGTTAAATAACTTGCCTAAGGTCACACAGCTTGTAAGTAATGACACACCAAGAGTTACACACAGATCTGTCTGGCTATAGAGTTCTCCATGCTCACTCTACCCAAGTGTATGTATGTCTGTACGTTAGTTGCATATATTAGGTCCTTGGTTCTGGCAGATTGTATGGGCAAGATCTCTTCAACTTTAGTAGTCAGCTGAGGATGGGCCCAGGCACCCAAGCTGGGACCCTCTCTCACTAGCAGGAGCAGCTGCTGCAAGTTGGGAGACACAAGGATCACCTGACGCCCAGGAGCCCAGATTCTGGGATGTCCTCTGAGGACCTAGCTCCGAACCTAGGTGAGAAGCGGGAAGACGAGGCTGCTGCGCAGGGCCCTGCAGAGGTAGGTGTGTGAGCTTCCTGGAGAGGTTGAACAGTCTGCTGGACACTGACCAGTGGGATGGTGGCGGCTGGAGGATGGGGGTGGAGTATTCCAAACTGCACTCAACCACATAACCTCATGTCTCTTCCTGGAAATTTTTAAAGTCCTCCTTAACCTCTGGGCTAATCAGCATGATTTCAGCAGGAAGAGTGAGGTTCTATGAACTGGGGATGGAAGACCAGTTCCTCAACCTCTCTGAGCCTCCATGTCTCCATCTGTAAAAATGAGCAGTAATGCCTCTTGGTAGGATTCTTTTGAAGCTTAAATGAGATGCTGCTTGTCAAGTGTTTAGCTCCTGCCAGAAATGGAATAAATGCCCAGAAAATGACAACCAAGAAAAAAAGGAAACAAAAGACAATGCACAGAGAAAAGTTAAGTATCTTTCAAGAGCCAACAGATGAAAGTCAGAGTTGCTGTGAGGAAGTCTTCCCTGTAGCCACCCCCAACCCCCGCTTTCTTTTGTCCACACTGTCTTCTCTGGTCAAAACCAGACTGGTACTGGGCAGAGGCTGTCTGTACTGAACGGTGTGCTGACAGCCTTACAGAGACTGAGCAGGAAGAAGATTCGGGGTTTAGGAACATCATATAAAAGGTAAAAATAAACTTGGTAGTCTCATTACAAATCTTAAAAAAAAAAAAAGCTACATTGAAAGAGGTATCCATAAAGATTTAGCATCTGTAATAGCACTGTATTAAATTCAAGAATTTAACTTGACACCTAGCCACTGAGTGCTGGCGGTGACAGGCACTGGGAAAGCAAAGATAAGAAAGACATAATTCATCCCAAAGTTATCAAGCCCATCAGCTTGAGGAGTGCCAGCCACTGGCTGTGTGCCGCTGGGCAAGGCTTACCCAGCGGGGTGAGATAAGAGAGGGGTCTGAGATGGGATCTGAGGGCCCTGGGTGAACACCAGCCACTTGGGTCCAGTAGGATGAGGGCTACCACCTTCTACACATGGACAGCGTGTTTCTCCTGGGCATTCTAAGGACTCCCCTGGCTAGTTTTCTCTACTGGGTGTTTTCAGTACACAGCTGCTGGGGATTGTTTTTGTTTTTGTTTTTGTCCATGACCCTGGCCAGGCAGGGAGGGGCCTGACAGTGACAGATGGAGACCCACCCCTCCACTTGGGTCCATTAGCCAAGCGATCAGGTTTACTAATATGAGAGCAGCTTCAGCTCCTAATTGAATTCATCTGGAGACACGATAGGGCTGAAGCTGCCAGGAGGGCAGCAGGGCCCCTGCAGCATAGCTCCGTGATTAAATATTCAAACCCAGTGAAGGCTGAGAGTCTTTATGGGTGTAATTACGGTGTCTCGGGGCCATCGCCAGCACTCCATCAGGGGCCTGGAGGTTTAAAGCCTCTCACAGCTGAACCTCTGGGGCTCTGCAGAGAGCAGTGCTATTCTGGGGCTCAGCTGGCGAGGCACCAAAACATAAGGGATGCCGTGGTGGTCCAGCCCTGAGGGCCTCTCGCTGTGTCTTGGAGCTCTGGGCTGGTCAGACCTGCAGTGACCATGTGCAGATTCCTGGGCCCTGCAGAGAGCTGGGTTCACTGCTGGGGCTTCTGCCCTGCAGGGAGTGGATGACATGAGCTCCTCGGAATGCAGCACCGTGGACTGCCCAGATCCCCAGGAGATCCTGAGGAAGATCCCCGAGCTGGCAGATGACCTCGATGAACCAGATGACTGCTTCACAGAAGGTAGAGTGGTAGCCACAGGCCTCCTCCCCTTGACATTCCTGAGGGCCAGAATCCAGCTCCACAAACATCCCACCACCACTGTCCAGGGCCGTGGCCTGGGGTCCACAGGAGACAGACAACTTGGGCCTCTGGCTGCCTCATTCAGACACAGAGGCAAACAAAGGCTGTGCTTTCCTCATCACCCTCGAAAACACCTGAGTTATAAACTGGCCCTCTTGAGGTTTAAAGGGAAAAACAGCCACTGCCATAAACTCTTGATTTGGGACATAAAGGACTCAAAGGCAGGCCATGATGCGTCTGTGTCCCTCCATCTTTTGTGTGACTCTGAAAGGCAAACCTGCCTCTTACTCTTCTTTTTCCTGGATATTTAGAACAGCGGGGCCCATTGTATTGTCCATAGATATTTGTGCAATAAATGAATAATCATATAGTTCATACCATAAAAGTAATTTAAAAAAAAACACACACTTCAATGAGTTTCCAGTTTCACATGACCCTGGGCTGGGCTGCACCCAGACCCCATCCCAGCCACGTTGTTGACCTCTCAGTTCAGCACTGGCTCAGAACATAGCCCCTCATACAACCCCAGGCCCAGGCCCTGTGGCTTCTCAAGCCTCCAGAGAGGACGGGCACCAGGACAGGGACCACTGGTATCATCTGTAGGGAGGAAGATGGTTGGGAGGAGGTGAGACTGGGCAAGACCAGGGGGGGAAAGGGACACCTGAAGGGCAGGATGGAGAGGCTGCCTGAAAGAGACCCCACTTCTCTCCTATTCCAGGAAAGAATTCTTTTCCAAAGGAGTGGCCAGTGGATTTCCCAGCAGAGGGGTTTCCCCACCAGGCTGAAGCAAGAACACTCCTCCTTTACCAGTGGGACATCACTCACTCTCAGTCTCCTCTCCCCACAGGCTGCGTTCGCTACTATCCCTGCTGCAAAGTGAACGTCACCAAGTTTCCCTGGACCGTGGGCTGGCAGGTGCGCAAGACCTGCTACCACATCGTGGAGCACAGCTGGTTCGAGAGCTTCATCGTCTTCATGATCCTGCTCAGCAGTGGATCTCTAGTAAGGGGAGGTGGGGTCCCTGCCCCAGAGCCCTCCAGGCGGGTTCCCCCACAATCCAAAGGCCCCAGAGCTGCAGCAGTGGGCTCCCCTGCTTCCTGGGCTGAAAGTCCCCAACGTGTGGCTGGAAGTCGAGCTGCAGCCCAGCCTGCCAGCTCCTCTGAGCAGGTGTTTGAGGTGCCTGATGTACTGGCTGCAAGGATTTCAAGCAATGCATGTATTCAGCCCACTTTATAGATGGGGAAACTGACACTCAGAGGGCTTAGGGGACTTGACTTGTGCAAGGTTATCCAGCTTGTCAGTACCAAAACCTAACTTTGCCCTCATTTGATCCCAAAGCCCCTGACTTTCCACCTTTCCACCTTCTGTCCTCTCAAACTCACAGACCTTTCCTGAGGGCCCAGTACAAAGACGACCATCCCTCCCTGCCCTAGCAAGCCACTTGCAAATATGGCTATTACTCATTCATAGCTCACAGCAAATCATTGTAACAGGACTTCTTAAAATTTAATCACCTGGGGAGCTTGTTAAAATGCAGATTCTGATTCAGTAGAGCTGGGTTGGAGCCTGAGAATTTGCATTCCCAACAAGCTCCTAGGTGAGGATGCTGCTGCCGTCCACAGACCGCACTTTGAATAACAAGGCCTTACCAGCCAAGAGATTCAGAGTTAAGAGACAATTCCTAAGCCCCTTGCTGAACACCCAGCTTTGTAGGACAAGGAAGGATGTTTCTCTCTGCACCATGGCTTAGGCTCACTACCCAGTCTCAACAATCTTCCCAATGAACCAAGATAGATGTAGACACAGGAAGGGACTCCTCATCCCCAGTTGTCCACATTCCATAGATGAGGAAGTCAAAGTCCAAAGACACAGAGGGAGCTGCTCAGGGTCCCAGCTATTAGTTAAAGGGAGAACTAGAGCCGTCTCTTGATTCACGGCTCCAAGTGTTTCCACTTGCCTTGCTCCCTACATGTCATTTATTCCCTGAAAACAATCTACTGACCACCTGGGCACCGCCTTTAATGCCAGGTTTCCCAGGAAGGGAGCAGAACTGCTCAGGGTGTTGTCTCAGCCTGAGGGAGGAGCAAAGGCAGGTGAGAAGAGGTTGGAGAGCTAATAGGTGGGAGGAGGACTAGGCTAGCGATAGCACGAAGCCAAGGGAGAAGAGAGTTGCACGGAGCAGGTTGATCTGCCATCTTGGCTGAGTGGAGAAGGGATGGTGGCATCTGACAGTGCCCATTGTCCACCCAGAATAGCTGCCACTTTGCAGAGCAAGAGGAGGCTGGGCAGAGCATTCGCCACACCTGCCCTTCCCTCTGTCCTGAAAACAACCTTGATCATTTAATGGGAATATAACCATGTGTGCTGGGGACTAGGTGCCTTCTTCATCACCTCGTTAGCTCCCCTGGGCCTTCTCTCCTCATTTCTCCTCTACGCTGTCCCTTACTCCCTCCCTTCTCTCTCCTTCCCTCCCCCTCCCTCCCCACAGGGAGCTCCCATCACCAGCTGCCGGCCCCGCCCCCAGCTGCTCTCCCTCACCTCCCCATCTCCTTCCCCCAGGGACTGAACAGGCTGGCACCAAATTTAGTCTTCCTTATGCTTTTACTTTGAGTACGTTTTAAAAAAATAAATAGCATGAGTTTTTATCTGACAAAGTGCAAAAAAAAAAAAAACCACTTGGAAATTATGGAAAAATGCAAAGAAAGAAGTATCACCCATTTCCCTATCACTCAGTGAATCTCACTTTGAAAACATTTTGGTGTACTTCCTTCCCATCTTTCTCAGGCATGTAATACATAAATATTACAAAACGGAAGCCTCATTTGTGCATTCTGTAATTTCTCAGTCAATTTTCTCAGTAATCCAGTCCTACCTCATTAAATGGCTGCAGAGTATTCCATGACAGGAGTGTGTCATCATTTATTTAACTGCCATCCCAAGCTCTCTTCTAAAAAGGATTGAACATCCTTATATATACTCTTTGGAGACGTTGGCTTATTTCCCAACATAGGTCTAGTCTTAGGACACAGAAATTCGGGTGCAGTATGTGGAAGGTGCGCTCTGAGCTGGAGCATGTGAAGGAAGGAGGGCAGAGCAGGGAAAGGTCCAGCCTCAGCCTGATCTCATGGAAGCTCTGAAGCCCAGAGGGCCCATGGGACTGTCCCACTTTGAAGCAAGGGGACGATCAGAGGGCCTGTGGTTGCCCCCCAGAGGAGTGACATAATCTCCTAAGTTGGGGGCAGATCCCCTCAGCCCAGGGAAGTGTGCTCGGGCAATGGAGGCACTCACCAGCTACTGGCAGCCAACGGTCACAGCAGCTGGGTATGGTCACACTGGCCCCTTAAACAGGATGTGGGTGGGGCACTCACAATGTCTAGTGTCCTTAGGATACATGCTTTTTTTTTTTTTAAGTACTTGCAGTTACAGTGTGAAGGCAGAATTGCTGAGTCTCTAAAGCCTTTGAGTCATGTTACCAAATCGGCTTCCCAGAAGGCTGAACTGGTTTTCCCTCCCCTCAGCCCTGTAGGGGAGTAGCTGCTTCCCCTCAGCCACCCCAATGCGAGGGTTCCCTCGTCTCCCTCACCCATGCCTTCTCATCTTCATCAGTCTGACAAAAGAGACACGGCAGCTTCTTTTCATTTGAATTTCCTTGATTACCAGTGAGATGGAACATTCTTTTTCAGAGTTCATTGGCGAGTCTTACTTTCATTTTCGTGAAGAACATCCTTGGATGCTTTTATTTTTAAACCCAGTCACTGTTAGCGATCCCTTTGGTTCACTTCCAGAATCCAATTCGAGCAGGTTTCCTTTCTCACTTGTGTTCAGCTCCCCTGCAAAATATAAGCAGGGCTGTGTGTCCCCGTCCGCTCCGAGGAAGTCCTGGTTTGTATCTCCCAGTGCCTCCTCCACTATCTCCCCAGAGCAGAGAAAACAAAATGATGCAGGCAAGGTGGTTACCAAAGCTCTCCCGGGGCTGCAGGCAGGGCTGGCTGGTCCTTCCCTGTCCCCAAACCCTAGTGCTGTGGATTCAGGCCGCCTACCATTTTGCTCCCTTCTTTCCAGGCCTTTGAAGATTTTTACCTCGACCAGAAGCCCAAGGTGAAGGCCTTGCTGGAGTACACCGACAGGGTGTTCACCTTTATCTTTGTGTTTGAGATGCTGCTCAAGTGGGTGGCCTATGGCTTTAAAAGTTACTTCACCAATGCCTGGTGCTGGCTGGACTTCCTCATCGTGAATGTGAGTGGCCCAGTGGGCACTTGTGGGGTTTGGGGTCTTCTCTGGCTGATGGCTGCAGCTGGTGCAAAGGAAGCTCAGAGGCCTGGCCTTCAAGGGCTACTCCAAAGAGAAGTCTTAGCAAGGGGTCCGAGGGTAGCCCTGCATACCTGTGAATGATAAGGTCTAGGCAGTACATGATTCCAACACAGTGGTGACCCTCAGATGAGTCCTCAGTTCCTAGGTCTCCATCCAGAAAGCCCACTTACCGCCCTCTATATTTTACATCCAGAGCAAGATGGCACGTGCCCTTGTGTCCATTGACAGAGCTTCTGGACCTAGGGATATTGAGGACTGCCCAGCGCAGAGAACCTGCCCTCCCACTGACTCAGTGGTCCCCGGTCCTGGCTGTGCTTTGGAATCACCTGGGGAGCTCTTAAGAACACAGTGAACAAACGCTACTCTTCCCAGAGATTTGGGTCTTACTACTGATCCTGGGTGGAGTCCAGGCATCAGGATTTTGTAAAAGCTTCTGGGCACGTCTAATATGCAGATAGGATTGAGAACCACTGAGTTTACACTACTGGAATCTCCTCAGTGGCACTAAAAGGGGCAGAGGGTCCCTTTGCAGAGGTTATGAGCTGGAGCTCGTGTGTCCAGACTAACATGTGTCCACTAACCCTGCATTAGGGGATTTACCAGGTGCCTCCCACATGTTACACTTGAGCTTCCTCAAAGCTGTGAGGGGACCATCCTCAGTAAAGTCTCTAGGAGCCTTCCTAGCCGCCAAAGCCAGGAGTGGTCTCTCCCTCCTCTTAGCCATACAGCCCTATATCCGTCCAGGCCCTTGCAGTCTTGGCTTTGCAGGGTGGCTGTCTGAGTTATTTGTTCACTGCTGCACATCTGAGGGTCCCTGCAGGCAGGAGGAGGCACGTGCTATGTTTGTCTCTGCCTCCCACACTCCCGCAGTCACCAGTGCCAAGGTCTGCACATCAGAGGTGTTAGGAAATGTGTCTGTATTTGGTGCTTGCCTCCTGAAGCTGGACTGGGTCCAGTTCAGAACATTCTGTCCAGCCTCCTGTGTTGGCAGGCCCTCCACAGCAGGTCTGTGCACCCAATTCTTTTCTCTCCTGATACCAGTGCACTAGCAGCATCAGGCCACTGTACCACAGGGATTCGCTGTGAGGCCTGAAGTCTGAGTCACAGGTGATAGTTTTGTGTATATCAAATATTCATAAAAAAAAGGAAATGTTTTATTCTGGCTACCCACCCCTGTTAAGGGCACAGTCACTCCTACCTAAGTAAGTCTCACTAGTTTCATTCCTGATCACCTGAAATGGCCACCCACTCATCCATCCATCCGTCCTCCTACTAATTCTTCCTTCTGATCATCCACCCTTCCTTCCATACACCCCTCCTTCCATCTGTCCAACCATTCACCTTTCCTTTTTCCTTCCTACTTTTTGATTTGTGTTTCTAACTATCCTCTCATCTAACCTTCTATTCACTCATTCAAGCATCTTCCATCCAAGCATCCTTCTATTCATTCATTTTTCATCTTTCTCTTCTTCCTTTAACTCATCCATCTATCCTTCCTTTTTTCCACCCATCTGTCCATTCATCGCTTTTTCTTCCATTCATCCATCCACGCATCCATTCATCCATCCAGTTAACCCTCCATCCATCCAGTCAACCCTCCACCCATTCTCCAGTCCCTTCCATTTGTCTATTCTATCCATCTATCTTTTCACTCATCCATCAATCATATTACCCAGCCATCCATCCCATCCATCCACTATCCATGCTTCTGTATTTTGTCCTTTCTTCTTTGCTTTCTTTCTTCCACACTTCCTTTCAACTATCGTATCTATCTTTGTATCATTTAATTCATTCTATCCAACCATCCTTCAACTTTCTATCAAGATTTCTTATTTCCTTCTTTTCTTCCTTCCATCCATCCATCCCAACATGCTTCCAGCTTTTCTTCAATTTATCAAATGTTTATTTATAACTACTGAATATAGGATTGTTTTATGAACTATTCCGGGAGAGATAGAAGCCAAGAAATTAAAACTCCCTACCCCCAGGGGTTTACACTTTAATCTTCCAGCAGATAAGACACACATAGAGAAATAAACATATGATGAGGGGGGATGTAGTGAGCACTGCTGGAAATTAGTGTCTATGAGACACAGAGACATGAGCCTCCTTCCACTCTAGGGGTTGTGTAAGGCTTAAAATGAATAGGAGCCACAAGGTGCAAAAAGGACTGGGGATGGCCAATTTTAATTAAAGAATGACCCTGGGCAAAGGCACAGACACAGGTACATTTAGGGAATAATTTGATTTGCGGGGAGGATATGGGTGAAATATGACTAGAAAAGCAGGCTGTGGCCATATAATACTGGCTCAGGAGTCTGGAGCTTATCCTGAAGATGATAAAGCATGAGTGAAGGTTGGGAGAAAGAGGGAAACATGACCATAATCAAATCTGCAGTGGGGAATGGATGGGATGGATGCAATACTGGGACCTAGAGACCGATTGGGAGGCTAGTGGCCTAAGCAGTGGGAAAGGAATGGGGCTTTGAGGGGAGAGCTTTGGTGGAGAGGCCCAGCTCCTGATCGCCCCAACTGCAGATTCTGCACTTGAGGCAGCCTTCCCAGGGGCTGAGCAAAGGACTGAACAGGGGCCAGCATGGAATTGGCCCCAAACCTCCTATTCTCAGTCAGCTAGGCAGCTGGGTACCATCTGCTGGTGTCTGGAGCCTTGCCTGAATGAAGGAAGGGGGTCCTTTCTATTCTGCTTTTTTTTTTTTTTTTTTCTGTCTTGGTGGAATAAGCCACTATTCAGAGAACAGACCTTGTTTGAGGCTCTAGCACCCAAGTGTAAACCCTTCCCTTTCGGAGGTTCTGGTGTCCATCCCTACCTAGCTGTCAAGCTAAGCTGAGCCTGAATTCAGCCCACCAGTCATGGTGCAGTTGGGGTCTCCCAGGACTGGGTCACAGTGTCTGGCAAGCTTAAGCCAATGCATATGGTATCCCCTGGCACCTTCAAAGTTCTGGGAGGTGGACCATTTTTCGATGTCAGTTTGTGTCCTTTGCAGTCCTTGGTCCGACACTTAAAAGAATGCAGAATTGACCAACCAACAGGGACTCATGACTCAGTCATTATATTTCAGCTGTCTGTCAAAGCTGGATCTCATGGCCCCATGCCAGTCATTCTTACTGAAGAACTGCAGAGCCATAAGGGCCTCGGAGTTTTCTTAGTCTGACTCCTCATTTTATAGGGGGTGAAAGTGCAACCTGGACTAGCAAGGCACTGATCCAGCATCACAATGAAATCAGGGTTTGGGGGGAACTAGACCCTACCCAGCCCAGGACTCTTTCCACTCCACTTTTTAAGCAAAAACAATTGAGACTCACTTTATATTCATCAAAATAGACTTTCAGTATAACCCCCGTGAACGACCATCATCTCTCCAAGTCTCTGAAAGTCAGTCAAATTTTCAAGGCTGTTGGGACCAGGCTGGTACCCACAGAGGGGAAAGGGAAGGCTGATCTACTACACTGGGAGCTTGACCACTTACATACCAAGGGTGGCAATGTGGGAGACTGAGTTTTTCTTGCTCAAAGATTCAGATAATGATGAAGGAAATCTTTTATGAAAGGGAAGGGACTGGACTCTTGATCTACCTCTGGTTGGAGTTTGGAATAAGGTGGGAGCCAGGATGATGGCTCCGATAGAGTAGGAGGTGGGAGGGATTTCCTGCCTCCTTCCACCAGGGCCGTCTTTCTGGAACCCTAGGGTGATGCTTTTCCTCTCTGTCTATGCCCAGATCTCACTGACAAGCCTTATAGCGAAGATGATGAAGTATTCTGATATGGAATCCATCAAAACCCTTCGGACCCTCCGTGCCCTGCGGCCACTGCGGGCCCTGTCTCGATTTGAAGGCATGCGGGTAAGACCTATCTCCAAACCATTCTGGTCTGCAGAATTTGGTACCTCTTCCCCTCTTTATGCCTTCAATACCACTGACCCTGAGCTCCGGCCCCACCCCCACAGGTCGGCTCGGGGTCCCCACTTCCTGCTGTCATGTTGGTGGTGCCACAGTGTCCTCAGTCCCGGTTCTCCTTCAAGTCTGTCTGTAAGCCCTTCTCCCTTCTCACCTCAAAGACCACATCTACCAGGACTCAGGCCTCACTCTCTCCTGCTCTTAGTGAGGTGATCCTGCTTCATGGCTTCACAAACATCTCTTACCTCAATCTCCCCACCAGCCCTGCCTTTTGTCCTTATTGCCGAAATCTCCGGAACCCAAGCTCTTCATCTTTCCATGAAAACTGGGTCTTTCCTCTGATAAGCCATTTAAATATAGTGACATCATCAGCTCAGCCACCACCAACTGGAATGCATCTTCTGTCCAACTTAGGGCAGTTATCTGGTCCTGAGGGTTCTCCCTTTTCATCCATCCCTTTCCTCATCCTTCACTATCAGCCTCCACCTTGCTCTCACCGTTTTCCTCAGGATGGAATGCTAACAAGCCTGGCCCTTGTCTTATGGGAGGATGAGGAACTGCTAGTTTTCCCCCTCCCCTTCTTCATGATTATGAAAGCCTCCTGGTACAGAAAGTAAAGTTTGCTTTCTTCCTCCACCCTTGCTTCAAAGAAGACATCATATCTTTGAAACAAAAGTGGAGTTCTAAAATTGACTTACATCTTTACAAACGCTAGGAGCTTATGATTGAAATACTTTGATTTTAATTTATTTCTGGGTTGCTGATTTACAGATAAGCACGATGGTGAACATGGCTTTGGGTTTTCACTGATTCTTGACCAAAGCACACCATAAACTATATGTTGTGTATTGTATTTCAGGAAAAGAAAGCAAGGTTCTAGAAGTTAGTATGTGCAAGCACAACACACGCCCTCACCCCGCTAAATGAGCATGTATGTACTTGTAAACTTGTCCATTTCCCCAAGTCTGAGGAGAGAAACTGAAACCTGCCCTAAATGAAACTGACAGAGAAGGTATAAAGCTATAAAGCCATCTTCAGCTGCCTAGGGTCTCTCAGTCTTCTGAGTTTGAATTATGGCTCTAATTAACTCACTTCTCTTGCTTCCAAATGCCACTGGCTCGTGAAGCAGCCTGCATGAGGGTAGAAGGAAGTGGAATCTGGCAAGGAGGGTGGGGTGTTTGTGGAGTTCCAGGTCTTTTTTTCCTTTCTCCCAGGTGGTGGTGGATGCCCTGGTGGGCGCCATCCCATCCATCATGAACGTCCTCCTCGTCTGCCTCATCTTCTGGCTCATCTTCAGTATCATGGGCGTGAACCTCTTCGCGGGGAAGTTTCAGAGATGCATCAACACCACCAATGAAGACTTTTCCCTTGTGCCTTGGACTACTGTGACTAACATGTCTGAATGTGAACGTCAAAACTACACTGGAAAGTTCTTTTGGGTCAACGTGAAGGTCAACTTTGATAACGTTGCAATGGGCTACCTCGCACTTCTGCAGGTGGTGAGTCCTGAGATCAACCACGTCTCTTCCTTTGGCTGCTCAATAACATGGAGGGTCTGGAGTCTTCCAGAAGATGCTATGTGGAGACTGCAAGGGGTAGCACTCAGTGTGACCCGAGATCATTCCCTAGTCCTGCAGACCACACCGTGAGGCTTGAGGGCCTTACCAATGAGTGTGATCTCACAGTGGTGCAGTTAGACCAATGTGGGCTCATAGAATAGAACAAAGGGATGGCCTGCAGTGGGACTGTTTAGCAAGTGAAGACTTCGAGTTCACTACTTGTGCTAATAGACCTGCTATAGCCACAGGGTCAGTCTTCCACCACAAATCATCTCCTAGAGGGTAGTAAAACTATATGCCAGGTCTACTGTCATGATAGGTAATGCTTGTGATGATGACAGTAACATTCACATTTCCTTTCATTCATTCATTCATTCATTCATTCATTCATTCATTCATTCTTCCCTTGCCTTCACCCACTTGTTCATTCAGTCCTCCATTCATTCAGGTGTTAATGCAGTCGCTTATACATTTGTCATGCAGTTACTCACAACCTCCTGCACTCCACCATTTGTTCATGAGTTCGTTGAAAAGCTAGTCCCCAAGTTGCTACGGTGTGCCGGGCGGTGAAATCAGCCCTGGGAGATACAGAAGCATGTCAAATCTGGCTCTAGGCAGGTCAATGCTCTATAAGAAAAACAGAGAAATAAGTGAATCAAGATAGAGGCCAGCGTGGATGGATGGGCAGACACTGAGCGGCCTCTGCTCCTTGTTTCTAGGCAACCTTTAAAGGCTGGATGGACATCATGTATGCAGCTGTGGATTCCCGGGAGGTGAGTCTCAGCCCACGGCGCCTGCTGCCTCCCCCTCTGTGTGTCCCGCCCACGTTCGTCTTTTTTGAAATGGAGTGAAAGTGGCCTTGGTGCTGGAAGAGGCAGTCACCCAGCCACCTGGCACTATCCCTCCCTGGAAGAGTTTTCCAGCTGGACCTCTGTTGGACGTTCAAGCTGGTCTTCCAGGCTTATCAAGTTCTTCCTCTGCTCACCGTTGAGGAAATGATCAGATAACGCCTGAAGGACTGTGTGTGAGGGTGCTCCCCGGGCAGAGGCAGGAGCGAGGGCAGTGGCTAGAACAATGGAATTTCAGGGACTAGCCTGGCAGCCAGGCGGGGGAGATGCGCGCTGCTGGGGAAGGACCCTTTCCCACTACACAGACACTGCTGATGCCCTGCCGCACCCCCGCTCAGCCCACCTCTGAGTTCACTCGCAGGCTGTGTTTCTGATTCTGTCTGCGATTTGACTTTCTTCAGTGCCTCAGATGGAGGTGCAGGTGGAGGACTGCAAGCCTACAGGGGCAACCCTCCCAGATGAGCTTTGGCAATCTTTAGATTGGAGGTACAATTCTCATGTGTGTTCTACAGTCCTGAGAGGCCATGGTGCCGGTTGCCCAGGTTGATGGTCTGCTTGACCACCCCCTTTACTGCCTTCATCCTCTTCCTGCCTCCCCTCCCCCTCCTTCATCCTTGTTTCCTGGCATCGCCTCCCAGATAAGCCACCTACACCCAGGTCCTTGTCTCAGGGTTCCCTGGAGGTGAACACAAACTAAGATGCCCCCTCCTACTGTGCTCACAGGTCAACATGCAGCCCAAGTGGGAGGACAACGTGTACATGTACTTCTACTTTGTCATCTTCATCATTTTCGGTGGCTTCTTCACACTCAATCTCTTCGTTGGGGTCATAATTGACAACTTCAACCAACAGAAAAAAAAGATAAGTGGGGCTCAGGTCTTTCTGCAGTAGTGGCAAGTCTTCTACTTCCAGACCCCTGGCCTCATGACTGAAGCCAACATTATTCACAGCCCTCATGCCTTACTGGGATCCCAGTCTTGGCCTTGAGCACCAACACTGACCTTTGCCCCCTGATTGCAGCCTTCACCCCTGTATGGGGACCCCAGGGGGGTTGGCTGCAATTGAGGGCAATAACAGCAGTGTGTGTTATTCTGTCTCTGCACTTAGGGGGCCAGGACATCTTCATGACAGAGGAGCAGAAGAAGTACTACAATGCCATGAAGAAGCTGGGCTCCAAGAAGCCCCAGAAGCCCATCCCACGGCCCCTGGTGAGTCCTAGAGCTCCCTTCTAGCAGAGTGAGTCTGGAAATCTAAGGCTGGGAGGTCCGGCCAGTGCTCTCTGTGGAGGAGGAGACCTGGGGTGAGTTTGGGGAGGAGATAATGAACGTTCCCAGGCCCAAGGGATGAAAAGCCTGGAAGAAGACACTCTGGCCTTCTGGAGTGAACGTATCTCCTACAGGGGCTCCAGATAGACTGCTTGGAGAGGTGCTGAGCTGCCTAACAGGCTGAGGATTCCACACAGGTTTTGGAGCAGATTAGGCTAAATGACAGTAAGGAGCCCTGAGATGAAATGTGTGTGGTTACGCATCATCATCTAGGTTGCAAGGGATCACCAGCCTCACGCCACACGCCACCCCTTGCCTACAGGTAGACAGAAAGGAAATGGCCAGACGCAACCCCCCTGGGATCCTGGGCCCAGTCCTGGTCATGATCAGGTGACACAAAAGGAACCAAAAATTATCCCACTCTAGTGTTAAAGACTGACCAGAACTTAGATACATACTTCCCTTTGGTTCCTTCATTCACAGAGATCCATGGCATAATCCCATGAGCCCTTCCCCACACAAGGGCAAAGCCTAAGGACCTTCAACAAAGGTACAGGCCTTTCCCTACATGAATTAAGGAGACATACATTCTGTTGGCTAAGGCATTAGGATTTCTAAATCATGGCATGGGGTTTGCATCAGTTACAAATAACTTCATGAACATGAGGTTCTGAAAACATTGACAGGAGGGGGAAAATATGCTTTCTATGACCTTTTACACATTTTACTTGGAAACAGTGGTCACAGATTTACTACTATTCTCAATTCTGATAATAAGTGTTACAATGGGGAGTGATAGGGTGTTCAGACCTCTGTAGGGGCAGAGGTCTCCTTCCAAATCCCCCATAAGATCTAGATAACTGGGGTTGAGTGAGCTTGAGGGAAAGTCCTTAAGGCTCAGGGAGTATCCCTCCAAGGTTCAATGGGAAAGAACAAGCTCAAAATTAAGAGATGTAAGTGAAAGGCTGAGCCCAGCCAATCAGTCAAGTAGGGGTCACAGGAGGAGGGTCCTAAGACCCACTGAGAAGCAAACAGCTGAGTCCCTGCTGGTCTTTACTAGGAGCTGGACTGATGTTGAACCCACATTTGAACCAGACACCGGGAAGCCCTATGCTGGGGCAACCCTTTCCCTACATACTTGCTCGATTTCTCTATAACATCTCAGCTTCTCCCCTCTCATCAGCCAATCCTACAGACCACCATAGCTTCCTCTTCACAGGAGGACGATTTCCTTTGGACAGGGTGAGCTGCATTTCAAAAAGGGACCCTGGAGAGAACACTATGTTAATTACAAAGGTAGGAACCTAATGTTGCAATTCTAGGCACTGCAGTAGGAGTAGAAGTCAGTGGTTGGGCAGGAAGACCTACAACAAGGTCATCATGTCTCCTAATTAAGCCATAACTAGGCTCCTCCAAGGCTGGTGCTCGAGGAGGTCTTCCACATGGATAAGGGAAGTGAGACCTCATAGCCCAGCTGTGTTCCTGAGATTAGCCATTCTTTCGGATGGGAGTTGGGGTGGTATATTACTAATTAGCTATCAAATCTATACTGGCTTTACTGTAGGAACATGGCTCTCTCCTTAATATTCTGGTCCAAGCAGGGCAAACATTCTTTCCTTTGCTCCCCTTAGCATAACTGAGGCAAGCCTGAAACATTTAAATGAGACTTTGAGGCTTCGGGATGCCAGAAGGGAAGCTAGCAGAGCAGGGCCCAAGCAACAATTGCACATGGCTGCTCTCCAGGGCACACAGCCTTTGTCCATCCTAACTCCTGGATGGCATCCATATGGCAGGCAGCATCTTGGCACCCACCACCCCATGAGACAAGCCTGATCATGTGTCTTCCACAAAGTCCAGAGCCAAGAAAGAAACCCAAGCAAAAAGATGAATTCCCACCTAAAACACACCTTCCCAGGTCCAGCTTCCTTTTCACCAGGTTATCGGCACAGGAATACCCACCTTCTTCCCTGAGGGGTCCCAATGGGTCGAGCTGCTCAGGTAAGCTGAGCACAGGCTGTAGGACTGTATTCCACAGGCGCACTGGTTCCAGCTCATGGCAGGGCCAACCTCAGGTGACACAGGGACCCCCAATACAGGCATGTACATAGTACTCCTTGCCACAGGTGAAGTCCAAATTCTAAATCTTATGCTTCATTTGTAGCAAAGACTAAGGCTTAATCTTTGCTATGAATGAAGTCTTAGCCTGCCTTCCATGAGACTGGTAAATTTTATTCTATACAATTCCCTGCTATAGAAATCACTAAAAGCAGGTTTAACATACTCCACTTTATAGGAAAATAATAGGCTGTAGAATATCACATCATCATTCACCCACTTCATCATCTCCGAGAGCACTGAGGGTTGCAAAGAAGTGATCCCTGCCCACAGGCTAAGCCAGCAAGCTGCTCCATCCCCAGCAGCTGAAGATCCAGGGCAAACTTGATGCCCAGATCTTAGTAACCGTCGCCTACTCTATGTAATTAGAAGTCACATGGCCATGAATGGGCCTTTAATTTTTTTTCACCATTTTCAGTGATGAAATGAAAGCTATTAGTGGCTCTGCAATCTGCCTCTCCATCCCAGAAAAGACGTGAGCCAGCAGTTATAACTGGAGCCAAGCCCACTGGGGTCTGAGTCTTTGCTCTAACCCTGCAGGGTGGCAACCCATCTCTACCATGAAGCAGAAAGCAGGAACCAGCCTCTGTCACAGCCCTTCTCCCCTCCGCCTGCTTTTGCAGCTCCTGGGAGCTCCCTGGTGAGACTCGTAACAGGGTCCTCTCTCCCTCACAAGCACTCATGCAGAGCCCAGCATATAGTACACATTCAGCAAGTGCCTGTTGTCCAGAAGTATATTTAACCAACTGACTGGAGTGGCTTTATAGTTTCATTTGAGGTGTGGGTAATTCAGAGCTGTCCATTCCGTCATCCATTTGTTCATCTATCTGTTGAGTATCTATTGCATGCCAGGTACCGTGCAGACACTAGGGATAGAGCAGGGAGTAAGATGGACAAAGTTCCTGCCCTCACAGAGATGACAGTCCAGAGACACAGGAAAAAAATTAGCAAAAATCACACAGATATGAATTCACAGGCTGGAGAGATCACTGAGGGAGAAAGAATGGGTGAGGAGCAAAGGATACCGAGTAATGAGCCTTGAGGAGCTCTTAACATCTAAAGGTTGAATAAAGGAGACTCAAAAAAGAGCATCCAAGAAGGCAAGCAAAGAACCAGCGAAGTAAGGCCTGATGGGAACCAAGAAAGGAGAGTTTCAGTGGGAGGGGTGGTAAGCCACGCCAAACAAGGGTTTGAGGATTTCGTATCACGGAGGTTATGAGTGATCTTAACAAGGACCATTTCAATGGCAGGATGGGGACAAGAGCTGTGTTGGAGTTGGTTGAGGAGTGAATGGGAAATAGTGACTGCACACAACTCTTTCAAGAAATTTAACTGTGGAAGTGGGGAGAGGAGTAGGGTGGTAGCTGGAGGGAGATGTGAGGTTCAGGAAGACTTTTCTTGAAGTTAGGAAAACTCAGTCATTAGAGACGTAGCTAATGAAGTGAGAAGTTATAACCGAGAGTGGCCAAGAGCCTCACTCATGAGTAGTGAAGCAAAGGGACCAGGAGGTTGTTAAGAGGCAGCAAGGAAAAGAAGGCAAAGGTGGGCTAATTCGATGACACAGGCATCAAAGGAGGAAGGGTTTTACGAGACACAGGAGGAGCAAAGATCTGGGAGTGACCGTGGGGAATAGAGGGACCTCAGGCCTGTCCCTCAGCCCTAGAGTCTATGGGGTGGGGAGAATAAGCAGCCACTGAGTAGGAGGAGAGTTTTGCAAAATCAAAGCAGAGTTCAGAAGTGTCCAAAAGAAGGTGAGGGTGGAGGGTAAATTTGGAATTAAGAACTCACAGAGCAGTAAGATGCTAACAGCACAGGAATGACTAGAGGGCCATACTAAGGAATTCTTTTTTAAACACCATAAAAAAATAGCCAAATAGAAATGATCTCTGTGTTGTCCGGACCACTCTACCTCATTACAAGAATGCAAACAACCAAGACCTGACTCCATGCCCTGTACCTGTGTTTGTTTAGACATCTGCACAGTCCCAGAAATAAAGAGAACATTTGCAGAACAATAAGGTGAATCATTACAGTTGATTTTACCCTCGAATCAATAATTTTTCAAGCAGTTCTTGAACTCTTGCCCTATGCAGTTCCTGCACTACAGAAACACAGGGTTAAATAAGACATGGCTCCATCCTCAAAGAGCTCATTGTCTATTAGAAAAAGAAAAGAAGCATGCGTGAAATACTAGAACTCAAGACTGACTGTAAAGGCCGTGGGAGCCCAAAAAAGGGACAGAGAGATGTGGTGTGATGTGATTAAGGAAGACTTCCCTGGAGGAAGTGGAGCTTAAGAGAGATGGATTACTCAAGGCTATTGGGATTGACTGATTTATTATACAATTTTTAAAGATTGCTTTCCATTTACAGTTAATACAAAATATTAGCTCTGTTACCCGTGTTGTATAATACATCCTTGAACCTATCTTACACCCAGTAGTTAGTACCTCCCACTCTCCCATCCCTATACTTTCCCTCCCTCCCAAACTGGTAAGCAACCATTAGTTTGTTCTCTATATCTGTGAGTCTGCTTCTTTTTTATTATATTCGCTAGTTTGTTGTATTTTTTAGATTCAACATATAAGTGATATCATACAGTATTTGTCTTTTGTGTCTGATTTATTTCACTTAGCAGAACAGCCTCCAAGTCCATCCATGTTGCTGCAAATGGCATTCATTTTTAAGGCTGAGTACTATTCCATTTACATATATACTACATCATCTTTATCCATTCAACTGATGGACACTTAGGTTATTTCCATATCTTGGCGATTATAAATAATGCTGGTATGAACATTGGGGTGCATGTATCTTTTCGAATTAGTGTTTTTGTTTTTTGTGTTTTTTTTGGATATATACCCAGGAGTGGAATTTCTGGGTTATATGGTAGTTCTGTTTTTAGTTTTTTGATAAACCTCCATACTATTTTCCATAGTGGCTTCACCAATTTACATTCCCACCAACAGTGTAGGAGGGTTCCCTTTTCTCCATATCCTTGCCCACATTTGTTACTTGTGTTCTTTTTGGTGATAAGGGCTATTGGAATTTAGATGGCCAAGAGAAAGAGCAGAAAGGCATTGCAAGTAGAGAAAAGAGCATGGACAAGGACAAAGTGCCTGGTGACTTCATGGGGCCAGGAGAGGCGATGAGGACTTGAATTGAGGCAATGAGGTAGAATCAACTAAGAATGAGATTTGGGGAGAGGTAAGGACAGAACTCAGCTTCTACTTGGATGTGGAGTGTGAGGGAGACAAAAGAGACAGACTGTAAAAACCCATCTATGAAGAACACAGCCTCTCCAGATGCCTGTTTATTATGTTGGTAGAAAGGCCTGATGTACCATGTCTTGTTTCCTCAGAACAAGTACCAGGGTTTTGTCTTTGACATCGTGACCAGGCAGACTTTTGACATCATCGTCATGGTCCTTATCTGCCTCAACATGATCACCATGATGGTGGAGACTGATGAGCAGAGTGAAGAAAAGACAAAAGTCCTGAACAAAATCAACCAGTTCTTTGTGGCCGTCTTCACGGGCGAGTGTGTCATGAAGATATTCGCCTTGAGGCATTATTACTTCACCAATGGCTGGAATGTGTTTGACTTCATCGTCGTCATCCTCTCCATTACGAGTAAGTGGGCATCACATGTGGGGATGCCCAGCCTCTGCTTGGGGTTGTTTCGGCTGCTCTTTCAAATCCAAGGGGACAACTAACAAAGTTTTACAAAAACGCATGTTGTATGTTAGAGGAGCCCAGTATTTGCTCCTTCACAAGAGCAGCAGATTTAAAATGCCCCCGGGCCTCTCAGTGAAATGGAGAAGTTCCACTGACCTTCTCCACGCTGCCATGAAGTATATTCAGGCACCTATTGTGTGCACAGCCATCGCCAGAACATTGGGGCCTGAAAAGAAACAATCACTCGCCAAAGAACCTAAGATGATGGAGTTTCCAGTGGGTCTTATCTTTATGTCCTTCAAAGCAAAGAGTGGGTGGTGTGGTGTGAGGTGAGTCATAAAATGCTTTCTGGAAAAGGAGGTGGTTGCCAGAAGAGTGAGGAAAGACTGGGAGGACATTGTTCAAAGGAGATTCTTGAGTCAAGGGTCTGGAATTAAATCTCTGTATAACTGTCCACTTAGGGAATATGAGTGACAGAAAAGTCAAGGGACCAGTGCCAAGAGATCAATGCTATTATGACCTAGTCTGGGTGTGGTTGAATGACAGGTCCAGTATTTGGGGGCCAGTGGTGTTCAGAGAAAATGAATGGAGTCAGAGGCTAAAGCTGGGGCTGGAGCCACCATAATTGAATGCTAGCTGAGTTCTGAGGACTGGCCTGGGATCCATGGACCTTCACAGAAACCCTGTGAAGGAATATTACTGTACTCATTTTAAACATTGTACTGAGCCTCAGAGATTAAGTTATCCCAAGTCATATCGTTTGGAGCTGAATTTAGACCTGGCTAATAATGTTCTTTTTAATAAACTAACAGCCTCCCACCAACAACCAGGAGACTGTTCCTGGCCTTCATGTGGCTTAGCCAAAGTTTGGCCCTATAAAGGCCAAATCCCAGCACACCAGCTTTACTTTGCATAATAAATATATCCTGTCCTGTTATATCACGACCTGCTTACTTTTCCTGTCAGGGCATAGCTGTGGATTTCATTTTCCGTTGATTTACCATCAAGAGCTAATAGCATCTAATGCAGCGTGGCAGCACTTAATCTCCCTGTCCTGGGGCTGAAACACACAGCCCTGGGGGGCGTGTTTGTTTGGGGGGAGGTGCTTAAATTTGGTTTTGTTTTTTCGTTTTGTTTTATTTTCCCACTGCTGCTGTGGGTTTTTTGTGGGTTTTTTTTTTTTTTTGTAGGAAGTTTGTTTTGATTGTTTGCATTCCAAAGTGAGAGACTCTAAAGGCCATTTTTGGTTTTATATTAGAAGAGGGAGCTTGCTTATGTGACTTCCCATGTCAATACTATAGACATGAAATATTTCTTAAAGTACTCCATTCTATCATGGGGACACCTTAACTACCAGTTCCTATGACCTACACAGCAAAACCCTTCATGGGCAGAAATCACTCACAGAGACAGCTTGAAAACAATTGCAAGAACCCACCAACCATGCTCCTGCCCTCCCTCCCTCTCCCCTTTTCTTTCTTGCCACCAGTAAGATATGTACTGAGTAAACGTTCCAAGTATGAAGACTCTGGACTTTAAGAGAGGGGCTTTCGTAAAGATTTCATAATACAAAATTATAATTATTTCCCAATTCTCCTCTCATTTCCTCCCTCCTTCCAACATAATACTGTGACCACCCACGTTCACACAACAAAGACAAGTAGGGAAAGAGGGTCAAGGGAGCCCTGCAAGGAGAGAGAGCCACCCTGCCCTTCTTGCTACCATACCGTTCACCATTTGTCCAGAGAGGTTCTGAATCCTGTGTGATCTAAAGGTCCTGCCTAATCTTTGGTGGTCTTAACAGGGCTCCACAGGTCCCCAAGACCAAGCTTCACAAACCTTCAAGTTAGATATCACATAGGAAGGCGTATACATTCTCCATCTCTCCAACCTTATTCGTAGTTCGGGTAGTGGGGGTTCTGTAACTGACCCTAAACAAGCTGATCTCCAGGCCCTAACACAGAGTTCAAACACAGCTGGAAATGAAAGAAACAAATAAAAGCCATTATGTAGACAGCTGGCCATTAAAGCCATTCTGCTTCAGTTGTCAGCAAGTTGCCCAACTCCTCAGGCCCCTTATAATTAATACTAGGCTCTGTACAATTATCTACAGGACCATATGCCAGGAACTAAGTCAATCTTCACAGTAGGAGATAGGGAGATAAATCATAAGGGGTCCCAGCCTTCACAAGCACAGGACTGGGGTGGAAGAGAAGGCACGACCTAAAGGCTGAATTCTTGGGGAAGAGCAGGGTCTGTGTCACAGACAGAAACAAAGCACTATGTTCGTGTGGACTAGGGTGTAGTCGCTTCCAGCCGAACTAGGCTGCAGAAGGTAGGGTTCTGATCATGGAGGTGGACTAAGAAGATTTCTGGATGGAGGGAAAGATAAGAAAACGGTAGGAAGGGTGAGCCTTGAGGGGGAGAGGGTTTATGCCGTGGACACCTACTGAACCCCTACTTTATGCCAACCCCCGTGCCAGGTTCAGAGGACCCAGAGTCCTTGAATACAGATTCTCAGATGGAGGTCCATACGGAGCGGGGGGCGGGTGATGACAGCCAACTTTGTCAGATGGTTGGAAGTACTAATTAGATCATTTCCCCTTACTTTTTAAAGGCCTGGTGTTTTCTGCAATTCTTACATCACTTGGAAATTTATTCTCCCCAACGCTCTTCCGAGTCATCCGCCTGGCCCGAATCGGCCGCATCCTCCGGCTGATCCGCGGGGCCAAGGGCATCCGCACGCTGCTCTTCGCCCTCATGATGTCCCTGCCCGCCCTCTTCAACATCGGGCTGCTGCTCTTCCTCGTCATGTTCATCTACTCCATCTTCGGCATGGCCAACTTCGCTTACGTCAAGTGGGAGGCTGGCATCGACGACATGTTCAACTTCCAGACCTTCGCCAACAGCATGCTGTGCCTCTTCCAGATCACCACATCGGCTGGCTGGGACGGTCTCCTCAGCCCCATCCTCAACACGGGGCCCCCCTACTGCGACCCCAATGTGGTCAACAACGGCGTCAGAGGGGACTGTGGGAACCCAGCCTTGGGCATCCTCTTCTTCACCACCTACATCATCATCTCCTTCCTCATTGTGGTCAATATGTACATCGCTGTGATTCTGGAGAACTTCAATGTGGCCACGGAAGAGAGCACAGAGCCCCTGAGTGAGGATGACTTTGACATGTTCTATGAGACTTGGGAAAAGTTCGACCCAGAGGCCACTCAGTTCATTACCTTCTCTGCCCTCTCAGACTTTGCAGACGCCCTCTCTGGCCCCCTGCGAATCCCCAAACCCAATTGCAACACGTTAATCCAGATGGACTTGCCTTTGGTCCCTGGAGATAAGATCCACTGTTTGGATATCCTGTTTGCCTTTACCAAGAATGTTCTGGGAGAATCTGGGGAGTTGGATTCTTTGAAGTCAAATATGGAGGAGAAATTTATGGCAACTAATCTTTCAAAAGCATCCTATGAACCAATAGCAACCACGCTCCGGTGGAAGCAAGAAGACATTTCAGCCACTGTTATCCAAAAGGCCTATCGGAGCTATGTGCTGCACCGCTCCCTGACCATCTCCAACCCCCTAGGTGTGCCCAGGGCTGAGGAGGAGGCTGTGTCACTCCCAGATGAAGGCTTTGCTGCATTCATGGCAAATGAAAATGGTGTGCTCCCAGACAAATCTGCAAGTACATCTGTCACATCTTTCCCACCATCCTACGACAGTGTCACTAGAGGCCTCGGTGATCAAATCAACATGCACACACCTAGCTCAGTGCAAAATGAAGGTGATGCTGTCAGTAAGGAAGCCAGTAGTCCCTGCTGAGGACACTTTAGCATGGGCATATCCAGTTCTGATGTGTCCTTCTGCTCTGTGACAGCTTACCACTACCACCTCACCAATGCATGCCACTGGTCACACTGTCAGAACTGGACAGGGAATGCAGTTGGTACCCACCTTTGGAGAAGCCCTCACACACCAACAGGAGTCAGAAGGCAAGGACATCTCCACTGTAATTTCCCTTTTAAATTTCAGTATCAGATGATGGGTTCCCTTGCTTTCCGGAAAATAACCCTAGTCCTTTTGATTCTGATTGTGACCAGAGCTCCTATTTACCAAGACCAACATCTCAGGACCAGACCTTCCAAAGATATATGGCAAGGATGTTGCTGAAGGTCCCAACTAGTCCTCTGTGAAACACCACACTGAGATTGGCAGTGTTATTTAGGATTTTGCATGACTGCATGTTGAGAGCTGCCACACCATTGCTCCAGCCCAAGGTAACATCTGTGGTCTATGTCATGAAAGTCCTTTGAGATATCCATTAAAATTAATATTTTTAAAGGTATGTCAAAACCAATGTTATATGTTAAAGCATCATTTTTAAAAATTATGTGATACTGATGTGTCATAAATCACATCTTCACTTTCAGGGTTCCTGATATTTTGCAGTTTGTGCTTATGGCTGGGTGGGCAGGAAGGAGTATGGTCCTGGGAGCTTGTTCTAATCCTAACTCTTCCACTGCTTGCCTGGCTGACCTGAGCCAAACTCTTTCCCCTGTGAACCTCTTTCCCCATGGTGGTGGCATATAGAGCAGATTCTCTCTGCAGCCCTTGCATTTCATGTTGTAGAACTCAGTGGGGCCCTGTACCAACTTAGATGACAAAAACACTCTCTTCTGAAACTGCAGTGGCTAAACCTTTCTGCCGTGTAGCCAAGAGGCAACTTTTGAATATATTCCAGAACCTGTTTCACATCCCACAGACTTTAAAGAGGAAGATTTTCACATTTCTCTTGGAGCATGACGCCATAATTATAAAATCAAAAGAAAAGGGACATTTTGAGAAAATGATTGGAAGATAAAAGGTACGGCCAATAGTTTCTTTAATTCATCCTACAAAAGTTATTAAGTACCTATTACATGACAGACATTGCTCTAACTCCGTAATGGGAGTTAAGCCCCCAAAGATTAACTGGATTGATGCAGTGAATGGAGCGAGAGTTGTCAGGGGATGGTATTCAGGCCAAAGGCATGGAGCAGGTCTTAAGATGAAGGAGAGTGAAGTTCGAGTGACAATGTAGGACATAAAGGATCTAATGACAGCCATGATTTTCTAGTACCTCTTGGGACATTCTCTGCCACAATGACAAGGATCAGGTCAATTCATTGATACGTGTTTGATGGCTTCATAAGATTTCCTATTTATATAATTACAAAGCCTAGAGACTGGTTTACCTTACATGCGTCGTGGACACAGATTTTCTTGCTCTCCTTTCTCTGTCACAGTTGGCCCATCAGAGGCCAAAGAGGCTTTCAGAATGCTTGTTGGGGTTTGCAAGCACCCACAGATACAGGTTAATAAGATAATGATGGAATATCTGAAGGTACTGGCTGACCCAGTACAAATCAGCTATTCTCCGGATGCCTGGTTGGTATCTTAACAATGACTTTAACCAAATGGCTCTTCCTCCCTAGTTCCACTGGACCAGAGCAGACACATATTGACTGTACAGCTTCTTCAATAGTTAAATCTCATGCAGTCAATGAAAATGCCATCTGAGAGGATGCTTGCCCAAGTGTTTATAAGATGGCTGAGTAGACAGAAAGCTTGGGGACTGGCCTACTTTTACAGTGTTATGTAGAAGAATTAAACATACCCAACCATCAAACTAATTTTATTAAGTAGATGGTATTAGAAGATATTTCAAAAATATTCTTGTTACATGTTTTGCCCCAGATTGTGAGCTGAATTGGGTCCCTCCAAAAGATAATTCCTGACCCTTGGTACCTGGGAATGTGACCTTATTGGGAATAAAGTCTTTCCAGATGTAATCAAAGTAGGATGCAGTCATCCTGGGTTAAAGTAGGTCCTAATCCAATGACTGGTGTCCTAAAACATGAGGAAAATGTGAACATAGACATACAGAGAAGAGGATGCCGTGTGAAGACACAGAGAAAGAGAGAGAGGACAAGTATGTGAAGACAGAGGCAGAAGCAGAAAATGATGGCCTAAAACTGTACTTAAAATCGATTGCAGGTGAACCTAAATGTGAAAGGCAAATCTATAAAGCTTTTAATACAGAAAACTATCTATCTACATGACCGTGGAGTAAAGAAAAGGCTGATAAACTCGACTACATTAAAATTTAGAACATAAACCTTTCATTAAAATACATCATCAAAAAGAGTGAAAATGCAAATTTATAGAATGGATAAAATATATAAAACACTTATATCCAGCAAAAGTCTAATATTCAGAGGAGATTTTTATTAACGTCTGCAAATCAATACATAATAGACAACACAGTAGAAAAAATGGCAAGAGATCTGAAGAGGCACTTCACAAAAGAGGAAACCTGAATAAGCAATAAGCATATAAAAAGGTGCACAACCTAATTAGTAATCAGGGAAATGCAAATTAAAACCATCGTGAAATACCACTACACATCTATCCCATCTTTAAAACTCTTATAATCTAACGAATACCAAGCATTGGCAAAGACGGAGAGCAACAGGAACTGTCACGCGCTGCTGGAGAGTGTAAATTGGCACAATCATTTGGAGAACAGTTTAACTTTACTAAAAGAGTTGAAGGTATATATACCTGTGACCCAGGTTTTCTACTGGTAGGTTTGAAACCTAGAGATATCCATGCACACATGCTCTGGGAGACATGAACAAGATTTCTTACCATCATTGTTCATAATAGACCCAAATTAGAAAAAAACCTAATGTCCACCAGCAGTAGAATAAATTAATAAATTGTGGTACATTTTTTAAATGTAATTTTATGAAGTAATGAGAATGGATGAGTTATAGCCTCATACACATCTAGATGCTTCTTAGAAACATAACATTGAGTGAAAGAAGCCAGACACCAAACTATATATACTACTTAATTTTATGAGGTCCCAAAACAGGCAAAGTTAAATATATTGTTTAGGAATGCATAAAGAAAAGCAACAGTGAGTCCATAAAAGTCAGGTTGGAGGTTACCGATAGGGGGAAGGACTATGTCTTTGTGACTGTGTCTTTGGCAATGTTCTAATTTCCCAGCTAGGTGGTTCTCTTTCTGAGTGCTGTCTTTATAACCACGTATTAAGCTAAACATATATGTCTAATGCATGTTTCTATGTGTGTGTCATATCTCACAAGTTAAACATTTTGAATAGCTTAGGTTAGATTCTGCATCTTCACAGAAGCAGTTACCATCTGCTGCTTTGAATTTTAGCATTTCTACCTTGGACTTGGATTATCTGAGCTGAGTTGTAAAAGGAATAGGAGTTCGGTAGTGGGTAATAGAAGAGAAAATTCGAAAGAAAGGGAACTTTCAACTATCAGCTTTATCAAAGTAACCACCATCTCTCACCAGTGTTATTTCCATAAAGTTCCAACGTGTTCCTCATTGCTACTCTTGTCCCCAGCAGTCTACTCTGAAATACTAGCCAGAGCTCAAAACCCACCCTTGGCTTCTATACACTCCAAGTCAACATCATTACAATGGTTTTGTGTAATCTGGCCCTTCCTCCTCTCCTCATCTCCCCCCAACTCTCTGTACTTCAGCCACACTGCCCTCCTTGCTGCTCCTTAAATACACCAGGCATGTCTTGCCTCAGGGCAAAGGCCCATGGAACTTGCTTTTCCCTCAGCTGTTACATCCACGCAACTCACTCCTATACTTTCTTCGGTTCTTCCCGGACCAACCTATCTAATGACCAGCCACATCCAGCACTGATCACCCTCTGGGATGTCACATAGGTACTTGCTCATTGCCTGTCTTCCCCACTGGAAGGTAAGCTCCGTGAGGGCAAGGACTCTGCTTGCTCACAAATGTATCCCCAGCACCTAGAACAGTGTCAAAGTAAATCCGCAATATTCATTCAGTGAGTTAAGTTCTTTCCTCTTAATCAGTCCAAAGGTAGCTCCCTCATGGCCCAGTACCCAACAGCTAGCCATCCCATAGATGACAGTAGAAGATAAAACATACTAACTTCAAAAAACATCTCTATTTAGAAAAGGAAAACACATTCAGAAGTGCCAGTCCACAGGATACCCTGGAGCATGGACTGCTTGTCTTGACAGTGGAAAGATACCTTGGTCCTGCTTCTGGGAGAATTCCTCATCCACTGTTCTACTCTCTCATGAGACAGGAGCTCTGGGAAGAAATTTCTTCAGAGGAATGGACAGCTTACTGCACTTGCCATTGGTTATCAGTGAGCCCTGGAAACTGTCTTCAGGTTTGAGCAGTCATGGGCCATTATCTCCCTGGACTGAAATTTCTCTGGCCATACAACTCCCTTAAAACACTAGCATGATTTCTAGCTCTAGCATTGTACCAACTCAATAGATCTTGTTGGGTTATGGTCCTTCGATCCAGAATTAGGACTGGATATTACTGTCTTTTAGCAATAGGCGTTTTGCCCTCCTTCACCCCTCAGGTGAATTGCCTGCCTCCTGGCCTCAGGCAGCCACCATCTATAGATATTATTGAAAAACAGCTGGCTTGAGTATAGAGGCACAGCTCACCTGCGCCTACTCTAGTCTGTATTCTATTAGAATAATCAGCATGCTGGTAAATGTTTAACAATTAGCTGTTCAGGAGAAAAAAGGAAATCCCTGATTTGTAGCACTTTCTGACTTATCTGATGTAAATACTCCCACCGTGGCCCACGTCAAGCTACTGATGTGACACCTCTGAAGGCAGAACTGGGAAGAGACGTCGACTCGAATCAGTACAAGCTGTCTCCAGCACACTGCTGTCTCCAACCTCCCTGTCTTTTCTCCACCAATATTAGCTTGGGAAAGAAATTTGCTTTTTTTCCTACTCTCCAAGGCATGACTATAAGATCTCGGGTTGCTGGTCATAGGCAGAAAAGGCCTCCCTTTCTGCTTTCATATGGGCCTGTTTAGGCCAAGTTTGTCTTTTTGTGTGTGTCTTTACTAAGTCTGCAAGAAGTAGCCCACACCTTACAAAATTCTAGAGGTTTTTCTATCAAGGTCCTTAAACTCCTGCTGCAAGAAGTAGGGGGTCCGAGTCTCCAGATATAATAGACTACAGATAAAAGCATAATAGGAATTTCAAAATTCAGACCTGGGGATAGGAGATTCTCAGTGTCTGACCCCATCTCATCTTGGCCAATGCCACACTTTAAGCTCTATTAATAGTAATACCAGTCTCCATGTATCAGTTTCTATGTCAGCAGGTGTTATTTGGTTATAAGCAACAGAAACCCATTCCAGCATAAAAAGAATTTACTGGAAGGCTATGGGGAAGCTCAGAATGGAACTAAATGCTAAACAATCAGCAAGTACAGCAGCCAATAGACAATCTCTTCATAGAGCCAGAACCAGTTAGTTCCCTCTTTTTTCCTTGAGGGTGTCCAGTTAGGATTCAGAGTCCAAGGAAAGAGCATCTGATTGGCCCATCTCTAGAAAGAAAAGGGAGGGGCATTTTGATCGACAGCTCCAACAGGACTGCAGTCAATTGCCTCTTCCCACCCCTCTGTATCTGTCCACCCCACCACACACACAAAAAAAGTTAATGCACTGTTAACAAATGAAAGAAGGAGGCTGGGCTGGCAAAAATTCATGCTTTGTAAAGATCCCTCTGGCAACAGTAATAAATTAACAGAGAAGTTGAAGTTGGTGCAAAAGGGGAACCTAAACTATGGATTTTTGAGTCTCTCATGCACATTGACTAAAAGTCACTAAGTCTGCTCAGATAGAACCCCTACAGCATGGACTAGGGTGCCAGCTTCCATCTTCATCTCTGATGACAGGTCCAAGTTCTTTTCCTCCAAATAAATGCTCCCTAGGACCCAAATATCAGCACTGCACTCTGTCTTCAGGAAATCGATCATGCTTTCCCTGAAGTGGAAATATGTCTGAAGTGTGTTCTCCTGAGAAGCCCCAGATGAATCATCATCCAAGTGAGTTCAGGCAGAGGAAGGCAGGATTTGCCTGTGGGCATCGAATCTGTACCAAGAAAGTTCGGCTCTACTGTTGACCCCTTTAAAAGACCAGTTCTGACAAGAAGGCCAACAACCACAATAAAATTTGGTCAATATGATTCATTGTACAAAGATAACAAATTCTAAAGGGGTATGCATGAAGAGGACTCATTTTTCTTCCTGACCAGACCTGAGTTAATTGATTATTAGAAATGTGGCTGCTCTTGCTTACAGATTTAATCAAATTATAAAGCAATATAAAGGCATGTGTGTGCGCCTGCCGAATAATGATGCTTCTTGTAGTTAGAACAGGGAGCCTCAGAACCACGTGGTAGCTGAAGCTGTCTGCAAATGAGCCGCACAGAAACACTCAACTCATCGGTTAACAATACGGTGCTCTGGACCGAACTCTGGATGAGGGCAGAAAGTCCCACTTTGATTCCAGACCTTCTCTTGCTCACATGTCACGACCTCTCTGAACAACCTTCCTTGTCTATACAATGGGAATAAAGATTTCTGCCCTGCCAAACCCACCAAAGAGGTTTAATGGAGATAAAAAAAATTTCCTCTCTGCCCACTGGAAGAAGCAGAAAAATAAAAGGGGGGAAAATTAGAGAACCCATCCTGCCACACATTGTCCCAGGGTAGTCCTCACACAGGGCAATGCTGTGCCCCTCCCCCATTAAGTGTGTATAGAGGTGTTGGGTGGGTAACACTGTGCTTCACAAGCAAAGGAGCATCTAACACATGCGGGGCCCTCCCTGGACACGACCAGCACTTTGGTGGTCAGGATGGAAGCTAGTTCTTCCAAAATCCACTATGGGAGGCCATGCTTGCATCCTACTGTTGGGTCCTACAGCAGATACTACTGGTGCCCCATGCCACATTCCTGGCCTCATCTGACTTTGGATAGAACTAGGTAGTTTTTTGTTTCAGGGCTTTCTCTAAAGCCACTGAGCTTTTCCTTACACAGGCACAGCAGCCCAGAAGTACAGAGGGAAGGGGAGATGTTGACATCCTTAACAGTCCTCAACCAACACAAGACACGAGTTGAAAGATCCATAAATACCCTAGCCTCCCATGCCATGGAGGAACAGTTCTGAGTCAAGTTTCTCTGAGAATCCATAGGAAGTTGAGCCCTCATTGTTGGGCCAGTTTTTCACAATCCTGGGAGTAAATACCCCTTACCTTTTGTACCCTAGGTGCCTTTCTGGGCTCACCTTAACCCTTTCCTGCCCAGTTGCCTACAGCACTAGCCAGCCTTTTGAGGAGTTTCTCCCCTCCTTAGCTAATTCTCTCTCTGCTTCTTTACTTTTGCCTCCTGGCATCACCTCTGAAATAAACTACCTGCTCCCAAATCCTTGTCTCAGCTCCTGATTTGGGGGAATACAAACTAAGACAAACTCTCAGGTATCCCCCTCTTCAGAATTAGGAAGCTGCTTCCTCATGCTGTCCACATGCCCATCAGCCTATCTGCAGACTTGCTATCCATGGCTCCTGGGCAAAGGTCTGCAGGAAGGGGATCATTTCCCCTAGGTTATGTGGGGTGTGCAAAGGGTCCCACCCAGAAGTGATACTGTCATCTCCCCTTCTAGCTCCTTACCTATCACCAACTTGCTTCTGACTGATGAGACAGTTAAGGCTCCTCTTCCCACCCTCTCAAATCACTGTTGAAGGTTTTATTTTGGTGACAACAGCCTTGGGACCAAGTGGATCCTTGCCTCCCCTTCAAAACTGTTCTATAATGAATAAAAGTTTAATTACAAGCTTGTGTTTCAGTTTCTCACTGCGTCTCGTAAACTGACAATATTCTTGACAAGTCCATAACCTCTTACAGCCCCCTTTTCCATCAGTTTACTGTATTGGGTTACTGTGGCGTTCCACAATTTGCAACAAGACTCTCCAGATAGGGACTTGACCCAGAAGCTGTCATGGTGCCTTTTCCTGGCACATAGCCTTACACTATTTGGCCATCAGTTAACAGGAAGCTTGGCTTGTGCCACGCAGAGCAGCAGAGGACTATGGGAGAAACTCCCTGGCTTCCCCTTTGTTGCCCACCCAATAAAGGAGATCAATGAGCAGCCAGAGCTCTCTACTGATCTCAGAAAGATAAGGAGTCAAACTGGTGGCTTCATTCCAGTGGCAGCCTGTGCATGGACTGCCATCCACCTAACTCAACCACTACCCTGTCTTTGGACAGAGCCTGCACCATGTTTTACAAAGTTCTAAACCTCTCTGGTCTGGGATCTCTTCAAGAATAATAGAGAGCGCTTCTAGATGTCATTTCCCTGCCAGCTGAAACATATCCTACAGCAACCAGTCCTCAAAATCCCTCCCTGGATCTCTCTCTAGGGGATCTACAGACTAAGACAAACTACGCCCTCAGCACCCTGCCATGATGGGGAAAGGAACACTGTGTCCATTCTGGTCCTCCAAGAGCTGATGTCAGGTCAGAACTAGATGTGCAAGAGATTGACTGGGGCAAACATTTATGAAGAATGAAAGGAGGAGTTGGCAGGGAGAGACTCAGACTGTGATGCAGGTCTGCCACCTTGAAAAGAGAGAAGGGAAGGAAGGAAGATTAGAGAGGGAGAACCTCAGGCTAGAGTGCCTCTTGGAGAAAGTCACAGCCAAGTCGGTGGGGAGTCCCAGAATAAAGACTGCCCAGTGGAGGACTCTTTGTTGGGCAAGAATGGCCCAGCTTATGTCCCCCCACCGTCATTAGTCATGGATGGGAGAAGCACAAACAGGAAGAACACAGCTTCCGCAGGAACACTGAAGGTGCCGCTGCCGGAGCTAACCAGAGCAGATACTCAGAGTATATGGTCTGAGAATCCTGAGCTATCCTGGACCAGACGAGATGTTTCCTAGTCAGGTCCAGCAACACGTCCTCCCTGAGTGCCCACAGTCATCATGGAGTGCCCTGAAGCAGAGGCCCTGCTCAAGGAGCCCACACACGGTAAGTTAGACATTTTCCAGATCAGTGCAGAGGAGTAAGCTTACCTCCTCCCCTCTTGCAGGGTTTGTGCCTTCCCCTCTGGTTCTGTCCACTAGGGGGGAGACTAGGGTGCCCAAGCAAGGTGCCTGGGGCACAAAATTTCAGGGAACACTCCATCTCAAGTGCTGATCTTGCACTTGCATGAACCTGAGACTGAGTGCCTCCTTAAATTTTTCACCCTGACATCTTTTTTTGCCTCACCCTGGCCCCAGTGACCACTCCATTGGGCTCTGGAGTAGCATCAGCAGGGACGGTCTGAGGTTACTCTCTGCCATTTGTGAATGCCACGGCCCCTCGCTCACTGTCGGCAACCCTATTCCTGACTTCACTTCCAGAGTGATTTGTCCAGCATACAGGTTTCTCAGATCAAATGAGCATATCCTCCACCCTTGATTCACAACTCCCTCGGCCGTCATGTCCTGAAACTTGTCATCACTATTAACATCAGTCTTATAATTTTCCAACTACCCGCCTCCAGTATGCTTACTTTATTAATTCCACCTAAATAATTCTTCAAATGCTGTAGGTCTTCCAGCCTTTGATTTCCCATTACCCACTTTGACGTCATGGTCTATCTTGATAGTCGCATGCTTCCCAACACTTTCAAATCTTTTGCCACCTTCTCCCAGCATCCCACGTGTTCAGTAAAACCTTAAACTACTCCAGTTAACCCCAAATTTCTACTCTCTCCACTCCTGCTCCAGATAGTTGCTGGTCTCACTTCAATTCCATAACCACAAACCTTAGATGGGCTCTAAATACTGTCCATTTCCCTAGAAAGTTCATTTTCCTACCCACCAAAAATGATGTTTTTGTGACTCCTTCTTGCTTCTCAAACCTCCAACACTCCCAACCCGTGATCTCTCTCCCTTTCATTCTCAGTCTATGTTCCCAACTCTTACTTCTCTATTCAGTGATGCAACTTCATCTTTGTCATTCACTGTTCCTTAAATTTTTATTTATTTATTTTTATTGAAGTATAGTTGATGTATAATATAACATGTTATGGGTGTGCAATATAGTGATTCACAATTTTTAAAGGCTGTACTCCATTTATCGTTATTGTGAAATATTGACTATATTCCCCATGTTCTACAATATATCCTTGTAGCTTATTTTATACATAATAGTTTGTACCTCTTAATCCCCTACCCCTAGGTTGCCTCTCCCCCTTCCCTCTCCCCACTGGTAACCCCTAGTTTGTTCTGTATATCTGTGTTTCTCTTTTGTTATATTCACTAGTTTGTTGTATTTTTTAGATTCCACATACAAGTGATACCTTACAGTATTTGTCTTTCTCTGTCTGACTTATTGCACTTAGCAGAACACCCTCCAAGTCTATCCATGTTGCTGCAAATGGCAAAATTTCATTCCTTTTTATGGCTGAGTAGAATTCCATTGTATCTACATACAACATCTTCTTTATCCATTCATCTGTTGTTGGATACTTATGTTGCTTCTATGTCTTGGCAATTGTAAATAATGCCATTATGAACATTGGGGTGAATGTATCTTTTCAAATTCGTGTTTTTGTTTTTTCAGGTATATACCCAGGAGTGGAATTGCTGAGTCATATGGTAGTTCTATTTTGAGTTTTTTGAGAAATCTCCATACTGTTTTCCACAGTGGCTGCACCAGTTTACATTCCCACCAACAGTGTAGGAGGGTTCCCTTTTCTCTACTTGCTTGCCAGTATTTGTTATCTGTGTTCTTTTTGATGATAGCCATTCTGATAGGTATGAAGTGACATTTCATTGTGGTTTTGATTTGCATTTCTTTGATATTAGTGATGTTGAGCATCTTTTTGTGTCTGTTGGCCAACTGCATTTCTTCTCTGGGATACAAGTTATAATTCTTCTGAATGAAATTTTGGATTGCCCCATAACTTTTCTGATGACTCTTACATAATAAGTCCATTGGACAGGGGGTAGGAGTAGCTCAGTGGTAGAGTGTGCACTTTGCATGCATGAGGTCCTGGGTTCAATCCCCAGTACCTCCATTAAAAAAAAAAGGAAGTCCTTTGGTCACTTTAAGTCCCCAAACACAGTTGATTTGATATTTAGCATGGTAGTGCTACTAGGTAATAGCCAAAGCTTCCAACTTTGTTGGAAGTTCTGGTTCCTCCCCCTCCATCAGGCCGAAGCGGGCTGCAGCGGGCCGCCAGTTCCCTGGGAAGGGCGTGTTAATTGCTTTCTCACTCATTTGCCTGCTGCCGCTCTTCTAGATGCTGTGTCTGACTCCAACAGGGTTTGGGGGCTGGAGAGAGAAGGGAACTAGAAAATTCTCCTGCTTTCTGAGCCTTGCCAACATTTAAAGATGACTCTCTGGGAGCGTTTGTGAATTCATCTAAAAGCTCTGGTTCCTGGAATGTCTCACCTGCAGTTCCTTTGTTTGGAGTCCCCTGCTCTTCTCCAGCTCATCTGCCCCCTCACTTCCTCCCACAGCCCTGAGAAACCCTCAGGGAGTCCACCTCCAGGCCTGTCTGCTGAGGGGCCCTGATACATTCAGTCTCTCTCTCATAACTCACATCTTATGCATGGGAACAGTCACAGGTCTTTTATCCTGACAAGTTCTGGAAAGGCATCTCTATCACAAAGCCACCTCTCCTTCAGCCTCTCTGCCAACAACTAGGGCAGCTCATCCTTAGCTGTTTAATGTCCCAGGTGGGAGTCAAACACCAGCTGTGGCATCTCCCATGTGCAGGGGTCCCAAAGTTGACCCCTTAAAATCCTCCTCACAGGGTTCAGATAAAAGGCAGGCTCCCCACCCACAACACCTCTCCAGTGGAGGTGGGGACGGGTCCCTGTACACTGTCTCAGTCCACTCCAGCCACTGCCCCCCAATCAAAGAACCAGCCTCAGAAATCCTTCCACCGTCATCCTGACAACCTTACTCCTTCATCCCTCAGTGTGGGTGGAGTTTAAGAGTCATGTAACTATTTCTTCAAAAATCTGCATCCTGGTCTAGCACCTCCCTTTAGCATATCAGATCGATTATTTTAGTGCCTCAATCAACACTTACAATTTAACATCCTGTTACACTTCATTGAGAGAGGAAAGTTATCAGACATCTTCCTGCTGGCAAACAGACGTCTCCCCCTACCTCTATGAGCATACTCTTTGTGTCTGCTCCTCAGTCAGTTCCCCGGAGCACATGCGTCCTCATCTCCCATATAGTTATCCCTTCCTCTTCATCATGGGTTATCATTGTTCCCATCAGCCTGCAAATGTTCTGTGTCCCCCATCTTAAAGCGCACAAGCCTTCTCCCTCCTCCCCAGATCTCCCTCCCATTCCACCCCCCACCGCCCCCACTTCCCAGGAAAACTTGGCTGAGCAGTGATCTAGCCTCACTCTCTCCTCTCACTTAACTCTTGGTTGGTTGGTTTAGTTTGGTTTGGATAGAATTTCTTTATTTCTAATTTTCATTCCAAAGTGAAAATAGAGAAAAGCACAAAGAACAGTTCCACAGACAAACCCCATCTACCCAGATCTCTGAATAACAAATGCCAGGTCTTTCGTGGTTAAGGGCAGGGCCCTGGAGCCAAGCTGCCTGGCTTCAAATCCAGACTCTGCCCACAGTGGGACCTTGGCTGAGCTATCTAACCTCTGCATGTCTCATCTTTCTCTTCTGAAGAAGGGGATGGTAATTGTACCACCCTATAGTATTGTTGGGAATAATAAGGGAGCGAATCAAAGACTCAGACCTGAGCCTGGAGTACTGTAATTGTTTAACAAAGCTTCGCCATCACATGTGCTTCAGATCTCTTCCTTTATTCTTGAAAGAATTCAAACATTAAGGATGAGTTGAAGTGCCCCTTGTATCCCTTCCCAACGCAGTTCTCTTCCCCCTCCCCTTCCCGGAGGCAACCACATTCATACATTTAGAGCATATATATATTCTTGCTGAGTTTCTATAAATTTGTTTAATGCATCGTATATGATTTCTTGGATATTTTGTAAAATTTGCATGAGTGGCATAGTATTTCATGTATCTTTCTGTGTCTTTTTCATCCAACATTAATTTGGGAACTCATCATTTATTTTAACTATTAGTTATTTTCACCTTATGACCATTCCACAATTTTATAAACTGCTTCCAATTAGTGAACATCTATCGTGTTTCAAATTTTTACTATTAAAAAAGGTTGTATATAATCCTAAGTGGTCAAACCCAGTCACACCAGCAGTGCAGAAGGTTCCTGCTTATCCACATCATCACCCATGCTTAGACGTCAGAGATTTTAATATTTTTTAATATGATGAAATGGTAAATCAATGATATTTTCATTGTATGTTCTTGGGTTTTTTTTATCAATTAGAATTTTAATTCTGTACTTACTGAAATAGCTCTTTTAGATTTCTTTAGACATGAATTATTTATCACTTATATGAATACTAAGAAAGAGTATGTAAGCAAAACTAATAATTTAAGATATTCCTAAACTTCTTCACAGAGTCAGACTCTACTGAACTGATGAAAAAACAAACAAACAAACAAAAACACTTCCCTGGGAAGTGTAGCTGATCTGGTCCCCAAAACTCCTTTCCAGTATAGCGGAACCAGGGATCCTGTTCTCTGCACCTCTCAGAAAATTATAAGGCTGCCTCCGCCAGACAGATGAGTCTAGAGCAGCTCCACACTCCCATAGTGCACATTTGAGATGCCAGGGCCACAGACCCACCCCCTAGGGATCCCAGCAACAGCCACTGCCACTTCCAGGCGCGAGGCAGCTCACTCCTTGTCCTGGGCCTGTCTCCTCACCACCCCACCCCGTGGGAGCAGCGAGAGGCTGACGGGGTTGACGTCCCCGCCCTGGCAGTTCCGATGCTCTGAGTGGTGAGAGTGGGAGGCAGCTCTTCTGTTCCCCTGTCAGTGTTCACGAAGCCTGCACTCCAGCCCCTGCCTCTTATCTCTTCAAAAGCTGATATACTCGCAGACAAGAGGCAGCTTTTGTCAGTCGCTGCCAGTTCTGAGCATTTCCTGGCCCGAAGCATTGACTTCCAGTGAAAAAAACCAATTTCCCTACAAAGTCTTCTGAATTCTCTTGTCAGGCCTGACACCTTTGCTCACCTTCTCTCAGGAGTGTGCAGGTGGTGGGGGTGGGGGGGCTGATAGGAGCTTTGCCAGCTGGGGTCCCCCAGAACTCCTGTCAGCGTTTGGACAGAGAGATGAGGGAGGTAGCCCCAGGCAGAGTCCTTCCTCGAATGCCTGTGGAGCTGTGGGTTTCCTTCCTCCCTTCCGGAGACATTCTTGTTGAATGTTAGAGAATTTCATAATCTCCAGGCTCTTCTCTCAGAGATGGGGAAACTGAGGCCCCAAGGAGTTGGGCATTTGGTCTGCACAGCACTAGGGGGAGGCTTGAATCAACTGGGGCTGCTGACCCCACATCCTCTTTGTGTTTCTGTGATGTTTCTAATTTTAGGAAACTGTGAACACTGGAGAGGGATAGGAGCTGGGGAGGTTCAGAGGTTCCCTAGGTGTGGACACTCACCAGCTCCCTCCCCTCTTCTCTACCACAGCAGCACTGGGGAGGAAATGTCTGACCAAAAAAAAAAAAAAAAAAAGCAAAATAGAACAGAACAGAACCAAAACCCAAACCAAACCAAAAAACAACTCAGGTCTTTTGTTTCAAAGTCCACAACCTCTGTTTCTGGGCAACCAGAGCCTTCAGTTCAAGCCCGTGTACAGAACCGTGGAGACAGACTACCTTAAGTCCAAGCACCCCGTTCCAGCTCTCTGGGGCTCAGAATAGCGGCTCTGACCGTTGTCTCTTCGAGAACCACACATACCTCTTATTTCTCTTCCACTCACACACCCACACTCTCACACATTCCTGAAGGAGATACCACTTCTGTTCAAAAAGGTAAAGATGCCTCCTTCATTTTATTTTTAAATTTTTTATTTATATTTCAATTTACATTCAGGCGAATTCATCTTTTTTGGTGTACAGTTCTGTGAGTTTTGTCAAGTGCAGAGTCATGTAACCACCACCACTGCTAAGACCCAGAGAAGTTCCATCACCCTAAAACGTTCCCTCCCTCATGCTGCCCCCCTGCAGTGAACCCCATACCTCCCTCCACCCCAACCCCCCCAGCAACCACTGATCTGTTTCCCATTCCTTTAAAGTTGCCTTCTCCAGAATGTCACAGAAATGGAATTATATGTATATGTAACCTCTTGAGGCTGGCTTCCTTCACTCAGCATAACACACTGGAGATTCGTCCATGTCACGTATATCAATAAAAATGCTTCATAAAGGTATGAAAATAAAACTGGGGTGGGAACTCCATGCCTAAGCCCAGGGCCCATCTGTTGGGGGTATCCAGCTCTGAGCATGGCTCCCCAGCACCTTGGTAACCAATGTCATCCTCCAAACCAGCCTCAATGCCATTCCTGCCCCTGACCTCCTTGCCTCCCACAACACACAGCCTACCCAGAACCCAGAATCCCCAGCCCTGCCATCAGCACCTACCTACAGATCCTAGTCCTTGTGGCCACAGGGGGGTGCTAGGGAGTCCGCATGGGGCTGCTGGGCCCACATACAGGAGAGAATTCAAAACACCTGCAGGTGTCCTACCTAAGACATCCATAGCACGACAAACTACTAGACAGCCGGTAAGCAGCCCTCCAACCTCCCCCTGCCCCCAAAAAACTACATCTGTGGGCTGTACTCAGGGGCCCAGACTCTGGTTCAGAGCCTCTGAGTCTCTCAAATTGAACTTCTTCCTCAGATCCACCACTGCGCTGATACACAGGGTAACCATGTTGCCGTGATGAAGGTGGCAGGCCTCCAGGTGACCAGGCGTCCTCTGTGGACTGCAAGACTGGGAAGCAGGCTGCCCTACGTAGATGTGGCAGGCTTCTATGGAATACGCTTCACGCAGGTACAGCTGGGAGAAAGGGGGGCTGAATGGAAGGGATGAAGCCCAGGAGACCCCCCACCCTGGCCACAATAGTCTGGTGCTCCTTACTTCACAAAATCCAAACCCAGGAAGGGTCTTCTGTGTACAGAACCAATCTTTGGCTCTTTTCTGATACCAGGCGTATCACATCCACCGAGACCAACACAATTCCCCCACTGTATATATGACCAAGGGGAGGGAGTGCTGTGGCGAGCTGCCCCAAGCGTCTCTTAGGGTTGAGGTACTGTTGTTCGTCCAATTGCCCTTCCCAGCACTGCCCTTGCCTCCAGGGAGCTGCCTCACCAGCCCACCGCCATTGACCAATTGAGGTGCAGGTAGAAAAGCCTGCTCCTCTCCTCTGGCCTCCACTGGGGACAACTCCACGGGGTTATCCAGCTCCAGACCTCCCTAGGGCCATTGGCTGAGGCCTTTGCTGCAGCCACACTGGAAATAAATCTTTCCCTCTGCCCAGCCCTGCCTCCATCACGGACGTTGTTCCCTCTAAACATCCCACATGTGCATCCCCATCTCCGAGTGTTTCTGGGGAACCCCACCAAAGGCAAAGGGTGAATAGGCTTCAGTGAGGACCAATGTCAAGTTCTGTCAGTAAAACATTTACTCTATTCCTCACATGTGATTTTATTTGATCCTCTCAACAATTCAGTCAGGCGGGTATATAATTGTTTCATTTTGTAAATGAGTAAAGTAAGGTCCGGAAAGGTTATATGTGTAATCCAAGCTCACCGGACAACAGTGGTTAATCCGCTCTGAGCTTCCAACTCTTCAAACCTTGCTCTCTAATTCACTGCACTGGCCAGAGCTGGTGGGCGAGGGACAGCATTTTACAAGGAGGGGATAGGCTAGGTGGAGGCAGGGGCAGACTGCCACATACAGCAGTGCATCACACAGTCTTGGGGCACCATGCATATTCCTAGACATCAGAGACTTACGTCTATTTTCTCTCAACTCTCCAGCAGATGGCAGTGGAGTGTCTGGAGGAAAGGTGGCTCTTCATTCGCAGACCAACATCGTTTGGGCTAATGGGGAGCTGGCAGAGGTAAGGGGCTGGGTGTCTGACTGGGGCTGAAGGTACAGGTAAGAGACAGCAGGTCCCATCTGGCGATGGTCCCTCGACAAGAGTGTTCTCTTGTCCATCATCTTGGTATCAAGGGGAATCAGGTCGCCAACCCTTTAGTTGCAGGTCATGTCCTTGCCCTTGACCATGAATACATTTCTCTTTTTCTCTGCTCCTGCTAAGATAGAGGCACTCTACTACTCAAGCATTCAAAATAAAGCAAAGTCTCTTCTGAGGAGAACGCCAACCGTCCTTGAGGGTAACATCTGAACTACTTAAATTTACTGGGGTCGAAATTGAAACGGAGGACTTTTTTGAAAATATAGTAGATTGAAGACATCTCTTAAAATTTCACTAAAATGACAGTGAAATTACTTCAAAAGGCAGAAAACCTACAAGGGCAAAAAGTCTGGAAGAGGAAGCAACAGCAGATGTGGCAACTTCTTGGAAGTTTGAGTGGTAACTGACTTAGCAGAGCAGGGAAGGCTGAATTCAAGGAGCCTGCAGAGGATGCCCTCCTCCTCGAACCCCTGGGGTGTTTCTGGGACTCAGACACTGGGTACCTTTGGAAATGGAGGTGGCTAAAAACAAGAGGGCTGGTAAATGGCTTGTATTAAGAACACCTGGGCTTCCAGATCCCTCCCCACCCAACACAATCTGGCTGCAAATTACAGAGAATCCATCTCATCTGTTTACACAGAGACAAAAGAAGGTATGAAAGGGTGGGCTCTGTGGTTCACGATCATCAGGGCCAACAGCTGCAAATCTCCTGCCCTTACCTCCAGCATTGTGTGGTGGCTCCGTCAGCTCCAAGCATCCATCTTGAGGAGAACGGATAAATAAAGTTCAGTGGATGCACAACACAGAACGCTCTGCAGCTATCAGAAGCAAAGAACTAGCTGCCCACACTAAAACATGGACAGAGCTCAAAAGCAAAGTGTTGAGGGAGAAACACAAGAAAAAGAATGAAAGTTAGAACAACGCCCCTTTATATAAATGGGAAGCACATACACACAAGTGGCCAATAAACCATGAACAAGCACTCCATTTCATTAGTCGTCAGGGAAATGCCAATTAAAACCACAGTATGAAACTGCTTCACACCCACTCAAGTGGCTAAAATGAAAAAGATAAAAATACCAAGTGCTAGAGGATGCAGATGAAGCAGAATTCTCATACATTCGCGGCTGACGGAGTGTGTGTTGGTAAAACCACTTTGGAAAACTGTTTGGCAGTGTCTGCCAAGCATGAGCACACCCCCTCCCATGGCCCAGCAATGCCACTCCCAGGTGTGCACCTGGCACGAATGCACACATACAGTCACCAAAATTCACGTCCTGGAACCTTCATAGCTGCGCTATTCGTAGTAACTCCCAGCTAGAACACCCGTCAACCGTGGCATGGATAAGTAAGGTGTGGGATATTCACACGGCAGAGTTCTATGCCACGAGAACAAACGAACTATATAAATGACTACAGGCAGCAACAGGGATGACTCTCACAAACCCAAAGCTGATCAGAAGAACCAGACACAAGAGTTCGTACTATACGACACTACTTAAATAAGTAGTACGACTAGGCAAAATTAACCGAGGGAATTCGAGGTGAGTATAGCAGTTAACCCTAGGGGAGAAGTGCTGGTGACAGGAAGAGGGCAGGGAGGGGACGTCTGGGGTGCTGATGCTGTTTTGTTTCTTGACCTGTGTACTGGTTATAGGGATGTGATCAACCAGTGACAACCCTTGAGCTGAACCCTTGGGGTTTGTACACTTTCCCATATGTAGGTTATAGTTTAATAGAAGTAAAACAAAAAGAAAAGCCTGGGGCAGTAAAAACACGTGAGAAAAAACTAAAGGCACAAATAATATGGTATATTTTACAAAGATGTGTACATATTTAAAGATCTGCTTTAGCTGTAAGTGGGGGCACCTATGTGGGGAGGGAGATGACAGTGAGGTGTTGTAGCAGGGGGAAGAAATAAAAGAAAGAGAGGCTTCCTGTGTGGATGCATGATGAAGTGCTTAACCCAACTTTGAACCTGAGATGGATGGGGAGGGTGGAAAAAAGGAAACACTAGCTTTTAAAACTTTGGATTGTTCCCTGACTGCCAACTGCATGTTCCCGCTTTAAGCAAACGAGATCTGGCAAACAGAAGGGAGTTGCCCAGATCTTGACAAGGGCTCCTTGTAGGAGGTGCCCCGTCTCTGGCCCTTTGACCTTTTCTGCCCTGCAGGGCCACCACCAGCTATGTTGCCTGAATCTCTGAATCAGAACCGAATCAGAGCTCTGGATCCTCTTTCTCAGAGCTTCTCTCCCCTCATTTAAATCTAGGGTGTGTGCTTCTCCTGCTGGCGACATCCAGGTGCCCAGCACTAAGGAGTAATTTGAACACCCCACCTCTGCCAGATGTAGATGAAGTGAGGGAGGGAGGCTCTCTAAGCCCACCCACAGCAGCCTCCATTCTAGTTCAGTCTCCTGCTTGGCCCAATGTCCGTCTGCAAAGCCTGGTGGAAGACCTCAGGGAAGACCCGGATTCTGATTCCCTCTCCTCCCACCTAGGATGCGTGGGTTCGGGTGGTCCAACGCGAGGCTGGAAATTTGACATTGTTTGCACTTCCCTCTCTGGCCGCTAGTGGGCGATGCTGCCCAACCTGAGGCCCGTCAGAGGGCTAGAGGCAGGCGGCGGGAATGTGGTTAGTCTGTCTGGCGCCAAGCCACCCTCCCAGACTCCGGGTCAGAAAGCGTCCAGTGTCCTGAACTTTCCTGGAGACTGGCTTTCTTACTGATTCCCCTACTCTGGGCTGGTTGTCCTGGCCCTTCCTGCAGGCACGGGCAGCTCCTCAGTATATATGAGATCCAGGGACGCCTGAAGCTCCAAACCTAGGTCCAAAATAGAGGATGCCCCCCTTTCCCCACCCCTTGACCGCTCCAAGATCCCAATAATGGGTGGGGGAGAGGGGGACAGGTCTCTGCCCCAGAGCTCCCAAACACAGCACCCATTTTGCCCTCTGAGAGCGATTCTTATCTCTAGGAGTCTTGAAAATGTGTCAGGAGAGATTAGAATGCTGCTGTTAAGGAAGACAAAGGCTGTGTTGTGTGTGTGTATGTGTGTACACACGTGTGTGCTCCTGTGACGGCTCTGGGCAGTAGCCCATCCCTTTCAATCATGTTACTGGTGGGCAAAAGCTGGTAGCCTGTTTCTTTTAAAAAGGATGTGTGGTCCTGGGTACGTTTCCCTGTGGGTCAGACTGTGTGTGTGAGCAACTATGTTTGTCAGTGTACGGGTCTCTGCGTCCGTGTGTGATGACAGTCTATCTCAGTATCAGCATGTGAGTGTCTCCGTATGTGGCAAGGGGTAGGTTGTCTGTAGCTCAACAGAGTGAAGTGAGTGTGTGTGTTTTGGTTTGAGTGGTGCTTGTTCGTTGTGTCCCTATTTCGGGTCTGGGTGTGTGTTTCTGTCAGTGGTTGTGTGTCAGTGTGTGCCTATGTATCAGTATAGGTTTCTAGCATTGTGCAGACTTGTGTGCTGTCCCTGTGTGTCTCTAGGAGACTGTGGTTCTGTGTGTGTGTGTGTCTCTGTGTCAGTGTGTCAGTGGATGTGTGTCTCTGAGTCATGCAGGTGTCCCTGAGTTTGTCAGAGTATGTCTGCCTCAGTGTCTGTGTCAGTGATGTGACTGTGTCCGTGTGGGTGTCTGCGTGTGTCAGTGAATGTCCGTGTCCATGGGGGTGGGTGGCTGGACTAAGGTCCCCAAGTCGGTGAGGATGTGTGCCTGTGCGTGTGCGTACTCTGCGTGTGCCGGGGTGTGTGCCTGTCCCAGTCCGCGTAGGTGGCTAACTGTGGAGAGCGTCGCCGGGTTGCCGGGTGTACCCCCGTGTGTGCCGTGTCTACGCGCTTCTGTCCGCGTCCGCGTGGGCAGCTCTCTGTGGCGAGGCGCCCCGGGGTCAGCGCGGGGGCATGTGCCCCGGCGGGTGCCCGAGGGCTCACTCTCAGCGGGCGGGGCGCCACGTGTGGAGCCCGGGGCGCGTCGCTCTGGGGCGGAGCCAGCCCGGGGCCCCAAGCCCCAGGCCGAGCCCAGGCGGGGCCCGCCCCCGACCCCGCCCCCAGCCCGAGCCCACGCCGCCCGCCGAGCCCGGGAGCCCGAGCCGAGCGGCGGAGCCGAGACGGCGGCGGCGCCCGTGGGATGCGGGGATCGCGCCCCCGGGGCCGCTGAGCCTGCGCCGGGCGCCCCGAGCCCCGCGCCGAGCCGAGTCCGCGCCGAGCCGCAGCCGCCCATCCCGGGGCCCGAGCCGGGGGACCAGCAGGTGAGCGAGCTCCCCCAAGCCCGGCGGCCCCGGCCCTGCCAAAACCCCCTCCGCCTGCCGCCGCCCAACTTTCCTCCCCGAGGGTCGGAGCCTCCAACCCCTGCGCGCCCCCTCCCTTGCCCCGGGTCCACCACCAGCTCCCTCCCCCATCTCTGCCCCTGAGGGTGGGAGGGGGAGAAGAAGGGGCGCAGAGCAGCCTGGCTGGAGGGGATCCCCGGGAGGGAGGCGTCTCTTATCCGCGTGCGCCCCCTCCCCTTCCCTTTCCTTCCGCGTTTCCCAGTGCGCTGTCGAGGGCCGGGGGAGGGGGAGCTGCGGCCCCGGCTTCCCTGCAGACCCTGGCGCAGGATCTGGGAGGGTCTGGAATTGGGACTCGGATTCCCGAAGCCGGAGACCCCAAGGTCAGAGCAACGACTAGGCGCGCAGTGAGTGTGATTCCAGAGAGCGGGGAGCTGACCGAGCCGGGCTAGAAGTGGAGGAAGGGGCCATGCACCCCTTTCTCTGGGCCCAGCGGAGCCGTCCGCTGGGGGTGTCATCTCTGGGATGAGGTCTCTGCCTGTCCTGAAGGGGGACAGATCTCTATGTGCCCTGAAGGGGGAGAGATCTATATTGTGTGTCCTCTCTGCGCTCCCCGATCATGAAGAGATCTCTTTCCCCTCTGACCCCCTAACTGAGAGGAATCTGATCTCTGTGAGTCCTGAAGGAGGAGAGATCTTGTGCTCTCAACTGGGGCGATGTCTGTCGGCTGGTATAGAGGAGAGTTCTTTGCCCTCCTCTCCCTGACCCCGGCATATCCATACACCCTGACATGAAGCGGGTTTTCGTTCTCCTTGTTACTTGATCAGCTTTGGTGTTGCCCTGGCAGGAAATGGAGGTGCCTGGCCTTGTGGGGGCTGGAGGTGTGGAGAGTGCTGAGGGGAAAGGGGGATGCTGGGGACAAGGCCCTGGCCATAGGCCTGCCTTGCGAACACCTGTTGGAGGCCAGCGCACAGGCAGATCAGGAAGCCATGGCTGAGGTTGTGGCAGGAGTCTCTCTTTGCTCCTTAGTGCTTTGAGACCAGCGAGGAGGAGGGGGGTTCTGGGTTGGCATTCTGTTCACCTAGCTGTCTCCTCACATCCTGCTGAGACCCCAGGCACCTGCACAGGCGGCTTAGACCCCACGGTGGAGACAGGCACTCCATATGACCCCACCTGCCATAGCATGTCCTCCCTCTCCTTGATTCCTACCATCCCCTCAGGATCCAGAGGGACGCTGAGCAGCAGACGCCCAGGCCATCCGGAGCCCAGGCCCTTGCTGCTGCCCTCAACTCCTCCTGGTCAGAATTGGGCAGGTGCATGTGAGTGGGTGGCAGTGGAGCTGGAAGGTGGAATGAAAGTGGCACAGGCTGATAGTTCAAGCCAGGCCTCAGTCACTGGAACTAAGGGAGGGGAGGGTCAGGGGACAGGCAGAGTACACAATTCAGATTTTTATACTAGAATGTCCAGCCCCTTGCTGAAATGAGCCTCAGTGAACTTTTAACCTAACCCTGTCATCATCACCACATCGTACAGGGGGAGGCTGAGGCTGACAGCAGGTCAAGGACTTAGCCAAGGTCACCTAGAGAGTCAGTGCATTGAGGGCCCCACTCAGGGTGAAGATGCCTTGAGATGTGCATTCTGAAAGCCAAATTGACCTAGGACTGACCAAAGAGAATCTGAGCAGAAAGGGAACTGACCCTGAGGGGCCAAGAACCAGCATGAGCCCAATGTGGCATGAGCATCTGCCGGGCCTTGGAGGTGCTTGGCCCCGACTCAGTGTGGTGATCGAAACTCTTCTGGAAAATTTCCAGGATTGACTCACTCAGCATGAAGATGGAGCTTGGAGGAGTGGTGGGAAGTACCAGAGACAGCTGGGAGTTGGGGAGCACAGGAGGCTGGTGCTCAGGGAATCCAAGGAGAAGGGATACCAGGGGCAGCCCGGGACAGTGTTAAATGGCAATTTCTGTTCTGTTCATAGGAGGCTAGTTCCTGCTGAGCCTTGGAAGGTTACTGGAAAAGTGTGCAATAATAGAAGTGTGTCCCCACAATCCACTCAAAAAAGGAGTGATTGCCTCTGGCTAGGAGAGTCGAGGGTATCCATGTAACAAAAATAACTTTCCATCTGGGTTTTGAAGGATGAATAGGAGTTTTCTAGGTGGAACAGGTACAATCCAGCCATCAGGACCAGCATGTACAAAAGCTCAGAGATGTAAAACAATTGTTCAGTGACCTGTTGAGTCCCCTGGTGTGAGGAAGAGCAGAAGCTAAAGTCAAGGTCACAGTCACGGGGGCTCTTGTGAGCTCCACTCAGGAATTGGGAATTTATCCTCAGTAATGGTACTAAAAATAGCTAACATTCACTGAGTGCTTTCTGCCAGCCAGGCACGGCACTAAGCACTTTCTTTATAAGACTCATCTCACTGACTCCTTTCATCAACCCTGGAAGTAGAGACCATAATGACGACCAGTTTGCAGACGGTGAAACTGAAAGCCCAGAAAGGTTAAGTAACTTTCTCATTGTCAGCATCTCCTAAGTAGCAGGACTTGAGTTTGAGCCCAGGAGTTTATTTATGTGCTTTCCTCTCTACTACCTCTCCAGTGCAGAACATGGGTGCCGTCAAAAGTTTTTCAGTTAAAGGAGAGAGACAAGACAGGCAGGTGACCACAGGTGATAGAACCTGTGTCATTCCAACTTCCTTCCTACTAAGGGATATGCCATTCTCCCATCCCCAACTTCAGTCACTCACTAAGTGAGGTTCACTGCCGCCTTATCACACTGTAAGGGGGGGATGGGCAGGTGGGTTGGCAAGCTTGATGCAGAACAGAGGAGAAGTGATGGATGTTTCAGGGTCCTGATCTGAACCTAAATGCTACCAGGAAGATGCTGACATCTGCAGTCAGTGGGAAGGAAGTGTCCAGGGTCCAGGAAAGAGATCTGGGTTGGAGGGCGAAACCTGGAATCTTTCACAGAGGCTGGTCATTGGAGTCATGGCAGTGAATTCGATTGTCCAGTTGAGGGTGGTTCTCAACTCCGGCAATATTAGCATAACTTGGAAAGCTTTTTAAACAAAACAAACCTATGCCGAGACTCCACCCCCAGAAATTCTAATTCATTTGACTCTGGGGTGAGGCTTGGGCATCAGTAGTTTCGAAAGCACCCAGGAGATCTAATGGGGAGAAGAGGGTTGAGTCTGGAGCCCTGAGGCTCTCCAACAATCGAGGCCAGAGACGTCTGTGAAAAAGGAGGCTGGGAAGGAGCAGTCAGAGAGGTGGGAGGACAGCCAGGAGTGGGAAGTGTCACAGACAATGAGGCGGGTGCGCGTCCCAGGAGTCTCCTGTGTCTGCAGAGAGAGTTAAAAAGATACATTCTGAGGGGTTCATGGATAGATTAAAAAAGAATGCATAATTTAAAAACTAATGTCCATGAGATTGAGCGACAGTGAGGGTGCCGGTGACCCTGACAACAGCAATTTCCCCCTGGGCACCCACAGAATGTGGTGCTGGGTACAGCCAGGTTGTTGATGAATGAGTGAATGAATGAATGAATTGGTGAGAATGGAATCCAGTTTGGAGTGGGTTGAGGAGTAAGCAGGAGGTGAGGATGTGGAGACAGCATGTGTAGACAGCTCTTTCAAAGAGTGATGGTTTAAGAGGGAGGAGAGAGATAGAGGGGAGCTGGCGGTGGGTGGGGGGAGGTTGAGGGAGGGCTGTAGGGAGAGCCTGGAGCGGACACTGTCAGCCTGTGTGTCCGTGTGTCCGCATGTGCGTCCATGTGCGCATGCTTCTGGGGAGATGCCTTTCCTCACAGGGAGGGCTGGAGGTCTGTGAGTTAAAGGTGTGCCCGTGGGGTCTCAGTTGCTCTGGTTTGTCCAGCGGGTCCATCAGGAAGGCCTGGAGGGAAATGACTCTTCCTATGAAGCTCCGAGGAGGTGATTTTGATGGCAGGAACTGTGATTCCTGCTGGAGGCAGGGGTCAGGAAGGGGAGGGAGGTTTGCTCTGAGGAGAGAGAAGTATTCCAGAAAGCAGTGTTCGGGGACAAAATGAGGTCGTCTGGAGCAGGTATCCAGAAGTAGAGGGGCTGAGCTGAAAGCCCTGTGGCTAAATTCACCAAGGAGACAGAGAGAAGAGAAGGTGAAGCCAGGGGTCAGCCCGTGGAGGGAGACTGGAAGCCACAGGGAGCGGTCCCAGGGACGGCCAGGCTGCAGAGTGAGCCTTGGACTGGATGCCCACTGCCCTCTGCCAGCCCAGACTGGCCTGTGGCCAAGGTCTGAGGCTGAGTTCAGCCTCAGGTGGCCGGGGAGACCTAGATAGGACATTCAGCACCTAATCTATGCCATGGAAGATTCCAGAAGCTATATAATTCAAATACAGTAACTGCACTCATGAAGCTTATGTGCTGTTGGGAAAGACAGACTGGATGCCATGAAACAAGTAGATGCAAAGAGAATTTTAGATGGTGACCAGTGCTATGAAGGAAATAAAACAGGATGATGTGATGGAGAGATGGGAGTGACTCTCAACTGGCCAGTCAGGGAAGGCATCTTGAAGAAGAAGGCTGAATTGAGACCTGAATAAGGAGAAAGAACCAGTCCTGAGGAGGCCTGGGGCAAGAATGTCTTGTATAGAGGGGACTGCCAGTGCAAAGGCCCAGAGGCAGGGCCAAGCTCCTGAGCAGGGCTGGCTGCTGTGGCTGGAGCAGAGAGACTGGGGTGGGGAAGGACAGGTTCCTCGCCTCCGTTCCGCCCCCCACCCTCTCAGCCGTCAGCCCCTTCAGACTGCTCCTTTACTTCTGCACGGCCCACACCACTCCCCTCGGGCTGGCAGCGGTTCCTGGGGATGACACTATATTTAGACACTTCTCTCCTCTCTCTGTGGGCCTAGAACATACCGTATCTTTTTAAGATGATCAATATGGAATGGGTGCTATTTATAGAGACCCCACGTCAATTCCTGGGGCCTGGGACCCTCAAATGGGAGAGGGAGTTCAGGACCAGGCATTTCGGGGGCAGCCACCACTGCTGGCACAGCACTGGAGCCATCTGACTCATGGATTCTGAAACTTGTATCACCTTCCCTGCCAGGCCTGCTTCACCACAGCCATAGGCTTGGGAACTTGGATGCCCCTCACCTCCCCACCTCCAACTGTATTTCCTGGAAGAGTATCTGGTGTGCCCCAAGCCCAACAGAAAATTTCGTTGTGATTGTTGAAGCCAGAGCCTGATGGGACAGTTTGTCAATCTCTTGTGCATTCCTTGCTCTGTTTACTACTTGGGATAGGCAGAAAAGGACCCTCGGGGCCCCCTGGGTTCACCCCACAGGCCAGAGGGAGGTCTTTCCAGGACAGAGTAAATGCGAGGTTGGAGTTGGGAGCTTAGCCTCCCAGTGGGAGGTCAGGTGTGGCCCGGAGCCGCCGTCAGGGGAGGCTGCCTGGAGGAGGTGGGATTGGAGCCCAGTCATGGAAGATGTACAGCATTTGGAGAGGTGAAAGGGATCCGATCATGTTTTGGGGCCTGTGGGTGGAAGAATGTTTATGCTCTGAGGCTGGAGTTCTTTCTCCTTCTCTCGTCTTCAGTTTCTCCTCCTGATTAAATCTCCCAGGGAGGCAGTGGAAAGTCACGTCCCCACAGGGGTATTAGTCGAGTGGAAGGACGAAGCTGTTCTCATGGAGTTTGTGTGGGCCCGAGAAGATCCCTCACCCACTTGGAGATCCCGCTGTCATCCTCTCCAAGAGCTTTCACTCCCCTCCTCACAGCCCTGAGAGGCCAAGGGCAGGTGCTGATCACCCCGTAGGCTCAAGGTCACCCAGGCGTGCAGGCAGCACTAAGCCAGAGCCCGTGTCTCCCTGGCCCCACCCGGGCCTTGCTCAGGCAGTCCCCGTGCTTTCTGGGAATGGATTTTAAACAGTAGAAAGGCTCTTCCTGGCATCAGGAGGATGGTAAACGCCTTTCTGTCGGGTATTGATTCCTCGAAGACCTGTGTGAAGGAAGGACCTGGCTCAAGAGGCAGGTTTTAGAGGGACAGCAAAGCAGGGAGGGTAATCTGGCTTGAAGCGCCAAATCAGTTCTCAGGCTACATTAGCATCCCTCCATCTAGGCTGGGCTAGAAGGTGCCCTGGAGGACCTAAGACAGGAGGGAAAATCAGACTAAGGGAGGGGCCAGCCCAGCCCAATCAATACTTCCTGCATGGCCTAGAAGGTGCCCTGGAGGAAAAATCAGACTAAGGGAGGGGCCAGCCCAGCCCAGTCAATACTTCCTGCATGGCCATCAAAGCCCCGGCCTCACCGACCCAGGCGGATGGCAGGGAAGCGGTCTAAAGAGCCCCTCAGAGCCAAGATACCCGCCCTCTGCTGCCCGGCGCTGCTGCCTGCCTCCGGGCCTGTGCCTGGCAAGAATCCCGTCCCCAGGTTTGCTCCTTGCAGGCACCAGGGCTTCACCCAGGCAACGCCCGGCTTGGGTGTGGGTACAGGGAGGCTGAGTGACAAAGGCCTGCCCACCACAGCCGGACTTGGGCAGAAGAAGGCACAGGAGCTCAACTCTGCCACCGTGCTGGGTCACAGGCAGCACAGACTGCCAGTTAAATAAAGCCACAGCGAGTGGATAACAAAACTGGAAACCTAGGGAAAGCCCCCACTCCCTTGCTGGGCCTGGGTGCCTATTAGACATGTAATTTCAGGAAATGTCTGAGGGAAGGAGAGGAAAACAACTCCCTAAGGATTCCGGGGCCAGGGCTGACCGTGACCAGAGATCACTGGACTTCAGGTCCCTTCCAGCCCTCACGTTGTATGATTGAATTAAGGACTTGTCCCCAGATGGGTCACTTGTCTTCACAGTGTATTGCACGAGTAACTTAGGTGGCACTCAGCAACAAATAACAAGTTAAAATCTCAAAAGCATTGAGTTGAGTAAGAACAGCTGACACACAAGAGCCCATACAGTATGATTCCATGGATAAGAAGTTCTAGAACAGGCAAGATGAATCCTTGGTGATAGAAGTAGGAGACGTTGACCTGAAAGGGACAGCAGGGAGCCATCGTAATTGGGGTAGTAGTTACACAGGGATGTACCTCTGGTAAAACTCATCCGACTGTGCACCTAAAACTGGTGCATTTTCTTGTATATGTGGTATACCTCAATTTAAGAGTATCAAGGGAAAAAAGGGTCACACATTTGGCTGTACTGTGTCGTGGACACTTTGGCGGTGTGGATTTTGTGGATTAGCGGATTGGCTTATCCCTCTGGAGGCTAAATGACCTTATAGCATAGGGCTCCAAGGTTTCTCTGGGAGCATTTCTGTCTCCTTCAGTGCACACAGTGGGTGCCCCATAAATGCCTAGGTCGCCATGGCATCCATGCACAGTTCCCCTTTAGAGCTTTTTTTCCTCCCGGGTATTGAGGAAAGTGAATTGGAAGGAACTGGGTTAGAGAGAGACTTGGGATGCTGATTTCTGTCTCGTGGGCACCTGTGTGCCAAGAGGGTGTTTCCCCGGCCACACGTGGGCACCTTTCTGGTCCAATTGTGTGTATTGTGTGGGTGTAGCTGCTATAGGGTCTGGGGCGGAAGTACCGCAGGGAGACTGAGCCAGCTCTCTCTTCTGGGCTCTGTGGTCTCTGAATAGTAGATATCCAGGTCCCCACCCAGGAGACCCAGGACCTGAGGGCAGTGCTGGCCTTGACTGACAGCTCAGTACAACTCAGCACGTTATAGATCCCTTATGCATGGAGTGGGGGCAAGGGGTGATGAGGAAGACTGGGGCTTGGGGGAAGGGGTGCCAGGTGCACAGTGGAGGGGACCCTGCATGACCTGGGGAGTTTGCATTTCCTCTGGCCTGGCACCAAAACACGACTGAACACTCAGCAAATTCTCAGATTGATGATAAGGTGGCCATCCATTTCCCAGCCCCCAGTCCTTATTGTGGGGAAGGGGGGATGAAAATGCAGGAGGCTTGGGCTAAATCAGGGCCTGGGTCAAAAGCACCCCCCCTTCTCCTCAGCTCCCATTCTGGAAGGGGGCCTGGTCCCAGGGACTCCCATTTCATCCCTGCCTGGGGAATCACTTCAGCAGAGCAAGCAGGTGGAGTTTTACTGTCAGCTGAATTAGCCTCGGCTTCAGCCTAAGTGTTGGAATAAATGAGATGCAAATGTATGCAAATGAGGGCATCCCCGGCTTCTGGGGTAGGCGTGTTCACCTCTGGGAGAGATGGGAATGATTCTGCAGGACTTCCCCAGATTGCTGGGGGCTGGGATGGCGACTAGAGAAGGAAAGCCCCTTCGTGATGCTCCCGTTCCTGAGCACTGGGCTCCAGACCGACAGGGTTAATGTCTGTGCAGCCTCAAAGGAGTGGAGCCTGCAAGGAGCCGGTTAGCTGAGGCCCTGCATGCACAAGGACATGCCAATGTGCCTTTGATCTGGGAGCAGGGACCTGAATGCACAGGCCACGAGCACCAGCTGGCACCCCTGCTGAGCCTTTGTCCAAACGGTTACCCCAGGAGAGCCAGGACTGTGCAGATAATTGCCTGGGTGGGAGAGATGGCCTGAAACACGCTGTCGACCCCTCCTCTTACCCCCCTCCACTACCATCCCAACCTGTGACTGGAGCCGGCATGGCCACCCACAGCCACTACCAGAAACCAGGGTGGCCAGTTTTGGTCAGCTGAGGAAGGCTTGCAGTCCACCCACCCCACCCCACCCCCACCCCACCCCCACCCCTCCTCCCCTCCGTTTCCTGCTCCCTCCCCTCTCCCACCCCCAGGCTAGCCTGAGGCCCAGCCCCAAAGCAGGTGGAGTTCTGTAAGGGTTTAGGGCCCAGTTGCTGGAACTCTAGGACAGCGCCATTCAATAGAGATATAATTCAATCTATGAATGCAAGTCACATCTGCAATTTAAAATTTTCTAGTAGCCCCATTTTAAAAAGTAAAAAGAAAGAGGTAAAATTAATTTTAACATATTTTATTTAACCCAGTACGCATATCCAAAATGTGATCAGTTTAAATTGTAATTGATATTTAGAAGTCAATAACGAAATAGTTGGCATTCTTTATCGTGTTAAGCTTTCCAGACTGGTGTAGGTATTACAACAGCACGTCTGGACTGACACTAGCCACGTTCCAGGTGTTCACTAGCCACGTTCCAGGTGTTCACTAGCCATGTGTGCAGAGTGGCTTTCCTGTTGGACAGGGCAGCTCTACCTCACCTGAAGTGGAGAGAAAGCTACAGGGGGGCCATTCTTTCATCTGGCCATGCTTGGGGACATGGGGGAAGGGGCTGGGGGGCGGAGCCTGTCCAGCCAGGCTATGTAATGGGAGGACTAGCCTCAGAGGAGGCCGAAGGGCTGGCTCTTTGGAGCAGGGATCACAGACGTGCTCTGTCCAGGTGGGCCGACCACAGATAGGCCCTGACCCCTCCTCCCCGCTCTCTGTGCCCTCAGAGATGGGAGGTAACGTGGTGCGTGGTTAGGCTCACAGGCCTGGCATCAGATAGACTGAAGCATCCGATTTCCCATTTGCAAAATGGGGATAATAACCTCCCCTCTTCTTAGGAGTCTTGTAAGGATTAAATAAATTAACCCACACACAGCACTTAGTTTGGTCCCAGGCACATGGTGAGCAAGTGATGCTGCCGGGCTGACAGCAGCTCATGGTAGAGGACACTGAGGTCCACGAAGGGGGATGGGGTGGTAATAACGTTGTCCATGGTCACAGCGTGGTTTAGTGGCTGGGCAGTAGGCACTTATTCATTCATTCATTCATTCATTCATTTATTCATTCACTAGGCACTTCTTTGGGGCCAGGCTGTGCTTTGGGAGCTCAGGCCACAGCCAAAGGGAGAAGCAGATGTGGAAGCAAATTACTCCACCCTGTGTTGAAGCCACTATGGGAAGGCAGTGGGCCAGGAACACAGAGAAGGGAAGGGCCTGCCCGGCAGGGAGGACTGGTGTAGGCAGCGAGGACGGGTTTTCAGAGAAGGGTCTTCTGAACTGGATTTCTTAGGAGAAAACAGTGACAGCAGCAGCCATGGTGATTATAGCAACTGGCATTCACTGAACATGTCCTGTTTGCCAAGCACGTGCAACTGTTAACACGCTCATGCCCCAGAACAGCCCTGTGAAAAAAGTACTGTTATTAACCCCATTTTACATATAGGAAAACTGAGGTGAAGAACCATCAATTCACTTGCCCGAGAATGCATAAGTGGCCAGGAACCAGATTCACACGGACAGTCCAGCTTCCAAGACGCAGCCCCTGTCCCACACAGGACCAGGAAGTCTTCCAGAGACAGAGGGGCGAGCAGACCTGGACACATGGCTGGGTTCCCTGGCCCAGGGCATTTCTTCATGGCCAGTCTCAACAAAACCGAGGAGGTTTTCTTACAAGCCACCACAGAGTCTCTTTGTGGTGACTCTTCCTCCTTTCCCCATCATCACCTGTTGACTTGGGATTCATCACCTGGGGAAAAAAAAGTATTCTAGGAAGACATTTTTAGGGCCATGTCCACGGTGGGCACTGATTAAAGGTTCATTGAATCATTCAATGAATAAAATGAGACTGTAGGTTGTGGTGTTAACTCAAGGAAGCAATGAAGTTGCTCCTGGTCCCCTTAGCTCCACCTGCAAGGGGTGCGCTCCTGCTTCAGGGCGACGCACACCCTCTCCCTGAACCTTCGGGACCAAGGGGCAGCAGAAAGGGCCAGGGCACAGGTGGGACTAGTGCCCAGGGGGGTGGGTGCCCCAGTCCAAGGTTAGCTGGACTGCACGGTGGGAAGGAAGCATCCAGAGCAGAGGAAGGTGGCAGAGATTTTCTAGGAAGCCCGGGAACCACTTCCACAGAGCGCTTTGCATACATTTACATGGCAAAGAATATTCTTTGCCTTTTGTGTTCCAGAGGCTCCGATTCCAAGGCGACCAAAATGCCAGACGACTGACGTGACTCAGGAGCTGGAGTGTGCCTGCCTTCAGGATCCAGGAGGGGAGTGGGCAGGAAGGGGCTGCAGGGAGGGGTTAGGCTGGAGTCCGCTCCCTCCTCACCCCAGGGATGACCAACCATCCTGGTTTGTCCAGAACTGAAGGGTATTTCGGGACTCAGGAATTTTAGTGCTAAAACTAGGGAAGTCCTGTGCGTCCCTCCTCCACCCTGACAGTACATGGCTGCACTGCGGGCTGCCAGGCTGTCATGTCCTGTGTCAGGACATTGTAGCCACCATTGATTGAGCACCAGCTGTGTGCCCTGTGCATTCAGGAAATCTTCCTTTGCGAAGAGACAAAAAGAGGAGACAGTCCAGGGGGGGTCCAGTTTCTGGTGTCAACAGTCAATATTCTCTCCCTACTGCATCCGCGCCCTGATGTGAATTCTCATACTTATAGGCCAGTGACTCAGAGGACAGGAGACCCAAGAGCTCAGTCTCCTGGCCCAGAGGAGGAGGGGTCGGTGTGGTTGGACAGTCAGAGAGGAGAGGTGGGAAGAAGGATGTCAGGAGGAACCAGTTTGAAAAGGGAGGTTCACAGTTTGCTCCCAATAACTTTCAGGAGCCAGCCAAACTTAGGGAGAGATGCACCCAATAACAACGTTAATGAACTTGGCACAGGATGGAGTAGGGGATCCCTAGAGCTTGAGTGATGCTGATAGGACAGAGGAAACTGGCCTGGGAAGAGGGATCAGCTGGAAGGAGCTGTCCCAGCCTGAGGAGCAGGTATAAGGCTGGTGCAGGTAGAGAAGCTGGTGCAGATGGAAAGACTGTTGTAAGTAGAGAAGCTGGTGCAGGTGGAGAAGCTGGTGCAGGTGGAGAAGCTGGTGCAGATGGAAAGGCTGTTGTAGGTAGAGAAGCTAGTACAGATAGAGAAGCTGGTGCAGGTGGAGAAGCTGCTACAGGTGGAGAAGCTGGTAGAGATGGAGAAGCTGGTGCAGGTGGAGAAGCTGTCATGGGTGAGGGTGAGTCATAGTGTGCCAGCATCTAGAAGAATAGCTGTGATCTTTGAATCAAATCAGGTTCAGGCCCTTCTATATGTTGCAACTGTGCGAGACAGAGGCCCCCTGCACTTCCCTAGCCCGAGTGGGTCCTCCCCAAAAAGCTGGGGGCCCACCCTCCTAGGACTGAGGAGTATGGTTGAACCTGAGTCTGGAGTGTTCTTGGATCTACCCGACCTCTGCTCATCCTGGCATTGTCAGAAACCTTGCAGCCAGAGCTCAGCCTGTCTCAGCCTCAGCAGGGCGGGGGCCATGAGCTGCTGAAGAAAGGGCAGGGCCAGAGCCAGGTGCAGGCAGCGGGGGAACAAGGGAGAAAACGGATCCTACCCGCCTACAGTGAGCCGCCTGTGGGGGACTGGAGACAAAGGATGCTCCTGGCAGGTTTACTTTGGAACCTGAAGCTGCCTGGCTGCTCTGGAGTCTGGTTTCACAAACCACTGAGCCCAAAGGTTTGGGTGCCCTGCTGGAGGCCAGGGTGGGCCTAATAAGTGTTGTAATTGTGAAGTAGAGTTGGCATTCATGATATTCGAGATATCTACAGCCCCTGTAATGAGAGAGGGAAATATCTGCATTTCTGTTGGTCACAGGTACTGCTAACACTTCCGTTTGGCTGCGTACATTCATAGTGGAAGGAAATGTTTGATAATTTCAGGTAGAGGTTAATAAGAATGAGATGCAATTTCCTCCTGAATTTTTCCCCCTCCCCCAAAGAGGTCTGTAAGTTGTCCCTAAACCACAAGGACAAGCAAAGCTAATGTCCTGACTGTTGGCCATGGGGAGAGTGGTTATCCAGTTGGAGACTGGAGGGGACCCTCAGTTAGAGGAACTGGAAATGATCTATTTCTCTACCTGGGTGCTAGCTACCAGTTGAGTTCAGTTTGTGGAAATTCATTCACCTGTGTGTACACTTAGGATATGGGCACCAATCTGTATGAACAGTTGATTTCAATACAGATTTTCAAGGTGCTTTTACTAGAACAGATGTATATGCAAGTGCAGGCTTGCCTGCACACACACACACCCTACGCACACCACACAGACACCGGTATGTACCGGTGAAGCCTCCGTAGGTCCATGGCCATACACGTGTCTCCAGAACCCTTGCAGGCATGTGGACACAGATGGATACAGTGAGACAGAGAACACTATTTTTAGGAAATAATTCCAAGCAAGAGAGGAGGCTTCCTGATTCACAGGACTAGTGATTGCTCACAGTGGAGAGGATTGCCCTGCAAGGGCTGCTGCCATCCAGGCTGGCTTATTGTTGCTGCTGGGTTTTTGGGTTTTTTTTAATAAAAAGAGTAGTGACTTTATTGTTTTTGTAAAAATAATACAAGACCATCATAAATAATTCAAGAACTGAAGAAAAGCACAAAGGAGAAAGTTTCAAATTACCCAAATGTCCCCCAGCCAAGGGAAAAAAAAATCACCATTCACGTTTGGGGACAAGTTCTGTGTTCACTTAAAAATGGAAGGGGACAGGCTTTTATAAAACGGGAACCTCCTCCCTCACCTGCTCTTTTTTAAACAAAGATGTTTAACTTTACTTGAATGAAACAGAAGAACCAGGGGCAGTGGTTCTGAAAGTGTGCGTCCTGGGCCCTCTCTCCTCTGGCTTCTTCACACATTCCGTGTGCACTTCCCCAGGGACCGGAGGTGCCCTTCTGAGACCTGGTTGTGTTGTGTTTGCTTATTGTTTACCTGTTACCTGGCCAGGTACCTACTTCAAGGTGCTTAGGGCCTGGGCCCTCTGCAGGGTATGAGCAGGGGTCGGGGTGGCAGCCACTCCTTGGGGTCATTTGTGACGTGTTCCCAAGGAGTAAGATCAAGGCAAGGCTGGTCTTTGACGGAAAGGGATTCTGTGCTGGCAGAGATGGCCAACAGGTGCCTGGCCAGCCCCGGGTTTGATGTGGTAATTAGCGACACTGCCTCCCTCTCCGAGTGCGTCCCGGTCAGGAGCTATGCCGACCACATCCTGTTTTGGTGGGGCAGTTGGCACATTCTCCAGACTCTGTGTCATAATCAGAGTCTGTTCACACCAAGTCCTGGATCATCTGAGGCGACCGGGGGCCACATGCTCCCGGGGTGGCGTCACATGTGTGTGCCGGCTAGACGTCCTAGTGGAGGCGCGGTCACTGTTTTCTGGTTCTGCTGTTACTCGGGGTGGGTCGTCGTTTGTTCAAACCAGGGGAGGGGAGTGAGTGGAGGCATCAGGAGTCTGGGATGCTCCGACAGCGTTTCCCATCTCTGGAAGGATGCCTCACTCTGGGGATTTCTTTGAGAGCCTCTCTGGGGGTTCTGCTGCAGCTGTGTATACCAGAGCGCCAACATCTGGATGACACCTGCAAAGCTGTTACCCAGCTGTTTCCCCAAACCTGCAGGATTTGCCTGGGTCTCAGTCAGCAGATCCAGATGCCCCATCAGTTGCCAGATGTTGGCGCCTCCGTGCCCCAGGTGAAGTCTGGGCACCACCCCCTCCCACACAGGCACATGGTGCTGTGGGAAGACCAGACAGAGTGCCCCCCACCCTCTGGCCCCACCACCCAGGCCCAGAGTTTGGGCATTGGCCCAGGAGGCCTCTGATCCCCCCAGAGGGCCTCAGGGTTTCCTTAGAGGAGATAAGCTGAGAGGAAGCACTGGGTAGCTTCTAATGCCCTTGCCCCTCATTTGTTTGTTCAGGACTAGCCCTGCCAGAGGTCTGGAATAAAATGATGACAGGGCCCCTCCGCATCAGCCCAGGGTGGGTTGGCACTAGTTGTGAGAAGTGTCTCAGAGAGGGCTTGGTTAAGGAACCAGCTAGTGTGAGTGCTTCCTTTTGTACTGAGTGGGGCAGAAGGAAGGTTCCCCAGTGACCCAGTCTCTCGTGCCTACTTGCGTTCAGATGTGCTCGTTGGGATGGGAAAGGGAGGAGTGACCCTCCTGCCGGTCCCCACGCACACCCCGCAGCCTGGAGGGCTCTGGGTTTACCTAGGCTGGCATCTGCCAGGTGTGCCTGTGGCAAGGTGGGGAACCTGTGGTCTGGGAGCATCTTTGCTGGTCCTTCCCTCCACCCGCACAGCCACTCCCCGCTGGGCACAGCATCAGCCCCGGTGTCTGTGTCTTCCAGCTTCCCGACAGGCAGCGTGAGGACAGCCTGTGCCCCAGAAGCAGGATGAGAAGATGGCAGACTTCCTGTTACCTCGGGGCACCAGCAGCTTCCGCAGGTTCACCCGGGAGTCCCTGGCGGCCATCGAGAAGCGCATGGCGGAGAAGCAGGCCCGAGGCTCGGCCACCTCGCAGGAGAGCCGAGACGGGCTGCCTGAGGAGGAGGCTCCCGGGCCCCAGCTGGACCTGCAGGCCTCCAAAAAGCTGCCGGATCTCTATGGCAACCCGCCCCGAGAGCTTATCGGGGAGCCCCTGGAGGACCTGGACCCCTTCTACAGCACCCAGAAGGTGACTGACGCCACCCCTTCTACGCTTGCCTGAAGCTCCCCTGTCAACTCGGCAGACAGGAGAGGGCCTCGCCTCCACGCAGGGCTCTGTTTGGGGCCGGCTTCCCTGGGCTTTGGGGGAGTGAGTCATTGGTGATCTATATTCCAATCACCTTAACTTTGGTGTTGTGGAGTAAAGGGCCACAATTATGCAGCCTGAGATGGTTTCGTATTATGAAAGAAATAGCAGGCAGCCACAGTTGAAATCTTGCCTCCTTGCGGAATATCTACTTTGCGAATCATCTGTGGTTAGATTTTCACCCCGGAGGACTCCCCTGTCCCATGGTGTGTGTGAATTGGAGTTGGGCACTGAGTCCTGTCCTGAGTTGAGTTTGGGCCCCAGAGCACAGCATGTGATCCCTTCTGTTCATCAGGGGTGGCATGTAGCCCCCACCCCCTGCCCCAGAGAATCTGCTGGCTGTTGGCTGTGTCCGGGTGGCTCAGGCTGGGGCCCACGGCAGCAGCGTCCTAGGCCTTGTGGGCCGGCAGTGGGACTGTGACGGCCGTGGGAAATCTGAGAGGGGTGGGGAGGGGGTTGCTCTGCTATTGTCCCCGCTGAGTGTAGGGAGAAGAAGTGGCTTTTGTCCACGAGACAGGGTAACTCAAACTTCCTCCAGCACAGATTTCTACCCAGGAGGTAAATCCCCTGTCTGGGTCCCCTGCCCTGCCCTCTTGGGACTATGTGCCCAGCCCTGCACATGTGGTCAGACCAGGAGCACACAGGGCTCCTGCAGAGGCCTGGTCCCCACCACAGCTGCCCATACTTCGGGCCTCACTGCTGGAGGAGGAAGGCAGCTTTGAATCTGGGGGAGGCCTTTCCCCAGAAGGCTGGGTCCAAAGAGGTTGGTTCCTGCCCACATCTCTCCGGTCAGTACCAGGGCTGGGGAAGCACTGAGGGCAGATAGGGTTGGTGTTCCCAGGGTGAATGTGAGCACCCGGTGGGTATGAGTGTGTGTGTCAGGGTCGCCAGGCACCTCAGTGTGTGTCACTGGGCTTTGAGACTGCATTGAGGGTGGGCGTGGGCACGACTGTCTCTGTGTGCATGCACGTGTGAGTGGGTGGGTAGGGGAAGCCAGGCTATATGCACAGATGGGAGATGGGACCTTGAACTTGGTCCTGCTTTCCCCCGGTTCAAGTGACTCAAGCAGGGTTGAGGTCAGGGGCTGTGGCCACAGTTGGTGTTAGAGTTAGACTGGACACTGGGATTAGTCAGGATGGGTGGGTCTAGGTTATGGTTGGTCAGAGCTGGAAGTAAGAATTAGGGTCAGGGTTAAGGCCACAGCTGGGAACGAGCCAAGGTTTGAGTGGCAAATCAAAGTGGCGGTGAGTTTGGAGTTAGCTGGGACAGGCAGGAGTCATGGCAGGGGGACCTAACTGAGCGTGGAGCCAGGGCTGGGCCAGGCTCTTCAGGGCTGGTGGCAGTTGAGCTTGGAAGGAGTCAGGGACACTCTCCCTCCTGTCCCTGTGACTGGGGACACTTGAGCAGTGGCCCCAGGTAGGATTCTGGTCTCTAACCTGTCTCTCCTTGCTGACCCCTGGCCACACTTCCTGCAGTCCTAGGGGGTGACGCAGGCACCACAGCAGAACTTTCGGTCCTCATCCATCTGGTCACCTTGTCTCCTAGGCCCAGATTAAATAGAACCTTATCTCACCAGCTCAGCTCTGGGAGAAGCACAGCCCCGGAGCCGTGCCACCTCTGCTGCGCCCGCCAGAGCCTGGGCATGGGGGATAGACCGCTGTCCTCAAGGGCGACGTCCAGCTCAAACGTCCGCTTGATGTGCATGTGGCTCAGCCTCCAGCATTCACTGTCCACTCCCATGTATCTTCTGGAAGTCTGGGGAGTGGGTTTACCCCGGGCTGCCCATGATCCTCTGGGGGAGGCACTAGGTCATGTCCTCTGGGTTGGATGGGGCTCCATCTGTCCTGGACTCCAGGAGACAGAGTCCCAGGGAAAGCGTCTCTCTCCTGGGCTGCGGTCTGTATTTTCCTCATCCCCACGCCTCACTCATTAGTCCTCCCTGCTGACCCAGCTCCCTCAACAGGCCCTCACTCCTCAGAGGGCCCGGTGGGGAAGTGCACAGGGGTCAGAATGGAGAGGGAAAGCAGGGGGCCTTGGCTGGGTCCCGGCCTTGGCCGTGACAGCAGCTTGGCTCAGATCAAGAAAGGCCCCTTCTTTTTGGGACTGTAATTTTGAAATGAAACTAAATCCCACCCAACCTGATATTCCCCAATCTTTCATAATCCCCGATCTCGTTCCACCCCAGCCGTGGGCAACCTAGAGAGGGTCCATCAACCTGCCGAATGTGCTGGCTTCCTTCTACCCGCCGCACCCTCCCTCAGACCCTCCCTTCTTCTCCCTCTGCCCGTCAGCCAGAGTTCTGGAGCTCTGAGCCAACAGCTGCCCCTACCCAAAGCCTCTCTCAGTAAGGGCCTAGGGACTGCCACCCAACCTAAAGCAGCTCTCTGTCCACAGACCTTCATCGTACTGAATAAAGGCAAGACCATCTTCCGGTTCAGTGCCACCAATGCCTTGTATGTCCTCAGCCCCTTCCACCCCATTCGGAGAGTGGCCGTGAAGATTCTGGTTCATTCATATCCTTTGCAGTCAGTCCCTGCCTTGTGTACCCACTGGGTCCCACACAGCAGGTGGGCAGGGTGTTTTGGGCTGAGGGTGGTGCTGATTCCTGGTCGGTCCTCACTGATGGCAGGCAGTGGTCACCACCTGGTTGGAAATCAGTTGGAAATCAGTTGGAAATCAGCTGGTTGGAAATCAGTCTCTCGGACCCCATCCCAGACCTGCTGAATCCATACCTGCAGTTTAACAAGATCCCAGGGGATTGCAGACATATGAAAATTTGGGAAATTCTGCCCTGATTCTTCGGGAGAGAAATGTCCTAAAAGCTAAGCTGTTGAGGATCCCAGAAGAAATGAGGCTGGTCTGTGCCCCCTGGCTCTGATCCTGGCTCCACGGGTCTCCTCTCACCGCAAGCCCTGGGCCGGGCACCGCCCCACCCACTCGCGGGGACCTCAGGCAGGTCGCCGGGGCTCAGCCTCCAATTTATTCACACGTGGGCCTCTTTCGAGGGAGGCAACACTTGCTTTTTGATTAGGTGTTGACAAAATGTTTGCAGTTTCAGAGTATCTCAGAGAACTCTGGTTAGCATCAAATTATATAAACCACAGCCTGAAAACGCTGGAGGCTGCAGGGAGGAGCAGTGGAATAAGGAGTGGGTACCGGTCTTCGGGCCCTAGGAGGCCCCATCCAGGCCGAGCACGGGACAGGGAGATAGCTGTTCTCTGGACTTCAGGAAAGGGGCCCCGCCAATGGAGCCTCTCAGGAAGGGCAGGTGTCTGGCCGTGGAGTCAGAGGTGTCTGTGTTTCACTGTAATGGCCTGGGCAGCCTTGCTTCAGCTGCAGCTGGCCTGGCTGTTAATTGAATCAATGCTGCTGGGCTCAGCAGTGTGATTAGTGGTGAGGTTGGCAGGCTGGCCCAAGAGAGCTCCCCAAGGTCCCCCCTCAGTTTCCACTCTGGGTGACCTTTTCTGAGGCCAAGGCAAAGGCCTCACCCATTAACCTCTGGGCAGGGCAGGAGGCTCTGAGTAACTGAGATAGATGCTGACAGCTTGGGGGCCTTTCCTGTCCAGGCAGGGGTGAGGGGTGCTCCTTCCCGGCTCCGCTGTCTGCCCACCTGTGTCCCAGTGCCTGATCCCAACCCCCAGGGCCAGTCCCGGGGGCTCTGGACCCCATTTGTTCTCTGCCTGCAGACCCTCTCCAGCCCCCTCCCGCTTGCTCCTGTCTTTCTCGTGGGGATCCTGAGACAGGTAGGTTCAGGGAAACCCTCCCACACAGGCCATGGCTGTGGCATCAGCAGGGTGGTCTCTAGGGTGGGCAGACACTGTGGGGAAGGGCTGTATACAGGGGGCAACCTGCCATTCACAGCTGCATCTTAACTGGGTTGCAAGGGTGGTTCTAGGTTTAATTTTGAGTCATTCTGTGACTATTTCCCAGCTTCCTGTAGGTGCCAGGCACGTTGTTTATCAAGCTGAATAAGACCCTGTCCTTGCCCTTTGGGAATTTTACAGCCCCCCAAGAGTGGTTAGACAGGCACGCGAGTAGTTGTCCTTCCTGCTGGCATTGTGTGGGCTCAGCCTGGCGAGAGCGGTGCAGCAGGAGGAACGGCCAGCCTTCTTCTTGCTCTGAGCCTGTCTCCCGCCTCACTCCAAGGGCGTGGCCTCCCTGAAAGCACACTCCAGCTTCCACCTGGGGCTTCTTCTCCAGGTACCTAGCCAACCCTGCTCTGTTTGGCAGCCCCTGGAGATGCAACGGCAGCCCCTGGAGATGCAGTGGCAGCCCCAGGGTTCCTACCAGGCTGGGCTACAGGCCGGCTGAGGCCAGGGAGGCAGGTGGGCACGGGAGGTGGTGGGAGCAGTGGAACCCCTGGCCTGTCCAGAGCGTCCACCGAGCCATGGTTCTGAGGCTGTGAGGAGCTGGTTCCACCTGGAGGGCCCGCCTGGCCCTGAGGCCTGTGAGGTGGACCTTGTCCCCAAGGACAGCTGCCCCAGGGAAGTGGCTCTGCATCAGGGAGGCCCTGGGCTAGGCTCCGAGCGGCAGCCTTGAGGCTCCGCTGCCTGGAGATGGGAGCACGCTGCTGGTCTTCAACAGCACCCCTTAGTGGGCTCAGGGGACACTGAGGGAGAGGAAGGGGCCTGGACTTTGTGTCCTGTGTCTTTGAGCCCTGTCATCACAATGTGGGACACTGAGCAGCAGCAGTCAGCATCACTGGGATCTTCTAGGAATTGCCAAATCTCTGGCCCCACCTCAGAAACCGTATTTTAGGAAGGTCTCCACAATTTGTGTGCGTGCTGCTCTAAGGCAGATGTTTCCAAATGTCCGTCTGTGAGTGGCACCTGGGAAGTTTGTTAAAAATGCAGAGTCCTAGCCCTTTCCAGACCAGAATCGCCAGTGTAAGGTCTAGAAATTTACCAGCTTTCCATTCATTTCTGTAGTTTTTTTAAAATCGAGATATAGTTCACATACTGTAAAATTTACCATTTAAAGTGTACAATTCAGTGTACTTTAGTATATTCATAAGATTGTGCAACCACCGCCACTAATTCCAAAACATTTTTATCCCCCTAGAAAGAAACCTCGTGCCCATTACCAGTCACTATGCATTTCTAATGCACACGGATTTAATGTTTTGAATTATGAACTCTCTCCTCATATTTTTTAAAAATTGTGGTAGAAAACGTATAACATAGAATTGACCATCTTAACCACTTTTCAGTGCCCAGAACAGTGGCATTAACTGTCGTTCGCTCTCTACAACTTCTTCATGTTGCAGAACTGAAACTCTATCCACTGTTGGCTTGCCATTTTAATAGCCATTCAAATATCTTAAGTCTTCAGTGTTCAAAGTTCTGTGCCAGCCCCTTTGGAAAGGGCAGCAGGGGCAAAGACCAACTTAAAAGGGGGCAGAACCGCAGCCCCTGCTCTCAAGAAAGAAAGCCTGTTCATGTGCAGTCGTCCAGGCGTTCGCAGTGACGCACTGGCGAGCCCGCGGCTTTGCTCTGGGCTCCACGCTTACAGTGCGTCCCTGGGAAGTTGCCTAAAAAGTAAATATGGGCATGTAGAATATTTTTTTCCTGATGTATTTTTGTTATAATCCTGCAGGATGTGTTCCTGCCAGGATTAAATAAAAGAAAGCAACAGAAATCCAAATTCCACTGCAGTCACATTCAGAGAGGCCGCACGTTCACGGCAAGAAGCGTTTTGCCTTCCTCGGGTGCACAGGGTCTGTTCACAAAATCCTCCCACGTTCCTCTAGCAGATTCAAATGGACAATCAAACCGTGTGTGTGTGTGTGTGTGTGTGTGTGTGTGTGTGTGTGTGTGTGCATGCATGTTCATTTAATAGCACAAATGTATGAAAATGCCCCCCCCTTAATTCCCTTCTCTTTGGGAGTTTTTTGTTTTGTTTCTTTTTTTTTTTTTTTTTTTTTGACTCCTTAGGATCTAAAGACAGGCAGCCCCAGTTTCAGGCATTCCCCACAACCCATGCTGGCAGCCCTTGCTGGCATTTTAATCATGAGGCTGGGAGTGGGTGGCTGGGGACAATGACATGACAGGATTGAAGATGTTCAGCTGAGCTCAGCCCTGGAGATCTGGCCTTTGCCTCTGCCCACACATGAAACCTGCTCAATCATCAGCCTGAAACCACTAGGCAGTGCAAACAGATGTGTCCTGGCCAGGAGTGCTCTTGACTTACCTCCCTGGTATTGGCTGCATGCGTGTCTCCAGGGAGGACCCGCGGATGCTTTGGTCAGAGTCCCCTGGACTAGAGGCTCGGTCTAGGGAGGAAGAGGTCACACAGGCATGTACTCAGGAGTGACTGAGAATAATGGAAGGGCCGTCCTCAAGGTTAGGAGAGCCAGGCAGTGTGTGGAGCAGTCAAGCAGCAGAGACCGGAGTCCACCGCATTTCCCCCGAGGCCATAGCTGTGTCTGGAAAAGCCAAAATTCAGACAGGCAGCTTCTGTACTTTCCCACCGTGCGACCCAGGCCCTGGCTGGCAGGACTTGGAAGGGCTGTCTGCTCTGGCTCTTCCCTAAGTCCAATCCAAGTCCCCAATCCAAGGTGGCCTGTCCACACCACTGCTCTCTGCCAAGGGCCCTTTTCTCCACTCTAACGAGAGCTGTGGGTCCGCTCACAGCTGGGAGAGGCTTGGTTCCACAGACTGGGGTCTCCCTCGTTCTTAGCTTCACCATGACCAGCTGGGCTGACTGGTGGCTAGAGGAACCCTAGCCAGCCTTTAGTGCCTCTCTAAATGCCTCCTCCAGGAAGCCTTCCTGCCTGGCCCCTAGCCAGCCTTCAGTGCTTGTCTAAATGCCTCCTCCAGGAAGCTCTCCTGTCCTACCCAGCCAGAGGTGGTCTGGTTTCTCATAATATCCCATCTTGGAGCAGTTCAGGGGCTCAGATGCTTCCCTGTCTCCCACTCACGGCCAGGCACACGTGCTCACATGAGGTTTGTTCTTTAAAACAGTAAACAATTCCATTCCTCCTGGGTGGCCACCTGCTCACATTTTACAGAGCGGTTCACCCTTTGGTTTTACATCCTGCCTTCTGGGGAGCAGAGTCCAAACAAGGGATAGCAGTCCAGTGTGGCAGGTGAGGGCCTGAAACAGCACAAATGACACAGGCCTTTCAGTCTGGAGGTGAGGGAAAGGACTGGGAGTGACCTGTGGTGTCTCCGTTCTGAGACAGGCTCAGAGTGGAGGCCTGCATCAGCCTACAGCCATTTTCTGTGGCTGCTGTAACAAATCACCACAAACTCAGTGGCTTAAAACAACACGGATTTATCATCTGACAGTTTCGGAGGTCGGAAGTCCAAAAAATGCTTACGGGGCCAAAATCAAGATATCAGCAGGGCTGTGGTTATTTTTGGAGGTTTGAGGGGAGAATCTGTTTTCCAGGTTTTTCCATTTTCTAGAGGCTGCGTGAAATCCTCGTGAAATCCTCAGCTCTGGCTCTCCTCCATTTCCAAAGTCAGCAACAGCTGGCAGAGTCTTTCTCACCAGCATCGTGCTGACTCCTCCCTCCTCCTCTTATAAGGATCCAGTGATGACATTGGGCCCACCCAGATAATCCAGGATAATCTCCAGGTCCTTAATTTAATCACATCTGCAAAGTCCCTTTGGCATATAAATTAACATTTATAGTTTGCCGGGATTAGAATGTGGCTGTCTTTGAGGTGGTGGGCTGTTGGGGGTGGGCATTATTCTACCTCCTATAGCATCTTTCAAGGTAACCTCTTTGTGCCTCAGTCTCATCATCTCTAAAGTGGAGACAAAGACTCCACCTCCTGTGTTCTTGGGAGAATTGAATTAGCTAATGGATGCAGAGAGCAGAGCCTGGAACCCAGGAAGGGCTCATTAAGTACGTGCTTTTAGCATCATTACCTTCACATTTCAGGAATCACCTGATCTTCAGTAGATGATTTAGCCATGCATCTGTGGAGATGAGTAAAGCCTGGCTGAGGGGCTTGTTAACTGCTTGGGCAAGGAATGCCTTGCCAGGGAGCTGTGGTGTGAGGAAAGTGTGTCGGGGAGGAGAGCTACTGAGATGGGTACCTAATCTTGCCCTGGTAGGCCTGGCCATGGAGATACCAAACTGATGGAAGTACCCCAGTGCCTGGAGAGGCACCCCCTGGCCAGGGAGGAATCAAGTTTTCTGGGAGCCATGACCTCTTGAGCTGAGCAACTCTGGTTTGATTGGGCCCCCTCCCCCCTTAGGTGAGAAATCAGAGAATTCATTATAAGCTGGGGGCTGGGGCTGGCCGGCTATTGCTTGATTCCCTGGATTCCCTAGGAGGAGGGAGAAATCCTAGATTCCTTGAGAGGCCCCACCTCTCTCCCCAGTGGGGGCAGCCCCCCTGCTAGAAGTCGGCACCCCAGCTCAGCCTCATCTCCAGTCTGACTGCATTGGGCTCTCCTTTGGGCCTGAGGCTGGGCCACGCCACGGGAAAGGGTGGAGCTGGGAGGGAGGAAAGAGGTGGGCCCCTGGAGCTCAATTACTGCAGCCCCGGGGCAGCCCGTGGCAATAAACTTGCTGGCGTCTGCACCTGCGGGGCTGAGGCTGGGGCAGTTTGGTGAGCGTGGGGGTAGCCGCAGGGAGTGGGAGGCCCAGCTTCCCTTCTTGGGCTGGGGAGAAGTTTTGTGAGGGCAGCAGAGCGTCCCTGTTCTGGGCCATGTACCTTGAGGGTGCCCCAGCCTACAGGAGGCCCGGGGTCTGTCCCTCTCTCTTCTGCGGGGCTTGAAGGTGAGGGAGGCCGTTGAGGTCAGTCAGTGAGAGCTTCCAGCCTGGAGTAGCAGCTGGGACTTGGAGCCAAAGAGTCTGGACTCAGACAAGGCCTGGAGGATGCCTGGGGCAGGGTAGGGGAGTGGGTCCCAGCATTTGAAGAGCCCCCCTTTTGTGGGTGGTACAGGTGGGCACTGCCATTCAGGGAGCCAGACGTGCTAAAAGAAGGAGGCTGGTGGTATGGGGGGTGCCGTGGCTGCAGCAACCAAGGAGTCAGGGCAGCCGTGGTCCTTGAACGAGATGCGGTTACCAGGTGGAGCGGAGGCCAGGTTGAAAAGCGTGTGGAAAGGCGGAAGCAGCCAGAGAAGCAGGCCTCTGCCTCTCCCCGGGTCAGTGTGTCCCGACAAGGTATCTACGTTTTGGCATAAGTCCTAGTTCAAAAGTCAGCCTAGGCTGCCCCCACAGGACTGGAGGAGGGACTGGGAGCCCTGCCACCATGGCTTTCCTCTCCTCGAACCCGTGGTCCCCGAGGAGCAGTTCCTAAATGGCCATCTCCCTCCAGTGTGGCCCAGGACAGGGCTCCCACGCAGCTGGGGGCCCGGCCCTTCCTCCCTTCTCTCCAGGATGGGCTCTGCTAAAGGTGTGGACTCAGGTGTCTGGTCCTGCTTGGGGGCAGTGAAGCCAGCAGGTGTCTACCCTTAGTGGGGAGGGGTTGGTAAGGACTGGGTGCAGCCCTGGCGTGTCTCCTGGGAGCCCCTGTCTCATTGACCTGGCAGCCCTGGCCTGTCCTGTGGTGCCAACCCCAGGGGCAGGACCCTCTGGTGGCGGCGGCCCTGCTGTCCCCTGCACGCGGCTTTCCTTGACCTGGTCCCACGTTCTTCAACATGCTCATCATGTGCACCATCCTGACCAACTGCGTCTTCATGGCCCAGCACGACCCTCCGCCCTGGACCAAATATGTCGAGTGAGTATCTTCAGGGCCTCTTCAGCCGGCCCCTCCCTCCCTGCCTTTTCCATTCTGGACTCTTGGCCCCAAAGTCACCCCAGAAGGAGCCCAGGGACTTGCCCATCTGGAGCAGGGGAAGAAGGGTTCCTTGGCACAGCCCTTCCTTCTGCTGCTGCTTCCAGTCCTCCTATATTCATGCTTTGAGCTGTGCTCTCAGGAGAGGACGCTCTCCAGGTTGGCAAAGGAGGGTTTTCTCCCTGACCCACCGTAAAAAGGTCTGATGATACTGGAGCAGGTTTGGAGATAATACTAAGAATTGATTGAGCACTAGTGCATGCCAGGCGCTGTCCTAGAATAAGCATTGTGTCCTTTAACCCTGATGGCAACACAGGCAGGCAGGTCCAACCACTATGCCCGTTTGACAGACAAGACAGAATTGGAGGAGTGACCTGCCCCAGACCACGCAGCCAGGGGGTGTGGCTTCCAGGCAGAGACTCAGGACTACCCCTGCCTCAATGCCACACTCTGCTGCCCCTTTTCCCTAAGTTCTGCCTCCTGTAACCATTTGCACAGTTTTAGAAAACTGTCTGGTCCTTTCTTCCCAAATGAAATTTCCTGACCCATAGGCCCTAAGCAGACTCAACAGGCCCTGGTGGATTTGGCTCCTGTTTTCAGGGGTTCCGGGAAATGTCGGGGACAGCCTCTTACCAAAGTGGCTTGCCTGTTGGCACTCCACGTTCGCACAGGACCCTGTGGCACCGTCGGTGCCAGGGTCTGCGTCCAGCTGCTGAGACCTGGGTCCTCGTCCAGCCCTGGGGGCCACAGTCCCAGCGTCCAGGCACTTGGGATTGCTCAGCCCACCCTGGGCACAGAGAACAGCCCCTTCCCAGCCTCAAGTGTTAGAACATTACCCCACTTTCAAGCCCAAGGTAGGCAGCTGTAGTCACCTGTAGGTGGTTGAGGATGGACTATGTTCCCGCCACTGAGGACCCACAAGCAAGGGTGAGGGGCCATGACCCTGAGGGTCCTATCTGTCCCAAGTGGTCACCATATGCCTGTGTACAGGGACCCCTAGAGCTGGGGTGAGGAGATAGGTGGAGAGTTTTCTGACATCAAGACAACTGAGAGAAGATAGAGGGTTCACATGGGTACGTGGAAGGTCTGTGCAGGATGCTGAGTAAACAGGGAGATGCATTCGTTGGCCAGGTGTTTGGAATGAAGCTCCAGCTCTGCCAAGGGGTCTCTGCAGAGGGCCTGGTCTGAGGGCACTCGAAAGGGAAGCTGAGCTGGGCGCATGCCACGAGGGGAACCTGGCTGACCTGGCCTGTGGGCTATGGCCTCCCTGAGAAACCCCACGGGTCTCTCCTTTCCAGGTACACCTTCACTGCCATATACACCTTTGAGTCTCTGGTCAAGATTCTGGCTCGAGGCTTCTGCCTGCACGCGTTCACCTTCCTTCGGGACCCGTGGAACTGGCTGGACTTCAGCGTGATCATCATGGCGTAAGTACCCTGCCGATGTGCTGTCTGATGCCAGGCCACGCTGAGGGGCATGGGCACCACTCCTGTTTCCGGGCTGCCCAGCCCTCTTGCCTCCCTGCTGAGGCCACATCAGCGTGGCAGGTGGTTGTAGAGACACCCACTTTTCCTGCTGTGGCTGGAGGAGGACACTCTGGAGACCCTCGGCTCATCCTGGTGGGGAGAGATGGGTTCAGAGTAGCTCAGGTGGCCGTGGTGGTCAGGTCCGCTGGCTCATCTGTGGCTCCGTGGCAGCTCTGTGCTCAAGGGGCTTCGTTAAGATTCTGGTTCAGCATCCTCTGCCCTTTCCATCAAAGGAAAACCAGTGATACAGCCTGAATCTCTAGACCACTGTGAACAGTGACCTGGATTCCAGGGTGATTTAAACTGCAGGAAAGAGAGCAAAGGAGCCCAGAGTCAAGGCGCTGAACATCCCCCAGCCACACCCACATGTCTCCAGCCTCCACTCACAGATTCCACATCTGGCACATTGTGAGACACGCTGTCACTGAAATGATCCCCACACCAGCCAGAGAGGCTCAATGAGGGTTCCTTATCCCCATTTTACAAATGAGAAAACTAAATAACGTTAGGGACACAGTGGGCAAACATGACCCCCCTGCTTGTTGCCACACCAACTGAGGCCCCACTTCCTTGCCTGAGAGGAGACACTTGCTGAGGGGTTGGGTTGAGATGTTCCACTCTGATGTCTCCGGCAACAGATGCTGGGTTCTGGTGGGGACGACTGATCAGGGCAAGCCCCTCTCTGTGCAAGAGCCTTGGTCAGGGACTTAGCCATCAAATCCTCTCTGAAAGCCTGATGTGTGTGGGGAACCCAGTGTGTGCAGGGCTGGGCACCCACCATGGCCAGGGGCACAGCTGGCGAGGGTTATAGTCCCTGCCCTTACAGAGCCTCAGTTTCCCCACTGGTGAAAGGTTAGTGTTGAGCTGAGTGGTATCAGAGGTTCAATTCAATTGCCACTTTCTAGGATTCTCAGATTGACTGAATCCACTTGTTCATGACAAAGTCTTTATTTACCCTTGGATGTGAGTGGCTCTGAGCTCAGCCACATGGTGGGGGAGAGAGGAAAAGAGGGAAGCTGGACCCCGGTGATGGGGTACCCTCAGCTGGATGGAGAACCTGGTGGTCAGAAAGTGCATCAGAACTTCTGTTTTTAGCTACGCTGCTTGTGGTAAAATGGTGGTCCACCATTTTACAGGTGCAGAAGCCGAGGCTCAGAGAGAGGCTACCACTTGCCCCGAATCCAGGGTAGATTTAGGCCTGGGCAGAGCCGAGCGAACAAGGAAATAGTGGACTGTCGGGGACAGATTGTGCAGCTTTATAGTCCGTGATGAGAGCCAAGTGTGATGCGAGCCGGTGTGGGTTAAGAGCAGGGAGGGACGTGATCAGATTTACATTCTGTGAGGATCGCCCTGGCTGCTCTGCGGCCAGGACACTGGAGAGGGGTAAGGGCGGAAGTGACAGAACAGTTAGGCTATTTTTGTAGCCAGGAGAGAGAGGATGGTGGCTGGGACCAGGGTCCAAGTGGAGAAGGTGAGAGACATGGTCAGATTCTGGATATATTTGAAGGTAGGGCTGACAGGAGACCTCAAGGCGGCTTTTGGCTTGAGCAGCTGGGCGGCTGGTGTTACCCTTTGTTGGTGTGGAGAACGGAGGCAGGCGTTGGCACAGGGAGGGGAGAATCGAACATCCGGTCTGGAATGTATTAGGTATGAAAGCATCCAGGCTGAGATATCGAGTCGGCAACTGGATCTTCCAGCCTGGAGTTCAGGAAAGAGGTCCACTTGGAGGTATAAATTTAGAAGCCGTCGGGATACAGATGGCATTTAAAGCCGGGAGACCGGATGAGATCATCTAGGAGTGAGTGTCCCCAGGGAAGGGAAGCCGCCCGGGGACTGTACCCTGGGACACGCCAGCATCTCCAGGTCAGGAAAAAGGAGGATGGAGGGAAGAAACTGGTGGGGATGGCCAGTGAGGGCGAAGGAAAACCTGGAGAGAGCAGAGTCCTGAAAGCCAGCTGAGGAATGTGGCTCGATTTGAAAGAAACCACAAAGAGGCTGAGGAAGGCGAGACCCAAAACGGACCATTGGAGTTGACAGCATCAAGAGGGTTGATGACCCTGACTGACAAGATGGCTTCCAGGGGTGTGGAGGACACATACCTGATTAGGGAGGTGGGAGGAGGGCAGGTGGAGCCAGTGTACTCATTTGCTTCGTGGGGTTTGCTCTAAAACAGGACTGAAAGTAGGGTGGTGGCCCAAAGGGACGAGGGTGAAGGGAGGATGTTTAAAGAAGGGAGGCGTCTTTGCAGGTTGGTGGGATTGATCCAGGAAAGAGAGGACGTGGGTGATGGAGGGAAGTGGGTGACTGCAGGGACAAAGCCCTTGAGCTGGCCCGAGGGATAGGAATCCAGAGTCTGGCTGGAGCATCGGCCTTAAGAGCAGGGAAGGCAGATTTCAGGTGGCAGTAGAGGTGGACTGATAGAGTCGATGATGAGGGAAGGGATTTCTCTTCTGATTGCTTCTGTTTTCTCAGTGGTAAGAAGCAGGGTCAGCAGCTGGGAGACAAGTCTGAGGTTTGAGGAGGGAGGGCTCCCCGTGCCAAGAGGCCACACCGATGGAAATGCAGTGGGATTGCCAGGCCAGGATCAGGCTCCAGGGTGCCCTGCAGGAGGGTGGCAATGATCCAGGGGCCCCGAGGGCCTGAAGTCACAGGAAGAGGGCTCCAGCAGGACAGGTTACAGCATCTGCCTGAGCCTCTCCTACCTTCCCATCCTGGAGCCTGAGCAGAACTGTGTCATGGCAACCACGCTCCCAGAACCTGGGCCTGTTGTCTGACAGCCGGAGCCAGGCTTTGGCCTGTCTTCAGCCCACAACACTGGGAGATGCTCTGAGTACTCTCCATCTAGCCCCCAGCAAGCCCGCCTGTCTTGTCTCGTGACAGAATCCCAGTCAGCCCCCGTGGGCTCCATCAGGAACCCACTCCTTCCACTTGGAATCAGAACAGGTGTGCCTTCCTCACCAAGGCCTCTTGCCTTACCTCTGTACCGGAAGTGGGCCTCCAGGGGCGTGGGGGACACACACCTGATGAGGGAGGGCCTCAGAGGCCGCCAGACTGTTTTCCTGTTTCTGAGCATCTCACAGAAGTGGTGCACTCACCTCCCCTGGGGCTGCCTGGGCCCACTGGAATGTCAAGAGTGTGTTCTGGGCTGGATTGGCCCGACAGCTTTGATTGACAGTGACCCTGCCTTGTGAAAACAGTTAATTACTGCTGTGGTAATGCAGTGAAAAGCGTCCTGCTATAGTCAAAATGGCTCAATGATGGGGGTCTCCTGGAGTAATCAAAGGGGTCCTAAGTGGCAGAAAATTCTCTTCAATGAAAGACTGCATCCTGCCCTCCGTTTTATAGACAGAGAAACTGAGGCTCAGAGAGAGCCCACCTCTTGCCCAAATGTATAGAATGAGTCAGCAGCAACACTGGGGCTCAGACCAAGTCTCCTAACTCGTAACCGTGAGAAGCATCCCTGTTCTGATGTTCCTGGCCAGGTCTCGACCTGATCCCCAGCCCCACCCAGTTTCGAGACTGTGGAGGGTCGGAGAGGGTGCCAGGAAGCCTGCCAGGCTCAGCTGGCAACCCGCCAGCCAGAGCTCTTCCTGCGGCCCCCTCCCAGCTGGGCATTACCTGCTAGTTAGCACAGCTTCCCACCTTCTGGGGTTGTTATGGAAACCAAACCTGGAGGGGAGGGGAGGGAGGGCAGAGAGGAGAGGGTGGCAAGCGCCGTGGCAGCTAGTGCTGGCTGTACCTCTGCGTCGCCCCTCGGAGGGGCCGTGTGAGAGGAGCGGAGGGCTATGAGTGACATGGGGCAGAGCAGGGGGAGACCAGGGTTAGCCCTTCCCAGAAGGGCTCCATCCTGCGCTGGGGCTGGCATGACACGGCAGAATTCTCACCCACCACCCATCTGCTCTCTCTGTGTCAGGGCCCCCAATCCCACCCCAGCCATCTGCCCCTGCCCTGCGGCTTGGTCACAGCAGACAGGAGGGTGCTTGGAGGAGTGTTTCGCCAGCCTGGCAGGAGCAGAGCTCTGCCCTCATCCAGGCCACTGCCGAAGCTGGCCCTTTGCTAGATACAGGGTCTTGCCATACTCTGGGGCCCCAAGAGAGGCCTCGGTGGCGGTCTAGGGTCTCCAAATTGGAAGTAACCAGGCACCAGGTTCTGGGTGGAGTAAGAGAGGCAGTAGCTCCGTGTTACAGACATGGTCACAGAGACGCCTTGTCCTCACCCAGCCCTGCACCCCACCTTCAAGACTTCTCAGCATTGCTCTGCTGCACGTGTCCTGATGTCACTGACACGCGGCCACCAGCCCCACCCTGTTCTCAGCCACGCGGCTGGCCTTGAAGACTGCCAGGAGCTCATACCTTGCGATCTTGGCTTCTCTGTGCTCAGCGGGAGTTGAGTGGAGGACAAGCACTGTCTGTGCTGGGGACCGTGAGAGGGTGGGGGAGGTAGATTCTACACTAGGACAGGCAAAGACAGGCTGAATCCCAGCTGGAGGTGGGCGGGGCTTCTCTAGAGACTTGAAGGGACAGGCAGGGTCTGGAAGGGACAAGAGGGTGCAGCAGGGAGAGCTGGCTCCCTTTCTGATCCGCACAGTCCTCCACTCATGCCCTGTAACCAGAAGAGACAGCCTGGAAACCAGTGTTCTGAGCAAGAAAAGCTTTGTCCCAGGCCACACGCACTGGACCAGCAGCAGGAAACGGACCCAGGGCCACCAGCAGACTGGAATCATGGCTTCCATGTTACAGCAACATCAGTAATGTTCCAGGCTCAACCGGACAGTCCTGTAGCTGCACCATGTCTGGACAGAGAGTCCAAGCCTGAGAGAAGAATATGGGACCGAGGCCTGAGGACCAGAGCCCTTACAGAAAGTTTCATAGCTGTCAAAACTTGAGAGAGAGCTTCCACCAAATTAATAGGTGTATATGGGCCAGAACAAGGGAGGTGATTTCTGCTCATCACTGGAGGATAGGGCTGCATCCAAGAAAGATCTGCAAGGTGCAGTGAGTCCCGCAGAGGGAACGAAAACCACACCACGGAGAGGATCTGGTGTAGCCAGAAGGGAAGTGCTGCTGAGAATGTCTGCTGACTGCCCGTCTCTGAAGGGATGTGATAATAAGGAAGGAGCAGGCGTGGTCCACGGGGCCCCGTGCAGATAGAAGAGCCCCGGGCGTGGATGGAGAGGAAGCCGGTGTCAGTCCGGGGTCAGTCAGAGCTGGACCAGGCTGGACTTGGCTGACCCCAGGGCACAGCCCGCCAAGTCCCTCCCTGCAGTCACTCAGCGCTTGAAGGCAGATTCGGAAGCTCTGAGCAGAGTGGCAGGGCCTGGAGGTCCATGCTGACTGGCAGAGTGAGTCCATCAGCACTGTCAGCCCATCCTTGACACTTACCCGGTGTCACTGGGCTGACGTCACTCTGACAACGGGTCGGACACACTTGGTTAAACAGCACACATCCTGAGCCCGCTGTTCTTTGTTAAACATCAGACACCTTCGGTTAAATGTCAGACACCCTGGATGTGAAACCTTTGGTTAAATATCACAAGTCACTTGCCACTGTCCCAGTGGCCCTGGTCACACACTGTCCATCTATCTCTCAGACAGCCTGGTCATATGGCCTGTCCATACGTGTCCTCGTGCTCTCCTGGGGCAGGTCCCTGACCCCCAGAGGCTGGCTCTTCCTCCTGTGCCTGTGGAGGGTACGGATGGGCACTGTCCAAGTTGCAGGGGGACAGCCCCACGGCCCCTCAACCCTAAGAACCACTTGGGCCTGAGCAGGACAGATCCTGAGGCCACTCCTCCTGTGGAGACCTGGAGCCTTGGGGACACCGAGGGTCTTGGGTGGGACTGGGATGGACTCATGGGAGAGGGGCTGGTGCATCCCTAGGACCCTCCACCTGCTTTTTTCTCTTCCTGTGTCGGCCGTGGCCTGTGAGTAGTCGAAGAGCTGAATGTTCGGGCAACCATCTGTCTCATCTTCCAAAGCATCATCTCGGAAACTCTTCTCCCTCTGAGTATGCAGGTTGCCTCCCCCTCCCGACTTCAGGGACTCCTGAACCACTCCTGGCACAGAGATCTGTGGTTGGAAGAAGCGAGTAGACTGTCCTCGAAGACCCAGCCACACCTCCATGGTCTCAGCCAGGGCTTCAGGATCACATGGATCAGAGCAGCCAGGCATGAACTGATGACCCTGCAGAAGATGCAGAGCGAAACGAGGAGCAGAAATCCACTTGCTTCCTGTGTCACCTGGCCTTGCCTGGTCTCCTGGAAAACAGTTTCCTCCTCGGCTGTGTCCCCAGCCTCAGAGCCCACTACATGGTTGCGTGTCATGGTCCCCAGTGGCATGGAGATTGTGGCAGAGTAGTTGCCTCCTGGCACTGGTCATTCATAAGACTCACTGAGAGAGCCACCTGGGAGCTTGCTCTGTGGCCATCCTGCAGGCAGCCTTGCTGAGGCCCCCATGTCAGGAGGGATGAGCTCAGGAAGAAAACCTGGGGGAGGGCCCAGGTCCTGCACAGCCCTCCCCGCGGGAGGGGGAGGAGAGAGAGGGGCTGGTCGGGGAGGGCGGGCTGAGGTGCTGCTTTGTAATTCCCGATAACTGTGGTTTGATTCTGCAGGTATGTATCAGAAAATATAAAACTAGGCAATTTGTCGGCTCTTCGAACTTTCAGAGTCCTGAGAGCTCTAAAAACTATTTCAGTTATCCCAGGTAAGATGCCCAGGTTTGCCTGTCAGATCTCAGCTACAAGTGACTCTCTCTCTGTCTCCCCCACCCCCCTCCTCTGGCCGTGTGTCCTGCTGGCGTGTTGTCACTGTCTTGTGTGTAAATTTCCCTTGTTACAGATACACCACTGAATTTGTGGACCTGGGCAATGTCTCAGCTTTACGTACCTTCCGAGTCCTCCGGGCCCTGAAAACTATATCAGTCATTTCAGGTGAAAATCAGGTTAAACGCCAAGGCTGGAGGGACACGCTTGGGCCTTTCCAGCCACCTGGGAGCCAAGGCAACCCTTGGGAAGGCCCCTTCCAATATGTCTGTCACCAGAGTACCTTTTCCAGAGCTCAGGTGTGGGGGCTGTTGGCAGTGGGCATGGCTGTCCCCTCAGTGCCACAGAATGGGCCTCCCCAGCAAAGCCCCCATCATAGACACTGGTGGGGCACAGAGTACCCCATGGAAGGTCCTGAATTGAACCCAAATTCTTCCCAAGATAGATTTCTTTCCCAGACTGAACTATTTGGATAGCTAAAAGCTCAAATGTGAATGGCTTCAGCCTTGAAGCAGCATCCTCTAATGAGGAAACCAAAAGAACTGTTTTTGAGGGAAAACACACACACACCCAGAACAAAGAAGGACAGCTTGGTCACGGCCTTTCATGGCTGAGTGCCCAGTCCCTGCCTTGTGCCTCGTCTGGTGCTACACGCACAGCCGGCACCCCAGCCCCATTCTGTGAAACGGAGCATACTCTGTGGACAGGTGTCACCAGCCTTGGCGTCTAACAGCCCTCGCTGCATGTGCGGTAGAAGTTTAGCAAACCGTGCATGGTAGCCTCGGGGTGAAATTCTCCTTGACAGGTGTTGGCAATTGTCAGCGGGAACCCTTCTAAGCCCAGACAGCCTCTCTAGATAGCCAGTCTACCCCATCCATCCAGGAAAGCGCTCACAGACTTCTGACGATGTCAGAGGCCAGTTCCCAAAGGCTCCTTCCAGAAACTTTTTTGAATGTATCCGCATTCAGAACTGAGAAGGCAGCTGGGAACAGCTTACATGCTACCGATCTGGAGAGGTGCCAGAGCTGAAGCAAGAATTAGGTGAACCAGACTGGTGTACCCACTCCTGATTTGGAAGCTGGGGGGTCATGGGCCCTGGGCCTATATTTGGCCCAGGTCCCTGCTAAAAGCCCATAGCAGGTGGGGCAATCTGCTCCAACTCCCATGGAGCCACCCCCACTGAGAAAGATGTCATTGACTTTGTGCACACACACACACACACCTCGGGGTCTGTCCTCGAGGGTCCTGGGGACTTCGCAACGCATACCCCGCAAGGGTAGATAAGCACGCTGACTGTAGTGGTTAAGAAAAGGCATGTTCCAGTTTGTGTTATAAGAAAGGCTTACAAAGGAAAATATTTCTCAGTCCAGGGTTAGAGGGAGCCCACCGACCCCAACCCAGCCGCATTGCATCTCTTCAAAGCTGCCAGCAACCCAGTGAGGAAGCAGGCAGCATCTTCTGAAAGTGGGCATTAGGAAAATGGTATGGTCAGCATTAAGGAGGACCCCCTGGAGGAGGTGTCCTGAGCTGAGGCTTAATAGCCATGGCCCTCTCCAGATCTCCGTCTCCTTTGCTTTAAAATGGGAATTAACTGGAGTAGGGTTTCTGAGGTCTCTTCTCCAAACCTGTTAGAACTTCAGTGGCAGGACAATTTCCCACTTGATCCCCCCAGGACCCGTCCCTTCCTGGGTCTTTCCAGAAAGAATCCCTTTACTTGGTTGGAGCCATTCTTGCCAGAAGTAGATTCTCATCAACATGAGACGTGGTTAGAGTGGGTCACCAACCGATTATCCCCAAAGACACTATCTCCACAAACCAGGAGGTGCTTTGCAGGGCCTTGAACTGGATGCTTTAGGCCGAAGATACTTTGGAGGCAGAATCCAGTTTGGGGATGTGAGCTACTGCCCACCTCCCATCACTTTGACCAACCCCCCCCCACACACACACACACACTGTGGGCAGGGTCTCCAGGTGTGGCGAGCAGAACCAGAGTGCCCACCAGGGGTCAGAGGAGCTCTGCTAAGGAGGAGGCATAGATCTGGACCACAGAGGGCTCGTGATCCCACCACCTTCACCCACACCGCCATCTGGGCCGCCACCCCTGCAAGGTCCACCCATGGCCCAGGCAATTGCCAACATCTGCCAGGACGATTTCACAAAAACGCTGGGTGCCTCTGAGCCCCGGGCAGGCAGCAGCGTTAGCGGCACTGTGGGGAGGAATTCCTCTCCCCTCTCCCATGTCTGCCCATCGCTGTCTACTTGTCTCTGAGTCATGGGCACAGCCGCACGGATGCTCCTAATACATTAACCGGCTGGACGGATGGATGGAGCTTAATCTGAGATCTGGCCGCTTTGATGGGGGCGGGGGTGGATAGGAGGGATGGGACGTGGGTCCTTGCTGCTGGCAGAGAAGCCCCCTTGCTCCCCGTGCTCTGCTCGAACTTGTGAACTTGTAGGACGGTAGCCAAGTGTCAGGCCGAAGGCGTCTACACATGCTTTTCTGTGTGGTGCTGGCTTCTGCAGGGAGCTGGGCCGTGCAACTAACAGATCACGGCCTCTCAGCTTTGGGGAATGGGATGGACAGGGGATGGGGCCCAGGGGACAGGGCAGAAGAGGAAAGTGCAAAACACGTCAGCCCCTCCCCTGCCCCTGAGCCTTTTCCAAAAGCAGGCTGGAGCCAGAAAAGGCCCCTTAGCTCAATACCCACCCTGGCCTTGCCAGACACCTCCCCAGCTCGCTCGCTCCTTCCCTCTACCAAGAATGGCTGTGTCTCTCCCCATCTCAGGATCAGGGCCAAGGCTCTCCATTGCCCTGGAACAGGCCTGGCCCTCTGTCTCCCTTCCAGGAGTTACCTTTAAAGGGGCAGGCCAGCATACCTTGGGACCAGCCAGAGGGGGACAGGCTTTGAGTGTTTTCTTCAAGGAAACTGCATTGCCCACACTCATTTCATTTATTTGGCTAGCGGAGAGG